>NC_135536.1:117413296-118049379 GCF_045843805.1 Urocitellus parryii | reverse complement strand
CCTTCTTTATCTTGCCATCCATGGGCGGCTCCTATTTCTTTTTTACTAGCAGTGCCTCCAGCGGACCACTTGGGGGCACCCATGTCTGAAGTGTCCAACAATTGCAGCGCTGATTCTCCACCAGCTGGGCTGCTCTGCCTAGCTAGAAGTACTGGGTGCAGGACAGCCCTGTGGTCTACTTAAAACCCGGCTTCATCACATTTCTTGCTGTCTAGCCAGCAGCTGCGAACATGGAATCCAGAACATTGCCTACTGCTCACTCGTTCACTTAGAACAGGAATCATACAGCCAGTAGTACCCATTCAAACCTACTCCCACAAACTGCAGAGAAAGAAAAATGTCCCCCACAAGTCCCAACCTGGACCTGGGCCTGGGCCTGGCCCTAGTGAGCACTAACCTTGAGCATCAGCCAAGCCCTGGATGCCAAATTCACAGGACACTGTTCCAGTTTTCACTTGCCTGACTGCTTGGTTGCATTGAAAAGCCAGTCTTTTTTTTTTTTTTTTTAACTCAGGGGCACTCAACCACAGACCCACATCCTCAGCCCTATTTTGTATTTTACTTAGAGACAGGATCTCACTGAATTGCTTAGGGCCTCCCTTTTGTGTGCCACTACACCCAGCTCTAAGATTGGCTTTTCAATCGTATGCAGTGGTGCATGTCTGTAATCCCAGTGGCTCCAGAATCTGAGTCAGGGGGATTGTGAGTCCAAAGCCAGCCTCAGCCAAAAGCGAGGCCATAAGCAACTCAGCAAGACCCTGTCTCTAAATAAAATACAAAATAGGGCTGGGGAAGTGGGTCCATGGTTAAACAGCCCTGGGTTCAATTCCCAGTACCAAAAAAAAAAAAAAAAAAAAAAGAGCTAATCTTGCTTTTGCCTCCACTGTGTCCCTCCTTCTTATCCTGACACCTTCTGCCCTTGCAACCTTGCCATCTCCACCCTGCCAAATCTGCAGCTACCTCTGAGGTGCCAAAGCTCTGTCTCTAGTCTGAATTCTCTCCCGTACTCCAGCCCTATCCCAACCTGGAACCCAGGTGTTTTCCCTATATCCATACCTCTTCTGTGATCCTGCCTTCAAAAAATGGCCCTGTCACCTAGCATAGTGGCAGACACCTGTAATACCAAATACTCGGAGGCTGAGGAAGGAGGACACAATTTAGGGAGACCCTGCCTCAAAATAAAATAAAAAGGACTGGGGGCTGGAGATGTGGCTCAGCGGTAGCGCGCTCGCCTGGCATGCATGCGGCCCAGGTTCGATCCTCAGCACCACATACCAACAAAGATGTTGTGTCCGCCGAGAACTAAAAAATAAATATTAAAAAAAAATTCTCTCTCTCTCTCTCTCTCTCTCTCTCTCTCCTCTCTCACTCTCTCTTTAAAAAAATAAAAATAAAAAATAAAAAGGACTGGGGATGTAGCTCAGTGGTAGAGTACTTGCCTAGCATGCACAAAGGCACTGGGTTCCATCCTCCGTACCCAGGGGTAGGGGCGGGTATTATCTATCATTGATAATAAGACATTTACATCATGTACCTCCTGATGTACACTTACTTCTATGATATCCTTGCCAGAAATTGCAAAAGTGGAATCTAATCATGATTTTAAAAAATCGGACAAGCCCCAATTGAGGGACATTATACAAAATAGCTGACAAGTACTCTTCAAAAAGACTATCTCAACCCTCAACTACCCAAACCAGATTCTGAGAAGTAAAGACCTGTCAATTCTGTTCCCCATATCTTTGGAATCAATCCTTATTCCCCAGTGACTAGGAGGGCTGAGGCAGAAAGATTGCAAGTCCAAGGCCAGCCACAGCAATATTATAAGACCCTGTCTCAAAATAAAATAAATAAATAAATAAAAAGAGTTGAGGATGTGGCTCAGTGGCAAAATGCTCCTGGGTTCAATCCCCAGTACAAAAAATAAATAAATAAATAAATAAAAATCCTTCTCTTTACATTCCCATATTAATTAACAGAATGGATCATTCTCACCTTTTTTTAGTGCAAAGCTCTTCTCAAAGGTCTTTCCCCACCTGACACTCATCCAACCTGTTCTCCAAGCAGCCACAGAGACCCTAAACATGTCACCCCTCACCCTATTTAGGGCCATCCTGAGACTCCTCACTGCTCATGCAGATATACACACTCTCCTTGATCTGGCTGTTGGCCTTCCTGATCACTTCTTCAGCCTGGTCCTGGCCACTTCTCCAGCCTCACCTTTTGTATACATTGCCCCCGACTCAGGCACTATAGAATTCACATCCTTGCTTTCACCCATACCAAGAACAACCTCTGTTCCCCTCACTTGACTCCCAACCCCATCCCCTGCCCAGAAATTCTTAATTTTCTTAGGAGTAGGGTCCAGAAGACCCTCTCAGGTAGAGGCTGCACTCTCTCTACTACCCTGGTACCATGAGGTCAAGAGGAACTTTCCATGGCCACCACCCTCAGGCATACCATGTCCTGTGTTTCTTGATTTCCCACTCTCTGTCACTCATTGTTTCTGAAGACAGTTTTTCCCTGGATGACTGATTCCTACTTGTCCTGTGAGGGTCCACAGATGCCTCACTTCTGGATTCCTCCCTGGCCTACCTGGAGGCCTCTGCTCTATCTCAGCTCCTTCCCTCCCTGCCACCCAGTGCTGAGTTGTTACTTAGGACTCCCCACAAGACTGAGTTCAAGGGCAGGAAGGAGAGCTCACACTGGTATCATTCACCATCATACCAATGCCAATCTCAGACAAAGGAGATTGTAACAGAATGGTGTGTTGACAAATATTTATTTAACAACCAGTTCTTCAAGAAAAAATGTATATTGTATCATTAATATATGTGTGCATGTTTATTATAAATTTTGTGAAATAGCCAGGCTCAATGGCACATGCCTATAATTTCAGCAACTCAGGAAGCTGAGGCAGAAGGATGACGAGTTCAAGGCCAGCTTGGGCAACTTAGGGAGACCCTAAGCAACTTAGTGAGACCATGTCTCAAAATACAAAATAAAAAGGGCTGGGGATTTACTAACTACAGTGATGAGCACCCCTGAATTCCATTCCCTGTACCAAAAAATAAAAATAAATTCTGCTGATGTAAAGGATTTTAAACACACAATTTACACATAATGCATATTCATCTTTATTGTAAATTCCACATAGTCAATTGATTCTCACAGAATGCTTTCATTATTTTTTGCTGAATTCTTTGATCCATAGCCAACTTACATTTGCATGTGATGAGTTCACAAAACAATAAATCAAGCTTGTAATTTGTAGTTTCTGCTAATTTCCCAAGTAGAAATACTTCCCTTATAAAGCTAGATGCATTTGTATGTGTCTGTAATCCCAGCTTCTCAGCAGGTTGAGACAGAAATATTATGAATTTGAGCCAGTTTAGACAATTTATCAAGGTCCCCATCTTTTCTCTTTTCTTTTTTACCAGGGGTTGAACCCAGGGGCACTCAACCACTGAACCACACCCCCAGCCCTTTTTTTTTTTTTTTTTGCTTTTTATTTAGAGATAGGGTCTCATTGAGTTGCTTAGGGCCTTGCTAAATTGCTGAGGCTGTCTTTAAACTTGTGATCCTTCTGCCTCAGTCTCCCGAGATGCTGGGATTACAGATGTCAAAGACCTCATCCGAAAGAGAGTGGGCAGGAGGAAGGAAGAAACTTCCACCATATCTGATTTTAGCTAACAGCATGATGTCACTGAATGCAGAGTTTGGCAGAGATGTGCTATACATCATTGTATAGTATCTCCCCATCCAGATGCAAGAAATATGAATAACTTCAAGAGCATGAATAATGGTAAAATGTAGGGCTGGGAGCAGAGCTCAGTTGTTGAGTGTTTGCCTAGAGTGTGTAAAGCCCTGGGTTCAATCTCCAGTACAATATACACAGAGAAAAGAATTAAAATGAGGAAAGTTATTAGAAAGTGATAAGTTTTCAATATCCCTTTGTTTTCATAGACTTTGAATATTTGTTTTAATATAGTTTGTTTAATTGTAAGTTGATATAATTAAATTTTTAATAATAGCTATGTTGAATAATCAGCTCATAAAACTGAACATTTAACAATTGATTCCCAAGAGCCAGCATTTGCTACCGTCAGCAAACCAAGCTTTGGCCCCTGGCCCAAAGTTTGCTCTCCAGAGCAAGTCTCGCTGCCCATCTAAGAGATAGATTCTGAGTTCTCTGGATAACCCAACCTTGGGTGTATGATTCCACTTCAACTCCAATAGACCTTTGTCTCTCCATCAGCCATCATCTGCTTCCCTGGTCTCATCGTAGGTCTTGTCATTTCCAGATACTGTTTCACCCCAGAATTACATCTTCCACCCTTATTCTGAACTACAGCCTCCTTCTTCTTCCAGTCCTCTCAATATCTCCAAGTATGGCAGTCGACCTTGAAGAACATTTCCTGAGCCCTTGCTTGTCCTTGTTTATCAGCCTCCTCCTCCTGATCCTTGGAAAAAACTGCTATATCAACACTTCAGCTTTTCACCTTGGATGTATAGTAGTAACTTCACAATAAAGCAATTTATATTTACTTTATAATTTCAGTAGAATCCTTCTTATCTGATGAAGTTGAGACAAGAAGTTGGTCAATTAAACAAAAATGTAAGTATAAGAATTGGTGGTCAAGGGGGGGAAAAAAAAAAGAATCCGTGGCTGGGTACAGTAGCACATTCCTGTAATCTCAGCGGCTCAGGAGGTTGAGACAGGAGGATCTCAAATTCAAAGCCAGCCTCAGCAATAACAAGGCACTAAGCAACTCAGTGAGACCCTGACTCTAAATAAAATACAAAATAAGGCTGGGGATGTGGCTCAATGGTTGAGTGCCCCTGAGTTCAATCCCTGGTACTCTCCCCAAATAAAGAATCAGTGAACTATGGCTCATGCCCATAATCCCAGGGACTCAGGAGGCTTTAGCAGTAGGATCGAAAAATGGAGGCCAGCCTTTAAAACCTAGAAAGAACCTGTCTCAAAAAATAAAATAAAAAAATAAAAAAGGGGCTAGGGATGTATCTCAGTGGTAAAGCACCTCTGGGTTCAATCCCCAATACTACAGGGGGAAAAAGACATTTAAAATTTATATGTATTTTTTAAAAACATTTATTGTTTAGTTTTAGGTGGACACAATATGTTTATTTTATTTTTATGTGGTGCTGAGGATCAAACCTAGTGCCTCATTCATGCTAGAAGATCATTCTACCACTGAGCCACAACCCCAGTCCTAAGTTATATGTATTTTAAAGTTGATTTGTTAGTTAGAAAAGTAACAACTACGTTCCTGTTGTTGTTTTCTGGTATTGTTATACTGCTGCGTACTTCTGTAGAGCTCAAAATATTTTTTAAAAATATGTATTTGGGTGGGCATGTAATCCCATCCACTCAGGAGGCTGAAACAGAAGTATACCAAGTTTAAGGCTGGCCTCAGCAACTTAGTGAGATCTTGTCTCAAAGTAAAAAATAAAAAGGATTTTGTTTGTAGCTCAGTGGTGCAGTAGTAAAGCATCTGTAAATTTAATCCCCAGTACAAAAATGTGTGTGTGTGTGTGTGTGTGTGTGTGTGTGTGTGTTTGGGTTGGGGAAATATCTAGTGGTAGAGCTCTGTCCTGGACTTGGTCCCCAGCACCAAAATATAAAATAAAACAAAAATAAGGATTACCTGTATTTATACAATGTTTCAAAACTTAAACTATGCCCCGCAGTCTGGCTGGGCACAAAATCACGAGCCACCACACACCTTGTAGATTCAAACAGCAACTCTTTATTCTCGAACTCTCACCGGCACTCTACACACAGGTTCTGGGGAAATCCACGTTCTTGGCAAAATCCACACTCTCCACCAGGCTCTGAATCCCAAATACTCTCTGAATCCCACGAGAACTCAATGGGAACTCAAGGCGCCTGAGGCAGCAGGATATGCCCTATTCCCAGCAGGGTACACCTTAAACCTGGAACCGCCCTAAACCCAAGGAGCAGGATACTCCCTAAAACCCGATCCACCCTAAACCCGGATCCTCCCTGGTCCTTGAGCAAGGTCACCTTACTCAAGCATATATGCAATGTCACTGCAAATGACCTGGGTCCAAAGGCAAGCCCATTTCCACAATGGAGAGTCCTTCCTCTAAGCAACATGGGGTAGGCTGACAAGAAAATTTCGATGCGTCATTCCTACTTGGCAATGGCTCTCAGCAAAAATATATAAATGTGTACTATTTGCTATTTTTTTTTTAAGACAGGGTCTCACTATGATACCCAGGCTGGACTTGAACTCTTGGGCCCAAATGATCCTCCTACCTCAGTCTCCCAAGTAAATAGGATAACAGGTGCATGCCATAGCACTCAGGCATGCATTGACATTCTGTTGTAATACCAAGGATTTTTCTTTGAATATGGGTCCGTTGATTGGAGTTCCATATTTCTTTTCTTGTATAAGAAGACCTATAATTACTAGGTGCAGTGGCACACACCTGTAATCCCAGCAGCTCGGGAGGCTGAGACAGGAGGATTGCAAATTCAAGGCCAGTCTCAGCAACTTAGTGAGTCCCTAAGCAATTTAGCAAGACCCTGTCTCAAAATAAAAGATAAAAAAGGCTGAGGATGTAGCTCAATGATAAAGCATGCCTGGATTTAATCCTCAGTACTACACAGGAAGACTTAAAAAAAATTGCTTAGACTTCTATGCTCCATAAAGTGGATAACATCTTTGAGACACTTGCAAAGTAATCTGAGAGCAGACTTTGGGTTTCTAAAGGGTTTTCCCAATCCTTTACATCTCCCCAGGCCAAACTCAACAACTTCTTTTTTCATTTAGTTTTATTTTTCATGTGGTAAAAAAAAATAACAAAATTTACCATCTTAAAACCATTTCTAAGTGCACAGTTCAGTATTAACGTATATTCACATTGTTGTACAGAACTTTTTCATTCTGCAAAGCTGAAACTCTGGGGACTGGGGATTTGGCTCTGTAATAAAGCACTTGCCTAGCATGCATAAGGCCCTGGATTTGATCCCAAGCCCTGCAAAACAAACAAAACAAACAAAAGCCCCTGAAACTCTGTACCAATTAACAACTTCCACTTCTCCCCCAGACACTAGTGACCACCATTGTACTTTCTGTGTCTGTGAATTTGACTCTTTTAGGTACCTTATATAAGAAGAATCAATATTTGTCTTTTTGTGAACCAGTGGTTATTGTTTATTTGTTTGTTTTTGTTTTCAGGGTTTTTTTTTTTTTTTTTTGTAGATGGACACAATATCTTTATTTATTTTTTTTTTTATGTGGTGCTGGGGATCGAACCCAGGATCTCACGCATGCAGGCATGTGCTCTACCACTCAGCTACAGCCCCAGCCCTTCGGGGTTTTTTTGATTGTTTGTTTGTTTGTTTTTTTAGTAACTATCTTTCTCAGAATTTTCTAAAGCAGTCAACTTAGTTGTCACAGAAAAAATCCAATCTCCTTTTGCAGTCATTCCTGTGGTTTAGTTATGGCTTAATTACATTATATAATTATAATTATGAGTAAAACAAGCCAGCCAGTGGCACATGTTTGCAATTCAGGCTTCCCAGGAGGCTGAGGATCACAAGTTCAAGGCTGGTCTCGGCAACTAAGTGAGACCCTATCTCAAAATAAAAACAAAAAGGGCTGGGGATGTAGCTAGGTGATAGAGTGCTCCTGGGTTCAATCCCTAGTACCACAAAAGAAAAATAAACACAAACACACACACACAAATAAGTGAAACAGATTTGGGAAGGTGTTAGTTGGGTCCTCAGAGATGGAATCTCCAAATGGGAATAAATATGCAAGATATTTATTAGGGAACCATCTCTTAGAAGAAATAGGAAGTTGCTGGGAAAGATATTAGAGATCAATATAGATCTGACATCACCTGAAGGAGGGAGAAAAGGAAGGGAGCTGTATAGGAGCATCTTAGAAAGCAGTGCAGTTCTAAGGAAAGTTCAGCAAGGCCATTAGGGTATCCTCTAGCCACTGTCAGACATTTTCCATCTATCTCCCACTCTGCCTTAGTACTCCAATGGCACTCCATCATTAGTGGGAACAGTCCATGGGAAATGTGGCCTTAGCACAAATGCAGTGATGGATTTTAGAATCAGCCTTGGTTAATTACACTCCCTGCAGTCAGATTTGAGAAGCCATTTTCATGGTTACCACTGGCAGCAAGGACAGCTGATTGTTAGTGTATCAAGAATAGATTTAGCTTGGTTACATAGAGTAGAAAATGCAAATAATAATGGTTTGAACAATATGGGTCTTTTTTTCCTCACATAATATGAAATCTAGGAAAAAGTGAGTTGGCTCAGTGACTTTATCCTGCAAGGCAGAGGTCTCTGCAATTCTCTTGATCTTTCACTTGGCATTTTGAGATGATGTCTCCACTTCAGACTTCATAGTTGCTTTGTGGGCAGCTGGAAAAAGGAAGGGCATAGGGGAATAGGTGTGCAGGCTAAGTCTACACCCCACTTAATCAGCTTTCCAGCTCTACACAGAAATTTCCATTTATCTCTCATCAGCCTGAACTGTCATCAATTTGGGGGAAAAAAAAAAGCTGGAAAATGCCTTTTAACTGAGTGGATTGCCTCTGCCAATAAAATCAGGATAGTATTAGTAAGAAAGAAAGGAAGAATGGATCCTGAGGAGGGTACCAGCAATATCTGCCACACCTGGTGAGCACAAACACACTAGAGAGTGGCCTGCTGCCAAATGAGCATATTGGAGGTGCCTTGGGCTTCCTTTTGTGTGTGGTCTGCAGGAGCAATGGGGACTTGAATTCACTGAATGATGCAGTGTGTAGTGAAGATCTCAAATAACAGGAACTGGGTTATTTTCATTCCATTAGGTAGAATATCAGCTCCACTGAGCAGGAATTGTTTTTGCATTTGTGGCCATATCCCCAGCACCTACAACAGAATCTGTCCCAAAATAGATACTCAATAAATATTTTGAATAAATAATAATGATAGCATTGCGCTCTTCTCTGTGTATAACAATTGGGATAATTCCTCCCCAGTATTACACATTCCATTCACTCACAGCAAGTAACCTCATGAAAACAATTTGCTCACTCTGACTCAAGACCCATCAATCCCAGTTCTGGTCATTACCTGGGCTCCTCTGGACTCTTCCTCGGTATGTGGCTACTCAGAAGATGTGACTGCCAGGCCCTTTGACAGTTTTTAACTGGTTTATCCATCAGTCTCTTGTGAACTGGTTTGCTATAATTCAGTACCCCTTTAATGCATTAGGAATTTTGTGACCATTCATTATCTCATTTTCTTTTTTTTTTTTTTCTTAGTTTTCGGCAGACACAACATCTTTATTTGTATGTGGTGCTGAGGATCCAACCCAGGCCGAACACATGCCAGGCGAGCGCGCTACCTCTTGAGCCACATCCCCAGCCCCTCATTATCTCATTTTCTAAATATACTATATTCCCTGGTAGATTTTCAGTTTTGGACCCTGAAGCTAATTTACAAGTTCTTCACTTTCAATATTAAGGATCTGATGCTAAATTCTTTTTAAAAAATGTTTTTAGTTTTAGCGGACACAATATCTTTATTTATTTATTTTATCTATTTATATGTGGTGCTAAGAACTGAACCCAGTGCCTCACACATGCTAGGCAAATGCTCTACCACTAAACCACAACCCCAGACCAAATTGCTAGATTATTGTTTTTCTTTTTGTTTTTGTTGTGGGTGGGGGAATGGTACCAGGGATTGAACTCAGAGGCACTAGATCACTTAGCCACATCCCGGGACCTATTTTGTATGTTATTTAGAGATAGGGTCTCATTGAGTTGCTCAGCATCTTGCTTTTTGCTGAAGCTGGCTTTGAACACATGATCCTCCTGTCTCAGCCTCCCAAGCCGCTGGGATTACAGACTTGCACCACAGCACTGCGCCCAAGTTGCTATATTATTTTGCTGTTTTATGCAACTTACTATGAAAACACTGAGTCAGGAATGATTGCACATACTACCTGTAATCCGAGCGACTCTGGAGGCTGAGGAAGGAGGATCACGAGTTCAAAGCCAGCCTCAGCAGTTTAGTGAGACCTTAAGTAATTTAGCGAGACTCCAAATAAAATATAAAAAGGGATGGGGATGTTACTCATTGGTTAAGTACCCTGGGTTCAATCCCTGGTTTCCTTCCCCCACCCCACCCCTCAAAAAACATTGTTATACATATTCCTCCAAATAAATTAATTCTTTTTTTAGGTACCTGGGATTGAATCCAGGGTTGCTTAACCAATGAGCCACATCCCTGCCCTTTTATTTATTTATTTTTAATTTTGACACAAGTTCTTGCAAAATTGCTTAGGGCCTCGCTAAATTGCTGAGGCTGGCTTTGAACTTTTTTTTTTTTTTGAGAGAGAGAGAGAGGGAATTTTTTAAATTTATTTTTTTTTTTACTTTTCGGCGGACAAAATCTTCGTTTGTATGTGGTGCTGAGGATCGAACCCGGGCCGCACGCATGCCAGATGTTACCGCTTGAGCCACATCCCCAGCCCCTGGCTTTGAACTTTCAATCCTTCTGCTTCAGCCTCCTGAGCTGCTGGGATTACAGCCATACCCAGCAATTAAATCTTTTTAGACCAATTAAAACAATAAAAAGAAGCCAGGAGTACTGGTACACATCAGTAATCCCAGCAACTCAGAGGCTGAGGCAGGAGTATCACAAGTTTAAAACCAGCCTGGAACCACTATTTGACCCAGCTATCCCACTCCTGGGTCTATACCCAAAGAACTTAAATACAGCATACCACAGGGACACAGCCACATCAATGTTTATAGCAGCACAATTCACAATAGCTAAGCTGTGAAACCTTCAGTAGATGAATGGATAAAGAAAATGTGGTATATATACACAATGGAATATTACTCAGCAATAAAAGAGAATAAAATCATGGCATTTGCAAGTGAATGGAGGGAGTTGGAGAATATAATGCTAAGTGAAAAACCAAATGGGGAATGTTTTCTCTAATATAAGGAGGTGATTCATAGTGGTGTTGTGAGGGGGACCATGGGAGGATTAGAGAAACTCTAGATAGGACAAAGAGGTGGGAAGGGAAGGGAAGGGGTATGGGGGTAACAAAGATGGTGGAATGAGATGGATACCATTACCCTAAGTACATGTACGAAGACATGAATGGTGTGAATATACTTTATGTACAACCAGAGGTATGAAAAATTGTGCTCTATATTTGTAATAAGAATTGTGATGCATTCTGCTGTCATATATGACAAATTAGAATATAAAAAATTTAAAAACCAGCCTCAGAAACTTAGCAAGATCCTGTCTCCAAATAAAAAATAAAAAGGGCTGGGGATATAGCTCAGGGGTAAAGCACCCTGGGTTCAATCCCCAGTACTAAAAAAACAAAAAAAGTCAATGACAACCCCTAGAACAGTTTTGGTCATCCCTGAACTCAGAGTTTGTTGCATGGGCCTTGTACCTCCATGGCTACATGGGACACAATATTGCTAAACTCCTTTGTACATGTTAACTCTTCCCTGGGTCCAGGCTCCTCAGCCCCCTCCCAACCCTTGTCTCTCTAGAATGGCTGATGATCAGCTCCAAAAAGTAGCATTGGAGAAAAATTTGCTCTCTTTACTTCCTACCCTCAAAATCATTTTGGTCTCAAAATCACTTTACATTCTTTTTTTCTTTTCTTTTCTTTTTTTTCTTGTTTAGTACCAGGTGAAAGGAAAGTGACCACAACACTGAGAGCGACCAAGAGATCTTTATTGCAGCAGTGCAAAAGAGGAGAAAAACAGAGAGAGAGAGAGAGAGAGAGAGAGAGAGAGAGAGAAAGAGAAGAAAGAGAGAGCAAGGGAGAGTGAAAGCAAGAGAGGGAGGCAGGGCTGGGGATGTGGCTCAAGCGGTAGTGCACTCGCCTGGCATGCGTGCGGCCCAGGTTCGATCCTCAGCACCACATAGCCAAAATCTAATAGGGTCTCTGGGTCTGCAAGCTGCCTTGTTGGCTTACAATGATCAGATCACCCAGTAGTTGCTAAGGGTGTCATCTTCTGCCTTCAGGCAGATGGGGCAGGGGCTAGATGTGGGTTTCTATGGCACCAGACAGGTGGGGGCTGAGTGTTCAGCCTTGATGCAAACAGGTGATAAAGAACCAGACAGTGGGGGGTTTTTGAGTGCATGGGTTATCCTGCAGCTAACTTTTGTTCAGCCTGCCCTGCAGACAACTTAGTTCAGCCTGTGCTGCACCTAACACCAGGGATTGAACCCAGGGGTGCTTAACTACCAAGCCACATCCCTAGCCCTTTTTTTTGCATTCTATTTATAGACAGGGTCTTTGAGTTGCTTAGGGCCTTGCTAAATTGCTGAGGCTGGGTTTGAACATGCAATCCTCCTGCCTCAGCGTCCTGAGTCACTGGGATTACTCACTTTGCAGTCTTAAAAATTAATGATAAGTCCACAAAACTTTTCAAATATTTGTTATATCAACCCATATTTTCTCTATTATAAATGAAAACAAAATTTTTTAAACTATGTATTCATTGATTTAAAATAACAACACATGTTAACTTTAAATTTTAAAATAGTTTACATTTTCTGGGCAAGGCAAGGTGGCACACACTTATAGTGGTACCTCCCAGCTACTTGGGAGGCTGAGACAGGAGGATTGCAAGATTCTTTTGTACCAGGAATTAAACCCAGAGTGCTTAACAACTGAGACACATCCCCATCTTTTTTTTTTTTTTAAGAGAGAGAGATAAATTTTAATATTTATTTTTCGACGGACACAACATCTTTGTTTGTATGTGGTGCTGAGGATCGAACCCCGGGCTGCTCGCTTACCAGGTGAGCGCGCTACCGCTTGAGCCACATCCCCAGCCCCCCATCTCTTTTTTATATTTGATTTAGAGACAGGGTCTCACTGAGTTGCTTAGGGCTTCTCTAAATTGCTAAGGCTGGCTTTGAACTCATGATCCTCTTACCTCAGCCTCCTGAGCCACTGGGATTACAAGTTGTGCCATTGTGCCTGGCTGAGGATTACAAATTTGAGGCTAGGGGTTGTGGTTGTGGCTCAGTAGTAGAGCACTTGCCTTGCATGTGTGAGTCACTGGGTTCAAGTCTCAGCACTGCATATAAATAAATGAATAAAATAAAGGTTCAGGGACTGGGGATGTAGCTCAGTTGGTAGAGTGCTTACCTCTCATGCACAGGCCCTGGGTTCAATTCCTGGCACCAAATAAATAAATAAACAAATAAAATAAAGGTCCATCAACAACTAAAAAAAAAAATTAAAAATAAAAATAAAAAAAAAAAGAAGAAGGGGCTGGGGTTGTGGCAGGGCTGGGGTTGTGGCTCAGTGGTAGAACGCTCACCTACCATGCGTGAGGCACTGGGTTTGATCCTCAGCACCACATAAAAATAAAATAAAGATCTTGTATCCACCTATAAATAAAAAATAAATATTAAAAAAAGAAGAAGAAAAATCTTTTAAAAAGTTTTGAGGACAGCCTCAGCAATGTAGTGGGACCCCATCTTAAAATAAAAAACTAAAATGGGCTGGGGATGTGGCTCAGTGGTTAAGCACCCCTGAGGTCAATTCCTGGTACCAATCAATCAATCAATAAATAACTGACAAATAAAAATAAAAAATAAAAAGGGCTGGGGAACCAGGCATTTGATAGATAGATTCCCAGGTAGCTGAGAAAGGAGGAATCCAATTTCAAGGCCAGCCTTAGCAACTTAACAAGGCCCTAAGCAACTTAGTGAGACCCTGTCTCAAAATTTTAAAAATAAGTTTAAAGGGGCTGGGGATGTGGCTCAAGCGGTAGCGCGCTCGCCTGGCATGCGTGCGGCCCGGGTTCGATCCTCAGCACCACATACCAACAAAGATGTTGTGTCCGCCGAATACTAAAAAATAAATATTAAAAAAAAAAATAAGTTTAAAAAGGCTAGAGATAAAGCATCCTTGGGTTCAAGCCCCATTATCAAAAAAAAAAAAAAAAAGAATTAGGGGTTGGGGATATAGCTCAAATGCTATATAGTATGTGCAAAACCCTGAGTTCAGTCCCATGAACTGCAAAAGATAAATAAATAAATAAATAAATAAATAAATAAATAAATAAATAAATAAATAAATAAAAATAAAGACAGACTTAGTTGATATGGTAGATTGTCTACA
Organism: Urocitellus parryii; assembly: GCF_045843805.1. Classification (NCBI taxonomy): domain Eukaryota; kingdom Metazoa; phylum Chordata; class Mammalia; order Rodentia; family Sciuridae; genus Urocitellus; species Urocitellus parryii. Next base: position 118,035,196 of record NC_135536.1, on the reverse strand, counting down.
GAGACAGCTGCTGGTAATTCCTCTCATTCTGGTACATGTACCTCAGGCCTTCCACCAAGAGATGGAGTTCATTTCCCTGTACCTTGAATCTGTGCATCTTTGCCCAAAAGAATGCAGAGGAAGTGAAAATATGTGACTTCTAGGTCTAGGTCTTATGAGGAACTGCAGCCTTTTGGGATCAAGCCACTCAAGAAAGAAGTTTGGGCTAAAGACCATACAGAAAGAGGCTGAGCTAGCACCCCAGGCAATCCAGGCTGAGGCCCCAGCCCTAAATGCAGGACGGAAGCCACCTTGAATGCTCCAGTCCCAGGCAAGCCCCCAGGTGAATGAAGCCAACACTTGGTGGAGCAGAATTGCAGCAAATCACAATCATTAGAATTAATAAATCATTGGTATTTTTCCTTTTCCTTTTTTTTTCTTTTGGTGCTCAGAATTGAACCCAAGGCCTCTTGTATGCTAAGTACATGCTCCACCACTGAGCAACACCTCAGCGCAATCATTGTTATTTTTAGCCGCTAAATGTTATTTATTATTTTTCAATATTGGGGATCAAACTCAGGGGCACTCTACCACTGAGCTACATCTCTAATTCTTTATTTTTTTATTTTGAGGCAGGGTCTCATGAATGCCGGGTTTCTGTTCTCACAACTAAAAAGTTCAGAGGTTACTCCAGGTAAACTGGGCTAATTGGGCTGCGCAAAATAACCACACAAGAGACACCTTTTTCTTTGGGGTCGCTGTGTCGGCTCCTCTGACCTTAAGGGTCCGCCAGAAGAGAGGAGAGAGCGAGAGCCCACGCTGACCCCTTTTATTGAGGAGAAGCTATTCAAATGAGGCAAGGGGTCAGGTTTCAGGGGGCTGAGTCTATCTTCATGATGTCCACTGTCAGCAGGTTGACTGACACCTGGGTAGGCCACACCCAAGGGCACAGTAAGAGAAGGGGACACACACAAGGCACTTCCATGGAAGATTCTATCCTAAACAGGGCAAGGGGTTATATTACAAAGGAACAGGTGAGCGTAGCTTCACGAGTGGGGCTGTAGCAAGACACACCCATGCATGAGACACAGATCCTCGAACCCAAGAAGGATGGAGAAATCTCTACTACATTTCTGTGACTGAGCGCCTCAGCACCCAGCCGGGGAGTGTGACTCAAGTCACATGCAAGGTTGGTCTCCCACACATGAAGTTGACAAGCCTGGCCTTAAACTTTGATCCTTGTGCCTCTGCCTCCTCAGTCTCTGGGATTATAGGCATGTGCTTCTGACCCTGTTAGTTTCAGGTTTTTGAATGTAAGCCGTTTCCTTTATCTATTATTGGGTAACACAACACTTTAAAATTTAGTGGTTAAACTGGGCACAGTGATGCAATCCTATAATCCTAGGCTCAGGAAGCTAAGATAAGAGAATTGCAAGTTGAAAGCCAGCCTGGACAATTTAACAAGAGCCTGTCTTGAATATTAAAATAAAGCCAGACACAGGGGTGCATGACAGGAGGGGCACAAGTTTAAGGCCAGCCTCAGCAATTTAGGGAGGCCCTAAGCAATTTCACAAGACCTTGTCTCAAAATAAAAAAATAAAAAGGACTTGGGCTTTGGTGCAATAGTTAAGCACCCCTGGGTTCAATCCCAAGTCCTGAAAACAAAACAAGACAAACTAAAAACTTCAAACTATCACATAAAAATATCACATGGATTTTGGGGGGCTGGGATTGTGGCTTACAGTGGTAGAGCACTTGCCTAGCAAGTGTGAGGCAATGGGTTTGATCCCCAGCACCACATAAAAACAAACAAATAAAGATATTGTGTCCATCTACAACTAAAAAAATTTAAAAAAAAAAAAACATTAATTTTTTAGCTCCTTTTTTGAAAACACTGGAACTGTGTAGCTCACCTGCACTTTAGAGCAGAATGTGAAAGGCCCACAACCCTACTGTGAAAATTTATGGATATAATGGGACAACTGCTTTATAGGAAGAAGTTCTGACCTCTCCCATGATTTCACCCTAGGGTAGAAATGATGGGAGCTGGTGACATTCAATCACAATTCTAGGACTGGGAATGTAGCTAAGGGTAAAACACTTGCCTGGCCTGTGCGAGGCCCCAAGTTTGATCCCCAACATATAAGAAAGAGAGAGAAAGAGAAAGAAAGGAAGGAAGAAAAGAAAGATAGATTTTTTAAAACTCTGCTGCAGTTTGTTTATTGGACGGTCATTAATCAATATGTATGCATACTTTTTGGACACAGAGAGAATGTTCTCTTGGAAATTTTCCAAACAAAATATGTTCTTTTCCCTTGTTGAAATACATAAAATATATCTTCAGCAAGAGTAAGTGCAGTGTGCCTTGTGATTTACTTCAGAACAATAGTCAGAAGGCACATTTGATTAATTTCATCTTTCCTTCAAGAGAAGGGAAGACCTGGTAGTGACAGGGCCCCTCATGGTCATAAAGGTAATTTGACCACCTGGGCATGGTGGCACATGCCTGTAATCTCAGCAACTCAGGAGTCTGGGGCAGGATGATTGCAAATTCCAGGCCAGTCTGGAAAACTTAGGGAGAACCTATCTCAAAATTAAAAAGAGCTCAGTGATAAAATGCCCCTGGGCTTCAATCCCCAGTAATACGCGCACGCACGCGCGCACACACACACACACACACACACAGACATACACAAACACACAAAGGTAATTTGATGCAGTATCTCCCTGAACTGGGAGGAACCCCTATTTATCCATCTTTACTTGGGGGCTTTGCTCTGGGACAGCAGACTGGGAAACAAGGGTGTCCAGGGTGGTTTCTGAAAAGAGGTAGGGCAGGGGCAACTGCCAAGGAAGAGAGCAGACCCAGGAAAGAAGGAAATACTACTTCCTGGCTTCCTCAGCACTCACTCCAGACCCTAGTGGTCTCTTTAACTACAGAATTACATTGTTTACCATGAGCCTGATTCCACAGGATATGAAGGCAGAGAGCTCTGCATGTGTAATACTCAGAAAAGCTGAGACAGCCACTCCCTATTGAAATGAAGCAGAAAATGCTCAATCACATGCAATCAAAATAAAACCACTGGGCCTGCATTCCTGCCTGTCAACAAAAAACAGCTGGGGCCCAACAGCTCTGACCGCCTGATGGAGGCTGACATCCTGCTCTGCCGCCCCCTTTTTACCCTACCCTCCAGTTTGCCTGCAAGCTTTACTGCTCAATAGCTGAGCCTGTGGGCCAGAGACCTAGCCTCTCTCTGAAAAGTGGGAATGACCATGCCATGGAGGTGCTGGGAGGATAACCTGAGAGATTTCTAAGAGGGAAGTACTGTTAATGTCATTTCCATTTTACCAGGGAGGAAACAGACACTGAGAAGTTCCACAGCTTGACCAAAGACAAAGCTAGCAAGGGGTAGAGCTGGGATTCACATCCCAGCAGCTGGATACCAGAGTCCATAATCTTAACAACCCCATTAGTTGTTTCTATGGCCCCAATGGCCAAGCATTTTCTAAGTTATTAAAAATAAAACAAAACAAAAACTCTCAAGTCTCAGCTACTCAGGATCACTTGAGCTCAGGTGTTCAAGTCCAGCCTGGGCAGCATAGCAAAACTCTGTCTAAAAAAACAAATAAACGAAACACCCGCCAAAAAACCTACAACACTTGGTAAACCTATGAAGGGCAGTTATGATACAATTCTGGGAAAGAAGATCCAAACCAAGCACCCAAGCTCTGCCCCAAGTCAGAGTTGGAGGAGACAGAGCAGCCCTGGTATTCCCACCACAGGCCAGCACAGAGCAGAACTCAATCCTGGAGTTCTAGGACCCTCTTTACAGAGAGCTGGGGAGGCCTTGATGATAGCTGATGGCCTTCTTCCTGATTCCCCTTCCTCCTGCAGGTGGTCTATTGTAGGACTAAGGACAAACTCTGGAGCCAGACTGGATCTGGCTCTAGCTGGATTAAGAAGTAAGTAGCTGCACCCTCATAGTGCGTATTGCATTAAATGAGTTGGTACATGTAAAATGCTTAGTATAGTATCTGGCACATAGTAAATGCTTTTTTTTTCTTTCTCCAAGGTACTGAAAATTGAATCCAGTAGCACCCTACCACTGAGCTATATCTCCAATCCTTTTTCATTTTTAATTTTTTCACTATTAGGTTGGCTAACCTGCAACTCCCTAATTATAGGTGTGCACAACCATGTTTCACTTGTGAATGCTAAATAAATGTCATGTAGAATTGGCTACCTATTCCCTCACTTTATAAGGTTTGTATTTTCCTCTTACTCCAAGGTCCTCAAATATCCTGACTCTTCTGTTTTAATCAATTCTCGCCTTGGAGTTGGAAAGGGCAAAGCTGATCCAACAGCTGGAAGCAGTAACCAGGAAGTTCAGGAGTCAGAAAAGGCTCCTGGAAAGTCTTTTGGTGATGGGAGTTCCCTAGAGCCCTTATGTGGTCAGGAGAGTGACTTTTTACTGCATTTGTATCTGGAGTCTAGAAGAAGGATGGGGGAACTAGTGGTAGTACCCAATTCTTGGGGAGATGGAGGAGGAGGTCCAATAGCTGCTTTTGCCTCCTCTTCCCCTTTTCACAGACCCCTCTCCTTGTTTGTTTTAGGCCCCATATATCCTCTTCCTCCTCTGCCTCCCAGGACTTAGGCTACTTGGCCTGTGATTTAGGAAAGTAACTGAATTCATGCAAAATTAATGGCTCTTGTTCCCAAGTGGCACCCTTCACTAGGTCTACAATGCATTACCCCCCCTTCCCCATCTTTGAGTCCAGGGGTAGTATGGGAGGAGGAGCTGCCTAAAGGTGCAAGGCCTGGCTGGTAGTAGCATTCCTAAGTCCTGTCCTGGCTGGCCCAAGGGGAAAAGCAATAAAAGCATTCTCACTAGAGGTAAGACATGATGAGCAATAAAGGAGCTGAGACTGGGGACTCGAATTAGAGCACCAGCCCAGGGCCTGAGACAGTCTGAAATAAGAGATTCCTGGTTCGCACTTTCCCCAACTCCTAGGCCACACTGGCCTCCAGGCATCATTGTCTAGCACTGTTAAATTTACAAAGAGCTCTGATACCTAAAACCCCACTCAACTCCACAGGAGAACCTTGTAAAATGGCCACTCCTTTTTTTTTTTTTTTTTTTTTTGTACCAGGGGCCTTCTAAAATAATAGAATAATTGAACCCAGGGGCTTTATTTACTGAACCACATCCCCAGCCCTTTTTTATATTTTATTTACAGACAGGATCTCCCTGAGTTGCTTAGGGCCTTGCTAAATTGCTAAAGCTAGCTTTGAACTTGTGATCCTCCGCCCCAGCCTCCTGAGCCATTGGGATTACAGACATGTGTCAAGCTGGCCACTGCTCTTATGACCACAGAAACAATCTCAGACACTCATGCATTAATTTAACAAGCATTTACTTTTCTTTCTTCTTCTTCTTTTTTTGGGGGGTGGGGTGGGGGTGGGGGGGTATGTGGTGCTGGGGATTGAACATGGGACCTTGCCATATACACTTAACAAACAATTATTAGGTGCTTACTGTGTGCCAGGAAGTAAATTCAGCTCTTCTAATTCAAGGCAGTGCTCTTTCCACATATTTGCTTCCATGTTAATTCCTGCTGGAATTCTTTTCCTCCTAAACTTGCTTCCCCAACACTCCCTTTTTGTTATGGTTTTGATATATCCGCAGATACTTTGATACCCCTCCTTTCAAGAAATGGAAGCTAATTCCCCTCCCCTTGAATTTGGGCTGGGCTCCCTTCTAAAATAATAGAATAAAGTGGAAGTAAGGTGGAAATGACTGTGTGCAGCTTCAGAGGAGGCCACAAGAGGTACTGCAGCTGCCTGATTGCTCCCACGTTCTCTCATCTCTTGCTCTGGAGGAAGCCAGCTGTTGTCACAAGCAGACCAGTGGAGGAACTGGGGGCCTCTGACCTACAGACAGGTGAGAAGCTTGGAAGTGGATCCTCCAGCCCAGTCAACAAATTGATTGCAGTTTTATGAGAGAACCTGAGCTAGGTCCACCACTTTAAGCTGCTCTTAGATTTCTGACCCTCAGAAATTGTGTGAAATAGAAAATGTTGCCAGGTGTAGTGACACACACCTGTAATCCTAGCAACTCAGGAGACCGAGGCAGGAGAATTGCAAGTTCAAAGCCAGCCTCAGCAATTTAGCAAATCCCTAACAACTTAGTGGGCTCAGTGATAAAGCACCCTTGGGTTCAGTCCCCAGTACCCCCCCCAAAAAAAAATGTTGGTGGGACTGGCTGTAGTTCATTTGTAGAGCACTTGCTAAGCATGCATGATCTCTAACAGCACCACAACCAAAAAAAAAAAAAAAAAAGAAAAAAAAAAAGAAAAAGAAAGAAAAAGAAAAGATTATGGTTTTAAGCCACTAACTTTCGTGAGTTGTGGAGAAATTTTTTATGCAGTAATAGACAACCAGTACATTGTGGTTATCTCTCCCAAGTCAAAGTCAACTCATACCTTTAGTGGGCAGCTCAAATAATTTAAAAATTTCTTTTTTGACATGATGGATATGCTAACTACCCTGATTTGATCATTACACAATGTATACATGTATCAAAATATCACATTATACTCCATAAATTTGTACAATTACATCTCAAAAATAAAACCAAAATGAATGTCCTTTTTCTTGTACCAGGGATTGAACCCAGAAGCTCTTAACCAATGAGCCACATCACTAGCCCTTTCTATTTTGATTTTGAGACAGGGTCTCCCTAAATTGCTTAGGGCCTCCCTAAATTGCTGAGGCTGGCTTTTTAATTTTTTTTTAATTTTAATATTTATTTATTTTTTATTCTCGGCAGACACAACATCTTTGTTTGTATGTGGTGCTGAGGACCGGGTTGTTTGTATGTGGTGCTGAGGATCAAACCCGGGCCGCTCGCATGCCAGACGAGCGTGCTACCACTTGAGCCACATCCCCAACCCAGCTGAGGCTGGCTTTGAACTTGTGATCCTCCTGCCTCAGCCTCCTGAGCTGCTGGGATTGAAGCCATTGCAACTGGCTTCTTTTTCTCTTATATTCAGCTAACGCAGTAAAATGAGCCAGAGTTTCTGGGTTCAGATATTTGTGGTTGCAGCTTTCTAGATGTGACATTTTGGGCAAGTTATTTAATCTCTCTGGACTTCTGTTTCCATCTTTCTCAAGCAATGATGAGTCCCTTCTTAATAGAATGTGTGAAGATTAAATAGAATGTGTGAGAGTATCTGGCTCAATTCTGGGTGTTTGGCGGGTGCCTAATAAATTTGTGTTCCCTTTGGCTCCTTAACTTCCAGGCTCCCAAGCTCCTGGCCCAGTGAGGCTGGGACCAGCACTGGGGCAAGAGCTCCTCCCTCTTCCTGCCAGAACACAGAGAAACTCCTTTCAGTCCCGGAGTGAGAAATTTGGCCAGGGTAGGTGGGGTGTGCTGCTGGGAAGGGCCTTTGCAGAGCAGGGACTGGTGGTGCCCCATTTTGCGCCTCACCCCTTCTGAAATGAAAAAGACTCTCATTTGCTACTCACCAGTCCCGAACGTGTTAGGGAAACTGCTATTTCCAAGGTTTTTCCCATTTCCTTTCCTTTTCACCAGCTAAAATAATAACAGCCAAATTTCCTGAGAACTTAGCCTCAGAGGTTTTAAGACGGTTATGGGTGTCACAAAGCTCTACAAGGCCGTTTACTATAGTTAGCCCCATTTTACGGATAACAAAGCAAGGCTTAAGTAAATCGTCCTAGGTCACACAGGCAGAAAGAAGCTAATGAAGTTGAGGCTTCAGGGTCATAGCTCATTTATACAGACGGTTCTGAGAATTTGCACAGTACTTAATTTTGTATTCATATCCAGTAGTCCTTTCTTTAAGAGGGCAACAAAAACCGAATGTGGCTGTAGAGGTCAACGATATCAGTGTGCTTATTTCTCGCGGGTATTTAACAAATACATTTACATATATAAATACACATAGACGGAAACAAGCTTTTTATGATATTAGTTCGAATCCTACTGTGTGTTTGGCGGGCACTCTTAATCAAGACCCTGACTGTCGTCCCGCGTTTCTAACCATTGCGTGATGCGCAGCATCAAGTTTATTTTATCCAACTTCCCTGAGTTGAACCCTCTCCCCTCGCCCTCTGGTGTCTGCCCTCTTCCCGTGGGTTCCTACCGGGTCCCCGCGTTTTCTCTCTTTGCCTGGCTCCCCATCCCGGTTTCCGCTCTCAGCCCTTCCTGGGGATTCTCACGGCTTCTCCTCCCGTTCCTTCCTGTCTCCCACGTTTCTCCCCTCTCCCTGACACCTCCGCTTCTTCACCGCCCAACCGATTTGCTGGGCTCACTGCACCCTTCTCCGCCTCCGCTCGCTCCTAGCCTGCACTTCACCCGAACTCGCAGTCCCGATTCTTTCCATCCCCCGCGCCGCCACCCCTCTGCGGCTGGGATTGAGCGCACAGCCGGCGGGCTACGACGCGCGCTGACAATGTAATGAATGGCTTCAGCTGTAATTAGCGACCCCGCGGCTAATCACGATGTACATTTACATTTTAAGTGCTGCAGAGGGAGCAGGAGGAAAAGGAGGGGCCGATGGGAGGGGATGAGAGCCTTTTTGGCATTCTCCCTCCACCGATTAAGGCGTGAAGTGGTGGAGTCTTCCACAGCAGATGGCAGTGGTTCAGAGTGGGGGCGGCATCGTCCTTGCGTATTAGCTTGAGTGGACGCACTGCCGCCCCACCTTCATCCTACCCAAACTGCAGCTCCTAAAAGGGCCCTTCTTCCAAATTACAGACCCTTGCCTACATCGCTTCCAAATGACCAGTAGTCCAGACTTGTATACTCCCAGGGTCTGGGAGCTCGCTTTATCCACAGCCAGCCGGTTCCAAAGTAGCTTCCAGTCTCCTCCCCACCCTCACCCCCAGTACTGGGGATTGAACAGGGACGATTTACCACTGAGCTACAATCCCCGTTCTTTTTAATTTTGAAACCGGGTTTCGCTAAATTGCTTAGGGCCTTGTTAGTGAGACTGGCCTTGAATTTGCAATCCTCCTGACTCAGCCTCCCAAATCGCTGTGATTACAGGCATTCGCCACCACGCCAGGCTGTAGCTTCTAATCTTTCCGAGACATTTTCTCAGGCCTCTCCGAAACTGCCATCCATTTAATTCTCATTACCGACCCCGCCTTACAGAGCCTGAGGTTCCTTGCGTCCAGAACACCGTACACAGTCTTTGTGTCTTCTGAGGTTGCTCCGCTCCCTATCGCTGTTCCTCTTGAGCCCGGGAGCTGGGAGGAGGCCCGTGTCCAGGTGCAGAGTATACTCAGAGGCTCCTAGTCCCAACCTACGAGCAGGAGATCGTCGAGGGGTTCAGCCATTCATACTTTGGGGAGCAAAGGTGCTGCAGACACCCACAAAGGGGGTGACTAAAGGATAAACCCCGAGTTTTGAACAGCAGGGGCCAAGAACTGTAACAACGCCAAATGGAGAATAGCCACGAGAGAGGCTGAGAAAGTAGAGTGCTCGCCTAGCAAGCATGTGTTCCTGAGTTCCGAAAAGCGGCAGGAAGGCGCCACGCAGCCCCATCCCTACACCGAAGCCCAGCAATCCCAAGCACCTTTACTCCCCTACCATTTTTGAGGGCACAAGCCTGCCTCAATCCTCGGTGCTCCTCCTCGCTGCGCTTCCTCAGTCACAGTACACAGACCAAATCTGCCCGGCTGTTCGGTGTGTGAACAGTGTGGAGGATGAAGGGAAATGTCCTAGGGCAGTTTTAGAGAAAGTCGGGCTCCTTCTCAGATTCTCTCAGTTTCCATGATGCAAGCTTGTAATTCCAGCATCCCCAGAGGCTGAAGCGGGAGGATCACAAATTAGATGTCAGCCTCGGCAAATCAGTGAGACCCTGTCTAAAATTTAAAAGGGGCTGGAGGGCTTGGGGATATAGCTCACTGGTAGTGTGCCTACCTTGCATGCATGAGGCACTGGCTTTGATCCCCAGTATCGCAAAATAAAATTAAAAAGGGGCTGGGGCTGTAGCTCAGTGGTAGGGCACCCCTGATTCAATACTCAGTACAAAACAAACAAAAACCCCTCTCTCTCTCCCATGAGTCCATCAGTCCCAGGTTCCTGTCCATGCAGGAGACCCTGAGCCTCTCCTTTGGTCCTGTGGAGTTTCCAAAGAGGGCATCCAGTAGTTTCATATACCCCAAAGCTTCAACTCCACACCTTTCTCCCAATCTCTCTCAAAATTTGCCTTCACTTCAGTATCCTTTTGAAAATAGATTCCACTGGTTCTCTAGGGGCCAAGGCTGACTGACAACGAATTGCATCTCGGAGAAAGGAAGGTGGGGGATTCGTGTTGGCAGGGAGCAATAGCTGGCTTACGCTAAAGCATACTTCCCTAATAGACTTTCAAGGATGGTAGGGGGAGCTTAACGCCTCTTGGAGGGTCTCCTCGTTCTTTTCTCCATCCACTTTAGGGAACTGTCGGGGCCAGGACATCACCATCCCCGGCGCCTGAGTGGTGTATGTTGGGAGGAGGCTGGTATCTTCTAGTTCGGGTCAGGAGTGGTGAGGCTAAAATCTCGGTCTCTGGCCGCTAGCGGAGGACCGCGCAGCGACACAGTCATCAGAGGGGAGGCGCGGAGTGGAGCCGCAGTCAGCGCCTCCCGCACTCTGCTGACCGTGCACCCGCTGTCCTTGAGGCGAGAATACTAGGGGGCGGAAGGGAGGGGACTCTCTCCTGAGAATTGGAGGAGCAAGGCCCCAGCAGGCCGCTTGCAAATCTCTCCCTAGGAGGGGACTAGGGGAGCCTTCAATTGGAACTGGGAAGGGCTTAGAGACCTGGCTTGAAAAGGCGTTTGCATCGCAAGCATAGCTTTTATTTAGGTTGCCCCTTTATGAGGGTCGGTTCGGGGAGGACTGATGGTGACTGTAGGGGAACTTCGCCTTCCAAGGCACCCTCTGATGCTAAAGCGCCCCTCTGTGAGCGCGGCCGCGGTGTCCTAGAAGCAGAGCACGAAGACTTATTCTCTGAAAGGTTGGTGAGGCTGAAACTGGGCCCAGCAGAGGAGAGTGGGGGCGGGGCCTTGAGGAGGGGGCGGGACCTCCCAGGCGGGGCCTCGGCTAAAGGCGCGGAGCGCAGGGCTGAGAGCGCCGAGTAGAGCAGCGCCGGCTGAGAGAAGTGGGAAGTAAGGGTCGCGCGGTCCCAGCCATCCCGCTAGCGTCCGCGCTGTTCCGGCACCCTTACCCCTGCCGGCCCTCGCGACCCACGACCATGCAGCCTCGGGGTTGAGGCGGTCCGATGGCAAAGCTGGCGGTCCTGGCGACGACAGTGCATGGAGAACTTCCGTAAGGTGCGCTCAGAAGAGGCGCCGGCGGGGGGTGGGACCGAGGAGGGTGGCCCGGGTTCAGGCCCGTTTGCCGATCTGGCACCCGGCGCTGTGCACATGCGGGTCAAGGAGGGCAGCAAGATCCGCAACCTGATGGCCTTCGCCACCGCCAGCATGGCGCAGCCAGCCACGCGCGCCATCGTCTTCAGCGGCTGCGGCCGGGCCACCACCAAGACCGTCACGTGCGCCGAGATCCTCAAGCGCCGCCTGGCGGGCTTGCACCAGATCACGCGGCTGCGCTACCGGAGCGTGCGCGAGGTGTGGCAGAGCCTCCCGCCTGGGCCCAAGCCGGGTCAGACCCCTGGCGAGCCCGCTGCCAGTCTCAGTGTACTTAAGAATGTGCCCAGCCTCGCCATCCTACTCTCCAAGGACGCACTGGATCCGCGGCAACTCGGCTACCAGCCCCCGAGCCCCCATCCTGGTCCTTCGTCTCCACCAACAGCTCCAACGTCCAAGAGGAGCCTAGGGGAGTCCACAGCTGAAGAAGGTAACGCGAAGCGGTCGCAGCTTGAGCCAGGGGCTGCGGACGAGAACAGAACTGCCTGAGAACTTTGTACTCGGGGCCATTCAGACCGACTGGATCTTACCCCAAGCACCTACCTGTACCTTCAAACGCACCCCTCCTAGCTTGTCATACTTGGGTCCTCAGGAGGCCACAGCCTGAGCACAGCTCCTCAGAATAGCAGCATGGACCCAAGGCGACGAGAGGGGACCCAAGAGTGGCAGGAGAGGGTCTCCATGAGCCCCGGGAAGCTTCATGAAATGGTTGCTTTGCCGCTTGTGTTACCTAAAGATGTAGAACTCCACCATCACCTTTTCTCGGCCATACTGGGGTCTTCTATAGGGAGGGAATGGTGGGCAGTGGGACTCAAGTCTTGTTTGGGACTCACAGGGATTAAAGGTGCCCAGCATTCATGAAGGGAGCCGAACTCTGGCAGCTGAAAAGAGGTCTTGAAATCACCTCCACCGTTGACAGAGGAGATCAGGACTGAGAAACTGATTGCTTGAGGGTAGAATAGTCTGAGATGTGGGGGCCCAATTCTGCCCCCTGCCCTGGAACAGGTTCCATTTTAGTTTTTCTTCCTTCCTCTTTTAATATCCTCCTTCCCCCTGCTGACCCAGCGGGAGACACCCACGACAGAACTTTCCGTGATTTCTCCCCTGAGCCCCACAGCTGAGGTCGCTTCCAATAAAACAAACACAAAAATGGCTCTGTTCCTGGTTTTTTCCTAATCACCTGTCTATGCAACAGCAGCTCTGGCCTGCACCCCTTGTGTCTCAGCTTTAGCCTTTGGAGTTCTGGGCTGCCCTCCTCCAGCCTTAGCCTTGGAGTCTTCAGGGTCAAGTGCAGAGATTGGACAGCTTCAAATGGTACAAAAGGCATACTGCCCAGTGTCTGGCTTCTCTATCCCCTGCCCTCACTGGCTGGGTATGAACTTATGGGCTTTTGATGGAAAGGGGGGCCAGTATCCCCCTTTATCTCCCCATAAAGGGAAAGGGAGCAGCACATTGCTTTTCTGGGAGAGGAAGGAAGGAAAGCACGGATGAGCTCTCTTAGGGGTCACTGCCAAGGATGGCAGACTTCTGCCGAGGTCCCCCAAACTGCGACCTCCTTTCAATAGACAGCCTTACCCAGAAGGCTGGCACAAAGCCCTCATCCCTGTGGGTAGAATCTCCCCTTCACTGCCCTCTCTGCAAAAGGACAGCACACCCTTGGGAGAGGGGGAGGAGAGAGACTGAGCACAAATCTACTGCTGGAAATTACTATTCAGCAGAGAAGCTGGGACTTGGGCTGTGAATCACTGCAGGCTTCCTGATAAGCTGCTGCCTCCAGCCCTGCACAGCTGTCTGTTGAAAGATAACGGCCTTGGATCCTCTGCCCAAACCCAAGTCAGCTGGGGGGAGGGTGTGCTGGAAGAGCTCCAATGGTTGCCAGGGCTGGGAGGGAGGAAGGCTATAGCTCCAGGATCTAAGAAGCAGACCCCACCCTGTGCAACTCTGCAGCACCCCTGGAAAAGAAGAGATGGGGAAGAATGTATTTATAAATCATTTTACTAGCAGAACCCTGAAATAAATCCTGCTGGTGAAAAGAGGTAGATTTATGCAGTTAGAGGAGGGCCTCTTCAGGAAGCACTCCCTCATATTTCCCCTTGGGTTTTGGATAAGTAAATTTAAGCCCTGTCATCCACACTGTCAATTATTGACCTCTTTGATATTCTAGTTTTGTTTGTGGTGCTGGGGATTGAACTCATTGCCTGTAGCATTCTAGGTGAGCACTCTACCACTGAGGTACACCCGTAGCCCTGATTTCCCATTCTTGAGTCCCTGGGGAGGGCCAAGCGTTTGTGTGTGTTTGACTCTCAGAGGTGGCTCAAAAAAGCATAAAAAGAATGTAAACTAGGGCTGGGGATGTGGCTCAAGCGGTAGCGCGCTCGCCTGGCATGCGTGCGACCGGGGTTCGATCCTCAGCACCACATACCAACAAAGATGTTGTGTCTGCCGAGAACTAAAAAAAATATTAAAAATTCTCTCTCTCTCTCTCTCTCCTCTCTCACTCTCTCTTTAAAAAAAAAAAAAAAAAAACAATGAGCTGGGGTTGTGGCTCAATGGGAGGGCACTTGTCTACCATGTGTGAGGCACTGGGTTCAATCCTCAACACCACATAAAAATAAACAAAATAAAGGTATTTAAAAAAAAAAAAAAAAAAGAATGTAAACTATTCTGACAACTAAGGTACCTTGCCCTGGGCTTCTGCTGGGTTTCAACATCTAAAATAAACTTGGATGAGCCCTGCATGCTAGAAGCTTAATGGAAGTTGGTTGGATTTCTGGAAGAAAGCCAATTGACCAGGACCACCAGTGGTCTGGGGTACTGACTGCCTGGTTACCAGGACTCTATAAGTGGAGTCTGCTAGTCTTCTCAGGGAGGCAAGGCTGTAGAGGCTTCCTCTTGTGATGGACCAGGTAAGTCCCCTTCCGGTCTAGAAACATCCTGGGAAGTAGGGAAGAGCTTCAAAGCATTAACCTGTCCCCATGCCAGAAAAAAGTCATGAACTGCCTTCTTTATGCCCCTACTCTAGTAATTTTGATTTCCAGCCTTTCCCAGGGTGTGCTGACTCACCAATGGACCTACACCTGTGAGCACCCCATCTCTGTATTACTAACGCTCTGACCCTGCTGCCCCAGAAGCAGGCTCCAAAGATTGACATGTCCCTGTTCAGCCATCCCCAGGCTGAGGCAGAAACCTAAGAAGTCCTAGAACACAGGGAGGGGGTGGCTAGGGGAGCACCTCAGAGACAGTGCCACTTCAGAAGTGACTAGAGGCAGAATGAGAGAAGTAGGAAGCCCCCCTTCCACCCCATCCACCTTCTTTCTTTTGAATTGGGGATTGAATCTGTGGGCACTTTACTACTAAGCTATAGCCCCAGCGCTTTTTACATTTTTTATTTTGAGACAGGATCTCCCTAAGTTGCTGAGGCTGTCCTCAAATTTACCATCCTCCTCTCTCAGACTCACAAAGTGGCTGGGATTATAGGCGAGACCCCATCTTTCTGATGGTGGCCTCTATCCAGGAGTGTCCTGATCCCAACGTGGTGCTTGCCTCCAAGCTGTCTTCTTACACTTCCAGTCTAGGATGGCAGTGAAATCTTACACCCAAGGGCTGGGGTTGTGGCTCAGCAGTAGAGTGCTCACCTGGCACGTGCGAGACCCTGGGCTCGATCCTCAGCAGAAAATAAATAAGTTAAATAAAGATATTTTGTGTCCAACTACAACTAAAAAATAAATATTAAAAAAAAGAAAGAAATCTTACACCCAGAAAACTGTTAGGTCACAAAAACTGTTAGGTCATTTGGGAACATAAGAATATATAATGCATGATCCCAGGGTGGTAGCACACACCTGTCATCCCAACTACTGGGGAGGCAGAGGAGAGAGAGTTGCAAGTTTGAGGCCAATCTGGGTAAAGCAAGATCCTGTCTCAAAAATGTAAAAAATAAAAAGGGGTAGGGGATGTAGCTCAATGGTAGAGTGCCCCTGGATTTAATCCCCAGTACCACAAAGGAAAAAAAAAAGAATATATAATGCATGGTCAGAGAGGTTGTGGATTACCAGCTGGGCCTTCATCCATTCAACAAGCTCTCATTGTTGTGCCAGGTCCCAGTCTAGGCACATAGTGGGGCTCAGGGATAGAATCAGAATAATCATTGTTTTTACCTCACAGAGGTCCCAGTGTAGTGAAAAGTAAATTATGGGGGCGCTGGGATTTTGGCTCAGTGGTAGAGCGCTTGCCTAGCACGCACAGGGCCCTGGGTTTGATTCTCAGTACCACATAAAAATGAGTGGAATAAAGATATTGTGTCCAAAAAAAAGATTAATATTAAAAAATTATGGGTACATTGTGATGATAGAAAGGGGGGAAACTCTGAGAATGGGCACTTAATTTGCCCAGAGGTACTGATAGAGCTGTTTCTTCCAAGATCAGAAGGAGTTAGTCAGCTGGACATAACTGGACAGGGAATTCCAAGCAGAGCAAAAAGAGGTGATGCTGCCTATGGTACTGGGGCCACCACAGGTGTCTGAAGGATAGAGTAAATACAACAGGGGCAAATGGGACTGGAGTACCAGCTGGGAGCCAGGTCACAGGGAAGTGAGGGACCCAGAGGAAGCCAGTGAATGCCCCAGGTCCTTCCTGATCTAATTGGTGTTTGAGTTCCTCTGGTACCTGTGAAGGTGGGAGATGGATTGGAAGGGGCAACTGGAACTGAAGACTACAGGAAGGTTAAGAGCTGAGACAGGGGTGATGGGAATGGAGATGGGGCTGCTTTGAGAGCTACCCGGTCTAGGCAGGATTTCCCTGCCATTATAGCCAAGAAAGGGGAAGGTTTCTCCTTGAGCATTAGGCCTACATTGGCCAGGACTTGGTCTGCCTCTCTGGCATCCCAGGGGACATTCTAGATAAGGACCAAATAATAAAGAAGGTTTTTGCAAGGGGAGGGGAGGCTCCACAGCATCAACTTGGTACAACTTTAGGAGCTATTGTCCATTATCTGCCATGAATCTGCCAGGGTATATTCATTACTCAATTGGAGGAAGACCTGGGCCAAACACACTCACCCACTAACCCTTCCCTTCATCTCCTATCCCCATTAGTTGAGTAGTTCTTGTCATTGCTGTGACCACTACTGACACCCTAATTCCCTTTATGTCATTGAGATGTTGGAACAACTCCAGGTGTCCAAGAAAGAAGTAACAGAAGAAAGAGGGGGCTGAGGGCTGGGGCTGGGGCTGGGGCTGTAGTTCATCGACACAGCACTTGTCTAGCATGCGTGAGGCGCTAGGTTCAATCCTTGGCACCACATAAAAATAAATAAAGGCATTCTGACAACCTACAACTACAAAAAAAAAAAAAAGAAAGAAAGAAAGAAAGAAAAGATAGGGTGGGGAGAGAAGAAAGACAAGGAGTAGGAGAGCAGAAGGAGAAAAAGGAAGGAAATAAAATTCTGCCATGGATTGGGTGTGGTAGTGCATACCTGTAATCCCAGCGATTCAGGAGGCCAATAAAGGAGGATTATAATTGAGACCAGCCTCAGCATTTAGCAAGGCCCACAGCAATTTAGTGATACTCTGTCTCAAAATTAAAATATAAAAAAGGATTAGCGTAGGACCCCAGTGGTGCATGCATCCCTATAATCCCAGCAGCTCAGGAGGCTGAAGCAGGAGAATTACAAATTCAAAGCCATCCTCAGCAAAAGCGAGGCACTAAGCAACTCAGTAAGACCCTGTCTCTAAATAAAATACAAAGTAGGGCTGGGATATAGCTCAGTGGTCAAATGCCCCTAAGTTCAATCCCCAGACCCAAGTACCCACTCCCCACCAAAAAAAAAAAAAAAGACTAGGGACATAGCTTGGTGGTAAAAGCATCCCTGGGTTCTATCCCCAGTACAAAATAACGTACTGTGGTGGGGACAGTGGCCAAGGCTGTCCCTGACCCACCATAGCTTCCTTATCCCATCTGGGCTTTTGGGTCCCCCTGCTAGTGTTGTTTCTGATACTTCCTTACAGGTATTGTAAGTTGAATTGTATCCCTTCAAAAGACACTTTGAAGTCCTAACCCTTGGTACCTGTAAATATAATCTTATTTGGAAATAAGTCTTTGCAGAGTAAGATGTAAATTAAGGGCTGGGTATATAGCTCAGTGGTAGAGCCAGGTATAAAGCCCTGGGTTTGATTTCTAAGCATTGCAAAAAAGAAAAATGTAAATTATGAAATTAAGATGAGGTCATACTGAAGTGGGGTTAGCTCTTAATTAAATGTGGGGTCCTTATAAGACAAAAAGAGATGCAGAGACATACACAGAGGGGAAAATGCTATGTAAAGATGGAGGCAGAAAGCCAGCATGGGGGCATGTGACTGTAGTCCCAGCACTTGGGAGGCTGAGACAGAAGGGTCACTTGAATCCAAGAATTTGATACCAGCCTGGGCAACATATAAAAACCCATTTTTTTGGGGGGGGAATGGGGGCAAAAATTGGAATTACATATCCACAAGCCAAGGAATTCTAAGGATTGCCAGCAATGAACAGAAGCTAAAAGGCATGATTCTTCCCTAGAAACTTCAGAGAGCAAACCCTGATTTCAGACTTCTAGTCTTGAGAATGGTGAGAGAATGATTTTTTTCTCTCTCTGACTTTTAAGTCACTCATCTCTGGTACTAAGAGTATGACAGTCCTAGGACACTAATAGATTAGATATTCTCACTGCCTTCAGTGGAAATAAGGAAGAAAAATGGGGCAGTTGTCAAGGTGCCTATATCAGATTTCCAGCCCTTCATTGAGATGGGAGTTTACCCTCTGCTATATATTTGTGCTTGCAAATCTGGTGTTGTCTTGAAAGATTATAGGTGTTGGAGGAAGTCAGCCTGTGATTTGGGGCAAGTTACTTCTCTGAGCCTCAAGTTTCTTATTTGCACAATAAACTTGATTGCTTTGGGGGATACAGAGATAACAACTCTAGGCCCTTAACCTTGGCTTAATGTAAAAATCACATAGGACACTTATTAAAAACACAAATCACCTGACTTGAACTCCAAACCAATAGAATCAGAATCTTTCAGGAAGAGAACTGGGAGTGTAGCCCAGTGGTAAAGAGTTTGCGTAGTATGTGTGATGTCCCGTGTGAGAGGATGGGGTTCCATCTCCATATTTATAGGATCCTCAGTAAATTTTGATAGTTAATCTAGGTTGTTTATTCTGTTTATTTCATTTATAGTGCTAAGAGAGATGCAGAATTAAATCCCCTTTCCTACTGTTCACATTTAGCCATGATTTTTGCCCCATGTTGTGGATGGAACCCAGGGTCTCACACATGCTAGGCAAGGGCTCTATTATTGAACATTACTACCAGCTCCCAGCCTTGATGTGAAACTCTTCTGGAATCTGTTGGAGAGCTGCTGCAAGCTGCCCCCTAGAGGCTAGAGTGGGAAAGACAGGTTTTGAGTTCCAAACTGGAGAGAGAGGGAAACCTTTCAGTAGAGGCTAAAGAACTCCAAGCAGGAAGCTACTGTACTCTGGGCCCTGTTTCTGACAGTGGGGCCCAGCTCAAACAGCACTATAAAGTCCTAGACTGTGGAAAAATTGGAACCTTCATACTAGTGCAGCTGCTTTGGAAAACGGTTTGTTGGTTCCTCAGAAAGTTAGACACAGAGTTACTGTATGACTCATGTGACACTCCTAAATATGTACCCCCAAAAACTGAAAATATACCCACATTAAAAAGTGTACATGAATGTTCACAGAGGCCTCCTTCATAATACCCCCAAAATGGAAACAACCTAAATGTCCCTCAGCTGATTAAGAGATAAAATATGGTATATTGGTACAATGGAGTATAATTCTGCCACAGGAAAGGAGTACAACTTAATTTTATGTCATAGGATGAACTGTGTCCTTTCAAAATTCAGGTGTTGAAGTCTTAATTTCAGAATGTGACTGCATTGAGGGATAAGAATTTAAAGAGGTATTTAAGGTGAAGTGAGGTCACATGGGTAGGCTCTGATCTGACATGACTGGTATCATTATCAGAAGAGAGCACTGGCCACAGACATGTATGCACAGAGAGTAAAGACTCCGTGGAGTTGGGACAGATGACCCTTAACAAACCAAGGAGAGGCCTCAGAAATAATCCTGCCAATACCTCAGAAATAATCCTGCCAATACCTTGATCTTGGATTTCTAGTTTATAGAACTTCAAGATAAGCCCTATTGTCTAAGACAGTCTGTGGTAATTTGTTAGGGCAGCCCTAATAAATTAACAACATGGAAAAAAACCTTGAAGAAATGCTAAGCAAAAGAAGAGAGGAGAGAGAGAGAGAGAGAGAGAGAGAGAAAGAGAGAATGAACACATTGTATGATTCCCATTATGTGGAATGGCCAAAGAAAGCAAATCCATAGAAACAGAAAAGAGATTAGAGGTTGCTTAGGATGGGGAAAGACTGCTATTGAATTGCTACTCTTTTCTGGTGATGAAAATGTTCTGAAATTAGTGGTGAAGGTTGCACAAATTCTATACTTTAAAGAGCAATTTTATGGAGTATGAGTTATATCTCAAAAATAATTTAATGATGTTCTGAGTTAATTTAGGAAATTTCATAGTAAATATAAGTCACAAATTAGGAAAAAGTATCATTAGAGCCCTCTTCCTCCATTGGGTGGTGGCCACATGGGATCACCTTTGAAGGCTCCTCCTTTCTGTCACTTCTTTTCCCTGATACCCAGGTGATCCATGTGGCGTTTGTCCACCCACCTCCAAGCCTGCTATAGTTTGAATGTTTGTCCCCTCCAAAACTCATGTTGCCATTTAATTGCCTTTGTGATAGTACTGAGTGCGAATGAGACTTTTTTTTTTTTTTGGGGGGGCAGTATTAAGGATTGAACCTAGGGGTCCTTAAACACTGAGCCATATCCGCAGTCCTTTTTAAATTTTTTAATTTTGAGACAGGGATCTCACTAAGTTGCTTAGGACCTGCCTAAGCTGCTGTGTCCAGCTATGAACTTGCAATCCTCCTGCCTCAGCCTCCAGAGCCACTGGAATTAACAGGTGTGCACCACCACACTCAGGCCCTTTTTTCCATTTTTTAAATTTTGAGACAGGGTCTTGCTAAATTTTTTAGTGCCTCACTAAGTTGTTGAGGCTGGCCTCGAACTTGATATCCTCTTGCCTCAGCTTCCCAAGTTGCTACGATTAGAGGCATATACTACTGTGCCCAGTGAGAGTGGGAAATTTAACATGTACATACGTCACAAAAGATCCATCTTCAGAATGGACAAATGCTGTTATCTCTGGGGTAGATTGGTCCTCTCTTGTTCTCTCTCACATTTTCTTTACCCCTGTCCCATGTGATGCCTTCTACCATGTTATGACATTAAATTTCTTAGGGCCTCAATGAGTTGCTGAGACTGGCCTCGGGATCCCCTTGTCTTGGCCTCCCACTGGAGTTTCAGGTGTGTGGCACCACACCCAGCTAAATTTCAATTTTTTTTATTTAAGAATTTAACCTTCATTTTTTTATTGATTTGTTTTTTATCTGGTGCTGAAGTATCTCACCTGTGCTAGTCAAGCACTCTACTACAGAGCTACAACCCCAACCCTAAATTTCAATTCTTTTTTTGTGTGTGTGGTGCTGGGGATTGAACCCAAGGCCTTGTGCATGAGAGGCAAGCACTCTACCAACTGAGCTATATCCCCAGCCCCTTAAATTTCAATTTTTTATAATCACCCAGCATATTAGCTTTGTGTTACTGTAATGAACTACTTGAGATAATTGACTTAATAAGGGAAAAGGTTTATTTTGGCTCAGTTTTTATAGGTTTTTGGCTCTGTTGTTTTGACAATTCTTGACCCTGCTCTTTAGCCCTGTTGCTTTGGTAGGAACACTATAGAACTGCCTGTTCACCTCATGGCAGCCAGAAAATAAAAAGAGAAAGAGGAAAGGGTAGAGCTCCCAAATCCCCTTCAAAGGCATGCCCCAAAGGCCTAAATTTCTTTTACTACCTTCCATAGTGCTATACAGGCTGTGGACCATGCCTTTAACACATGGGACTTTGGGGGACATTCTAGGTCCAAACTATAAAACTCAGTCTCAGATATTCTGCTATGCTCTAGGAGGCACAAAACAGACTAAGACATGCCCCATCTCACAACCTATCATGCCCTGACAAGACTACTCATGGCCTGAGGACATAGCTCAGTGATACAGCACTTTCCTAGCATGTGTGAGGTCCTGTGTTCAGTCTCCAGCATCTCTCTCTCTCTCTCTCTCTCTCTCTCTCTCTCACACACACACACACACACACACAAACACACACACATAAAAAGACTATTTGCTACAACAGGAAAATGCTTTTTCTAGAGAATAATGCTTCCCATTTATTGAGCCCTTACTGACAGCATCCAGGACATAGAGTTTTATGTGCATTTTCTCAGGTAACTGTCCCCAAAACCTATTAACCTATTGGGTAGGTTCCATTATTATTACCATTTTATAGATGAGGAAGCTGGTTCAGGGAATTGCAGTAACTTGCCCAAGGGCATGTGCAAAGCTGTAATTCCCACAACAGTAAAAATGTCATTCACTTATTTGGCAGTTGCTTTCTCTTGTTTATCTGCATTTTCAAATGTCTTTTAATAACATCCCCATCACTGGAGATGCTCCAGTTGGAGCCAGAGGAAATGGACCTAATGTAGAATCCATCAGACTAACAGCCATAGAGCCACTTCCAGTCTTGAAATAGCAAATTTTCTTCCCTTTCGCCCTGCTCCAGTGCTGGGGATCAAACCCATGACCTCACACATGCTAGGCAAACACCATACAACTGAACTATACCATCAACCCAGGATTCGTTTTGTGTGGTGTGTATGTTTGGTACTGAATTCAGGGGTACGCTAATACTGAACTACACAGTTTTTTTTTTTTTTTTTTCTATTTTGAGACAGGGTCTCTCTTAAGTTCCCTAGGTTGGCCTTGAACTTGCAATGCTCCTGCCTAAGCCTTCTGAGTCTCTGGGGTTACAGGTGTGCAACACTGCCCAGCCTGGATTTCTTTCTTTCTTTCTTTCTTTCTTTCTTTCTTTCTTTTTTTTTTTTTAAACATTTTTACCTTAGTTCTCGGCAGACACAACATCTTTATTGGTATATGGTGCTGAGGATCGAACCCGGGCCGCACGCATGCCAGGCGAGCGCGCTACCGCTGAGCCACATCCCCAGCGCCTTTCTTTCTTTCTTTCTTTCTTTCTTTCTTTCTTTCTTTCTTTCTTTCTTTCTTTCTTTCTTTCTTTCTCTCTCTCTCTCTCTCTCTCTCTCTCTCTCTCTCTGTTCCTCTCTCTCTCTTCCTCTCCTTCCTTCATTTCTTTCTTTTAACCATCTCATGCTTAATTTCCATCATGGAGGATTAGAGCTTTTCTTGCATATTAGCTTTGGATGAAATTTACATGGGGGAACCGTGTCAATCCTCACAAACTCTACAATAATTTCACCCTTCCCTTCTGCACATATAGGAAGTATTGCCTCATCACAACTCTTCAAGGATGAAGGCTTTGGGCTACAGCCAAAAGATGATGTCTTTATCCACTGCTGATGGTGACATTCCTGAGGTATCCAAAGTCCAGCTGTAGCTCAGTGGTAGAGTTCTATCCCCAGCACTACAACAAACAAACATATGCATATATAAACAAAAAGTCCAGCTCTTGCTTCTCCACAGGGACAGCAAAGAATTTTCAGAGCAAGGATGGTAGGAAGAGAGAAGAGACCCTGATATCCTTGGCTGAGAATTGAGATGTCTGATATGAGCTCATTTGGAAAGGAGTTTCCACTAGAAGTAGTGGGATCTGAGGACCAAATTGGGAACAAATAGGGGCGTTCTACCTTGGTGATATGGCAGGCTGAATCCAAAAATGGCACCTGAGATTCATGCTTCTTAATGTACCTGCCCTCATATAATTCCCTCCTCTTTAGTAAGGGGGAGGGAATCTGTGAATTTGATATTATTCCCAATATTAGGCTACTAATCAAATTACTTTGAGTTAATGTGATATGATGTGTATTTTTTTTGGTCCATATTTCCTGGCTTATAATACACATAGTTATAACTCCCTTATTATTTCCCAAGTGACTGGAACAACAAGTATATCTCTTCTCAAAGTGTTTGTCCTTGTATTCTAAAGCAGCTTTAAAACAGTTTCAGAGCCGGGCATGGTAGCACATTGCAGGGTTTCTGTTTTTGCAACTAAAAGGCTCAGGGTTTACTCCAGTTGAACTGGGTTGACTGGGCTGCGCAAAATAACCACACAAGAGACACAAATACCTTTTTCTTTGGGGTCGCTATGACAGCTCCTCTGACCTTAAGGGTCCACAGGAAGAGAGAGAGCAAGAGCACACGCTGACCTCTTTTATTCAGAAGCTATTCAAATGAGGCAAGGGGTCAGGTTTCAAGGGGCTGAGTCTATCTTCATGATGTCCACTGTCAGCAGGTTGACTGACACCTGGGTAGGCCACACCCAGAGACACAGAAGCAGGCACATGCAAGGCCTTACGCAACTTAAGGAGAACCTGTCTCAAAATAAAAAATCAAAAGAGCTGTGGACATAGCTCAGTGCTTAAGTGCCCCTGGGTTCAATCCTTTGTACCACAAAAGAAAAAGAAAGACAGAAAGAAAAAAGAAAAATTAAAAAATAGCTTTAGAAAGATAAAAACAGGGCTGGGGATGTGGCTCAGGCGGTAGCGCGCTCGTCTAGCATGCGTGCGGCCCGGGTTCGATCCTCAGCACCACATACCAACAAAGATGTTGTGTCCGCCGAGAACTAAAAAATAAATATTAAAAAAATTCTCTCTCTCTCTCTCTCTCTCTCTCCTCTCTCACTCTCTCTTTAAAAAAAAAAAAAAAGAAAGATAAAAACAGTCTTTTGTAATAATATTGGGCACAGAAGTAGGCCTCACAAAGCAACATCCCTCTCTCTGACTTTCTCTTGATCTTTCACCTGCTCCTTTTTTTCTCCTGAGCAGGCCATATAAACTAGAATTTCTCCTCTCTAGGTAGGTCAGAGAAACTAAAAATATACTCTCATCTTCCTCCACCTTCTCTTATAGTTGGCCATAGAGAAAATTTCTGACTCACCTTGTCTGACAGTAGACTATAAGACTCCCATTTCATATGGCATTTGCCAGTAAATGGATGGAACTGGAGACTATCATGTTAAGTGAAATAAGCCAGTCCCAAAAAACCAAAGTCCATAAGCACTGGCTTATTTCATTTAACATGATAGTCTCCACAACTAATCGACAACAAGAAAGGGTCGGAAGGGGAAGAATAAAAGTTCACTGGATTAGACAAAAAGGAATGAAGGGAAGGGAAGAGGGTTGGAATGGGAAAGACAGTAGAATGAATTGAACATAACTTCCTATTTCGTATATGAATACATGACCAGCATAACTCCATATCATGTACAACCAATTAAGATCCCAATTAGGATAAGTTATATTTCTGTATATATGATATGTCAAAATACACTCTACTGTCATGTATATCTAAAAAGAACAAACAAACAAAAAAGACCCCCATTTCAGAGGGGTCCTGCCCCAAACTCAGGAGTAAGGAATGTTGCAGAGAGGGCCATGAAGAATCTGAAGAGACGGGCCTTGCTGGCTTTCCCCATTCAGTCTGTTAGTATTAGATCATACCCTGTTTCTGCAATCACATTTCTATATGGTTGTCCATGCTTCAATCATGCTTATTTAATAAACTCTCCATGAAATCCCAAAAGGACAGGGCAGAAAGCTTCTCAATAACTCAACAGATGGAAGTTTAAAGGAAGGTGAGCAAGAACTATAGTGTTATCCTTGAGTTTTGTAAACCATTTCCGTGAATTAATCAAACCCAAGGAACGGGTTGTGGAGACCTTAAATGGAAGTTAGTCAATCAGAAATTCTAGAGGCTTGGACTTGAGACTTGTGTTTGAAGTGGTGGGAGCCAGCTCCTACTTGTGGGACTTGATACTATCTCCAAATAAACAGTGTCAGAACTGAATTGAATTAGAGAAAGTGAATTTGTTTTTCAGAGTTAATTGTTAAGGTTACCCTGGACTGGGCATTGTGGCACACAACTATAATCCCAGTGACTTGGGAGGCTGAGGCAGGAGTATCCCAAATTTGAGGCCAGCCTTGGCAATTTAGTAAGACCTTGTCTCAAAAGAAAAAAAAAAAATGTGTGTGTGGGGTGCTGGGGTTATGGATCAGTGGTAGTGCAGTCGTCTGGCATATATGAGGCACTGGGTTCGATCCTCAGCACCACATAAAGACAAATAAATGAAAAAATAAAGGTATTGGGGCTGGGATTGTGGCTCAGCGGTAGCGCGCTCCCCTAGCACGCGCAGGACCCAGGTTCAATCCTCAGCACCACATAAAAATAAAGGCATTGTGTTGTGTCTATCTAGACCTAAAAAATAAAAAAAAAATTTTTTTTTTAAAAATATTTTTTTAAAGACAGAGTGAGAGAGAGAGAATGAATTTTAATATTTATTTTTTAGTTATTGGTGGACACAACATCTTTGTATGTGGTGCTGAGGATCGAACCCGGGCCGCATGCATGCCAGGCGAGAGTGCTACCGCTTGAGCCACATCCCCAGCCAAAAAAAAAAAAAAAAAATCTTAAAATAAATAAATAAAGGTATTGTGTCCATCTACAATTTAAAAAAATATTTTTTTAAAAAAGGACTGGGAGGGCTGGGGAAATAGCTCAGTGGTAAAGTGCCTGCCTAGCACGCATGAGGTCCTGAGTTCAGTCCCCATCACCACATAAAAAATAAACAACAACAATATAAAATGATATTTAAATAAATAAATAAATAAATAAAAAAGGACTGGGGATGTAGCTGAGAGGTAGAATGCTCCTGGGTTTGATCCCTAGTACTGCAAATAAATAATTAAAAATAAGCAAATTTTTAAAAATTAAAATGTAAGATGGGCTGGGGGGTCAGCAAAATCTACGTTCAGCTAAGGTTGAGAAAGAAAACAATTTCTGAAGGCAGAAAGTGGGCTTAAATCTAAACCCCACTTATTCATGGGCTGTGTGATTCTTGGGCAAGTGAAAATAGGGATAAATTTTTATCTCCCAAGGTTGTAATGCACAGACAGAATGAATAATAAATTATTAGTGGTAAAAAAAAAGGTAGAATGAGATGGACATCATTACACTAAGTACATGTATTAAGACACAAATGGGGGCTGGGGATGTGGCTCAAGCGGTAGCGCGCTCGCCTGGCATGCGTGCGGCCCAGGTTCGATCCTCAGCACCACATACCAACAAAGATGTTGTGTCTGCCGAGAACTAAAAAATAAATATTAAAAAAATTCTCTCTCCTCTCTCACTCTCTCTCTAAAAAAAAAAAAAAAAAAAAAAAAAGACACAAATGGTGTGAATATACTTTCTATACAACCAGAGATATGAAAAATTGTCTCTATAGGTGTAATATGAATTGTAATGCATTCTGCTGTCATCTATAACAAGTTAGAATAAAAAATTTTAAAAAATTTTTTATTCTAATTTGTCACATGCAGAGGCACTTCACAGTCATATTTTTTTGTTTGTTTGTTTTGTTTTTGAGATAGGGTTCTCCCTATACTGCCCAGGCTGGCCTTGAATTCCTGGGCTCAATCAATCTTCCCACCTCATCCTCCCAAGTAACTGGGATTTATAAGTGTGGGACACCACTGCACCAGATCATAATTATATTAAAAAAACAAAACACTTCGGTAGCTGATCTAAATAGCTATAAGCAAAATTGAGAGACTCTAAAACCAGGGAAACCAGTTGGAACTTGGTTACTATATACCTTAATGCTTTCTTACTTTTGAGACCTAACTTCATCCTGAGCTTCCTCCAGCTTTCGGAGATTTGGTGAACATTAATTGAACCGAAAAGAAGTCAAAGCTTCCCAGAATTCCTTTGGTTCTACCACTGAGCTACATCTCCAGCCCTTTTTATTTTGAGACAGTGTCTAAGTTGCCCAGGCTGGCCTCAAATCTAATGATCCTCCTCTGAGTAGCTGGGATTCAGGCCTGCATCATCATGCCTGGCTGCAAATGCTTTTAAAATCCTTTTCTCAATAGGTTCATACCCCTCTAAAGCCACTACTAGTTACAGGGGAAAAAAAAGGACAGATTGTGAGGGCCTGGAGTGAGGAAGAGGGACCTGAATGCTAGCTTTTCTTTCTTCAGTGGGCTCAAAATAGAAAATGAGGAAATGCTTAAGATAAAAGAGACTCTCTCCTTAACTCTGAGTGCTCTAGATGATTCAGGCAGCTCTTTGGTCTGGAAGGAAGAAGTTAAAGGAAAGGGAACATCATTATTTGAAAAACTTTCTAATAAGACATATTGTGCTGCCACTGTGGCTATAAGGACTACCGCCTTCAGAAGTTGGCTTGTGCAAATGTGGCTGCCCTGCCAAGTGCAAAAGAAAGTACAACTAGAGTGCCAAGATTAAAAGACAAAATACCACTAGGATGGGTCAAATAAGGCACCTAAAAATTATATACTGCAGATTCAGGTATGGAGTCCATGAAGAAACAACTCCAAAACCCAAGAGGGCAGCATCCAAATCACTTTGAGAGTTTAAATGATTAGCCACCCAATAAATGTTCTGTTTTAAAAAAGAAAAAAGTAAAAGAGAGAGAAATTAAGTGAATATGACTGGATGGATATTCAGATCTAGAAAAAGTGTCTCCACTGCCCAGGGACTTAGGATGTATCTATTGAAGGCAAATTGGATGCAAGAGCTCTAGAATTTGGTCAGCCCCTTCCAGAGGGGGGTGTTTGGCCATAACATCCAGATGAGGGCTGGGGTTGTAGCTTAGTGCTTGCCTAGTACGGGTGAAGCCCAGGGTTTGATGCTCAGCACCACATAAAATAAAGGTTAAATTCTTTAAAAAAAAAATCCAGATGATTCTTCAGAACTATGAAGAGCCTTGGCAGCCAGCTAGCAACTTTAATTTCTGAGTCTTGTTTATCTGTGAAATGAAATATTTGGACATACCCTACCCTCCACCACAAAGTACTAGATCGAACCCAAGGACTTGAGCAGACGTATGCTAAACAGACTCAATTAATGCTTGCTGATTTATGATATAAGAATAGTTATTAGTAAGGTCCCGTACAGTTGGGCGCGGTGGTTCATGCCCATAAAACCAGCTACTCAGAAGGTTAGAGGCCTCCTTAACTTTATAAGACCCTGTTTCAAAATGGAAAACAAACAAACAACAACAACAACAACAACAAAAAAGAAAAAACAGTAAAAAGGGCGGAGGATGTAGTTCAGTGATACAATGTCCCTGGGTTCAATTCCCAGTAGCCGCTCCCTCACACAAAAGTAAGGTTCCTTACAGGTAAGCAGTTTCTTCTCATTCATCTCTTATTTTAATCTCAAGGGGTACTACTCATGGAGAAAGCAAAAGTTATTTTATTATTATTATTTTATTAGGTACTGGGAATTAAATCCACAGGCGCTTTACCACTAAACCATATCCCCAGCCCTCTTTATATATATATTTTCAGATGGGATCTCTCTCGCTAAATTGCTTAGGGCCTCATTAAATTGCTGAAGCTGGCTTTGAACTTCCCATCCTCCTGCCTCCGCAATCGGCTATTTTTATTATAATTTGTCGTTGTTTTTGCTCATTCCTCGTTTGAGGTGATTAGAGTCTCCTCCTAAGGACGACTTGAATCCCTTACACTGCCTATTGCTTGCTCCTCGTCTGTTTTCCGTTATCATTTCACCACCACCTTCCAAATCACCAGACTAAGAATGAGCCAGTGCGCGGCGCCGACAATATTTGTCCTCAGCGAGCCGCCGTACCCCACCAGTAGCTGCGTCTGTTCCACTCCCTGAGGCGCGAGCGTCGCAGGGGGCGGAACTGCGCGCTCCGCCCACCGTGCGTCGGTGCGTGAGTCCGGCCCCCGCGATCTCTCGAGCGGCCCGCGAGCTCACACCCGGCTTTTCTCCAGCCTCACTCCGCGCGCAGCCGTCGCCGTCATGCTGGCCGCTGCTTTCCGCCGCTGTGCCGTGGCAGCAGCAGCCGCCAGAACCGGCCCCCGAGGTCTCCTGCACCCTGCCTCGGCTCCCAGTCCCGCCGCCGGTAAGGCCCGCTCCTGTCACTGGCCTCGCCCGCGTGTCCTTGCGGTGACCTGGGCCCCCGCCACCACTTGAGGGCAGGCTCTCCCGGCGGCCTAGCCTCTGCCCTGCGGACTGGCGGGCGAGCCCTATGACCGCAAACCGCTCTTGGTTCTACCTTGAGTTATGGTGGACTTGAGGGTGAGCTCCTGGGGCCTGCCTCAGCGCAACTTCCTGGCGCCGGCACCGTGATGGGTCAGGTGTGGACCTGCTGGGGGCGTCCTGCAGGGGCGCAGCATTCCACTTCACTACCCGGGCGGTGACTGTGTCCCGACGCCGACCCCGCGGCCACCTGACCGGGAGTGGCCGTTGCCGGCCTGCAGCGCCTTGACGAAGGTGACATTGAACCTCTGGGCGCGCCACTAGGGCAGGGGTCGGGGTGCGCCGGCGGCCCCCAGCGTCTCTGTATAGTTTTTTCCTTAATCAGGCGGTTCACTGCTGGTGTTTTGTGTGTCACCTTCACAGCGCACACAGTCATGTTTAGGTACTGTTGAGCCACGTTCTAATTCCTTCACATTTAAAATAGCTCCTTGTGTGTGACTGTAGTCTGAAAGATAGCCTGAGGAACTGATACGTGTTACAAATATATATATACATATATATATACATACATATATATATATACACATATATATATACACACACACACACATTACTGTTTCGAGAATTGAGTAACACAGACCCAGGAGTACTGAGTTTTGCAAACATGGGAACGCTTTGTAGCCTTTTATCCCCCTTTCCGTTTAGAAGTCTGGTTGTTGGAGCATAAAATGTACTGTTAATTCTTGTCTCTTATTTTTCCTTCCCCTTATGTGTGTTATGGAAGGTTTTGTGTCTTTTTTTTTTTTTCTTCCCCTACTTGGGATTGAACCCAAGGGCACTCTACCACTGAGCTACTTTCTGTTTTTGATTTTGAGATAGGGTCTCGCTAAATTGCTGAGATTGACCTCGAATTTGGCGATCCTCCTGCTTCAGCCCTAGCGTCACTGGAATTACATGCAGGCACGTGCTGCTGTGCCTCCCTCAGCACTATACATTTTTTTAAAAACATGTTGTTGTTTTTTTTTAATCTTTATTCCCTAGGTGTAGATGGACACAATGCCTTTATTTTTATTTTATTTTTTTTTTAAAGAGAGAGTGAGAGAAGAGAGAGAGAGAGAGAGAATTCTTTCAATATTTATTTTTTTTTAGTTCTCGGCGGACACAACATCTTTGTTGGTATGTGGTGCTGAGGATCGAACCCGGGCCGCACGCATGCCAGGCGAGCGCGCTACCGCTGAGCCACATCTCCAGCCCCAATGCCTTTATTTTTATGTGGTGCTGAGGATCGAACTCCGGTCGCACCCGCACTAGGTGAGCGCTCTACTGCTGAGCCACAATCCCAGCCCCAGCACTATACTTTTAATTATAGTAACTACACTTGAATCTTGGCTCCTGGTGGTAGTATATGCTATATTATGAAATTTGTGCCCTATGCATGCATATTTAAACATAAAAACTTTGAAATTCAAAATTAAAAACGTTTTCTTGGTAACTTAAGATACTTTAACTAGACACTTCAGAATCTAAAGAATATTTTTGGTTTCATTCAGTTTAGACTTTTTTTTGTAAAGTTTCATAGAATGATAAGGCTTCACTTAAGAGACCATGGAGGGCTGGGGCTGTAGCTCAGTGGCAGGGAACTTGCCTGGCATGTGTGTGGCACTGTTCAATCCTTAGCATCTGGTAAAAATAAATAAAGGCATTCTGTTTATCTGAGTACAAAATTTTTTTAAAAAGAGATACCACGGGGATAATCACATACAAAAGAGGAAACTGAGACCTACCTCTGGAAACTGACTCCTTCAGGAGTGGGGGAAATATTTTGTTTCTTAGCCATAATTGTTAGGTTTGACCCATGGTGATGTTTCATGTTTTTTTTTTTCCTTATTTAATTGTTAAAGTAGCTAATATTATTTTAATTTTTTTTTCATGTAAATAACGCTGCAGGAGGTTTCTTTTGACCTCTTCAAAAAAATTTCTTGAAACAAATAAGTTTCTACTTTTTCTTTGGGAAATGGCACAGGTTTTTGGCAAACTGTAGCCTAAGGAGATTTCTTCTTTGTGGTTTGTCTCTCAGATATTCTGTTCACCCTCCTGAGTACAATGAATTCCTAAACCAAGGGCTTTATTTTAGGTGTTTGTCCCATATACCTAAATATTAGCCACAAGGAGGCAGTATCAGTACAAGTGGTGTCAGCTACTTTTTATCTGTGACCTTGGACATGTTCATTAACTTTAAGCCTCAGTTGCTTCCTTTCTAAAATCAGGATAATTTTTGGTATTTAAATGAGATTTAACTCATTTAAATAACTTGTCACCTTAAATAACTTGTCACCTTGCCTGACACAAATATTTAATACAGTCATGCCTTGTTTAAGGATGAAATAAGGTCTGAAATGCCTCAGCCTAAGGCAATTTTGTGAGACTATCATAGAGCATACTTATACAAACCTAGATAGTATGGCCTACTACACACCTAGATTATATGTATGGTGTAGTCCATTTTGAAGCTTAAAGTCATTCACTGAAACATTGCTATGCAGTGCATGAATTGTAGCTTTATAATAGTGAATTTTATTTTTGCATATAGTAGGTTGAAATTTGTTATCAGTATGAAACTGTAGAGGTCTTACTTAAGTGAAAGTCAAAAAGAAGTAGGTTTCTTTTGTATTTATTTTTTATTTTATTAAAATATTTGTTGATTGATCTTTATTTATGTATTTTATTTATATGTTGTGCTGAGACTCGAACCCAGTGCCTCAATGCATGCCAGACAAGTGCGCTACCACTGAGCCATAACCCCAGCCCTTATATATTTTTTAGAAGTAAGTTTTTTAATTGAGGCTATCCAAGGTCAAATGAGTATGTTTGAAAGAGAAATTTTGAGGGGTTGGCCTGAGAAGCCTTAGGTAACAGCTTAAATCTGGTCCATGAAGAAGATTCCAATTTGAAACCTAATTGTTTCCCAATAACTGCAAAATTAGGTGATTTAATGTTTTAAATAATGGTTAAATTCTGTAGTCAACTCTTAAAATCCTGACTCCTGTATCCTTTTCCTGAGAGCTGCAGAAGGCTCAGAAGGGTTAGAATTGGGCTGAATTTAAACAACACTTTCCAACTGCTTTTTTGTACCACTCCCACATTTCCAGGTTCCCAACTTGAGGCTCTCAAGATCCATGCCTGGTCTTCAACCTTGCTTTGTCAACATCATCAAAACTTGCTGTTGGGCTGGGAATGTAGCTCAGTGGAAAAGCGCTTGCTGGGTTCCTTAGTACCCCATAAAAAATAAATAAAATAAAGGCATTCTGTCTGTCCATGTCAGCTCCCTCCCCCCAAAAAAACTTGCTCTTGAACTTGTTATTGTTGCCTCCACATTATGTTTTGCCATCCTTAATTCCTAGAATTACTACCACCAAAATGACCATTCCTTCAGCTTTGTCTGAGCCTGATTAGTTATTAAACAGAAAGCCAACTGTGTGGTGAGGGTGGTGGTTTTTTAAATAGAGCAAATAACTGAAGCAATGTTCCTAGAAATTTTTTTTCTTTTCTTTGTTTTTAATATTTTTAAAAATTGTATACAGACACAATAACTTTATTTTATTATTTATTTTTATGTGGTACTAAGGATTGAACCCAGTGCCTCTCGTATGCTAGGCAAATACTCTACCAGCTGAGCTACAACCCCAGCCCTCATAAAAGCTTTTTTAAAATGTTCCCATTTTTGGTCAGGCATAGTGGCCTGATCACACCTGTAATCCCAGCTACTTAGGATACTGAAGCAGAAGAGTGGCAAGTTCAAGTTCAACCTCACCAGTTTAGTGAGACCCTGTCTCAAAATGGAAAATAAAAAAGGCTGATGGTATAGCTCAGTGGTAGAGTGCCCCTGGTTTCAATTCCCAGTGGTGGTGGGGTGACAGTGTTCCCATTTTTCATAGCTGCTTCCCCGTTTCAGGTTATATCAAAGAATTGAATAGTTGTTTTCTAATATTTTGCCTTTCAAGCCTCAAAACTAGGTGGAAATGTTGTGCTTAAGTATTGTTGTGGTGGGATGCCTATATAATTTCCCTAAAAAAATGTTACATATGTAGGGGACATGTCTATAGCTAACAAAATAGATCTGTTCTACTGGAGTTAGAAACATAATTTTATTGTGGAGCAGAACTGTTACCATGCATGGGCAAGAGTGTGGACTCCATTGCTCATTGTACTCCACTATGAACCCACTCTCCCCCTGCGGTAATAGTTCCCCCACCCCAAGTAACAGTTTAAACCATGTGGGAGAAGTCAGTTTTTGCCTTCCTGGAAGAGATGTATCGTCGCAGTACATGCTTGTATTATTCCAAACAAATGTTTTATGAAAGTTTTTTTTTCTTTTTGCATATAACTAGTTTGTAATTTGACTACCTGAAGAGAGGTGATTGAATCATTCAGGGTCATGCTTTCCTTTACTTGAATTTGTGGTTTTGCTGCTCATCTATTTCAGAGTTAGAAAAACAAAGCTAGGACTCATCTAGTCAAATTCATGCCTAGCAATAAAGGAAAGGAATTGGTTATTATGAAACATTTTATTTTTCTGGGTAAAAGGAAAGTTAAGTTTAATACTTAACTCTGGGAAGGAAGTCCATATACTTTCATTTTTCGTGAATAAATACTTAAGAGTGGTTTACTGTGTTATATGGTAGCTGTGTGTTTAATTTGATAAGAAATTGCCTAGTCTTCCATGGCAGTTGTATCTTTTTTTTTGTATCATTCTTTATATTTGCACTTTTAAGCATTCAAGGATAACTTTAGGTTTTATTGTTTTAACTTTAGTTTTCAAAAAAATGTAGCATGTAAATTCTTTTTCTTTTTAATTTAATTTTTTTGCAGTGCTGAGAATTGAACCCAGGGAGACTCTACCACTGAGTTACGTCCCAACCCTTTTAATTTTTATATTTATTTATTTATTTTTTAGCTGTACACCGTACCTTTATTTTGTTTGTTTATTTTTATGAGGTGCTGCTGATCAAATCCAGGGCCTCACACGTGCTAGGCAAGCGCTCTACCACTGAGCCACAACCCCAACCCCATTATTTTTTATTTGAGACCAGTTTTGTTGAGTTGGCCAAGCTTACCTCAAATTTGATCATTTTTCCAAATAGCTGAGTACAGGTGTGTGCCATTGTACCTGGCATATAGATTTTTTAAAAAAGATAAACCAATGTAAGTATACATTGTAGATTTACTTCAGAACTAGTGTGGACTTTCTCTTTTTTATTTATTTATTTGGTGCTTGGGATTGAACTCAGGCATGCTTTACCAATAAGCTATGTTCCCAACCCTTTAAATTTTTAATTTTGAGACAGAATCTCCCTAAGTTGCTGAGGCTGGCCTTGAACTTGTGATCCTCCTGCCTTCTGAGTTGGTGGGATCACAAATGTGCACCACTGTGCCTTGTTTACTTTTTTATTTTTTTGAGACAGAGTTTTAACCTGTTTCCCAGGTTGGACATTCTCAGTCCTTTTTATTTTATTTTGAGACAGAATCTTGCTTTGTTGCCTGGGCTAGTCTTGAAGTTTTAATCCTTTTGGCTCAGCCTCTTCCATAGCTGGAAGTATAATTGTGAGCCACTGGTATCCTGACCCAAAATTCTTTTTCATTAGAAATTAATACCGTTTATGGTAAAAATTCAAACAGTAGGGAAGTATATATAGAAAGTTTTGCCCAGTGCTGTGACACACTCCTATAATCCCAGTTACTTGGGAGACACTGAAGAAAGTTTTCCTCTCCCAACCATCGTTAACGATTTCTTTCTTGGTACCTGGGATTGAACTCAGGGGTGCTTAATCACTATATCCCCAGCACTTTTTATACTTTATTAAGGCTAAGTTGCTTAGGGCCTTGCTAAATTGCTGAGGTTGGCTTTGAACTTGTAGTCCTCCTGCCTCAGTTTGTACAGCTGCTGATATTATAGGCATTCGCCACCACACCCAGGTAACAATTTCAAGCTACCATTACACATTAGAGGCAGGAAGCATACATGTACCCATAAAATACTTTTTGTTCTACTTGTTTTTCTTTGCTTAATTTATTTTATTTTATTTTTTTAGATATAGATGGATGCAGTACCTTTATTTTATTTGTTTATTTTTATGTGGTGCTGAAGTTTGAACCCAGTGCCTCAAATGTGCCAAGCAAGCACTCTATCATTGAGCTACAACCCAGCCCTCTCTTTGCTTAATTTTTAAGATACCTTTTTATATCAATACACAAGATTTATTTCATTTGACCTGTTGGATTTTTTTTTTTTTTTTAACCACAATATATAGTTAATTCAAAACTCAATGCATTAGCCAGGCATGGAGGTGCACTCCTGTAATCCCAGAGGCTTTGGAGGCTGAGGCAAGAGGATCCCAGGTTCAAAGCCAGCCTAGGCAACAGAGCCCAGGATCTAAGCACCTTAGTGAGACCCTATCTCTAAATAAAAAAATAAAAAAGGGCTGGAGATGTGGCTCAGTGGTTAAGCACCCTTGAATTCAATCCCCGTACCAAATAAATAAATAAATAAATAAACCCTCAAGGCATTAGACAAAATATGTCAAATACTGTTTTTGTACATTGAACTCATTGCTCTTTCTCCATTGTAGCAATCCCGTCAGTTCGCTGCTATTCCCATGGGTCCCATGAGACAGACGAGGAGTTTGATGCTCGCTGGGTGACATACTTCAATAAACCAGATATAGATGCCTGGGAATTGCGTAAAGGTAATTGGAACATAGACATATTTGTCTATTTTGGTATGCAGATACGGACTTTTTCCACTACTTTGTTGAAAGTAGCTATTTTTGAAAACATGCAACATATAAACTGGTTACAGTCATGCAGTTTGCAGTTAGGAAAGTTTATAGCTTCTGTAGTGTTTCGTGTAAAGTAGAGTTTAAAAGCAGGCACTATGGACATTTTGAGTTAGATAATTCTTTATTGTAGGGGGCTATCCTTTGTACTACAGGGTGTTTTAGGACCATCCTTGACCTACCCATTATTTACATATACACCTGCAGTTGTGAAAATCAGAAATATCTCCAGATACTGCCTAATGTCTCCTGAGTGATAAAATCACCCCTAATCGAAAGCCACTGCTATAAAGATAGCACTAGCTGAGTGTACTTAACAATTTTGTACTTTTTAGATAATTTACTTAAGCAGTTATTGGTTCTCTTGCCCTTTGGGGTAATAGTTTGAGTTTTTTGTAATTCTTTGTCATGAATGGTTTTGCCCTGAATAAGAATCTAGTCTGCATAGACTTAAAACTTTTTTTTTTAAGCTGCAGTTTTAATGATAAATAAGTAGCATTAATGATAACTAGTCACTAATTGTAAGTATACTATAATTTTAACTCAGTCCAGATTGTTTTTCCAATAGAATCTGTTTCAAAGCATCAAAAATAATCTATATTGTTAAAGATCTGAGTTGAAAATAACCCTCTTGTTTTAAGAGAAAATGATAATTACAATGAAAACAGTGTTTACATGTAAGAAAACTCAGGTTTTAGCCAGGTGCAGTGGCTCATGCCTTTAATCCCAGCTACTTAGAAGGCAAAGGCAGGAAGACAACAAATTTAAGTCCAGTTTGGTCTACTCAGTGAGATCCTGTCCCAGAAATGGGTGGGTGGTAGTGGGGAATGGCAGAAGATGTGGCTTTTGGTAAGGCCTCAAGTTCAATTCCTGGTACCAAAAATAATCATGTGTCATGATTCAACAAGGATATAGATACTAAATATTAGTCTAAGTGAGGGTATTCCGGTTTGACATGGCCCCTCTTTTTAATTTGACAGGAATGAACACTCTTGTTGGCTATGATCTGGTTCCAGAACCCAAAATCATTGATGCTGCTTTGCGAGCATGCAGGCGGTTAAATGATTTTGCTAGTGCTGTTCGTATCCTAGAGGTTGTTAAGGTCAGTGAAATAGCATTGTTAATATTGTTCTAGAAGTGGGTGAGCTGTTGATCAGGTATTAATATTATGTTTTCTAATTTGTTGAACTATCCAAAACAGTGGGAATGTATTTTGTAGTTAAAATTTATCCAAGGAGTTGGGGAAATAGCTCAGTTGGTAGAGTGTTTGCCTTGCATGCAGAAGGCCCTGGGTTCTAATCCCCAGCATCATTTAAAAAAAAAAAATTACCCAAGGCTTTAAAAACTGCTTGATAGTGGGCTGGGGTTGTTGCTCAGTAGTAGAACGCTCGCCTAGCATGCATGAAGCACTGGGTTCGATCCTCAGCACCACATAAAAACAAAATAATGTCTGCCTAAAAAACTAAAGATATATAAATAAATAAATCTTTTTGCTACTTGTAGTATGAAAATAAACGTTGTTAATGGTTTCTTGAGGTGAGATTGCCAGAATAGGTTATTACTACTATTAATATTTTAGAAATGTGTTTGACATGAAACACATTCATGGTATTAACTGGAGAAAGTTATGAAACAGTGTTTGTGGTTTGATTTCATTTTAATTTTTTTAAAAAAAGAGAACTCATATATGAAAATGTAGCAGCATATATGCTAATCCCCCCTTCCCATTGGTTATAGTTTCTGGGGTTTTTTTTTGGAAAAGAACAAATATTTATTTATTTTAAAAACTTATTTTTTACTTGTAGTTGGACACAATACCTTTATTTTATTCATTTATTGTTATATGGTGCTGAGGATTGAGCTTAGGGCCTCGTACATGCTAGGCGAGTGCTCTACCATTGAGCCACAACCCCAGCTCCAAATACTGTGTTTTAAATCAGAATTTTAAAAAAATTTTTTTGTAGTTGTAGATGGACAGAGTGCCTTTTATTTATTTATTTTTATGTGGTGCTGAGGATCAAACTTGGTGCCTCACATGTGCTAAACAAATGCTCTACCACTGAACTATACAACCCCAGCCCACAAACCAGAATTTTAATTAAAAAATATATATATACAATTAAGGAGACTTAGAATTTGCCAAAGGCAGTTTGGCATTTTCTTATTTCATTTGACTCTTTAATATTTGCTCCTGAGAAACTTTGTGGCAATATAGGCATAATTATATATTTGTCAAAATTCTCTGGCCCTGGACATATATATTCTTTGTGTACAGCTGTCCATGAAAAGATATTATGGCCTGTAAGAAAGAAATTCAAAGTCTGTAAGGGGAAAAGTGACATACTTTATCTATAATGGGTAAGATAATTAAGGGTTCTGTAGGCTATCAGTCCATTTAGCACTGGTAGTTAATTCAGTTAGGGTCTCAAATTGGATGCAAATTAAAAAACTTTTTTCCTGTGTTAACTTAATTTTTCCTGTTGCCTGCTGGGCATGTTTAATTATCTTACAAAAATTGTCATCACCATTTTTTTAAAAGAATCCAGGGGCCCTTAACCACTGAATCACATTCCTTTTTATTTTTTATTTTAAGACAGGGTCTTGCTAAGTTGCTTAGGGCCTGACTAAGTTGCTGAGACTGGCCTCACCACATTCTTTCCCAGTAATTCCAGGCTTTAAAATGTTTGAGTTTTTTTTGTTGTTGTTGTTGTTTGTTTGTTTGTTTTCTGGATTTAGTCTTATTATCTTTGTTATTCTCAAAATATCTTTAAAACCTATCTCAAGCCAGATGCAGTGGCACATACCTCTAATTCCAGCTACTCAGGAGGCTGAGGCAGGAGGATTGCAAGTTCAAAACCAGTCTCATCAACTTAGGCCCTAAGCAACTTAGCAAGATCCCTTCTCAAAATAAAGAATAAAAAGAATTAGGAGGCCGGGGTTGTGGCTTAGTGGTACAGCGCTTGCCTAGCATGCGTGAGGCACTGGGTTCGATCCCTGGAACCATGTAAAAATAAAAAATAAAAAATATGCCCATCTACAACTAAAACAAAACAAAACAACAACAACAACAACAACAACAAAAAAAAAAACAACCAAGGATTAGGGCTGTGGCTCAGTGGTAAAGTGCCTCTGGCTTGAATCCCTGGTACCAAAACAAAACAACCCCAGAAAAACTACCTCAAGGTGTAGGGGTTGTAGCTCAGGAGTAGAGTGCTTGCTTC
Source organism: Urocitellus parryii (assembly GCF_045843805.1). Lineage (NCBI taxonomy): Eukaryota > Metazoa > Chordata > Mammalia > Rodentia > Sciuridae > Urocitellus > Urocitellus parryii. Next base: position 117,995,529 of record NC_135536.1, on the reverse strand, counting down.
AAATGTGTGAGTCCTTGGGTTTCATCTCCAGTGCTAGGAAAAAATTAATAAATAAAAGCTACCTCGAACAGTACTTGTGTAAGTTGTCCTCTTCATTGACAAATGTGTTGCTGTAAAAGTTGATGATCTGTGTTTAACTATGCCACTAGACTGCATATATTATAAAAGCTTTTCAACTTAATTTTGTTAATAAAGACAGCTTTTTTCAGACAGTTAAATGTCAATATTCTCTACCAACAGGACAAAGCAGGACCTCATAAGGAAATCTACCCCTATGTCATCCAGGAACTTAGACCAACTTTAAATGAACTGGGAATCTCCACTCCAGAGGAACTGGGCCTTGACAAAGTGTAAATCCCTATGGGTAAGCGGCACACCAGTGACCAAGGCAGGAGAAGAAACCAGGGAGGGGCAAGTGAATGTCATTCAGGGCTCTCAAAGCACTTATTCTTGCTTCAGGTAGTATCCACTAATATATAGATTTAGAGAGTATCACAATGATGATAAATTTAAGGAACTGAAATTATTTTTTATAGTTATTATTCTCTAAGTGATGTAAAGTCAAGCAAAAGCCTCCTTCACTAAGTGTCTATGTAAACAAAGAATAACAGATAGCTAGGCACGGTGGGCATGCCTGTAATCCCAGCAGTAATCCTGATCACAAGTTCAAAGCCAGCCTCAGCAAAAAAGTGGAGTGCTAAGCAACTCAGTAAGACCCTGTCTCTACATAAAATACAAAGTAGGGCTGGGGATGTGGCTCAATGGTTTGAGTGACCCTGAGTTCAATCCCCAGTATACCCCATCCCCCGCCACAAAAAAAAAAAAAAGAATAACATCATAACAGCAAGTCCATGTGCCACACCTAAATTTTCAGATATTATTTTGCCCTGTTTCCTTTGTTTTTAGTTTTTCCTCTAAAAAATGACCAGTTTCACAAAGAGTTAGAGCCCTTTGTGTGCCCTTAATTTTTCAGTAGCAGACTTAATGACACTTTCGTTTTTGTGGGCCCCATAGATTTAATAATTAAATAAATACCTACTATTTAGTAATAAAACTTATTTGATAACCTCATTCTCTGGAAAGACAGAGCAAATCAAAACAGTCACAAGATTGTCTAAGCAGTGAACAGGGTACAGAAAATCCTTTGTTAAAACAGAAAATTTATAGGCAGTAACTTGTTTAATTTTTTAAATTTGGGGGGTACTGGGGATTTATCCCAGGGGTAATTTACCACTGAGTTATATCATCTACCCTTTTTATTTATTTTGAGACCAGGTATCACTGAGTTGCTGAGGTTAGCCTTGGACCTGTGATCCTCCTGCCTCAGCCTCCCTAGCTGCTGGTATTACAGGCATGTCACTGCATCTGGCTTTGTTTTTATTTTATTTTATTTAACAAACACATATGGTGTAAATAGCTTTTACTGTTCCAGACAGTGTGCTGTACATTCTCTCTCTTTAAATCCATTTAATTCCTGTAATAATCTGTGAGGTAGTTACTATTGGTATAATTATTCCCATTTTACTGAAGAGGAAACTGAGGCACCTTGGCCATGGTCATACAGTTAGTGGTGTGAACCTAGGCAGTCTGGCCTAGAGGCCATTGCTCTTACTCACTAAGCCATGCATGTTGTGCAGATACTTTGGTACTAGGCATTTACCAAGGCCAGACTCCTGTTTCTCAAATGTAAATAATGAGGCTCAAATACAGGATTTTTTTCCCCTAAAAGTAAGAAGACATTTATTTTTAAAAAGTGGCACTAAAATGTGTCATTAAAATTTCAAAATGAATGGATCCAAAGTTATCTAAAGAGCTTATGTTGGCTGGGCATGGTTATCACCTGTAATACCAGTGCCTTGGAAGGCCGAGGCAAGAGGATTGCAACTTCAGAACCAGCTTAGTGGTTAGGTGCTTCTGGGTTAAATCCATAATACAAAAAAAAATTTTTAAAGGCTGGGAGTGTAGCTATGCCTGTGATCCTCCTAGTTTGGGAGGCTAAAGCAGGAGTATCACAAATTTGAGGCCAACCTCAGCAATTTAGTGACACCCTGTCTCAAAATGAAAAAGGGCTGGAGATATAGCTGTGTGATAACAAACTCCTAGGTTCAATTCCTAGTACTGCAAAAAAAAAAAAAAAAGTTTGGTTTATTTATTTTTTTAAGTGCAACTGTCATATCCTTTTCTAACTGGAAAAAAAGAAGACAATTCAGTTTACATATGATATAAATTATGAAAATGCCATAAAGCAAACTCTTGTGACTTGACTGGGGCAAGATTAAGAGCGAGCAGAAAAGTCTACAGAAAGCCAGGTGCAGTGACACACGCCTGTAATCCCAGTGTCTCGGGAGGCTGAGACAGGAGGATCAAGAGTTCAGAGCCATCCTCAGCAATAGTGAGGTGAGGTTGAGTGCCCCTGAGTTCAATTCCTGGTACCAAAAAAAAAAAAAAAAGGCTACAGAGAGTAGTTTGCCAGGCTATAGTTCTAAAGGTTATTTTAAATAAGATTTCTATCTTTTCTTAATTTTTTCCATTGCTAATTCTTTGTGTTTTCTCTTACAGATGTCTTCCCAAGGATTTATTCATATTGCTACTTGATTGTAAACAGTTACCTGGAAATGCTGATGATAACATATTACCTTATTTGAACAAGTTTTCCTTTATTGAGTACCAAACCATGTGATGGTAACTTGGACTAATAAAAGGGAAATGAGTTTGAACTGAAATTAGGTATTATTCCATTGTTTGCATTGAGAAACAACATGAAATGCTATGGGGCCTACATGAGGGAATAGGTGACTTCTGAGGAAATGACTTTTTTTCTTTTTACTGGGGATGTGGCTTAGTGGTTGAGAACTCAGGGGCACTCGACCACTGAGCCACATCAGCAGCCTTATTTTGTATTTTACTTAGAGACAGGGTCTCATTGAGTTGCTTAGGGCCTTGCTTTTCCTGCAGCTGGCTTTGAACTCAGGATCCTCCTGTCTTAGCCTCCCAAGCTGCTGGGATTCCATGTGTGCACCATCGAGCCCCACAGGAGATGACTTTAAAGTTGAAGCCTAGAAGATTGGGGAGAGAGTGGTGTTTGTTTGTTTGTTTATTAGTTGTCAATAGACCTTTGTTTTGTTTATATATGGTGCTGAGAATTGAGCCCAGTGCCTCACACATTCTAGGTGTTCTTCCTCTGAGCTGCAAACCCAGCCCTAGAGTGTTAATTCTTTTTTTTTATGTTTATTTTTTAGTTATAGGTGGACACATATCTTTATTTTATATTTATGTGGTGCTGAGTATTGAATTTAGTGCCTCACGCATGCTAGGCAAGTGCTCTACCTCTGAGCCACAACCCCAGCCCTAGAGTATTAATTCTTGATCCAAAAAAAATAATTTTAATTATTGTGTGATGTTTGTTTGGCCTTTGTACCATTGGAGTGGGTTTTTGTTTGTTTGTTATTTTTTAATAGTTTCTATATGTGTATAAGTAATCACATTTAAATCTGCTTTAGTAACCAAAATATAAAGGATTTACCATAACTAGCTAAGAGGGACCTTGTCAGTCTTCTGGGCTCTTAATAGGTGACAGGAGGAATGCAAAATCAATTAAGTGGTCTGTTCTCATGGTCATGGGAGGGAACATAGGTTCACAAGTACTTACAAAGGTGAAATAAGTGTTTTTGTTTTTTTTTTCATTTATTTATTTATTTATTTTAAAAGAAAGAGTGAGAGAGAGAATTTTTTTAATATTTATTTTCCAGTATTTGGCGGACACAACATCTTTGTATGTGGTGCTGAGGATCGAACCCGGGCTGCACGCATGCCAGGCGAGAGCGCTACTGCCTGAGCCACATCCCCAGCCCGAAATAAGTGTTATGATGGTCTTCATGCTGTAAATGTTTGTTGAATGCCTTCCACATACCAAACATGCCAGACACTGAATGCAGAGCAATGAATAGGAAAGTCAGAACTATGGGGCTGGGGATGTGGCTCAAGCGGTAGCGCGCTCGCCTGGCATGCGTGCGGCCCGGGTTCGATCCTCAGCACCACATACCAACAAAGATGTTGTGTCTGCCGAGAACTAAAAAAAAAAAATAAATATAAAATAAAATAAAAAAAAAAAGGAAAGTCAGAACTAAAAGTGGGAAAAACTGGATAGGGAAGAAAGTTAGTTGTATAGCCCCTTAATGAGGATTTTGAATTAGGGTGGTAGCAGTAGAAATGAAAAGGTTTGAATTTCAAGAATCACATAATGAGGTATAGTTGATCACTAATTCAGTAAGGGGAAACGGGAACTTTGAAAAGGATTTTTTTACATGTTTGAGTGAAGATGCCATTATAGGAAGAGTCAATAAAAAGAGGATCTTGGTTCAGGGTGGAGAAGTTGCTATATTTTATTCTGGACCTATTAAATTTCAGGCATCACTGGGCAGGAAAGCCTCAGGTTCTGAAAAGAGTAGTGAGAAAAATTTAAAGTTTGAAACAAAAAAGGGTAATATTTCCAATGAAAACCATTTGTAGGCAGGTATGAAATAAATTAGGTATGAAATAAATAAAGGCTGACATGTAGAAAGAAGAGAATAACTTTTTTTTTAAGTTTATGGACACAGCACCTTTATTTATTTATTTTTATGTGGTGCTGAGGATTGAACCCAATGCCTCACACATGCTAGGCAAGCACTCTGCCACTGAGCTACAACCCCAGCCCAACTTTTTTTTTTTTTTAATATTTATTTTTTTTTGTTTGTTTTAGGTGGACACAATATCTTTTATTTATTTTTATGTGGTGCTGAGGATCAAACCCAGTGCCTCGAGCATGCCAGGCCAGCGCACTACCACTTGAGCCACATCCCCAGCCCCACCAACTTTTTTTATTATAGAAAATTTCAAACATTGAGGGCTGGGGTTGTGGCTCAGGTAGAGGGCTCGCCTACCATGTGTGAGGCACTGGGTTCGATCCTCAGCACCACATAAAAATAAAATATTGTAAAAGAAAATTTCAAACATTGATATTGATATAGTAGTAAAAATCCCCATGGACTCTTACTGTACTTCAGCAGACAACAGTCCTAGCCATTCTTTTTTTCACCTATAGCCTTCACCCTCACCCAGCTCCAAATACTTAAAATTGAATCTCACATGTCCTTTGATCTGTCAGCACATATTTTAGAATATCTCAAATGTATGTGGTTTTTTTTTTTTTTAATAGTATAACTATAATAAAGAAGCACTGTTAACTTTTTTTTTTTTTCTCAGAGTACTGGGGATTAAATCCAGGGGCACTCTATCACTGAGCTACGTCGACAACCCTTTGTATTTTGAGAATCTCATTAAGTTCTCAGGCTGGCCTTGATCTTAGGATCCTCATGCCTTAGCCTCCCAAGTTACTGAGATTACACATGTGTGTTACCATGCCTGGCATAGATAGATAGATAGATAGATAGATAGATAGACAGACAGATAGATACACAAACACACACACATAAAGATATCTATTACTATACAAAGATATCTATAGTAATCTTGAGACACAAACACACATACACACCAGGGATTGAACCCAGGGGTACTTAACCATTGAGCCACATCCCCAGCCCGCTGCCTTTTTGTTTAATTTTTTTGTAATTATAGATGGACAGAATGCCTTTTTTTGATTATTTTTATGTGGTGCTAAGGATCGAACCCAGTGCCTCACACATCCTAGGCAAGCACTTTACCACTGAGCTACAGCACCAGCCCTTCTTATATTTTATTTACAGACAGGTTCTCACTAAGTTGCTTAGGGCCTTGTTAAGTTGCTGAGGTTGGCTTTGAACTTGTAATCCTCCTGACTCACACTCTCAAGCCACTAGGATTACAAGTGTGCACCACTGCTCCTGGCACTTATGTGTTTTTGCAGGCTGTTTCACAACTCTGTTCTTTTCCTCTTTGCTAGGTCAAGATTAAATAGATAGCTTTCTATATTGGTAAGTGTGTGTCTTATACTTTTTAATGGGCATAATATGCCATGGTAGAGGGGATTTTCTTTGTGAAAGGGTCTCACTATGTTGCTCAGAATGGTCTCAAACGGTCTTCTCGTCTCAGCTTCTAGAGGTGCTGGGACTATACAGGCATTCCCTACTGTACCCAGCTTTTCTGAATAGAGGATTTTTTTTTTTTCCTTTTGCTACAAGGGATTGAACTTGGGCGTTTTACTGCCAAGCCACATTCCCAGCCATTTTTATTTTTTTTTAATTTTGAGACAGGATCTCACTAAGTTGCTTAGGGTCTGGCTAAATTGCTGAGACTGACTTTGAACTTGTGATCTTCCTGCCTCAATCTCCCAAGTCACTTGGATTACAGGTGTGTATCACCACACCTGGCTTGAATGGAGGAATTTTTTTTTTTTTAGTATTTTTAGTTATAGATGTAAATTATTTATTTATTTTCATATGGTGCCAAGGATCAAACCCAGTGTCTCACATGTGTTAGGCAAGTGCTCTACCACAGCCTGAATGGAGGATTTTTTTAAAAAAATATTTATTCACAATACCTTTATTTCACTCATTTATTTTTTACGTGGTGCTGAGGATCGAATCCAGGGCCCTGCGTGTGAGATGAGCGCTCTACTGCTGAGCCACAACCCCAGCCCCAAATGGAGGATTTTTTTTTTTTTAATATTTGTTGATTAACCTTTATTTATTTATTTTATTTACATGTGGTGCTGAGACTCGAACCCAGTGCTGCACACATGCCAGGCAAGCATGCTGAGCCATAACCCCAGCCCCCAAATGGAGGATTTTTAAAAGTAATTTTTGTTAGAATTTCATGACATTAGTTTCCAGGTGCATGCCTATAATCCCAGCAATTCAGCAGGCTTGGGCAGGAGGATCAACAAGTTTGAGGCTAGCCTGGGCAATTAAGTGAGATCTTGTCTCTATGTATAATTTTAAAAATAGGGCTGGAGATCTAGAGTAGCATGTATGAGGGTTAATCTCCACCATCACAAAACAAATGAAAAACCAACTGAAGTTAAAGAGCATATGATGGTCAACAAATGATTGTTTTTTTTCACTTAAATTGGGGGAGGTTGAAGCCAAGTTATAGGAGGTGAAGGAGTGAGCTTAGGTAATAAAAATGGTTTGAAAGATGGTAAAGGTTGAAGAAAGCATTGATGTTTCTTTTACCAGCTGAAGATTTAGTGTATAGCTGTCCAAATAAACATTTTTGGCCAAATATGCTACGTAGATTATGTGAAATTCTGGTTATATCCTCAGCAGAGTCGTGATACCAGTTTTTTCTATCTCCCATTTATAACATTTGCCTACCAAATGATGGAAGGCAGCATAATAAAGCAGTAAGGTAACAAAGGGAGTTTGGATTGAGTTTGTTCAAGTCTCAACCTACTATATAGCAGCATCAAAGTGAATAAAATTTTAGTCTGATTTATATTTGTATTTGTGTGTACATGTGTGTGTTAACTTACTGGGCACTGAACTCAAGGCCTCATATTTGCCTAGCTACATTCCCAGCCTTTTTTTATCTTTAAACAAGTTCTCACTGAATTGCCTGAGCTGGCTTCAAACTTAATCCTTGCCAGGTTCAGTGTTGTATGCGTGTAATCCCATTATTCAGGAGGCTGAGGCAAGAGGATCTCAACTTCAAGGCCAGCTTCGGTAACTTCGTGAGATGGCTATCTCAAAAAATCAAAAGGGCTTGTGATATAGCTCAGTGGTAAAATGCCCTTGGGTTCAATCCCCAGTACCAAGGGAAATTAAAAAACCAAAAAACCTTTCACTCCCTCTGCTTCAGCCTCCCAAGTAGCTGGGATTACAGCCTGCATCATTGTGCCACTATGTACTGTGTATATCTTATCTGAAAATGGAAACTACCCTGCAGCATTACAATGAGAACGAAAGATTAGTGACATTATATTTGTTACAGTTTTGGGATATGCTTGGGAAAATGGCTTAAGCCTAGCTATTCTCATCTCAACATCACTAATTGTCACTGCAGTTCTTCCTGTCTAGCTGTTCACCAGGGAGCTCGTCCCTCCTTAATAACAGAAGAAGTCATGTTTTGCAGAAACATTATTTGGTCTGTCATTTTCCTACATAGAGGAAATGTAGTTGAAAAAATGAGATGATTCTGTGCTGGGCTCAGCTGTCCACAGTTGTGGACACGTAACTAGCTTTTTTCCTAGTATATTAATTCTGAAAATATCCTGGAAGTAGATTCTGCACATTTCTTTATGAAAACATGGAAAATACCATTAAAGACACTTGACCTTTAATCCCATCTACTTGGGAGGCTGAGACAGGAGGATTACAAATTTGAGGCCAGCCTTGGAAATTTAGTGAGACCGTGTCTCAAAGTAAATAATGAAAAAGAGGCTAGAGATGTAGTTCAGTGGTAAAGTGACACTGGGTTAAATCCTTAGTACCAAGGGGAGATTGACTGGTGACAAGGATTCAACTCTAAACTTAGTAGAGTATCATATACCTATAAACCTAGCTACATGGGAGGTTGAGGTAGGAGGATTGCTTGAATACAGGAGTTTGAGATCATTCTGGGCAACATAACAAGACTCTCTCTTAAAAAACAAAAGAATCAACTCTTCACCTGTAAAATTTTGTGGCCTTAGACAAGTCAGTTAACCTCTGTGACCTCAGTTTCCTCATCTGAAATGGATATACCAGTGTCATATGAGGCTGTTGTGAAGACTGGGAAATAATCTTTTTACTGGGAGTGAGGTAATCTGAGTTAATTTGGGGGAGAAGTAGGGCACGGCCCTGGGACCCTAGAAAGACTCCTATATTTACATACTCCATTTGTTAGTTATCTGTACCACCAGTGCTGGGAGAAGTTGAAATTTCCCTGAACTAGATAGTCACACCTGGTGAGAAGTTTCTGAGACTGGAAGAGCACCTCCTCAGCAAAATAATGGGATTAAAAAAAAAAAAGAAATCACTGTCTGACTGGGGATGTAGCTTAATGGTAGAAGACTTGAATTCCATCCCCAGCACCAAAAAAAAAAAAAAAAAAAAAAAAAGCTAGACATGGTGGTACATAACCTATAATCCCAGTGATTCCAGAGACTGGCAGGAGAATCACAAGTTTGAAGCCAGCACCAGCAACTTAGTGAGGCCCAAAGCAATTTAGTGAGACTCTGTCTCAAAAAATGAAAATAAAGGGGCTAGGGATGTGACTCAGTTGTTGAGTGCCCTTGGTTCAATTCTTGGTACCAAAAAACAACAACAAAACAATATAGTTAATGTCCTGGTAGCCCTCATGTGTGGGTCCAGTTATTCTTAAAGTCTTCCTGTATGTTGTGAACAACCAATTAAAAAAAAAAAAAAAGTCTTCCTGTATCCCTGATCTTCATAGCATTGGGCATTCAGCCATTCCTTGAATTCCATGTGTCAAGAAAATCACTGTCTACCATCCTCTTTTGATATCTAGCCCCATATAACATGCCTATATGAAGGAATTCAGCTACAGTGAAGAGCAGAAACAGTTAAGCTGATGGTGGAGATTCATCTGTTTCAAGACCAAGAAAGGTTAGGTAATAGGTAGGATTCTCATGATTTAGAGCTGAGGATAAAGGATATGACCACCCAAAGGAGAAAGAGGGCCCTAAAACTAGGATGTCTTTGCTCCTAACATCCAAGAATATCTCCACAAGGAACTTCCCCCAATTCCCAATAACAAAGAAATGAGACTGGGAACTGGAGATGGGATAGTATGTTATCTGTCATCATTAAGTCTGCCACAGAATCAGAGGTGAATAAAACTTTGCTGAATATAAGAGTAGAGGATTCCCAGGTGCAGCACAGTCACTATGGGTTAGGGTTTATAGTAGCAAGGTAAGAAAGGGCTTTATGCCTTGTATGTTCTGGCAGTTCTTACCCTAGGGCCTCATCCTCTTATAAACTAGTTTTTTTGTTTTGCGGTACTGAGGATTGAACTCAAGGGACTTATACCACTGAGCTACATTATCAGCCATTTTTATTTTTTTATTTTGAGAAGTTCTCACTAAGTTGCTTAGGGCCTCACCAAGTTGCTGAGGCTGGCCTCACACTTGGGATCCTGCCTCAGCCTCCCAAGCCACTGGAATTATAGGCATGCACCCCTATGTCCAGGTCAGCCAAAAAAAAAATTTTTTTGGGGGGGGGGACGAGGCTAATTTATTTTTCTTAAGTTCCTAGTGATTTTTTTTTTCTTTTGGACATTCTTAAGTGGAAAGGAAATTGCGCATATCCAAATCAGAATAATTGGTCACAACTATCACAAGATAACAGTTTCTTCATTAATTAGTTTAGAATGTATGAGATATTGTTATTTTGTGTTGCTGGGGATTGAACCCACAGCCTTGTGCATGTGAGGCAAGCATTCTACCAACTGAGCTATATCCTCAGCCCCCATATATATTTATAGACATATTTAAGATCCTTTCCAACCCCCAAAGTTCTTTTTGCAGTACTGGGAATTAAATTCAGGGGTGCTCTACTACTGAACGACGTTCCCAGTGTATTTTGTTTTTTGGTACTGGATATTGAATCCAGCCAGGGCTTAACCACTGAACCACATCCCTAGTGCCCCCCTCCCCCTTTTTTTCTTCTGTTTTGTTTTGTTTTGTTGAGACAGGATCTTGCTAGGTTGCTGAGGCTAGCTTTGAACTTGTGATCCTTCTGCCTCACCCTCCCAAGTCACTGGGATTTTTACATGTGTATACCGTGTCCCCAGTTCCAAAATTCTATGATTTCTAAGTTAACTAAAAGTTAGAGGGGAAATAGGACATTCACTCAACATATTTATTGCAATGACCTTGTGCTAAAAACAAAGGATACAAAATGAAGGCAAATGAGACTAAATTAAAACACTGTAAAATAATAATAGCACACATTCCTTTTTTTGTGTATATGTGCTAATGGTCCTCTCACGTTAGGCAAGTGCTCTACCACTGAGCTAGCTATACCCTCAGCCCCATTTTTTAAAAAAGGCTTTATTGTATTTACTTCTTCTCCAAGTTCTTCCTTTCTTTTTTAAAAATATTTTTTAGTTGTCAATAGATCCTTATTTATATACAGTGCTGAGAATTGAACCCAGTGCCTCACACATGCTAGGCAAGTGCTTTTCCACTGAGCCACAACCCCAGCCCCTCAGCCCCATTTTTTTTCTTTATTTTCCTTTGTGATGTTGGGTACTGGTTTTTGATGATTTTTGCTTTGTTTTTTGAGTACTGGAAATTGAACCCAGAAGTGCTTTACCACAGAGCTACATCCCCAGCCCTTTTCATTTTTTGAGACAGGGCCTCACTAAGTTGCTGAGGCTAGCTTGTTTTATTCTTTTTTAAAATATTTTTTAGTTGTAGATGGACATAATACCTTTATTTATCTTTATGTGGTGCTGAGGATCAAACCCAGGTCCTCACACATGCTAGGTGAGTGCTCTACCACTGAACGACAATCCCAGCCCCTTTTTTTTGTTCTTGACTTGGTGTCTTGCTATGTTGCCTAGGCTGGGTTGAACTCCTGGCCTCAAGTGAGCCCCCACCTTAGCCTCAAAAGTATCTGGAATCGTTCCTGGTGGTGCATATCTGTAATCCCACCTTCTTGGGAGACTGAGGCAGGATAGCAAATTTGAGGACAGCCTTGGCAATTTAGTGAGAACTGTTTCAAAATAAAAAATAAGTGCTGGGGGGGCTGGGGTTGTGGCTCAGTGGTAAAGTGCTTGCTAGCATGTGTGAGGCACTAAATTCAATCCTCCGCACCACATAAAAATAAAGGTATCCACCTACAAGTGTGTGTGTATACACATACACATACATTCACACACACGTATACATACACATACATTTATTTACTTATTTTTTTTAAAGAGAGAGTGAGAGAGGAGAGAGAGAGAGAGAATTTTTAATATTTATTTTTTTTTAGTTCTTGGCGGACACAACATCTTTGTTGGTATGTGGTGCTGAGGCTCGAACCCGGGCCGCACGCATGCCAGGTGAGCGGGCTACCGCTTGAGCCACATCCCCAGCCCTATTTACTTATTTAAAAAAGAAGTGCTGGGAATGTAGCTTAGTGGTAGAGCACTCTAGGTTTCAATCCCTATCCTCCCTTCCCCACGCACACAGTAAAAGAGTAGCTGGCACAGGCAGCAAAGCCGTAAGAAAAATATTTTTGCAGGGGATTAACAGGGACCTGGGTTCAAATTATCACCAAGTACTGAGTTTTACCAAATTTAAGCCTTATTTGTATAATAGTAACTGCAGGCTTCATTAGGAGTTAATGTGGATTAAACATTAAATTGAGCCATATGAAATTGATGTTTCTGGACATGAAAAATTATCCAACAGATTATGCAGGAGATAGGATACACCAAAATATGATTCATTTGTTTGATTTTTCAAAAACTCCAGCCCGAAATTCTTTCTTCTTATCCTACTGAAGATAGTTCTTGGGACTCAGAGTCTGCATACCATGAACTACCCTGTGGAGGCCAATATATTAGCCATGGAACAGTCTCATGAGATTTGGCAGTTCTATAAGGATCTGGAATTTACTTCCAGCCAGCCTGGAGCACATCCCTTGGGGGTTGGAGAAGTCAAGAGCCTTGACACTGCTCTCTATCCTGCCACACAGAGACTCAAAGAGTACACTTTCACTCTCCTTTCTTGTGCCTATTTTGTTTTTGTCACTGTAGAACAGATAGTGACATGGTTCGACTTTGTATTTTTTGGTGCTGGGAATCAAATCTAGGGCCTTGCCCATATAAGGTAAGCACTCTACCATTGAACGACCCCTTCAACTCCAAAGTTTCATTGTAAAACGCGGAAACTGAGGCCTAGAAAGGGTCAGTCAGTCCAAGGTGTCAGGCACCACGTGGCGTGGCATAAGAAGGTGGGGTTGGCCTCTGATTAAGCAACCCGGGCATTGCAGCCAGTTTGTGCCACCTCTGAGGCCTATTCTCTTTTCTGCGATTACCTCCCTACTGTCTATGGATCTTTTCTCTCCAGCCCAAGCTCTCCCCAGTCCGTCCTCAGGGAGCTCGGGTTGTGGCGAGAAGACCGCAAAGAAGATGCTGCTAGAGCTTAGAGAGTGGGTCGGTGGAAGTTCATAAACCCTTAACGCCCAGCCGGTGCACACCCCAAGGCTCTGGGCAAATGTCAAGTGTTCGATTTCGACTAGAAACAACTGACAGCCTCGACCTCGCCAGGCCCAGAAGGACTTAAGTTCTGTAGCTGTGTACCAGAAGAGCAAGACCGAAACTGCCCATCTCCGGGCAGAGCAGGACATTGTGCCAACCCCCAGCAACTAGGCCGGAAAGTTCGGGGGGAGCGGCTCGCGCCTGCGCGCCGCCATCTTGCTAAAGAAGCGCCCGCCGGGGCCTACGGACTGCTCGGTAGCGGTGGGGCGGGGCGGGGCTGCGACACCCAGCTGGGCGGAGCCAGGCCATGGCGACCGCAGAGCCCGGCGGGCCGGCGATGAGGGCTGCCACCCCCGGAGCCCGGCCTGGCGGGGCCTCAGGGCACGCGGCAGGAGCTGTGGGACCGCCCTCCGGGAGGAGCGCCAGCGGAGCCCTCCGGCTGGGGGAGCGAACCCCTGCTACAGTGGAGAAGCGTGGACCGTACATGGTGACGCGCGCGCCGTCCATTCAGGCCAAGCTGCGTAAGTGTGGTCCGAGGTTTTATGCTGCCGTGTAACTGGGGCGGGTCCTGGGGCCCAGTGGTCTCGCACCCAGTGAAGGGTTCGATGCACTCCGCTTCCGTCCCCAAAAATCCGTTCGGAGAGCGGTCTCCAAGCGTTCAGGGGACAAGGGGCAGACTGGGGGAAACTCGGCTGACTAGGGCCCTTTGACTTCCAGAGAAGCACCGGGACCTGGCCAAGGCTGTTCTGCGGAGAAAAGGCATGCTGGGTTCCTTGCCGAACCGCCCCGACTCTTCAGGGAAAAGGTCTCAGCGGGCTCCACCTCCTCTCCGCCGACAATTTCCAAAGTCGTTATTCCTCAGCCTGGGAGACGGGGTGCTCACGTTTAGGGCTGACCCAGTGATTCCCTGACGGCAGCCTGTCAGGTTCACTATACCTAGGGGTACTTTTTCCTTGAGCCACATACCCAGCCTTTTTTTTTTTTTTTTTGGTACCAGGGATTGAACTCAGGGACACTCAACCACTGAGCCACTCCCAAGCCCTATTTTGTATTTTATTTAGAGACAGGGTCTCCCTGAGTTGCTTAGGGTCTCACTTTTCACTGAGGCTGGCCTTGAACTTGCGATGCTCCTGCCTCAGCAGGAGTGGGCTGGTATTACAGGCATGATCCACTGCTACCCATTTCAGTGCCTTTTAGTGCTGTGAGCTGAAACTTGCAGAAGTGAAGGAATTTGCCCAAGAACTTCTGGTTAAATAAGGTAGCTAGGGGGATGCTTTTGCTGGTTCATAAAAGGCAAGGTATACTTTCCCCAGGAACATGGGTTGGGGAGTGGAATGGGGCAGTACATTTTCTGAGGAGCTATAAGCCAAATAGCTTGGAGCTATAGGCAGTGGTGACCATGTGACCAGTTAGAAAGCAGTCTGGAGTAGTGCAGTCAGTTTTTTCGTAATCAAGCCTTTCCCTATGAAATGCCTATTTTCATCTATGCTTGATTTCTCCTCCCCACTTCCCTTAGGTCAGTGAAGTTTAACAAGGGCTATACTGCTCTTAGCCAGAGTCCAGATGAAAACCTGGTGTCCCTTGATTCTGACAGGTGAGTGTTATCCCTTGGGGAATGACCTGGATAGCACTGCAGATAGCTTGGTGCCTTTGCTTGTTTCCTGTCTCCTCTGAGGCCCTCCATGCACATTCCATGCTCTTTTCTGAGTGCTATCCTTTCCCAGGATGGCTTGGTTAGAAGATTCACAGGTAATCATCCTGCTCTAGGTTTGGAACTCCAGTGTTTCCAGGGAATCATCCTGACCTAATGTATTATATCTGCACTGTTAGTGAGATTGACCTTATTCCTGCTGGAGCCAATTGAGGAAGCCATTTGCACTCACTGCAAATTCTGGGCTTGAGTTCTATGGTGTGGTCTTTGCTTCACAAATCCCTCAGACCCGCCCCTCCCTTTGCATGTTCTCCACCTCGCCATGTGCAGCTGTGCTCCACAGCCTCTCCTGAACTGACTGTCTCCCTCTTCTCCTAGTGATGGGGAGCTGGAATCCAGATACTCTTCCGGGTATTCCTCTGCAGAGGCAAGTCCAGAGCGCCTTTCTGTGCAGGGCCAGGCTACAGGCAGCATCACCACCACTACCAAATGCTTGTTTGGTGCCTGCTGTGTGCACAGCACTGTACCAGACTTCCGGTCTGTTCTCCGATCTTCCACTCTGCCCTCTTCCCCCAGCAGAGGTATAGGCGTCTTAGGAGATCTGTTGAAAATCCAGGAGACGGTATATCCTCAGGGTTGGAAATTACCTCAAAAATTTTCTAGTCTAGACCACAACTTAAAGGAATCCTTTTGATAGATCCTATTTAAGAGTTTACTAGCCTCTGATTGCTTGTATGCTTCTTGTAATTGCGTACTTAGTACCTTCAAGAAGCATTGCTTCCTACCCACCCCCAACACATACATAACCCCTTCTTCAGTAATATTTAGTGACGTCTCCCTGCACTACCCCCACCACCAGTACTGGGGTTTAAACCCAGGGGTGCTCTACTACTGAGCTATATCCCCAATCCATTTTACTTTTTTGAGACGGTCTCACTAAGTTGCTAAAGTTGGCCTTGAACTGAGCCTCCTGAGTAACTGATCATAGGCATGCACCATTGTGCCTGACAAGAAGTCTTCTTTCTTAATCTGAAATATTTCATGTAACCTGGACCCATTTATTGGTCCAATACCTGCCTTCCAGCAGCAACTCTAATCTCCCTTTTGGCTGTCCTATCTGAGGTCAGCCTTCAACATTCCCCTGCTCATCTTCCACCAGTTTTTTTTCTTCCAGGCCAAAAAAACTTCAGTTCCTTCAGTTGTTCCAGACTGAGATACTCCTGGCTGGCTTTGTGGACATATTTCTGTCCTAGATAGAAATCCAAGAACATAAAATTCTTGGCTGGGTGCAGTGTCATGCACCTATAGTTGCAGCTACTCAGGAAGCAGAGGCAGGATTGCTTGAGGGCAGGAGTCCAAGGTTAACCTGGGGAACACAGACCTTTTTTTTTTTCTTTGCAGTACTTGAGATTGAACCCAGGGATGCTTTACCACTGAGCTACATCCCCAGTTCTTTTTATTTTTTGAGACAGGGTTTCAATAAGTTGCTCAGACTGACCTTGAACTTACAATTTTCTGCTTCAGCCACCTGAGTTACTGGTATTAAAAGTTTATGCCACCTTGCCCAGCTAAGACCCTGCAAGAAAGAAAGAAAAAGGTCCAACATGTAGCTAACTCCCTTTAAAGGAAGTAAAATTCTGGGTCTATAACTGCAGACCACCAATATTTCTTCCTTATTTTCCTGGAATCTTTGGTTAACCTTTTATGTTTCTGGGAAAGAGAAAAGCAGTTTGCATGTTGTATCCTCCTTGAGTATCTTAAGAGTGTTAAAACTAAGAAAATAGCCAAGAACTAGAGGAAATCTTATACTTTTTCCAGCCTTATTTATTTCCTGTCTGCTCAGTGGAACTTGTGAAACCAGGCTGGCTGGTTCTACTTTGCAGCGACCCAGCTTGGCTGGCAGGGAAGGATAACAGGTCTAATAGGCAGTACAAACAAAGCCGCTCCCTGCCTGCTTCCACAGTAACCCAGGACTCTAAGCCTGTTGTTCTGTTATCATTGTCCTATATTCTTTAGCCTTGACAGGGACATCTGGGTTTTCAGTGGGAAAGATAAGAACAATGACTTCAAACATAATCTAGAATTTAGTGTTAGTACCAGGTGCCTAAGGATTCTTTAGTAAGAGCAGCTCCTGAGGGTCAATGAAGACTGGACATTACTAGCTAAGGCTCCTAGGTGCCCCTCATTGCTGAGAAGGCACAACAAGAAAAGGTGATACTTCCTCCTAAGTCAGGAGGGCTGTGTGGGGTTGGCCTGGGGGTGGAGCATGGACAGGAAGCACTGATATGGGTATGTGAGGCTGCCTTTTGGGCAGCTGGCTTATAATCCCCTCCTCTCTTCTCTTAGCAGGTAAACCAGGATGTGAGCCGGCAGCTGCTACAGGATGGGTATCACCTGGATGAGATTCCAGATGATGAGGACTTGGACCTCATTCCCCCTAAGCCTATGGCCTCCTCCACATGCTCTTGCTGCTGGTGCTGTCTTGGGGATTCTTCCTGTACCCTCCAGTAGCCATAATTCTCCAAGGTGGACCCTGCTCACCACGAGGCCTACAGAACCCTGTTGGCCCTTCATAGCTCAGAGTGCGGTGAGAACTGCTGTCAGTTCACAATCAGTGGAGGCACTGACTCTCTGGGAAGGTCCATAACCTGCAGGAGAGCCCTCACCTGGTGCTTCTCAGGCCAGAGCCCCACCTCCCATATGGGTGATGAGGGGATGGATAGAATTCTGCAGTTTTCCTCTGTTGTTGGAGCAGTTTAGAGAAACTACTTTTAATAAGGGCAGAAACAGGATTTTTGACTAACAGGTGGCTAAGAAAACCAATTGCAGAGATCTTTATTGGTATTTGTCATGGTGCTGTATGGAAGAGGAAAAGAGCTTTTGAGTTCAGGCTGTGCTGTAGATGTGTGGAGGCAGGAGACACCACTTTACAGCCTGTAGCCAGGAATTTCAAATTTTTAACCAGTACAAAGAATTCCGTGAGACCAGTACAAAGAATTCCGTGTTTTCCTCCTCTTCCCAACTCTAAGATGGATTAAGGAAGCACTGATATGGGAATGTGAGGCTGCCTTTTGGGCAGCAGTTATTTCTGTTCCATATCCTGGCTTATAATCCTCTCCTCTATTCTCTTGTCTTACCAAGACAGCAAAGTAAATCCCTTTTGTCCTCTTCATCTGTCCGGCTGTGGCAGTAAATATAACAGGTTGCTTAATGACACATCAGGATCATGGCTTTCAGAATTCCTGAACCTGGGGGACACTGTACCAGTTCAGTGTCTGTGTAAGTTTAGTAACTCATTCAGCCCTTCCCTAGAGAAAAACTGGTCCATCATGTACATATTCATTCATTTATATTTCCTTGGTCTGAGCTAGCTTCTCCACCCAGTCTTTGAGCTGGAAGATTGGCTTGGAAGTACTGGCACTGGCTCTAGAAGCCTGAAGTTTTCATGATTACCAGCAGAGGGAGCTGCAAAGGCAGAGTGCCTTCCTATTTGTTGCTTTTTAAAGTTGTGGGAAGTGGTAGAGTGAGTGTTCTGCTGGTGCTGTTTTGTGGTCTTTGGCCTAGACTGCAGCTCTCAGAATTGGGAGGAGAGACCAAAGCTAGAAACCAGGTCTCTGCCTGAAATCAGCCCACCATTACACAGAGCCTCCCCTGTAGTACAGTCCACTGTGGAGCCAGATTCCTCTGCCCCAGCCTCACAGTGGATGCTCAGGATTCGACTTTATGGACTGGGGGTGTAGGAGCATTTACATAGCATGTGTGAATCCCTGGATTCAACCCCAAGCTTTGCCAAAAATAAAGGATTGGGCTTTAAGGCAAACCACAGTGTGAACCTAGCCTCTCTTGGCCCCGGCCTGAACATAGCAGAAACAGGCAAAATTCCCCGTTGCCCCCACTGGATAATTTCTTGTTATACCTAGCCTCTTATTGGAATTTAGTTTTTCACTGCTCCTCATCCATTTTTTTTTTTTCCACCTCACCCAGGACCATGGTGAGGTGGGAGTGGACAGGGTTCTCAGCTCAAGGGGCATAGGATTAGGATATGGGTCCCATGCAAAAGTATCCAAGTTCTTGCTTTACATAATGTCCTGTGATCACTACAGGACATGGTATGGTATCCCTACCACAAGAGGTGACTGGGAGACTGAGAAGTTAGATATAAAATATACCTTAAGTATCATTTGTTGGACAACTATCCTCAAGGTCATCCTAATAGAGCTTGATTGTTTTTCTCAAACTGGAAGGTTGACAGGAGCTTACAGTATTCAGAGGCTGTGATTAATTTACTCTGCTAACTAGCAGCATTCTAGAAGGGAGATAGATCGGAGACCAGAGGTGTATCACCTTGGGGTCTGGGGACAGAGGAGGCAGATGGTTTTTCTGTTCTGGAATGAGACTCTGCAACTTTACCAAGGCGCCCAACATTCAGAGCAAGGAACATTAGCTTCTCCATTCTGAACCTCTTACCCCACCAGTTAGTTTCTAGGCCTTCAGGTGTCTATGGAGGGGAAGAGCAGATGTGGACGGTATAGAGAAAGACTTTGTGATAGTGGTGGGGACTTAGTGAGGGCAGAAGGTAGCTGTGGAAGCCAGGTATGGATCCATATTTCTGTGGGAGGCTTGGTTAGGACAGATTTACCTGGGCATTTGGCAGCTGCTGGGAGGTGGCAGCACCCCCAAATCACACCCTCTGGGTAAATTGTTGCTGTAATCAACACTGGGGCACTTGGCTACAATTCTCCCTGGAAGGGATGTTCCGCAGCTGGACAACTCTGTGTAGGAATTACGTGTGGAGAAAGCTGCAGGAATATGGAGCAGGAGACAACTTGTAGTAAGGTGGGACAGAAATGGTGAGTTTGGGGTCAAGGGCCACAGACCAAAATACCACCAGTAAAGGCTCCAAGTTGCTCAGAGCCAAATAGCCTTAATTCAGAGTGCTGGATGTTATTATGCAGGTGACAGTCCCCTATGGAGAGGGGTGCATCTAGGCTTCCCTCACAGACAGGAATGGTTCCATCTGGTATTTACACAGTGCTCTACAGACCTCTTGGCTTGTACTTATACACCCTTGTATGTTTAATAAGAATAAATGCAGTCATGCTAGTTGAGATGTGTCTGTTGTGGCAACAGGATTTTAAAGAAAGGCCTGGAATGCTAAAAGGAAGAAATAGCTAATAGCCCAGGAAGCACCCTCCCCCTTTTCTGCTGTTCCCCATGGGCATCATTTTCAGGCCTGTTTCACTGGAGATCATGAGTGGAATGGGCCCTTGCAGGTCACTATTTAGAATGGGTTCCCTTTAGCAGGCCCTTTCTTTCCTGCTTATCTTTAATTATCAGCTGAAGAAACTTTAGAGGAAAAAAAATTTTTTTTTTGTGGTACTATGGACTGAACCCAGGGCTACTCTGCCATTGACCTAATCTTCAACCCTTTTTTTCTTTTAAGACAAGATCTCACTAAGTTGCCCAGACTGGCCTCAAACTTTTTTTTAGTTGTAGTTGGACACAATACCTTTATTTATTTATTTTTATGTGGTGCTGAGTATCGAACTCAGGGCCTTACATGCGCTAGTAAGTGCTCTACTGCTGAGTCATAACCCCAGTCCCTGGGCTCAAAGTTTTGATCTTCCAATCTTCCTCCTGCCTCAGCTTCATAAGCTACTGGGATCACAGGCAGATACCACCATATCCTGTCCCAAAATATTTTTGAAGGTAGTTTTCTGAAATGCCATTTTAATAGGGGGTGTAGTATAGAAGCCCAGAAACTTTCTTCTCTATGAGTCTAAGCCTTTGTCCCACAGGAAGGAGCAGCAGTGGCATGAGTCTTTGCATAGTCTGGAGCAAAAGGATTTAAGGCTACAGGTTAGAAACCTCAGCAGCAATACCAACAGGCAAGCAGCCTCTTGCAGAGGTGTGTTTCACCCCTGGAGATGAGCACAAGGAGAGAAGATGCCCTCCTTAGTACTTCCTGCCAGCTTAAGAGAGGTAGCTGAGTTCCTCACAATGGAAACTGGATCATTCTGTCACTGAATCCCTGTAATCTATAATGACAATATGTTTAGATAATAAGTTGACAATTTTTTCTCATAGTTTCAGCTTGGGTTAGTGGTATGGTATAGCTCCATGGTAGAACATACAGAAGGTCCTGGGTTTGCTCCTTAGCACCACCAGTTAAAAAAAAAAAAATGGTGGTTGGGGATGTAGCTCTGTGGTAGAATGCTTGCCTAGCCTGCATGAAGTCCTGGGTTCAATCCTCAGTGACAGAGCCAGTGCTGCAAAAAAATGAATAAATTCAGCTTTGCAGACCACATAGTCTGGTGCAACTACATGACTTCATCATTGCAGCCTGAAAACAGCTAAAATGTATGTAAATTAGTAGGTATAACCAGAACTGGTCTACCAGCCCTAGTTTGCAGACTCTTAAGGTAAATTGAAAAATAGGAGTGTTGCACTGGTTGAGGTGGCACAAATCTGTAATCCCAGTGGCTTGGGAGGCTGAGGCAGGAGGACTGCCCATTCAAAGCCAACTTCAGCAACTTAGTGAGACTCCTTCTCTAAATAAAATACTTAACAAAGGACTGGAGATGTGACTCAGTGGTTAAATGTTCCTGGGTTCAATCATTGGTACTAAAAAAAGGGAGTGTTGCACTAGTATATTCTTATACTCATCTTCTCTTTCTGGAGAGCTCAAAGAATGCCTGCAAACTGTGCATCCAAGGCTGAAAGTGGCTTCTTCTCTCCCACTACTTGCTATAAAAAGATTCTGGGATCCAGCCTGCCCACTTTATAAGTAGGAATAAAGCAAAAATTGGACAACATTCAGGGAGGGCTGTTTCAGCCAACTTCAGGGACAGAAATGCCAAAGGTGGAAATGTTCTTTACAGGGTCAAAACAAGTGATCTTTAATTGCTTTGACAGAGCAAGAGAGCCTACCCTTTCCCAATCCTCTACAGCTGAAGAAATAAGTAGGTAGCCCCAAGGCAAGAACCTTGTTCTTAAAATATACCTTACCAATTGCTCTGATGGATGCTGAGGTAATGATAGGTCACAGATTTCACTAGACGGCCTCATACCGTGGGCTGGAGTACAGCTGTTGCCTCCCGAACTGGCAAGAGCCTGGCTCAGGTGTGGTGAGGAGTGGTAACAGAATACAAGAGAAGGATCAGGCCTTAGCCCTCCAATGGGCCTCTCATCCCAAGAGAAGATGGTTTGGCCTGGGGCATGCTCGGAAGTCACAACCCACAGGTTTATTTCCCCAGCTCTTCTAGGGTGCACACAGAGTGGAAAACAAGGAAAGGACTTGGAGTGGCCTGGAGCTAGAGTGGCTGGCAGTTGTCTCTACAGCAGACAGCAGGCCCGAAACATAAGCAAGTCCTTAGGCACAGTAAGCTTCAGTGAGACACTCTCATTGGCCCCAATGAAGAGCACCCCACCCCGCTGCAGGGAGATTGCAGCCTGTGCTGTGGGAGTGCTGGCTGTCACCGTTCCTTCCACCATCAGGAGGATGCTGGCAGAGTCCAGTGCCAAGACCTTGTATTCAGTGACAGAGCCAGGGACCTGGGCAAGAAGAAGCAGGATAATATAGCTTAGACTGCACCAATCAGGTCCCAGACTCAGGACAACTTCAAGGGCAGTGAGGAACAGCCCTGCTGCCACCTCCCCTAATATTCAAGCTCTTTATCAGCATGGAGGATGGGCCCTGTAACTGTCACTAGTAGGTGTGCTTGACAGAAGGGAAACCCAGCCCCAGGTATACTCCATATTGTAGTCCTTGCCAGTTCACCATCCCCTCTCCCACTTACCTCCATTTTCATAATGGTGAAGTCTGGCACAGGGGGGTCATAGATGAAGAGGTATGGGTCTTCCTGACTCTGTGTTGGGAGGAAGAGCCTGTCCTTGCTGGGGGTAGGGGTATAGCTGAGCATCTCACATAGAGTTGGCACATCGATGAACTTGGGTGTCAAGCCAGCACGCACTGTGTTGTCCGAACATGCCATACACTCCACGCAGTCTGGGGGCAGACAATTGTCATGTGCTAAGCTGATGAATTATGCCTTGGAGAAGGCTCTCTAGGCTGGGCCTCCTAACCTGAAGTCTGTGAACCCCTTGTAGAGTTAGGTAAAAATGTGTAAATACAATACTGTTTTCTGGGAGAATGGAGTTAAGATACCAGACTCCAAAAATAGGTGACAGGTCAGGAGGAGTCATATTAACCCCTAGGGGAGCCCCAAACTCCTGACTAGTCGTACTTCTGTGACAGACTCCTAGGCAGGAGTGGATGCTGCCAACAGTCAAAAATCACCTGTGAGGGGCTGTAGCTATACCTCAGTGTTAGAGTGCTTGCCTCGCATGTGTGAGGCACTGGGTTCCATCCTCAGCACCACATAAAAGTAAATAAATACATTGTGTCCATCTACAACTAAAAATATATATTAAAAACCAAAATCACCTTCTGAGGGGATGCATATCTTTTTTCTTGGGGGCAGGGGGAGGGTGGGGGTAACCAGGGATTGAACTCAGGGGCACTTAACCACTGAGCCACATCCCCCACCCGTTTTTGTATTTTATTTAGAGACGGTCTCACTTAGGGCTTCGCTAAGTTGCTGAGGCTGGCTTTGAACTTCCTCCTGCCTTAGCCTCCTGAGCTGCTGGGATTACAGGCATACACCACTGCACCCAGCCCTGATACATATATATTTTTTTAAATATTTTTTTAGGTGTAGATGGACACAACACAATGCCTTTATTTTTATGTGGTATTGAGGATTGAACCCAGGTCCTGCCTGTGCTAGGCGCGCGCTCTACCGCTGAGCCACAATCCCAGCCCCCCTGATGCATATATTAATGTAAAAAAAAAAATCCAGGTGGCTAGGTGCAGTGGCGCATGCCTATAATCCCAGTAACTTGGGAGGCTCAGGCAGGAAAACTGCAGGTTCAAGGACAGCATGAGCCATTTAAGAAAACCCTGTCTCAAACAACAAAAAGGGCTGGGAATGTAGCTCAGTGGTAAAGCACTGAGATCAATCCCCAGTACAGTAAAAAATGGTAGACAGAATAGGCATGTAAAAGCTGGATGATGTGAGGGAGAGAAGAGCAGCCTTGTCCAATATAGCCTGGGTTCCAACTTCAGTTCCCACACTCACTCACAGGACTTAACATCAGTCTTATTACCTTCCAGGTTGGCAGAAGATCATAAACAGTGTCTACTGCTAAGCTGACATTCACCATACCTTACTGGCATTTTCCCTTTCTGCCCAGGAGCTCTCAGAAATTAGAGCTGGATGGACCTTAGAGAAAGTATCCATATTCATCCTCTTTTTGTCCAGATGGGAAAACAAGGTCTACCAGGGATGGCAATTCTGCTGAAAAGGGGCTCACCTCCCTTCACGTAGGCATGAGGCACATTGGCCTCCAGAAACATGGCCTCTCCAGGCTTCAGGGTAAGCAGGTTCAGGAAGTAGATGGCAAAACAGCCAATGTCACCTGGATACTGCTGGTGCAGCTGTAGCAGGAGGTCTCCACAGATGTCCTCCATGTTGTTTCCAGCAGACACTGAGGGTCACAGAGTAGACCAATGCTTCAGTCCCACTTAGTATATTCTAGCCTTACTCAGGGCAAGGAGTCTTGGGGAAGAGTTCTTGCCCCATGAATGCAGAAGCTGTGCTTGGGCCTGTCCTAGTCATCTCCTGTTCTTTGGGGTCCAGCCTTCCTGATACTCCTGCCCACACAGATGCTCTCTCTCACACTTCAACTGTCTGCCTGGCTTACATTGACCTCTAAAAGGGCTAAAGTGTGTTCCATTCAGGATAAGATCTCTCAGTCTCGACACTACTGGCATTTTGGATCCCTTGTTAAATATAGGGCTGTCCTGCTCATTGCTGGATGCATCCTTAGCCTCTACCTACAAGACACCACCATCACCCCCAATCCAGGTTCTAACAACCAGAAAAGTTTCCACACAATTGCCAAAGTTCCCCTGGTTGAGAACAGTGATCTTGGAGCTCATAATCTCGATTGGGAGATGGCTCAAAAGGGTTCCATGAAGGAGAACAAACTCTTAGGCTAGGACATTCTCTTTTTTAGTACTGAAAGCCCCATGTCTCAGAAAATCTCAGTCCCAGACAAACTGGGATGGTTGTCTACCCAAGAGAACACAAGGTAAAATGTGCCACGGGCCAAAATGTGTCCTGGAGACTGACCAGGGAAAATGAGCTCAGTCTGGCTACAGCAGTGAGAGCAGGATTCTTGGAAGGGGCAGGCAAAGAAGTGAGGAGGGTATTTATAAATAAAGACAAAGTGTGTAAAGTGCCACAGTGAAGAAATCAGCTTGTCTGGGTTGGAGGCAGTTCAGTCTTCATAGCCTGTTGAAGTTCAGAAACAGGTCACTGGTCTGGAGAGAGCCCAGTTTTAAAGTATGCATGTGATGCATAGACTCACAGGTGCTAAGGCTATACCCAGATGTATGAACAGGGAGCTTTGAGAGTTTAAGAGCAGGAGTAGTCTGTTGAGCTGTGAGAACAAGCAGAGAAAAAAACCAAAACCACGCCCCACAAAAAGAAAAACAAAAACTGTATGCTTCGGTGAAACAAACAATGTGTGGTTCAAAGGAAGCACAGCAGGGGAAATGTGCAGAAACAGAGCCAGAAGAGAGCTCTGGGGCCACTAGAGATGGGATGGGGGCTACCACATCAGCTTATAGCTGAGAGGTTGTCTGCTTTATATTTCTCGCTGCTTATATTGACTCTTCAGCCCAAAAGGTGATGACCATACCCATCAGCCATTTCCTGAACTCTCCTTAGCACAAAACAGGCATATAGGAGGTAGTTAAGAAAAAGCTAATGATTGCAAGCGCTAAACATCAGTCCTTTAGAGAAAGAGATGATCCTCTTGTCCCCTTCCTGCTTTCTAGCTCCAAACACAAGTCTATCCATGGGAAGCAGTTGCAGGATTGGGGAGAATCTGAATGCCTGGGTAGAAGGCATCAGAAAAGTTTTCAAGTCTGCCTACAATTATCTAAAGAAAACAACCAGTCAGAAAGCAGCACTCCACCTATGGCCTTGTTCCACAAAGACTGGGAAAGAAATGGTAGTGGCCAACAGGTCTTCTAAGTTGAGTTCTTCAGTATTCCTCTTGGGCAAAGGGGTTGAGAACCCTGCCCCCACAGCCTTGTGTCTATGTCAAGGAGCCCAGGCAAGGGCATTGCACCCATCCAGGTCTATAACTATGCCCACCTTGCTGGGAGACCCGCTTCACCAACAGGTTGAGCTGCTCTACCACCACCTTCTTCTCACTCTTCATCAGCTGAGAGAAGCAGTTCCGCAAAGCAGAGGCCACAGCCTGGGCGTCGCTGCTCGTGCTCTGCCTCAGCTGTGTTGATGCAGCATCCCCAATCAGGAACTGGAACTCGGGCACCTCTGAAGGAATGCCAGGACCAAGACCCGTGTCAGGATGGTAAGATGGAACCTACAGGGCTGAGGCTGTGACTTAGTGGTAGAGCACTTCCCTAGCATGTGTGAAGCATTGGGTTCCATTCTCAGCACCACATATAAATAAATGAATAAAATAAAGGTTCATCAACATCTTAAAAAATATATTTTTAAATTTATTTTTTAGTTGCAGATAGACATAATATCTTGATTTATTTTTATGTGGTGCTGAGGATTGAACCCAGTGCATCACGCGTGCGAGGCAAGCGCTCTACCACTGAGCTATAGCCCCAGCCCCCTAAAACCATATTAAAAAAAAAAAAAAAAGATGGAACACACAGAAGGACTAATAGGAGGCCTCCCTGTCCCATCCCTAACTAAGGAGCCAGGCACTAAGCAAAACCTGAAGTGCAAACCAATTACTTACCAACAGCCTTCTGCAACTACACTTGGGCCTGGTCTTATTAGTCTGACCCACTGGTTCCAAAAAGTGCTGCATGAGGCCAAGCAGCCCTTTAGTTCCTATGACATTGAGCCTCTGTTCTCTGTCACTGTTCCCCCTCTGGTCTGGGTTTCCCACACATCCCAGGCCCAATACTCAGGCCCTCAGCATTCTGTCCAACTTACTCTTCAGAAAGGTTAGAATCTCCTCAACTGGCCGGAAGCCACACAAGCCCTGGAAGGAAGTAAGAGCAATGGCCATCTCTGGCTTGTGGTTGGCATCAGGGTAGTGCTGTGGAGCCTGGAGGTGCAGCTTCTCTGCCAGTTCCTGGGGGTGGCCAGGGGAGGAGAATGGTCAGGGAGCAGCCATCACCTAGCAGGAACATTAGTCCCACCAGCCCCTGCTCTCTACCCTTCCCAGTTGCCAGATGGCAGTGGCTTCTTACCTCTGGCAATGAACCTGGTCAAGGCATGATGCAGAAACTTGGGGTTCAGCCAATCCAAGGCAGGGCGACAGACTAAATCTGGGGGAGAGCTGGGGCAGACTTTAAGAGCCCTCACCAGTGAATTAGGAAACCCAAACAAGCTCTGACCCTAATAGGCTGTGATTTGGGGTAAATCCCTCCCTTCTCTGGGTCTTACTTTGCCTATCTAAAACTGACAAATTTGGAGACAATTGCTTAGGCTGGGACTCAGAAGTTTGTACAGAAAACTCCATGATGGGGAAATGAGGCGACAGCTATGGTGTGTGCCCTACCCTGGAAGTTGAACTCTCCAGAAAGCCAGTTGGGAAGATGATGATAAGACCTGGGCATGAGCTTAGAGAAACTCCTCTGGCACAGGCTGGTCAGCTATCCACTTAAGATTTAGCTACTGGGTGTAGCATCAGCATCTGGCCTCGGAGAGCTAATCTGGGAGTGGACACACTGGATTTAGCTCTGGGCTGAAGCCTGGTGTGGGTGAGGTAACAGTAGCAGAAAAAGCCCTTCCCTACCCTGCTACACCTACTCTGTCTGGTACCTTGTTAGGGTGTGCTTGGATAGAGAGGGCTGTTTCCACAGAAAGCACTTTGAAGAGGAAGGGCAGCTTGCCATCAAAAGTCTCCTTGACCTTTGAGCCTAGGCAGTCCTGGTTCTCAGCAATCCACTGGCCCAAGGTCTTTTGCGAGATGTGATTGTCAAGGATCTTGGCATCCCCCCGGGGGTGTGTTCCCATCCACAGCTGAAAAGATAGGAAACTTGAAAGAAGAGGAAGCAGAACCTTGCACCACCCGCTGGCCTGCCACAAGTTATGCTGTGCTCCCCAAAGAGTGGCTTCCTTCTGGGACAGGTTCCAAGGTCAGGTACAAATGCTCATACCATCACAGTCACAAAGGGAGAGAGCAGACCCCAGAACAACCAGGAATCAGGAGACTCGGGCCTTAGTCTAGTCTGTCTCTAACCATCTATGTGGCCTTCTGCTATAAATTTCTATTTCCTTCCTCTAGTGTCAGTGTTCTTATCTGTCCAGAGGAGAATGACAACTGCACTGTCAAGGACACTGAAAAACCATGATTCTCAAATGGCTCTGTGAGGGGTTAATATTCATTTATTCCAGTCTCACTCAGAAGCAGGGACTAAAGCCTTCCTTGGTTTTGTCTTTTTCTCTATTAAATAGGCAGAGAATAACAGATTAATAAAAATGCAAAAAAAAAAGGCCAAAGTAAAAAAATATATATATTAGCCAGCCATGGTGGTATACAATCATAATCCCAGCAACTTGGGAGGCTGAGGCAGGAGCATCACAAGTTTGAGGCCAGCCTCAGCAACTGAGTGAGACCCTGTCTCAAAACAATAAAAGGGCTGGGGGTGTAGCTCAGTGGTAAAGTTTTGGTACTTGGCTTCAATCCCCAATACCAGAAAATAAATAAATAACTTGTTGTTTATGAGGGCTAAATAAAAATTCAGCAAGCGCTGCTAATTGTGGTGGTGCAAACCCATAGTAATCTTTGTGACTCCAGAGCTGAGGCAGGAGGATCACAAGTTCAAGACCAGCCTAGGCAACTTAGTGAGACCCTGTCTCAAAATAAAAATAAAAAAGGCTGAGGTTGGGGCTGGGGTTGTGGCTCAGTAGTTAAAGTACTTGCCTAGCAAGTGTGAGGCACTGGGTTCAATCCTCAGCCCCACATAAAAATAAATAAATAAAATAAAGATATTGTGTCCATCTACAACTAAAAAAAATATTTTAAAAGGGGGGGTGCTGAGGATATAGCTCCACGGTAAAGCACCCCTGGATTCAATTCCCAGTACCAAAAGAAAAAAAGTTTTCAGTAAGTACTAAATTGTTGGAGAAAGGAACGTACAAGAATTCCTAGACTTTTTGTTATGGTTGGATGTGAGGTGTCACCTGAAAGCTCACGGTATGAGACAATGCAAGAAGGTTCAGAGGAGAAGTAATTAGGTTTTAAGAGTTTTAACCCAATCAGTGAAATAATCCTGATAGGGATTAACAGAGTGGTAATTGCAGGGGTAGGGTGTGGCTAGAGGAGGTGGGAATTGGGACAAGGCTTTGGGGTATATATTTGTATCTGGCAAGGAGATATGGACCCCCCTCTCTCTCTGTTGTCTGATCACCAATGTGAGCTGCTTCCTTCCACCATATTCTTCTGCCATGAAGTCCTGCCTCATCTTGAGCCCCAAGGAATTGAGTCTGCTGTCTATGGATTGAAACCTCTGAAACTGTGAATCCCCAAATAAACCTTTCCTCCTCTGCAGTTGTTCTGGTTGGGTCAGTTAGTCACAGCAGCGAAAAAGCTGACTAAAACAATTTTATAATAACATTTCTTTTGGTGCCAACATCTGGTCCACTGACCTACACTGATCTGAAGAACCAAGAGGGCCTCCTCATTCTTGCTACCTCACTCCTCCTGGCAGATCCACATGACTTGCTTCAGGCCCTTTAGTGTCACTTGAGGGTAAGGTACAGCCTGTGTCTCACCTCTGCATATGGTTTGTCTTCTGTGATTTGGGCCAGTGGGTCACTGCTGGCCAGCAGTCGTGCCACTTCACTGCTGGAGCCCATCTTCCCCCAGGCATAATGCTGCACCACACAGGAAAGTGGGAACACTGGAGGCACAGACAAGAGGGTCAGTGTCCACTCCACTCCTCAGACCTGGCTGTACTGTCCCGGAAACCAGGCATGAGCCGGGAGACTATAACAAAGGATGGAGTCAAACAAGGGCCTTCTGGTTGTTGGGACAGACTACACTCTTCTGCAAGCCTCGATGTTCCCTTCTGTAAGATGGATATTGCTGCTGTGGGACTGAGACGTACGTCCAGGTGACCTTAAGGGAGCAGGAAGTACCTAGCTCACAGCATATGGTCTCAAGTGCCCCAAGCTCCGCTGGAGAGTGGGAGGGCCTCCTCTCCTGAGGATTGCAAACCCCACCCAGATGCTACCTCCCCTGCCTAGCGCCCACCCATCTTTTCCCGGAGCCCGAGAGGTGGGTTCGACCTGGCGGGTCATGCAGGGATAAGTCCCCAAGGCGCCACTAACACCACGGTCATTGACACCAAGCCTAACGCTCACCTCGCTGACCTGCCATCTCCGCCGTCCGGGACCGGTTCTCCAGCACGTTAGCCCTTCCCGGCAGCCCTCACGGCCGGCACGCAGAGTTCCATGGGAAGTGTAGTTCCCGGCACTGCTCCTGGCACCGTCGGCGCAGAGGCCCTTTACCACCTCAGGGCTTCAGGAGCTCGCTAGTCCCCAGGCTTCCGCGGGCAGTCTAGGGTCTCGGCATTCTTTCCTTGGCCCGCCAGCATTTATTGAGAATTTGCTAAAAATACCACAGAATGTTTTGAGGACTGTCAGAGTACTAGACGACACTACTCTTTGTCGAGCTTCCATTCTGAGAAGGGAGGACCCACAAGCGAGTATAATACGGAAATCATATAGTAGGTTGAGAGACTGTCCAGGTCACAGAAAGAGAGCGGATGGGAGCAGAAAGTACTGTGGAATTTAGAAGTCCGGGTGCGGTGGGGCACGCCTGTAATCCCAGCAGCTTGGGAGGCTGAGGCAGGAGGATTGCAACTTCAAAACCAGCCTTAGCAACTTAGTGAGGCCTTGAGACCCTGTCTCAAAATAAAAAATAAGCTGGACTGGAGATGTTGCTCAGTGGTAAAGCACTTCTGGGTTCACTCCCTGAGAATCCAAATAAATTAAGAAATAGGCCAGTAAGCCTCATCGGGAAGGTGACATTTGAGCTCAGACTTGAAGGTGAGAAGACAAAAGGGTTGGAGGCAGAGAAAACGCTAGAACAAAAGCACCTAGAGTGGGAACCTGGGAATGTGCCTGTCCTGATCAGGAGTAAAGAGCAAAGGGGTGCAGAGTGAGCTGAACGGGGGAAGTGAGGAGGTTGGGAAGGCCATGGGCAGAGCTTCACAGGCTGTGGTGAGGACTTCAGGTTTTACACAGTTTCTCAGGGATGAGAGGGTAATTGCTGTGATATAAGTAGGGACTAACTAATAATGGTGAAGGCAAATGCTACATGCACACCCTTAACCTCTCTGAGCTTTGGATAAATCACACTGGTGTGTTGGAAGGTCTGATGAGGTGATGTAGTCAGGGCTTTGTGCTTCCCTGGCCTTTTCTGTTCTCAGTGCCCCTTTTCCAGGCTGCTACTCACGAGCTGCTCACACAGAAGTCGGGAGTCACCAAGAGATCTGTATGGGGGAGGTTGGGGCTGAGCCTTGGTTGAAGTATGATTTTGCTATATCCTGTGGAGAAAGACTCTGCCATCCTAACCTCCTTAGTCAGCAGCCTAGAAGGAGGACAGTCAGGCGCACAGCAGTCAAAGCTCTAGGAAACCAGAGGGAGAGGTTAGAGTCCTGACTCTACCCACCTCCTCCAAAATCACTGATTCCTACTGTGTCCAAGAGAAAGAGGGAATGCAATTTTCTCTGATGTTCAACTCATGAGTGGACATCACCCTCCCCTGGAGGCCTCTGGCTCAAATAATACAGTCTGCATTTCAAAGAAACTCTTTCTCATATGCTAAGGAATAACACCATGGAAAGCATAAGAATCATGGTTTTGTTTTTGTTTTGTGGTCCTGGATATCAAACACACAGTAGGTAAGCATTTACCACTAAGCTACATCCCCAGCCCAAGCACAAGAATCATGGAAATATGGGGGCTGGGGATGTGGCTCAAGCGGTAGCGCGCTTGCCTGGCATGCGTGCGACCCGGGTTCAATCCTCAGCACCACATACAAACAAAGATGTTGTGTCCGCCGAGAACTAAAAAATAAATATTAAAAATTCTCTCTCTCTCTCTCTCTCTCTCTCTCTCTCTCTCTCTCTCTCTCCTCTCTTACTCTCTCTTTAAAAAAAAATAAAGTTAAAAAAAAAAAAAAGAATCATGGAAATAGCTCACACAGCGCAATACCTCCTACTTTGGAATACTCCTCCTTCACTTTATCTCCATCCTCTCAGCAATACCAACTTTCTGGGATAAGAGTGAGGGATTTGTTTAAGCAGAGGGATTTTTTGTTTGTTGGTTGGTTTTGTCTTGCTACCCACGCTTTTTTAAAAAGAGTTCTTTTAATATAGAAACAATATCTTTATTTATTTACTTATTTTTGTGGTGCTAAGGATAGAACCTCACATGTGCAAGGCAAGCACTCTGCCACTGAGCTATAACCCCAGCCCTTTTTAAATATTTTTTAAATTTAGAGACAGGGTCTGACTAAGTTGCTTAGGGCCTTGCTAAATTGATGAGGCTGGTTTTGAATTCATGATCCACCTTCCTGAGCCTTCTGAGCTGCTGGGATACAGGCATACGCCCCCATGCCTGGCAGCACAGAGATTCTCGAAACATTCCCATTACCACCACAGAAGAAACCAGTTAAGAGCTGAGCTGGGCAGATGCCATGTACCTATAATCTAGTGACTTGGGAGGAGGCAGGAGTTTCAGGGCAGCCTGGAAAATTTAGCAAGACCCTGTCTCAAAATAAAAAGGGCTGGGTTGTGGCTCAGTGATAGAATTGCCCTGGGTCCAATCCCCAGTACCACCAATAAAGAAAAAGAAAAAGAAAGAAAGAAACCAGAGGAGCCCTTTTCAGAAATGCAAAACCTCTTGGGGCCAGGGTTGTGGCTCAGTAGTAGAGTGCTTAGTCAGCATGTGTGAAACACTGGGTTTGATTCTCAGCATCACCTAAAAAATAAATAAATAAAGGCATTATGTCTGTCTATGATTAAAAACATTTTTTAAAAAGAAAAAACCAGAGTTTTGCACAGGAAAGGAAGAACTTAGATTATTGGTCAGACAAAACCTCTACCTTATATCCTTCAACAAACATGGAAAGATTTGTCTGTAAGGGAAACTAGGGTGTCTCTAGAACTTAATACCTTCCACTCTTTCCTCTTGCAGGTCTAGCTCTTCTAGAACTGACCACATTCCATTATCTAGGGATGATCTGCTTTCCTCTTTGCTCCTGAATAAGCCTCTGATAGGGACTGGTTGACAGGGGAACCAACCAAGTGATTAGATGATTAGAAATTTCATCCCTAATCTCACAGCCTCCAGGGAGCTAATATGGGCTGAAGAGTGAGTTGATCACCAATGGTCAATGATGTAATAATCAATAATGCCTGGTAATGAAGCCGGCATAAAAACAAAAACAAAAACCACAAACAAACAAAAACACCCTGCCAGATTTGGGGAGCTTCCAGATAGCTTGAACACATATAGGTTCCTAGAGGAAGGCGCTCTGCAGAGGGCATAAAAGCTCAGTGGACCTTCCCATATGTCATGCATTATTCATATCTTCCATCTAGCTGTTAGTCTGTTTCTTTTGTAATATTCTTTTTTTAATATTTATTTTTTAAAAAATATTTATTTCTTTTAGTTGTACACAATGCCTTTATTTTTATTTATTTATTTTTATGTGGTGCTCAGAATCAAACCCAGGGCCTTGCACGCACCAGGCGAGAGCTCTACCACTGAGCCACAACACCAGCCCCCCAAAAAATATTTATTTCTTTTTTTAGTTGTAGGTGGACACAACACCTTTATTTTATTTTTAAAATAAAGGTGCTGAAGATTGAACCCAGTGCCTTACACATGCTAGGAGAGCACTCTACCTCTGAGCCATAACCCCAGCCCTCTTTTGTAATATTCTTTATAATAAACTGATAAAGTGCTGGGTAGTGGTACCCACCTGTACTGCCAGCAGCTTGGGAGGCTGAGGCAGGAGGATTATGAGTTCAAAGCCAGCCTCAGCAACTTAGCAAGCCCTAAGCAACTCAGCAAGACTGTGTCTCTAAATAAAACAATAAAAAGGGCTGGGGATGTGGTTCAGTGGTTAAACATCCCTGGGTTTAATCCGTGATATCAAAAAACAACACAAAGAACTGATAAATGTTTCATTGAGTTCTGGGAACCACTCTAGCAAATCTGTTGAACTTAAGGAGGAGGTCATGGGAACCCTGATTTATAGCCAGACAGAAGCACAGGTAAAACAACCTGGGATATGTGAAGTGTGAGGAGCAGTTTTGTAAACTCACCTGTGGGACTGACTTGGGAACTATCTATCTCCAGGAGGATAGTGTTGGAATTGAGTTGAATTATAGAACACTCAGTTGGTGTCCACTGGAGAAGTGCTTCGTGTTTAGAGAAACAACTGCTGCATCTGATGTCAGAAGTGCTGTGTTGAATGCTGGGACATAGCTCAGTGGGGATATAGCTCAGTGGTGGAGCACCTAGCATGCACAAGGCCCTGGATTAAAAAAAAAAAGTATTGAGTGACTCCAAGAGTAGAGGGAGGAAAAAAAAAGAGTTTTCCCATCAATTCTCAAGACAATCCTAAGAGATACACACTGTCCCTAGCACCAATTTAATGGTTTGTGTGTGGGTGGTGCTGGGGACCTAATCAAGGCTCAGGGCCCTGTGCATGCTAGGCAAGCTCTCTACCATTGAGTTATATTCCCAGCCCACCAGTCCCATTTTAGAGCTGAGAAAAATTGGTCTCAATAAGGTGAAGTAACTCTTCCAAGGCACAGAGTTCCATGTTGCTATCTCCTTCCTTACTGAATAAATGAGACATGGTGCATGTCTGTAATCCAGCTACCTGGGAGGCTGAGGCAGGAGCATCACAAGTTTGAGGCCAACCTAGGCAACTGAGCAAGATCCCATCTCAAAAATAAAAGGGGGCAGGGCTGGGGTTGTGGCTCAGTGATAAAGCGCTTGCCTCTCACAGTTGAGGCACTGGGTTCCATCCTCAGCACCACATAAAAATCAATAAAATAAAGGTATGTGTCCATCTACAACTAAAAAAAATTAAAAAGTAAAAAATAAAAGGGGCAGATGGTGTAGCTCAATGATAGAGTACTTGCCCAGCGTGTGCAAACTCCTAGGCACAATCCCCAGTACAAAAAAAAAAAAAAAAAAAAGTGAAAAAATGAATAGTCTCTGGTTTCTCACAGGAAAGTGGACAGAGCCTAGGACAGATGGGTGGGAAGCCTCCACATTGGTTATAATCAATTTCATTCCTTCCTTACCAGCTCAGCACTGTACTAGGTTGCAGCAGTCCAGGAGGAGGTTAGGAAAGCCTTAGGCTATATAGATTGTTCTTGTCTCAGGCCACAGATAGCAAATTTCTCTGCCTTTGGAGGGGTGCCATAGAGACTGAAAGGTAGGCACTTTCAAAGGGGACACACATCCCATCCTCCCACTTGAGGATATTTCCCAGAGAAAAGTTCAATTGAACCTTTACAGATAGTTGGGGCTTAAAGGAGAGGAAGTTGGTGAAAGAAAAATTAAATATTCACCAAATGCCTATCATGTGTTTGATACTATATTAGTGCCAAAAATACAACAGTTAGCAAAAGAGACTTCACCTCTGCCCCTGTGGAGGTTATGTCTAATGAAGGAGACATACATAAACAAATATGCATTATACACATGTGTAATTACAATCTGCAACCAGCATTATAAAGGAAAAGTACAGAGAAATATGATAGCTTATAATGCATGATGGGTTGATCTAATCAAGAGAAGAAAGAGCCTGAGGCTTAGATTTGAAGAAAAATTTGAGTACCATTTCTTTTTTTGCTCTATGGAACTAGGAGTTGAACCCAGGCCTCATGCATGCTAAGCAAGCATTCTATGGTTGAGCTACATCTCCAGCCCTTAAAAGATTAATTAGAGAATAATTGTGAGGTAGGAGGTAAAGGCATACCAGTCAGTGCAAAGGCCCCGACAGACACAAGTCGGAGGAACTGAAAAGCTACTAGAAAGGATGGAATGCAGGAGGCTGGGCAGGAGAAAAGGTTGGGAAGGAGGATAGGTGGGAGCAGATCCTGCCATACCTTGAGGCCAAATTGAGAACTTAATCTGTATAAAAATTAAACAACAGGTTTTATGATTTTATTTCCTTTAAATAGATCTATGGAGCTGGGCATGGTGGTGCACACTTTAGTCCTAGCTAAGTAAGGAGGCCGAGATGGGAGTTACCACTTGAACCCAGGAGTTAGAGATCAGTCTAATTAACATAGGGAGACCCCATTTCAAAAAAAAAAAAAAAAAAAAAACAAAAAAAGATCTCTGGTTACAACATGAATAACCATAGACCAATTAGCAGCTTTGTTCTAGTCCAGGTTAAGAAATTATAGTAATTGGATTACACAGCAGAAATGAACAAAGCCAGAAAGACGGGAATAAAAAAGTTGAACTTGTGGGGAGTGAATTAGCCATCTCCTCTATGACTGAAAATCCATTACTGAACTCCCTCGTTCACTTAATAAATGCCTGATGACCAGGTTCAAATTCCCACCGTGTGGGTCAAGAAATCCTTATCCCTAAAAGGAGCTGCACAGTCCTCGTCTTTCTCTTTCTTGGAGGATTGTTCTTCAAAGGAGAACCCTTCTGCTTGACTTCTTACTCTTGTCCCCTGCCCTTGAAACTATGTAGAATTTCCAAATTTGCACTCTAGGGAAAGTCCTGTCTCACTTTTGAGAGTTTACTTTGGAAACTCAAAGTTGGAAGGTATCAGACTGAGACAGTTGGGAATGACTCGGATCCGGCCCCTGGGTCCTACTTCTTCTGTGCTACCCCAACCCTGGAAGCATCTACACAGCGAAGACGTGGATGGAAACAGAAAGCCCACCCATAGTTCTCAAGTGGGCTGGGCAGGAGGCGGAGTGGGCCTCTGTGACGTTGCAGGGACACGCCCCCTGGGCGGGCGCTGCGCCTGCGCTAGAACGGTTGTCTCACTCCCGGAAGTGGAGGATCTAGACAGAGCGCCGCTGGGTCTGGGTTCCCGGAGGCAGCAGCGCTCGCGGAGCTTGCCCGCTGGCCCCCGACCGCCATGTCGGCCTTCGACACCAACCCATTTGCGGACCCAGTGGACGTAAACCCCTTCCAGGTAGGACCCCCAACTTACAGATCTATTTAGAACCAAGGGCCGCCGCCCGGGCCTTTTTCGCCAGAGCCGAGAGACGTGGCGTAGGAGGGACGGGCTATTTGTCCAATGGGAGAGCGAGCTCTGAGGGAAGACCTATCATAGCGTCTGGGGGCGGGACTAGCAGCAGGTGGAACTGCGAAGGGGGCGGGGCGCTGCAGCTTTGGTAGAGGTGGGATCTTCAAGCACCTGGGGACGTAGTCCTTCTGATTTGGCCCTTCACTGTGGAGAAGGGTACTGGAGCAGGCAGTCGGACCCTTGGGGAGATCCCTTAGTGTCAGGGAGGGTAGCATAATATGATTATTACATTTCTGCAGTCTTGAAAAGACACCTGTCTTGAGTCACCTCAGGAGGTGACAGCAACATGATGAGGAACTTAGAAGCCTATGGTGATGGAGAAATGTGAGAAAACCAAAGCACGCTCCACCCCCACCACCAGCAGCTAAACTAGCATGTAAAGTATAGGAGACTCCCTGATGTTTATTAGGAAAAAAAATAATAGGAGAGGGTAGGTAGATATAGCTCGAGTTTTGTGACATTTGAAGCCATTTCCAATGCCTCTCAATTTTAAAATAGCCTTAATAATTTCCACACCTTGGCTGTGGGTCTAGTTTGGGGTGGGTTTTAGAGGATAGGAGAGCCCAGGAAGAGTCTTGAAGCAAAAGAATGTTGTTCTGATGGACCTAAGTGTAGGACAGGGTAATTGAGACTGTCCTATGAACTGGGCCTGACCTTTGGAACAAACACTCAAGAAAGAAACAGTCTTCCTATCTAAAGCTGAAACCTTCCTGCTTTTGAGCAAAGCACAAGGATGTTCTTTTGCCAGTGAAACGCCTGAACTCCTATTAGCTGCATGGCACCTGTGCCTCTTTTGTGTCTGAACAGTTTTAAAGAAGCCAACTTGTGCTGACTAGTGATTTATGAGCACAGATGTTTCTGCTCTGTCAGGTTGCCACTTTATTTTAGTTTGTACTTTATTTTGGTCATTGGCAGCTTCAAAGTTTCCTGCAGTTATCAGGGAAATCCTTGGAGGGGTCCTTCCTGTGACTCACAGCATGAGCTTTCCCACCTTGAATCTCTTCAAAGGTCAGAGCAAAAGAGACTTGAACTAAATGATTATATATTATCAGGAAAGTGAAAATTTTATGATTCTTTCATGGTTTCAAGGTGACTTTTAGCCGATGGAAACCCTCAAGGCATATTTTGGTAGCTCGTTCCTTATAACATTGGAGAATTCTGAACATTCCTCGTAGCTTAATGCTTCTTGACAGAGCTCTTGCAGAGACCGTGTCTCTTATATAAGTCATCGTTATTAGTTGGGTAAGGAAAGAACATTTGCATTTTTTCCTGTCAATGCCAATTGTAACAGTTTTGCTTTAATTATAAAACTTCTGCATAATACTAGGAAGGCTCCAGTAGCTTTTTAAAATGGGTGGTTTTGTTTGGTTTTGTTTTTTATTGGGGTGGGGGTTGTCCTGTCAGGATCACAGTTTCTGCTGACATCAGAAGCAGTTGGCCATCCAAAGAAGCAGAGAGCTTTTCTTCACTGTTAGCAGTAGCAGGATTATTTTGACCTTTATTAATAGCTCCTTGAAAGTCTTAAACCACATCTCTGGTCCCAGAAATGATTGTGCAAACTGAGAGAGAAATAACTTCTGCATTCAAGCAAGATAGTCTGCCCATCAGACAGCCCCCGGATATAGCAGGACAGGAAGCAGCTGTTAGCATATAAACCAGCAACATCTGGTAGGGAACCTTGTATGAGAAGAAGAAAACTGGCTGGCTGTAGTACTGCTCCCCCTCATCCTGTGCTGATTTTAGTTTTTAGCATTGGGAATTGAACCCAGGGGCCTTTTACCACTGAGCTACATCCCCATCATTTTGTGTTTGTTTTGTTTCTGAAACAGGATCTTCTGGGTGGATGGGATTATAGGTGTGTGCCTAATTCGTGGCTTGCAGTTGTGTAGAGAGAAAGTGCTTTGGAGCTGGGTATGATGGTGAATGCCTGTAATCCCAGGGGCTGGGAGGCTGAGGCAGGAAGATTGCAAGTTCAGAACCAGCCTCAGCAACTTAGTAAGACTCTGTCTAAAAATAAAAAGAGCTGGGGATGTAGCTCAGTGGGTAAGCACCCCTGGGTTCAATCCCTGGTATCAAAAATAAATAAATAACCAGCTTTGGATATGTGGCCCCCAGTGTCCTCCTTGTGGTCACAGCTTCCCTCTCTTTCCTTAAGATGAAATTGCTTCCCTGACTGTCAAGGCTGGGACATTGGAAGGGTGCAGCCCTTGGGAGACTGGGTGTGAACCCAGCTTCATTTACTTAAGGTGTTGGCACAGAGCTCAGGAAAGAGCAGGTGGATAGGCGATAGACTCAGAAACTGTCACACCTAGTCGGCCTCCAGAACAGTTTTTTTTTTTTTTCCCTGTCTTGTCATATAATGGAGGATTGCAAAAATATACTTAGTGTTCAGAGTCCATGGTTAACTGCTAGAAATGGGAACAAGGTTAGAAATTTGTTTTAACCTTTTCAGTTTCATGATATGGAAACTAAAACATGCCAGAGTCACCAGTAAAGTAGTGATGGGAAGAGGCTTAGACCTGGGCTTCATTCTGAGGACAGTACTATTTTAAAAGTTTTTTGTTTTCTTTGTACCAGGGATTGATCCCAAGGGCGTTTACCCACTTATCCCCAGCCACAGCCATTTTTATTTTTTATTTTGAAATAGGGTCTTTCTAGGTTGCTTACAACCTTGCTGAGTTGCTGAGGCTGGCTTCGAACCTGCAATCCTCTTGCCTCAGTCCTTGGGATTACAGGTGTGAACCATACACCTGGTTGTTTTAAAGGTTTTTGAATCTTAGACATTAAACTGTTTTGAGGTTATTTTAGGCTAGCTAAGGAAAGAGTGTAACATCATTACTATTATCACCATTCTAGAAATTGGAGTACTGGTAGTGGTGAAAATAGCCAATTATTATTAGCTATGCTCTCCCCAACCCTTAGGGTGAAAGGGATGAAATAATACAGATTTATTATGTGGGTTTTATGTGCTAGGGCACGCATGCGCGCACAACACACACACACACACACGGAATTGAATCCAGAATTGTCAAGTTTGTTAAGCGTATACTCTGCTGCTGAGCTCAACCCTTAGTGTGTCCTTTTTTTAAAAAAAAAAAAGATGTAGTTTTTAGTTGTTGATGGACCTTTATTTTATTCATTTATTTATATGTGGTGCTGAGAATCAAACCCAGTGCCTCTCACATGCCAGGCAAATGTTCCACCATTGAGCCACAACCCCAGCCCCCTTATTGTGCTTTTTTAAGGTAGTAGTTTAAACCAGTATATGTTTTGTGTAATGGTAGTTTTGAAAGGTGGTCAGATAGGTTTGGGAATCCCTATGTATTCCTTTTTTTTTTTTTCCTGGTACTGGAGATTTAACCCAGGACACTTAATCACTGAGCCACATCCCCAAAGACCTTTTTATTTTTATTTTTTATTTGAGACAGGGTTTCACTAAGCTATTTAGGGCTTTGCTAAGTTGCTGAAGCTGGCCTTGAACTTGTGTTCCTCCTGCCTCAGCCTCCCAAGTTACTGGGATTACAGGCATGTGCCATCGCACCCAGCCTATTCCATCTTTCTTGAAGGTAACAAGTCTTATTAGTTTGTTGAGAAATCATAAAATAAAGAAATCTGCTCAACTTTATTTGACCCAGCATTTCTCAAGTTATTCAACTGGAACCTCGTTTCTTACTCTTGTGAAAGCCAGTGAAACTCCCAGTGCATTATTGACTCCCTCATCCAAGTTTTTTATCAAGCCCCTATTCACACCCCATGGGCTTTTATGGACCCCTTCCTTAAGTGTGGTTATAGTTGGGATTATTAGAAAACTTCCTGCAAAGTAAAAACTATGTGTGGAAAGTCACAAGAGTGCAGCAGAGGCTTACCAAACTCCTAGGAGGAAGCAGAAAACTGCAAGCCAAGTGTTGACCATTTCACAACCTCCACTGGCACACCCCTAATGCCTCTGTTAATTATGGCTTGTCTGCTTGGTACTTCTGGGTATTTGGGTTCCTGCTGTGGAAAGATTCTAGGGTGTCTGCCCCCAAAGTAAAGTTTCTCACTAAGTCTTGTCAGGTATTGAAGAAGTGGAAAGCTAAAGGGAGGCACTGTACTGTACATTTTATTTTTCGTAGTTGGTAAAAGTCAGACCACCCAGGCAAATGCCAGAGCTGCTTTCTTAGTTGGTCCTTTTGCCAGATTTTCCCAGACAGAGAACAGTGATCTCAAGAGGGGGAGTAGAAGAGGTGGTGATGCTGAACAGAGGAAGCCTTTCAGTGTTCAGAGTTGCCAAATCACAATCTCACTTTCACACATTGCCTCCTTGCAGTTAAAAGATAATCTCAGTGCTGTGATTGCTTCTCAAGGATTTGAAACATTTTTCTCCTGTGGGAGGAGAAGGTGGTGGCAGAAAAGTGATTTGGGTGTGAAGAAAGTTACATGAAGTTCTCTGCATAGACATGAGGACTTTGCCACTTCCCAGAGAGGGTTGGCTCCAGTTTTAACTGTTACTTTGGGAATTCTTAGAATCATGAGTGGACCTGGTACAACTGTCCTATGGAACAGGAGCATTGTCTTAAGAAATTTGAGAGTGTCAAGGTTTTTATATCTTAGGGCTAACTCCAGAAAGCTGCCCAGATGGGAATATTCTTGCCTTTATGGTTTGCACCTGGAGCCAGACTTGTTAGAATTTGGCTGGAGATTCAGGTGAATTTAGACTCTACTTCTGTTAATTTTTCTCTGGAGCCACTATGTGTAGGATAATCCTATGTTCAGAGAATGGTAATATTTAACCAGGACAAACGAAGGGTACTTGCCATTCATTCAGAGAATAGGGCTGTGCACATTTGCAAGGTGTGACTCAGCCAGTAAGTGCCCCTTTGAGACGCTGACACATTTGTGCAGGTCATTGAGGCCCTGCTGCTATGCAGACCAGTGCAGGAGAGCAAGGTAAATGGGCACTTGGTCATTGGTCAGATACAGCTTCTAATCCCAGCAGAACTAAGAATACTCACTGATAGGACAGCACAGCATGAGTAGGATGATGTCAGTGTGCAAGAGGAACTGTGAGGAATCTTGGGAGGAAGGACAAAGCCATACAGGAATACCCTGGTATTCTGTCTTTGACCCTGTTCTCTCTACCTTCACTTACCATGACCTTAGAATAGCATTCACACACCAGTAATCCTAGATCCTGATCTCAAACTCTCTATCTTGAACTTCTAACTAGTATTTTACAGCTCCCAATTGGACCTTTCCCGCTATTTCAACCAGATATAATCCATAGGTGTCTCTAACCCGATTTAGAATCTTCTTAGATCCCCTCCCTACCTACCACACCCAGCCTGAAAAACCTGTTTTTCCTTTCCTGTCATCATTATCTTAGTTAATGGTGGCAGTGTTCACTAGTCACCCAAGCTAGCAACCCCCAGCTCCCAACTCCTTCCTTTCCCTTCCCTTCTTGCCCTGCAGTCCTTCCATTTCCCCACCAACCTAGAGTTGCCAAACTGTGGCATCAACCTGAGAAGGTCTCTGGAGTTCTTCCTTCTTTCTCCATCCCCAGCTGCCACTTCTTAGTTCAGTCCTCAGTGTCTCCCATGTTGATTGTCTTGTTCCAGCCAGAGCTCCAGCCATCATCCTTCCGGCATATTCACGTTCCTCACTGCTGCCAGATCATAGCATACCCTGCTCACACATCTCTGGTTGTTACCTATTGCCTATAAGGTCAAGTCCAAACTCTTTCACCCTGGCCTTGCCCTTGTGAGTCTGGTTTCCTGATACTCCTGGCTTCTCTCCACATACCCCACTCCACAGCCTCCATAACCACCTCCTATTTCCTGAACACTTGCAAGCTCTTTTTTTTTTTTTTTTTTTTTTTTTTTGGTGGTGCTGGGTATTGAACTCAGGAGCACTCTACCTCTGAGATACTTCCCCAGCCCTTCTTAAATTATGAGATAAGGTCTTTCTAATTTGCTGAGGCTTGAACTTGGGGATCTTCCTGCCTCAGCCTCTGGAGTCTCTGAGCCAGCGTCAGCCCAGTGTGTGTGATGGGGTGGGATTGAACCCAGGGGTACTCTTATCAACACTAAGCTACATTCCAGCAACCACCCTCCTTTTTTTTTTTTTTTTTTTGGTACTGGAGATTGAACTCAGGGGCACTTGACCCCTGAGCCATATCCCCAGCCCTTTTTAAAATGTATTTTATGTTGAGAAAGGGTCTCACTGAGTTGCTAAGCACCTCGCTTTTGCTGAAGCTGGTTTTGAACTCTTGATCCTCCTGTCTCAGCTTCCCAAGCCATTGGGATTACAGGTGTGTGCCACCACACCTGGCCCAGCCCTTTTTTATTTTGAGACAGAGTCTCACTAAGTTGCTTAGGACCTTGCTAAGTACTGAGGCTGGCCTTGAACTTGCTATCCTCCTGCCTCAGCCTCCTGAATCACTGGAATTATTGGCATGCACCCCCCACCACCACCATTGTGTTTGTGTTTTTAAGGTAAAAATAACATGATCACATTATAGAAAATTTAGAAAACTGAAATGAAGGCATCCATATTTCTACCAGTCTTTTGCAGCCATTGTTATTTTGATGTGTATTCCTGCCAATCTTTTTCATATGATTATTTTGAAAAAACTGTATTTTAGCATTTATATAACAGAGCCTTTTCTGTATTGTTATGCTGTCTGTATAGCTGTGATTTTTTCTGGCTGTTCAGGCCTTGGAGGGGATGTGCACCAAAACACACTTGTGCTTTGTGTCATTAGATATTTGTCTTGCTTTTTTTTCCTCCTTTTGTGAATCCGGGTGCAATGAACATTTCCGTAAGTACAAGGTTTTTTTTTTTTTTTTTTTTGTTTACATGTTTTTGTCATATTTCCTTAGATAGATTCTCAGGTTCCTGGTGAGAGAGCTTGAAAGAGTACTTTGGCTCTTTGTGCCCAGGACCCAGCCAACTCCACTGGGGACAATTTTTATCATTCTGTGACACTTTCTTATTCTGTGACACTAAGCCTCATCTCAAGCAAGTAGGACTTCACCAAGGTTGGTGACTCTGCCTCCTAGAAGGAAAGACTGAGTTTTTAAATTTGTGAGATATTTCTTAATTAATTATTTATTTTTTAAAATATTTTATTTACATTTTAGTTTTCGGCAGAGACAACATC
The DNA here is from genome assembly GCF_045843805.1 of Urocitellus parryii. Classification (NCBI taxonomy): domain Eukaryota; kingdom Metazoa; phylum Chordata; class Mammalia; order Rodentia; family Sciuridae; genus Urocitellus; species Urocitellus parryii. The sequence continues at coordinate 117,951,241 of NC_135536.1, read as the reverse complement.
TTTGTTTGTATGTGGTGCTGAGGATCCAACCCGGGCTGCGCCCATGCCAGGGGAACGTGCTACCGCTTGAGCCACATCCCAGCCCCAAATTGTGTTTATTTGAAATCAGCCTCATACTGGGCGCTTGGGGAGAGTGTAACATGGGAAAACGGGGAAAAGTAAGTGGGCTCAGGCCCACATAGAACCTGTGAAATGAATGGAAGGAGATTTGCAAACCAAGGAAAACAAGTGTTTCATGACCGTCAGGAGCAGAGCCCCTCCTTCCCTCTTCTTCTAGTGTCCTCCATCTCAACTGTGTGGAAATGCTCCTCAGCCCAGGTGGAGGCCTGCCTTCCCAGGCCTTTGCTTGCCTTTTCTCCTTCTTCTGGGAATCCCACCTTTCTCAGCCCTCTGGGGTGTCTATCCTCCCTCCTGACTCTGCATCTCACTTTGGTCCCTAGCACATTCATGAGGTGTGTCCACTTGTTTCATCTATCAGACTGTGGACTCTAGAAGGGTAGGTGTTGTGTCTTGATTGTCCTGGTGTGTTTCTTACACTGTCACTCTTTGCTGAGTAAAAAGAACTGAGGGTAGGAGTTTTTCCTTGTTATAAGTTCAGTAAAGGGCATTAGCCAGTCTGACTGGCTGAGGGGGTTTTAGATTGCTTCTCTCTCTCTCTTTTTTTAATATTTATTTTTTTAGTTGTAATTAGATACAATATCTTTAATTAATTAATTTATTTTTATGTGGTGCTGAGGATTGAGCCCAGGGCCTTGCCCATGGTAGGTGAGTGCTCTACTGCTGAGCCACAACCCCAGTCCCAGGTTGCTTCTCTTTTATAGGTGAAACTTAGTCCTCACCATCCTTTTAAATTACCACTTGACCCACTTAAGAACTAGTTGGTACTCCGTGAGCAGGAAAGAAAGTTGATGCTGTTGGCTTCCTATGTATAACTCAGGGTGAAAGCTAATTGGGCTGGTCAAGTGTGACCCTTCCTTGAAAGACTCTCTGCGTGTGTCTTACCAAGTATGTTTCCCAAGAATCAGCTCTTTGAAGTCCAGTAAGGAAACGAAGCAGAAGCCCTTGTCCATGTTCTTCTGGAGTGGGGTTCATTCATTCAGCCACACAGTGATAAAGCACCTTCCATTTGCCAAATGCTGTATCAGGCCTGAGGAACCCTTGCTCTCTTCAGAAGTATTGTCTCATGTCCCTAGAAACAGATAGACTTGGGTTCAGAATCTGGTGCAGCTGCCCCTGAGATCTTAAATGAACTGCTTCCCATCTCTGGGCTTGAGCTTTTCCAGCTGCAAAATAGGAATACTCCTCCCTCATAGAGTTGTCATGAGGAGTTAAATGAGGAGATATATGGCAGACTTTCTTAGCGAGAGTCCCTCAGCTGAGCCATAGAACACAGAAGCTGACTTGAGTGACTTTTCTCATTTCTTTCCAGAATGGATATAACATGTGCATTCTAGATGCACAGGAGAGAAATCAAGTCACTATAGATAGAGGATTCCTTATGGGGCATAAGTCTCTCAAAGAACCAGGTTGAAAGAGGCTGGCAGAACCTTCTTTTCTGATGGCTTGACACAGTGGCCAGTTCTGAAGTGACTAGAATTTCACAGTAACATGGTTATATCGTGAACCTGGCACATAATAGACACAGTAAATGTCAGCTTCCTCTCACAATTCCTCCACTTCCCTCCCTTTCTCACCAGACCTCAGATTCTCTTGAAGCTACCCACAGCTCTCAGGGGGAGCCCAGGTCTCCTCAGATGGAAAGTACCCATGTGTCTTACAGAGTGTTTTAGGCTTCTCTTCCCAGGCAAGTTGCCTCTGACCTTTGGGGCCTCTGATATCTACTAGATCTGCCTCCTGGAAAAAGTGGAGGCATTTTTTTCCTCAAATCTTTACTGAGTTGCTGTTCTGCCTTGGCTCCTTCACCAGGCCCCAGGGAGCAAAAAGGATAAACTAGTCCTAGATGCACTTGGCTGCACAGCATTACCAGCCTGTTAGTGGAGACAAAATCTGTTTATGGTGAGCCTGGTGAGGACCTAAGGGCCAAGCCTTTAAGATTTTAGAAAAAGGAAGGGGGATCCATATGGATAGGTAGTCACTCCCTTCATCTTTATCCTGTCCCAACATCCCCTACTGGACTGCCATTGGCATCTCAACATGGGTCTGGAGGTTGTCTATTAAACATGTACACCTTGGCCAGATATATATGTGCCAGCACCTGAAACCACTACCAGGGCTGCCCCTCTGTTCCTCTGTCCTATGGTGATTCAGACTCAATTAACCAGTTCCTTGGTGGGTCTGATTTCAGTGACTTCAGCTCACTCAGTCCACTCTGGGTTGAGTCTGAAAGGGAAACAGATACTGAACCCCACATCTTCCTTGCAAGAAGTCTGTTAATCCTGAGAGAAAATTGCTACTAGTTGTTCAGCTAAAAAATAACCTCAGAACCAATTCCTCCAGCTCCATGTGGCCTCCTAAACCTCATCTTGTCACTTTATTCAAGTCACAGGAGCCACTAGATAAGAGGTTGTATCCAGCAGAAGGGTCATGGTCACAGTGTCTATTTCAGAGGAGGTTGGAGGGCAGTGGGACTGCCTGGGATGAGGCCTGTCCAGGGACTAAAGCTCTAGGCTGGGCCCTGGGGGTGGTCACACAGTCTCAACTTCTAGTTGCTGGCAGCATGGGTGGGAAGATAAGAATTAGTTAACAAAACAAACAAACAAACAAAACCAGGGAACATGTTCAGACTGACCCTCATCTTCATCTCTGTAAATGTTCAGAATAGGGAATTAGCTCCTGCTTTGAATCCTAGGACAAGTTACTTCATCATGTGAGTGTCGCCTTTTCCATACCTATAAACAACTCCTATAAATGGAAGGAGTTGTTTTCTGAGGGTCTGAGTTTGAAAGGAGAACAAATACTGAGCCCCAACCCTTTAACATTATGTTGAAGAGTTGGGTCTATGGAAGTTTCCAGTAGTGCTTTTCTGGTGGAGGCAAGACTGAGCCTGAAAGACAGGAGCCTGTGGTTGTGTAGCAAGGGGCTGGGAGTGGGATGCAGAGATTCAGGGCTGATGATAGCCTTGCACCCCTTATGGCTAATTTTCCCAGAGCCTCTGCATGGCTGTGGAATAGGACCTGAACCCTGCACCTGTGACCAGGAAGTGGGGAAGATGTAGGGTCAGGGTGAAAACAGACTGTTTCATGCCACCAGGGGTGTTGCTAGGGTGAAGAGAAGGACAGGAATCTTGAGCCAGGGGCCAGACAGGAAAGAGAGGATTAGAAACGTGGGACAAGGTTGTATTCTGAGGACATTGCACTTTTTGAAAAGAATCCTCCCAAAAAACAGAACAAAAGGTTTTCTTGGCTTTTCATCTGAATGAGCCCTTCATATCTCTACTCCTAGCAAGTATGCCTGATTTAATAAAATCAGCACTGGCAGCCTGCAGCTTTGTTTTTGTTCTAAGACCTTAAACTGTCCTTTAAAAAATAAGAGGAGCTGGGCATGGTGGTGCATGCTGTAATCATAACGACTTGAGAAATTGAGGGAGGAGGATTGCAAGTTCAAGGCTAGCCTTAGCAACTTACTGAAGCCCTGCTTCAAAATTAAAAACAAAAAATTAAAGAGGAATACATACTTCCTATAGAATAATAGATAAAATAGCACAGAAGGGGGCTAAATGACAGGTAAGCCTCCACCTTCACCACCCCATCCATCTCATCTACTCCCCCCACCAAAAAAAAAAAAAAAAAAAAAAAGCCCACCCCTGGGAGGCAATTTTCTATGAACCATCCTGTATCTGTAAGGCACTGATGAGCACCTGTGTGGTGCTGCTTCTAGGCCTCAGGCTGGGTCTGGATCTTTTCTGAGATGTCATTTGAGTTGAACTATTTATAGAAAGGGCTAGGGGATACAGCTACAGTGTGGCAGGGTGGCCCAGAAGCCTGCAGGAGAGGTTTTTCGGGGCACTAGGCAGGGATCATCATCCTCACTACAGCCAGGTGTCATGGAGTTGCCTGCTCTGGCCTTTCGCCAGAGCACTCTCATCTCCTCCTGTATCTAATGCCTCTTTTTCACCTTCACAGGATCCCTCTGTGACACAGCTGACCAGTGCCTCACAGAGTGGCCTCGCTGAGTTCAACCCCTTCTCAGAGGTTGGTGAGCGTGCGTGTTCTCTTGAGTCCTGGGATCCTTTGGTGGTGCCAAGATCTCTGGGGCAAGGAACTATGGCAGAGAAAGAAGCAGTTCTGAAAATCTGTATTCCTCAAGGGTACAATCCTAATATGAACTCAGGGTGGGAGTAAGGAGACATCATCAAAGGTTCTCTGCAATTCTCCTGTTGGGATATATGAACTGGGCCCCTCCCTGAGGAGGGCAGAGCACTAGTGAAGGTTCCTGGGTCCAGCAAGGCTGGAGTTACTGGGTTAGGGATCATATTGCCCTGAACTTGAGGCTTGTTGGCCAAGAGTCTGCAGAGGAAGGCCAAAAGCAAGCCCAGAAGGAGTTCCCCTCACCCTGTGGGCTTTCCACTAGTAGAACTTACCTATTTCCCCCTTTGATCTGTCCCACACAGACAAATGCAGCCACAACGGTTCCTGTCACACAACTCCCTGGGCCCTCACAGCCAGCAGTTCTCCAGCCCTCAGTGGAACCAGCACAGCCAAGCCCCCAGGTACTGTTGACATAGAATCCATTGGCTTCTCCTGCAGTGAGGGCAGACCCATGACTCAGCCCTGATGCTGAGGGGGAACAGAGGACCTTAATCACTGGCTTCCCTTCAAGGGTCTTCTTGCAAAATTCTTTGGAACTGGTCACTTACAAGTGTAGGGGCTAATTGCCAACTGAAGTACTCACCAGGCTGTGGTCCTTGGTGTATTCAGAGAAAGAATTTGTTCCATTTTACCATTCCTGGTCCTCTTGAAGCCTTTGCCCTATTCTTTATTACTTGGGGCCCAGAATATCTTTATCTATCTTTCTATGGCCCTATTTCTATATCTGTCTCTCTCCCTCTCTCCAACTGGGCTGAGGATAAAACCCAGGGCCTTGTGCATGCTAGGCAAACACTACTACCAAACTACACTCTTGGCCCTACACCCCCAGCCCATCTCTATTGATTTTAACCTAATTTATTCCTGCTTTTCTTCATATTTTCCCTTGTCCTTCACCAGATATGGTGAATTTTGTCTGCTTTATGCACAACACTCCACTCTGTCAACTTCCATTCCTATCCCCAGGCTCCTGCCTGAGGCTCCTTGCTGCCCCATGAGTGTGGCCCACAGTGGAATTGTATGTTACAACTTCTGCCTAGGCAGATTGGCAAGTTCCTGCCTGCCCGATTCCTGGCAGTGGGTGAGCTCTCAGAGAGGCAGGTGCTACTAGGAGGAGATAGTATTCTCAGAGACAGCTACACGTGAAAGCTTCCAAAGGTAGGCCCAGTGTAGATGTCAAGAGGGAGGCTGGGCATCTACCCTGCTCACGCTGGCCCTAGAACCCTGTGGAGGTGAGGCAAGCCTTACATGCAGGGATGACTTTATTTCAGCAGTGTGGTGGGCTGCAGGGATCCAGGCCCTGCTCAGATGAAGGCAGGAAAGGGGAAAGGAGACTAAGACCATCAATGTGGTACTGAGGTCTGTTCTCCTGCTTCTGCCTCCAGTGCTTGAAGTTCACCTCCCAAAGGCAATCTTAGCTCTTTGGGGAACTCCTTTTGGTAAAAGGTGTGTTGTGAATGTATGCTAATGTATGTCATTCTCTGAGATGACCTGCTCCCTAAAAAAGACTGTAGAAGGAACCTGGCCAAACAGTGACAGGAGCCTGCAGGAGCAGGGCTCTAGGCCCCATTCTGCTCAGTCTCACCAGAGCGTCACTGAGCTCCCTCACTCAGATGCTCAGCTCAGCCTGCAGAGGAGATAAAGCATGGACTCTGTACACTGTGAAAGCCAGGCAGGGTTGTGCCTCAGGGCTTGTCTGGGGAGTGTCCAGTCACAGTTCAGGTGATCAGCTCTATTGAGATGGGCTTCTGGAGGCAGCTCCTGCGGGTGGGCAGGGATGGTAGAGAGTTTAAATACAGATCCCTGGGGCTCTATCCCTGACGTCAAGTGACTCCTCTCTGTACTCACTGCTGAAAGCTTTGCACTATTCTCTCTTCACATGCCCACTCCAGGCTTTTCACGTAAGGCATGAGTCTCTGGGTTTCTGGCTTCATTTAGTCTCTTGTGAGGTTTTCTTCCCTCTGCTATAACCCCAAAGATCATTAACTGAACTCAACGCAGACTCCAGTTTGGGGAATAAGGAGGGTGTCATGGGGGATTCTTTTCTTAGCTCAAGATTAGGGATAAGGGGAAAGGAGAACCCTAGTAATAGCTTAGTGGCCAGAGGGTGGCGTAGGGGCAATGGGGGATAGATCCCCTTGGCCTCTCTATGGCAGTCCTCAGTTTTCCAAGACACTGTGGGGCTGGTACCTCCTCTGGTACTCCCTACTTGATATTCTTACTTGGTACAAGGTGCCTTTGCCTGCCTTACCCAAGCTGACACTATTCCTCTGTCTCTAATGTCTGGCTGCCCTCCACCCCATTCTCTCAGGCTGTGGCAGCTGCAGCCCAGGCAGGCCTGCTCCGGCAGCAGGAGGAACTGGACAGGAAAGCTGCTGAGCTGGAACGCAAGGAGCGGGAGCTACAGAACACTGTGGCCAGCTTGCATGGTAAGGGAGGCTACTGGAGCCTCAGCCCACCCTGCCTGGTACAGGAATGTCCTCAACCCTGTACAGATTGCCCTCCCAGCACTCATCCTGAGCCACCTTCTTCCTGGGGTAGCTACAGAACTTCAAGGAATTCTTGGTCTTCTCAGAAGGGCACCAGTCCTAGGGGAGAGCAATAAGTTGGAAGTCTAGAGACCTACAGTGTAGACTTGATGAAGATTATTTTTGCACTCCTTTCCAGCTCTGAAATTCTTTTTCTTTTTTCCAGTAGTTGGAATTGAACTCAGGGTCTTATGCATTCTAGGAAGACATTCTACTATAGCTACCACCCTACCCCTTTTTAAAAATTTTGATTTAGTTTTTCTGTTACTGGGGATTGAACCCAGAGGCACTTCAACACTGAGCCACATCCCTAGCCCTTTTTAAAAATTTTTATCTTGAGACAGGGTCTCATTAAGTTGCTTAGGGCTTCACTAAGTTGCTGAGGCTGGCCTCAAACTTGTGATCCTCCTATCTCAGCCCCTCAAGTAGCTAGGATTAGAAGTGTGTGCCACTGTGCACCCAGCCTGAAATTCTGATTCTTTGATAGCATGGGGCAGGCAGTGGTCCCACAATTTCTTACTCATGACGATGACCCTAGTTATCTTGCTTGTGGGCTTGTTATTAATAAAAATAATTACTTAGACCATTTAGCTCTCTACTTCCCAGTGCATTTGGGCTTCATTATCTTTGAGTGAGCTTATTTAAAGGTGTCTCTTTGGGAACATTTACAATCTTCCATCCCACTCATGCTCCTGCTTGTGGTAGGTCCTCTGCAAACTCTGGTTTGCCTATAAACTGGGTCAGCATGTGCATTTCTCTTTCCACACAGTGAGAGAGAACAACTGGCCAGCTCTGCCCTCATGGTGCCCTGTCAAGCCCTGCTTCTATCAGGATTTCTCTGCTGAGATCCCTGCTGACTACCAGCGGATATGCAAGATGCTGTACTATCTCTGGATGTGTGAGTCCAACTCCTGCCCTCAGAATTTAGGGGTGCAGTGGGTCTCTTTTTGGTTAGCTTATTCTTCTCTGATGTTGAGACTTTCTTCAGACTTCAGCTTTCCTGATACCTAGCTGTGTAGGGACCTCCCTACACAGGGTGCTTTCTTCTTGAGAGGGTCAGTCGAGACCACTTAGCACATAGAGACTTCCAAGTCCCTGTAAAGCTCACTGCTCTAAAAAGCCCATTTAGGTGAAAGCCTCTCTCTCAGGCTCCTAGGTTCCTGTGGGTGAGAAAAGAGATTCTGTAGCTCTTTTGTGGGCCACTAGGGCCAGGGAAAAAGTTACTTCCCAAAGATCAGCCCTGGAACTTCACTTCCCCATGACTACTTCCCAGAGACCTGGGCTGTCCTGTTACCTCTCAGGAACTTTAATTTTGAGGTTCCTGAAAACCAGGGTTTGGGAACTGAGATTCTTTACTATTTTTGTAGCTGTCATACAGCATGGACCTCACTTCCTCTCCTAGGGAATGGCTTGCCCTGTCGGGGAGCCTTCAGCTGCCTTGGCTTAGTTTGTTTCTCTCCTCTCCCCTTGCCCAGTGCATTCAGTGACTCTGTTTCTGAACCTGCTTGCCTGCCTAGCCTGGTTCACAGGCAACAGCGCCAAGGGAGTGGACTTCGGCCTCTCGATCCTGTGGTTTGTGATCTTCACCCCCTGTGCCTTCCTTTGTTGGTACCGACCCATCTATAAGGCCTTTAGGTGAGTGGGACTGTGGCAAAGAGTGAGGGTTAGGTTGGCATCCCAGTAGTAGGTGACAGACCCTAGGCCTGGGGTCCCATTCCCCCTAGTGTATAATAGAGTGGTATGGAAATTTGGTTTCCTAGTGCCACCCAGAGCCAGAGCAGACAAAAACAGGAGCCATTTTCTTCAGTTGGACCTGAACTCTGCTCTAGGCCCTGTCCACAGATGAGGCAAGGAGATCTAGAGAAGGGATATGAAGCCTCATCTGCCATCCCACTGCACCTAGTCTTGCTGGCAGGGAGGTATTTCAGTTGCTAGGAAGAAGAGTCCTCAGAGAACTCCCCTTGGAGTCTCTAAGGGTGCTTAAGAGTGTTAAACGGATGTTCTTGGTGGCCTCTCTCTTATGTTCACTGGTATACCCCGTTGACTCTTGGGTATCTGATGAGTGCCAGTGCCTAGGTTAGATACTGTGAACATGAATGGGTACATCTCATAGACCCCTAAGGGTTTTGGAATTGTACCTCCGGGTTGATGTTTTCAGAACTGAAATGGGTCAGGGCCCAACTGCATGATCCCATGCATCTTCAGGCAGGACCTGAATACTGCAGGGTACAGAGGTGGAGATGCTCAACCCATAAAGAGCCTTATCTGATATTCCTACTCTCCATTCCCCAGGTCTTTTGTCCATTTTGTCCACCCAGGTCTTTCCGGGTTTTGTGGTGTGGTGGTAGTCATGTTGAACTCAAGGCCTCTATCACTAAGCTGTGTCCCAACCCCAGGCTTACAGTTTTACTATTAGAGATTTATGCCTTTTGCTTAGATTTTTATTGCCTGCTATGAAATGCAGGTACTGCAGGAGATGGAGTGTTAGGCTCTTTATATTATCCTTTGGGCGAATAATTTTATCAGGGAGGCAGTAAAAGCCAACCCTTCTTGATTTTTTTTGGTAGATATCCATGTGCTTATGTCCTTATGGATAGTGGGACTGGTTCCCTGGGGCCCTGGCTACTTGTCCATCCTGCTTCCTGGCCCCTAGTTAAAATAGATGTCATACAAAGTAAGGAAAGGCTCAGGAAATGGCCCAAGCCCTCTCTTGACTTCTTATTTCCCTGTCTCTCCACAGGTCCGACAACTCTTTCAGCTTCTTCGTGTTCTTCTTTGTATTTTTTTGTCAAATAGGGATCTACTTTATCCAGTTGATTGGCATGCCTAACCTGGGGACCAGGTAAGACCTGAGGCATCACAGTGGGAAGTAGGCTTTGAATGTAGGGCTCAGCCTCTCGCCCTGTTTACTAGCTCCCAGAGAACTCCATGGATGACCCCAATTCTACCACAGTGGGAGGGGGTGGATGGGCCTGCCTCTGGATCTGCCTTGAGTAAGTTTCCTGCTACTTACTCACCATTCTTAAGGTGGTGAGTATAGGTGAACTTGGCTTGAATCCTTAGGGCTGTATGCTGCGCTGGATTATAGCCTCTTCCTCCCAGAGGCTGAGGGATGACCTGGACTTTATAGACACTGAGCTGCAATGTCCAGAGACATTGTAACTGCAGGAGACAGGGCCCAGCTTCCCCTGTGTAGGCTTCTTCCTGCTGTCCTCCCTGAGCACCTGGCTGACTTGAGTTTTCTGGCTACCTTGGTCCTCAACTCAAAATTAGTCTCTAGAGGAAAAGCTAGGACTGATAATTTGCCTCTCTGTCCCAGTGCACAGAGGCAGTACAGAAAGGTCAGACAGGCACTTGGCTGAGAGCCCAAGCCTGGAAGAGTGGCACTATTTTGGTCCCCTCCCTCCAGCACAGCTGGCAAATCCAGAGCATGAGGAGAAGGCTGGCTTCCCTGGCACTCAGAGCCAGTGCCCACTGTCCTCCCACCAGCGTGCTTCCTTCTCACCCAGCTCTTTCTAATCTGCTCTCTTTTCGTGAACTAATTCAATTACTCTTTACCCTAAGCAAGATCCTGATAGAAAGGCTGTCATGGGGGGCTGGGGATATAGCTCAGTTGGTAGAGTGCTTGCCTTGTATGTACAAGGCCCTGGGTTCAATCCCCAGCACCACAAAAAAAAAAAAAAAAAAAAAAAAAAAAGAAAGAAAGAAAAAAAAGAAAGGATAACTGCTGTTTGCCAAGCATGGTGGCATAAACCTATAATCCCAGATACTCCGAGGCTGAGGCAGGGGGATTGCAAGTTTGAAGCCAGCCTGGATAACTTCAGCAACTTAATGAAACCTTATCTCAAAAAATAAAAAGGACTGAGGATGTGGCCCAGTGGTAAAGTGCCCCTGGTTCAATCCCCAGAACCAAAATAATAATGATGATAATGACAATAACAACTGTTATTCACACTCTGGCCCTGGCCTTGCCCCTCACTGCTCTGCATGGTTCCAACTAGATGTGCTCTGAAGCCTCCAATTGCCTTTCTACAGCCCTTCTGTGACCATTTTCTAATTGTGTTTCACCACATCTTGTTATTTGTTGTAAAACACTTTAACAGAATTTGCCATTGTATTTACCACCTTAACCACTGAGGAATGTACAGTTTGTGGCATTTAGTTTAATTTTTTTTTTTATTTCACTCATTTATTTTTTACGTGGTGCTGAGGATCGAACCCAGGGTCCTGCATGTGCGAGACGAGTGCTCTACCGCTGAGCCACAACCCCAGCCCCTAGTTGAAATATTTTATCAGCCCAGAAGAAAATGCCATTTCACATGGGAAGTCATTCCTCATTCTCTGCTTCCATGAACCCCTGGCAACCATTAAACTTTTTGTGTGGCTCCCTTCATGTAGCATAATGTTTCCAAGATTCAGTCATGCTTTAGTATGTATTAGTACTCTGTTCCTTTGTATGACTGAATATTATTCCATTGCATGGATATACTATATTTATTCATCAGTTGATGATCATTTGCATTCATTTCAAAATTCTTTTAGCTTTGTGAATAGTGCTAAGAATGTTTTCTGGGGGGTTTACCAGGGATTGAACTCAGGGTCACTCAACAACCACTGAGCCACATTCCCCAGCCCTATTTTGTATTTTATTTAGAGACAAGGTCTCACTGAGTTGCTTAGCACCTCACTTTTGCTGAGGCTGACTTTGAACTTGTGATCCTCCTGAGCCACCAGGATTTTAGGTATGTGCCACCACTCCCAGCTTGATGTGAACATTTTTATACAGAATTTAATTTGAAGATCATCTTTTGTGCATGTCTGGGTATGTGTGGTGCTGGGGATTGAACCTAGGACCTCATGCATGCTAAGCCAGCCATCTACCATTGAGCTATACCCCTAGCCTCAAGTTTTTGTTTATCTTCCCTTTGTATATCTTTCTAGGAGTAGAATTGGTGAGTTATATAGTAATTGTACTTTCTTTTGTTGTGTGGTACTAGAGCTTGAACCTAGGGGCACTTTACCACTGAGCTACATCCCCAGCCCTTTTAATTTCTTATTTTGAGACAAGGACTTGCCAAATTGCTGAGGCTGGCCTCAAACTTGCTATCCTCCTGCCTCAGTGTCTCAAGTCACTGGTATTACAGGCATGTGCCACCACACCCATCTAAGTCTACCTTTAACTTATTTGAGGAGCCTCTAAAGTGTTTCACACAGTACTTGAACTACTGAGCAGTGCATGAGGGTTCCACTTTCTTCATGTTCTCACCAATACTTGTTTTCTTTTTAATTTAAATTATTATACCACCCTAAAGATATATTTCACAGTTGTTTTGATTTGCGTTTCCTGAATGCCTAATGATATTGAGTACACTTTATGCTTCTTGGCCATTTGTGTATCTTCTTTGGAGAAATATCTGTTCTATTCTTTTGCTAACTGGGCTTTTTGTTATTGAGTTGTAAGGGTTCTTTACATATTCTGAATACTAGACTTTTACTAGATAATGTTTTCATAAATTTTATTTTCTATTCTCTACATTAATTTCTCAATGTCCTTTTTGCTGGGTATGTTGGCACATTCTTGTAGTCCCAACTTGGGAGGCTGAGACAGAAAGATCACAAGTTTGAAGTCAGCCTCAGCAGTTTAGTGAGACCTTATCTCAAAAAATAAAAAGGGCTGGGGGTGTGGCTCAGTGGTAAAGTGCCCCTGGGTTCAATCCCTTGTACTGGAAAAAAAAATCCTTTCATGCACAAAAGTTATTTATTAATGCTGGGAACTGAACCCAGAGCCACATACAAGCTAATAAGCATGTATTCAACCATTGAGCTATAGCTCTACTCTAAAATTTTTGAATTTTGATCAAGTCCAACTTATCTTTTTCTTTTGGTGTCATATCTAAGAAACTATTGCCAAACTTATAATCATGAAGAGTTGTAGTGAGTTTTCAAATCAGGGATTATGAAGATAATCCCTTTTACAGATGAGGATACTGGAACTCAGGGATGTTACAAGGCTGACTAAAGACAGAAGGGGCTATTCCTGAGCTAGTATGAGAAACTTGGTGCCAGGATAAATGCAGTAGGCATTCCATGCACCCCACCCCCAAGGAAAAGGGGGCAGCTGCTACATCATCTTTCTGGACCTCACATGGCTAGAAGATTCCCCATGTGAATCCATTTCTGAGGCCCCAGAGGAGGCCAACCTGGAGTGGCATGGGCTGGTCAGCCCTCAAAGAGGCCTGGCCTCTCTCAGACTAAGGGCTCTGGCCCATAGCGTTCACTGTATTGCAGAGAGATGTCCAGGTGGTAGTTGGGACACAGTAGCCAGTTGGAAAAAAAACCCTTATGGAACTTCTGGGACCCACTCCCACTTTGCCCCCTTTGCCCCCCTCTTCCTTTTGTAGTGGTTGGATTGCAGCCCTGTCTACACTGCAGCAAGAGTCCTTGGCCGTGTCCATCATCATGATGGTGGTGGCTGGCTTCTTTACACTATGTGCTGGGCTCTCGCTCTTCCTCCTACAGCGGGTAAGTGAGGGCCAGGCCTCAACAAGCTCAAAGAAGTAAGTGCTCTCTCTGGTCTTTGCCATGAGGGGTGTTCCTCACCTCTGTAGTTGGGCCTTCTAGGACATGGATGTGTACAGCACATGCCTCCAAGACTCTTGAGTGGGAAGTTAGGCAGAGTTGGGTGCCTGGGGGTAAGTCCCTGTGGGAGTATAGCTAGAATTCTGGTTGGCCCATCACTCCACCCTCTTTCCCCAGGTGCACTCCTTCTACCGCCGGACAGGAGCTAGCTTCCAGCAGGCCCAGGAGGAGTTTTCCCAGGGCATCTTCAGCAACAGAACCTTCCGCAATGCGGCCTCATCTGCTGCCCGAGGAACCTTCCAGGGAAATTAGTCCTCCTGATTCTCCTCCCTCTGCCTCAGCCTCTTCTCTCTCCTGCCTTCTAAGCTGCACTTTCCGTGGGTGCCTTATGCAGTGGTTGTGCCCAGCACTGACCCGGCGGGGGCCTTGTCATGACTCTTCCTCCTTCCTCAGCAACTAGCTCTCCCTTCCCCCTGAGGGATGGGGAGGGAGGGACAGGAACTTTTTTTTACACAAGAGAAAAAAAATAACAAAGATCTTTCCTTCTCTGGTGGTGGTTTGGTAGGATTCTTTTGTCTCACTGGAAGCAGTGGGACTGAAGCTGTCTTCCTCCTGTATGCACGCACACACGTGTGCGTGCACACACACACACACAGGATCATTAGCTGGCCTGGACCTACCCTAGCTGGAATTTTCTGTTGGCATCCTGGAACTCATGTCCTGGGACCACAGTCCTTCCCCAGAAGGCCTGGCCCAAATTGGGCTCTACATAGCGAGCATGGGACCCCCACTGTCCTGCCCTGCCTGACCTGGTTGGGATAAACCTCCCAAGGGTTCCACTTTAGGTGAGCTGCAGTCTAGGTATATGGACAGGTCTATTCCCCAGATCATTCTGGCATGGTCTCTGGGTTTCCAGAGCCTCTGGCTGGTTGCCCCAGGCCCTTCCCTGCCTCATGTTATTCACAAATATATTCATAACCTTCCTGGTGTGTGTAGCACCTTGTCCCCTCTGGCTCTGAGTCCTTTTCAGACTATGAATGTGCAATGGAGTTGGTTGGGATTGAGATAAGGAGGGATAGGACATTGGTCCCAAGTTGTCCCACTCAGCCTTTGGCAGTCTGCTAGGAGAGTGGGTCTTGAATGTTCTGGTGGTTTGTATGTCCCTGTTTGTTCTGACTTCTCTTGTCTCCTAAAGGACAGGTATTTGCCTTAGCCTTAATCCTGTCACCACCAGTAGCCATTTCCATCTTGTGAAACTCTTGAGGGAGGGGGAATCGTTCTAGAACTGTGTCCTTCAGGAAGGACAGATGAGCCATTTTTCTGAGGGTTCCAAACTAATCCTTCAGGGTTCCTTCCACACCCAGAGTAGAATCTAGGTCATCTTCCATCACTTGGGATTCTTAGGAGGTGTGTTACTGTGATGCATCTCTGGGAGTTCACTACCTGTACCTTGTCCTGCAGAGGTTGCAGGATCTGGTGTGTGGGCTGTGGGAACTTAGCAAGCTGGCCAGTCTGCAGACTCTGGGTCCTGGAGCCCACCTGAGGCAGCCCCCCAGACTGTCAGCCCACTTAGGCCTAGAGCCACTCAGTGATAATGACAGTGACCAGGGTTTTGTAAACTCCTTTCTGGTGTTTTTCTCCTCCGTGTACAAATGTAAATGTTTTGTCTAAATTTTTGTGCTTAAATAAAAATAAGACATTTTCAGACAGCACTGGTCCTGATGTCTGGGGAATGTGGGAGTATGGTGTGGTCCACATGGAGGCTGAAGGCTTTGGCTGGTCTTTGACAGGTGGATGAGCCCCTTCCTCCAAAGACAAAGGTAGACGGTAGGCCGGGGAAAGGAAACTTGGCCTTTTCCAAAGGCACTGGCTGGTCCCAAGTACTTCTACTTTCAGAACTACCATTCGATTTTGTACTGGGGATTGAACCCAGGGGTTTACCACTGAGCGACATTCTTATCCCCACCCCCACCCCCCCTTTTTTTTTGAGACAGTCTTGCTAAATTGCAGAGGCTGACCCCGAACTTGAAATCCGCCTGCTTCGACCTCCAGAGTGGCTGGGATTACAGCTACCACCCCCAGGGAAGGCTGCTAGTCTTGTCTTCCAAGGAGCCATTCTGGGTCCCTCTTGGAATCTCCCCTCCCCCTCACGGTCCTGTTCACCGGGCTCCTCCTCTCCCGCCCCCTCACGTGGATTATCTCTGGACGCTGTCTCTGGGTGGAATTCCCTGGGTCACTGTATCCGCGGTACTCGGCTCGCTTTCGTGCCCCTCGCGGAAACTTCATTGATCCCAAAAAGGCCTTGAGGGTCCTGGCTGAGGACGTCCAGGGGCCGCTGCGAGAGCGGGAGGAGGGCGAACCTCGGAGCGGGGCGGGGTCGAAGTGCACTTCCGGAGGGCGGCGCTAGGGCCGCGTGGACCCCAGCTAAGCCGCCGTGCGCTACGCGGGCTCGGCTGCCGGCCCGAACCGGCGCCGGGAACCAGGAAGCGCCTGCGGGCGGGCGCGGGATGGCTGGGCCCGGCTGGGGTCCCCCGCGGCTGGACGGCTTCATCCTCACCGAGCGCCTGGGCAGTGGCACCTACGCCACCGTGTACAAGGCCTACGCCAAGGTGAGTGTGGGAGGGGCTACAGCGCCGGGCGCTCGGCTCCTGTGCCGCCGACGCAGGAGACGTGGGGGGTCAGAGACCTCGTAAGATCAGTGGGGCCCGCCGTCTGCCCAGCCCCAGGCTGACCCTGGTGCAGGAGGGTGGAGCTCACTGCCGCTCCTGGGTCTTAAAAACAAACACAAGTATACGCCCACTGTTTGCTATGGAGGGGCGGGTGGGACCTTGGTGGGACCCCAGTGTCAGAGGCTGAAGAACTGGCTCAAAACGGAAGTTGCCCGTGGACTGGGAGGAGTCTAGGACAGGACTCTAGAAGGCAAGACCAGTAAGGGGCGGAGTGGCAGTTCTAGAATACTGAGTGACGTGCCTTTACGTGCGCACCTAGAATGCGGTGCAGTGAGGGTTGGGTTGCAGAAGGTTGGAGAACAACCAAGCTGGATTGGGAAGCCAGGATTCCAGAATCCAACTGCCTCATGAACCTGAGAAGGGGAAGCTGGGATTTCCGCCCGGAGGCTTGTGTGGGTGGGCAGGTCCAGGGATTGAAAAGGAGCAAAGGTGCCTCTTCCAGCGAGGCATGATCCTGGCCCTCTCAAGGCAGAGCCCCCAATCTCCTTTCCAACAGAAGGACACTCGAGAGGTGGTAGCTATAAAGTGTGTGGCAAAGAAAAGTCTGAACAAGGCGTCGGTGGAAAACCTCCTGACTGAGATTGAGATCCTCAAGGGCATTCGGCACCCCCATATCGTGCAGCTGAAAGACTTCCAGGTGTGAACCTGGGATGGGGCTCCCCCAAGGGGACTGGAGAAGGGACACACTCTAGGCTGCTTCTCTACTTCTAATCACAGTGGGACAGTGACAATATCTACCTCATCATGGAGTTCTGTGCGGGAGGTGACTTGTCTCGATTCATTCATACCCGAAGGATTCTTCCTGAGAAGGTGGCTCGAGTCTTCATGCAGCAATTGGGTAAAAGCCTCAGATCCCAGCCTCACAGCCCTTCCCATGTTTTCTGTACCTCCTGCATACTACCCCTATCCCCAGGCTTAGAGACCTGGCATTGCTTTGCAGCTGCTGCTGCTTAAGAATTTTTAGGGCCCTGTCTTTCCCATGTTCCAACCCTAACTTCAGGGTGCTGTGAGAGAGAGGAGCCTCCATTTGCCGGGAGTTCAGGCTTCCACATGTGGAACATAATATGAGAATTTTATTTAACATTCCAAGGCCCAGTAGGTGGAACCCAAGTACATTAGCAAGGAAAAGGAAAAGATCCTAAAGGGCCAGGGCATCCCAGGAGACTTGTGAGAAGTCTAGAGGGGAGAAAGGTGGGCACTGGAGGAAAGTGAACTTTTGCAAGTGGCAGGAGCCTGGTGCTTATCTGTGAAGCATTTGTGAGACTAGTAAGGCTAGAACTGGGGCTGTGTAAGCTTGAAAAGGCAGATGAAATCCTAGGGAGGGGAGACATAAGCAGGAGAGGGGCTATTCTGACCTGTCTCTCTGCACATGTCCTGCTCCCCAGCTAGTGCCCTGCAGTTCCTGCATGAACGAAACATCTCTCACCTGGATCTGAAGCCACAGAACATTCTGCTGAGTTCTTTGGAGAAGCCCCACCTTAAACTGGCAGGTCTGAATCTGGAACAGCAGGGGTGATGTTTTTGGGTGGGTGAGCAGAGGCTCCCTCTGCCTGGCAGGCCCCTGTTGAGACATCAAACAGGGACAAACTTGTAGATCCAGGGCTGGGTCACATCATTGGCAGGTAGGAGCTTTCTTAGACTGCCTACACTTAACTCCAGCAGTGTAATGGGCAGAGTTAGGGTAAGATTGTGGTCAGAGTTGGGGCTTACTGTATGTCAGGTTTGGGTTTCAGTCTGGAAACAGTCTCATTGTGTGACCAGCATCAGGGATCAGTCTGTGATCAGGGAACAGACTGGATTGGTTCTCAAACTGTGACTCAATCTGGGGCGGTCTTGGGGGGCGTGTTGTGGGAGAAGAATGGTTGTGGCCCCTGATACAATTTGGACAAGAATGGACTTTAGGCTAGAGGTCAAAGAATATGGTGTAGCCTAAGATGGTGAACAGTGAGGGTGAGGCCCTTATCCATGTAGCTGGTATGATCAGGTAGCTTCCTAGGAAGCAGATGCCTAGAGAGAGTGTGCAGGGTGGTTGGGATTTGCACACCCAGAGGAAGAAATAGGAGGATGTTGCAGAGGCTGGGAAGTGGGATTGATCCTGGTGGTGAGTCTGGAAGGTGGGGAAGAGCCCTGCCATGAGCTGGGGGTGAGGCTTTACAGGCTACAAGTACAAGCAGCTGGAATTTGAGCCCTGCTGCCTTGCCTTTTGCCTATAGACTTTGGCTTCGCACAGCACATGTCCCCATGGGATGAGAAGCATGTACTCCGCGGTTCTCCCCTCTATATGGCCCCTGAGATGGTGTGTCAGCGACAGTATGATGCCCGTGTGGACCTTTGGTCCGTAGGGGTCATCCTGTATGGTGAGACCTCTGTCCCCCTCTCCCACCCTAACCCAAGGGCTGTACTGTGTGTCCTCTGATAAGACTTCTCTGGACCTCTGGGGTGTAAATGAGAACTACAGTTCTATTGATCTGTGGCCCTGTTCTAAGGAGCATCAGATCCCTCTCCCCAGGAGTGTGCCAGGCCATGCTTGGCCTCCTCCCTTCCCAACCTCTCCTCTGCCTCCATTCCACAGAAGCCCTCTTTGGGCAGCCCCCTTTTGCCTCCAGGTCATTCTTGGAACTGGAAGAGAAGATCCGAAGCAATCGGGTTATTGAGGTGGGTCTGCCAGGGTCTTAGCAACCATGTGGGGGTGGAAGGAGTCAGGGCCTTGCACAAATTGCAGTGTGGGCCCCAGGCTGTCTCCATGGTCATGGGGCAGGCTCTAGCAGGGAAGGTGGGGCTTGGATGCATTGCAGGGATCCGGGACAGTCCACAGCAAACAGGGGCAGGCCACAACAGAGCCAGACCCAAACTTCCCAGGAACATAGTGCAGGGATGGAGGGAGGGATCCACAGATAGGGCTCTACTCCCCTGTGGGCAAGAGCCTGGGAAATGAGGCCTGGCTCTCCACAGGCTCTGTCACCTTGACCCATCTTGTTCCTTTTGGGTCTCAGATTCTCCACATGTCAAACATGTGTCTCTGAGGTTCCTAATAGGGCCCTGGGCTCGGGGCTGAGGTGCTGGAGCCCAGGGCCATTTGTCCCTGCCCTCCTTTTCCCATAGCTCCCCTTGAGGCCCCCGCTCTCCCGAGACTGCCGTGACCTACTACAGCGGCTCCTGGAGCGGGACCCAAGCCGTCGGATCTCCTTCCAGGACTTCTTTGCCCACCCCTGGGTAGACCTGGAGCACATGCCTAGTGGGGAGAGCTTGGCACGAGCAGTAAGCAGACCAACAGGGATGTGGCAGGATAAGGGCATGTGGCGGGGGTCCCATCTGCCCCCCCTTGGTGGTGAAAAGGTGGCTCACCCACAGAGGCAAGAGGATGGGCTCAGGGTTTTATCTCAGCCCTGTGCTGGGGAGTGTGGGGGTGGGCCTGACTCCTGATCTGCCCATTCCCAGAGTGCCCTGGTGGTGGAGGCTGTGAAGAAGGACCAGGAAGGGGACGCTGCGGCTGCCTTATCTCTCTACTGCAAAGCTCTGGACTTCTTTGTGCCTGCCCTGCACTGTGAGTGCCAAACTAAGCTCTGTAGTCCCCCGAGTACAGCAGGAGTGGGGGTCAGCTATATCTGCAGTGATGGATTCCAGAGGAAGTTTCCCATCCAGGATCTTACGGGAGATAAGGCAGAGGATAAACCTGGAACGTGGTGTTTTAGGGATTCTTGGGCTTGGAGTGGCATAGACATCCCTCCCCCCCAAGACTCCTCATGTGAATCTCCACCTTCTGCAGATGAAGTGGATGCCCAGCGGAAGGAAGCAATTAAGGCAAAGGTGGGTGAGATCCTAGGAGGAAAAGGGTGGTGTGAGTGGAGAGGCCCCAAAGATCCCAGGGCCTCTGGGGAATAGCTGTCTTAGAATTGGGCTGGGGAGGGGTCAGGCCAGCTTCATTTGACACCTGATGTAGTTACAGCTTCAGAGAGTTATTGAGGACCCACAGGGAGAGCAGGAGGTGGGTGCTACAGGGAGGCAGGTGTGGGACAACTCTCCTCAGCCCTTGGCCCTTCTACAGGTAGGGCAGTACGTGTCCCGGGCTGAGGAGCTCAAGGCCATTGTCTCCTCCTCCAACAAGGCCCTGCTGAGACAGGGAACATCAGCCAGAGACCTGCTGAGAGGTAGGCTTAAGTTCCTGGCTTATCTACCAGGCCCCTTGCAGGCCTCCCTCCAGCCTGAGGGGTGGCAGGTTGAGGTAGGCCCCCTTGTGTTGAAAAAACCCATCTCCTCACCCTGAGCCTCTGTCTCCTCATCCCAGAGATGGCCCGGGACAAGCCACGCCTCCTAGCTGCCCTGGAAGTGGCTTCGGCTGCCATGGCCAAGGTTTGTATCTGGTGGAGAGTTCTCTATAGGGTAGGGAGGAATTCGAAGCATGATCCTAAATGACCTAGTGTCCTCGTGTCTGCAGGAAGAAGAAGCCAATGGGGAGCAGGATGCCTTGGACCTGTACCAACACAGCCTGGGGGAGCTACTGCTGCTGCTGGCAGGTGAGGTGCCAGCACCACCCACACCAGACCCCTGGCAGCTTTGCCCTCACCACCTGCCCTCTCTTTACAGCGGAGCCCCCAGGCCGGAGGCGGGAATTGCTTCACACTGAGGTGCCTACTAGGATTGGGAGGCTGGTCGGGGCTTTCTCTTCCCCTTTTATTCTGCTCTTGACTGTGGAAACTCCTTGGATTCCCTGTGGAGTTCCCTTCCCTTGGGGTTTTCCAAGTTTCCTTCCCTTGGCGCATTCCAAGTCTGAGAGTCAAACATCATGGACTTGTAGTCAGTGGGCCAGGGATGGGATGCTCAGATTTGCAGGAAGTGCTAGGCTCTTGTAGCCAGGAAGCCTTCCTGGAGGAGGCAGCAAATAAGGGGTTAGCGAGGAGACTGTTCTAATGGGGCAGAGGGTTCTGGAAAGCATTAGGAGTGAGGAAGAGCTCAAATTTAGGCCCTGCTCCCATCTATGGGCACGTCTTCCCTCTGCAGGTTCAGAACCTCATGGCTCGGGCTGAATACCTGAAGGAGCAGGTCAAGGTGGGCCATCTTGGGGTGAGGGTTTGTGGGTTCTCCATGCTTGTGGCTGCCTGTCCCCTGCCCCCTTTGCATATTTTGTGGCCCTCTTCTCTGTCTCTGGCTGCCTCATTCTTTGTGCTGCATTTATGTCTCGCAGATGAGGGAATCTCGCTGGGAAAGAGAGACCCTGGACAAGGAGGGGCTGTCGGAGTCAGTTCGTAGCTGTGAGTCCTGCCTCAGAGGACAGTCCACAAAAGGAGGGATGAGGGTGGCCCAGATTTCTGCTCTCTTTCCAGAGACCTCAGCCTGACCCTTTCCCTTCCCTCCTCCTTAGCTTGCACCTTGCAGTGACCTCAGAAGGATGACTGGACAGCACGAGACACCTGGAGTAAAGGGGCACGCGAATCCAGGCTGACGCCCAAAATTAAATGGCCCTTTGCAGGTCTGGGGAACTTCCTGGATGGACACTTCTGAGACCTCCATATTCCAGACAATTCCTGGCAGTACTGCCCAGCCTGCGGAGGGCCTGGTGGCCCATGTCATGTGCTGGGAGCACTGGAAGCAGGATTCTGAGATGAGAGTTTCTCTCATGAGACCTTTGTTATTTGGGGACTGCTGGGTCCTGAGCCTGTCAATTTGGGAGCACCAAGCCATTTATGGGTTTTGCTCTGAGAAGAGGGCAGGGGCCCTCTGCAGGATACTTTTGCTCTTGCACTGTCCCTGCCAGCAGACAGCTACACCCTGGACCCACCCTTCTGGGGAGCAGGTATTCCAGCTCATCTTCCTCCTCCACTGGAATAGGCACTCCAGGACCCTCAGGGACCACCCACCCGACAGTGCACTCAGTCCCATGGAACTCCACAGTGTTATTACATTCCTGCCCACCATCTCTGTACTTTAAGATAATCCTTCAAGCATGAGAGTAATGTTCTTGGTAGGGGTGGTACAAATTTGAGAATCCCATGTCTTGTTTCTGCCTTGGCACAGCGGGGACTCAATCCTCATGCCTCTCAGTTCAGTCCTATTTGGAAAACACATATTAGCTGCAGAGTAGGCCCTGTACTGGAATTTGAGCCAAGGATTGGGGGAGTGGTTGGGGACTGCTGACCCTAAGAGGCTGCAGGCACACCCAGCACTGTCCAGGATATGTAGTCCTAGGCCTGACACTGCCACTACCCCAGTGTGTGACCCTGGTCAAGCCCCTTTCCTTTTCTGAGCCTCTCATCTCTTCAGGGGTGTAACTGATACCTCCACAGCCCACAGCATGGGCTCTCATGAGGGCAGAGTGAATGTAACGTGGAGAAGAATGTACACACCAGAGAGGGTTTCTAACACTTCTGCCCTTAAATGCCTGGAAGTCTAAATTCCTAAAACTAAACACACACAAAAAAGCCTTCTTAAGTGTTGGCTGACTTCTCTGCAGGAGACTGGGTGTAAAGACTGCAATTGTTTCTCTATTAAATTATTTTGGGTACTTGTGCATCTCTTCTTGCCCTAGGGAAAATAGGGAGAGGTAACCCTGCTCACAGCCGAGGTTAGAGGAGGCCAGGAAATTTGGGGAGCCTTGAGAATAGGGCTAGGGGGATCACTGCAGGGAGTGGTAAGCACATCTGCTTCCTGCCCGCAGCCCCCTGGGAATCCAGAAGGGCTGACTGCTGCCATTCCTGCCAGTGGGAAGCTCGGGCCTGGGAGCCTGGCAAGGTCCTTTTCCCCTTTGCTCGGAGCTCTGTTTTGGGGCTGGTGACAGTCCTCAGATGCTCTCTCCTTTATACCACACGCTTTCCCCCAGCCAGGGTGGGTGTCCTACAGCCCCTTATGCATGGCCTGTGAGTAAGCATTGACTGGATTGAACAAAAGGACATTCTTAGATGTCTTGATCTCATGTCTAGCTCCCAGAACCTCAAGCAGGAGTTGTTTCCAGCAGATTCTGTACTCTTTTTTTTTTTTTTTTTTTAGAGAGAGAGAGAATTTTAATATTTATTTTTTAGTTATCGGTGGACACAACATCTTTGTTGGTATGTGGTGCTGAGGATCGAACCCAGGCCGCACGCATGTCAGGCAAGCACGCTACCACTTGAGCCACATCCCCAGCCCTGATTCTGTACTCTTGATCTGACCAGCCGTTGTTAGGAGTGTCAGAGTATGGTAGAGCACTTCAGAGCAGCCACCCAGAAGCTGTTCCTCAGACTTCCTGATACCAAGCTGCTGTCTGAACAGTTCAATGGCTTCTGATACAGGGAATGGAGCAGGGAACTAATTCCCCTGAAGCCTTTGACCTGGCCATTGGAGGGCACTGTAGAGCAGTACCACAGGGCAGAAGGAGCAGGCTAAAATCTTGGCTCTGCCACTTGGCTGGGAAGCTTGGGACCCATCAATTAGCCTGTTTATTCTCCATAAAATGAGGATGAAGAAATGTGCCCCATGGGAGTATGTAATGAGGTGTAGTGTACATCAGCCTGGCATACGGTAAATTCAGTAAAATGTTATTTTCAGATCTAGGGAGAGAAACATTTCAGATTATCTCTGAAAATGGACCAGACAAAAAGACTGCAATAGGTGGGAGGAGGGGAATGAATGGACATTTTAGGTGGATAAATGGGGAAGGTGGGCTGGGAGGGAGAGGTTTGGCTCACTGATCCCACCCAATTTGTTATTTCTGATATCTATATCAAGTGATGGAGAACAGGAACCTCAAATTCTTAGACAATGTGGGTATGGAGAGGAGTGGGCCCATATGAAGAATTAGGTAAAGGAAATGCCTGGAAGTTTCAGACCCTGAGAAGGTGCTCTCCCTGGGCAAACCATTAGGTGGATGGGTCCAGGCTGGTCCTGTGTGCCAGCCACCTACAATGGAGGCAGTCCTGTCGGAAGGCTAGAGGCAAGGGAGGAGGTAGGCTCTCTGTAGGGCCTTTCTTCTAATGGAAGACACGTGAGAAACCTACAAATTGGCTTTTCGAATACTTTTGCTCTTTGGAGCAGGTTGTTTCCACCTCTCATTTCCAACACAGTGCAAATGCCCCTCAGCAGTGTCCAGGTCTCACCGTGCCTTATCTTCCCACTTTCACAGTCACCCATGGTCAAAGCCAGCACCAGGCCAATTTGGGACCTTTCTGTTCCCAAGGGCCACTTCTAGAGCAGATTGAGGGTGCCAGGTGTCCTTGTACCCAGTTTGCCTATTATTTGGCTTCCGGGGATACAAAAGGATATAGAATCTTGGTCCCTACAGGAAGTTATCTAGAAAAACTCTTGTCCACAGAGGCCAGGATGCTGTTCCAGCATCCAAGCCCTTCCTGAGAGAGATGGCCTCATGAGGCTGAGAAATGAGGCATGGAGAGCATCAAGGAATACTCCCCCAGAGTAACTCACACCCACACCTACACACTTGAAATCCCATGGACAAAACCGGAAAGCCATGTCCAAGCTCACAGATGCCTGAAGATCCCCACACAGACTTCCACTCATGGTCACACACGGGAATGGCTCTTGCTGGATGAGACTGAGGCAGCCTTAACATTGCTGCTCCTCTGGACGCAGGCCACCCAGACTCCTCACGCCTCATACAGACTCAGGATGGTGATGCCTGATGGGTACTGGGTTTGAGGCAGAGCAGTGAGTTTTGTGGCTCCCCACTCCCACTGCAGCCTCAGGTCTGTGGGATGGGGGACAGAAGCTCCCACCCCAGGCCTGAGCATCAGCTGGGTCAATAGGCATTGTCAGCAGCTTGGCTTAGCAAGTGAGCATGCCCCAGATGTCCCCAGTGCCTGCCTATGGCCTCCAGTGTCTGAGGAGGACCATCTGGATGTTGGGGAAAGGGAGATCCTACGCGCTCCAAACGCCAGCCACCCTCCCCAACTTCTCTCTGGGGACCATCTGGCCTCCGGAAAGTCACTTGTTTTTCTGCACCCCTCCTCCCACTGGGTCTGGGCTGACTGGTTGAATGGTCAAGGCAGAAGGGGACTGGAATTTCCTTAGGTAGGGTCCAGGGGCGCCATCAATCTTCCCAAAATCCTTTGGATGGTGGAGTCAGAGCCCTTGAATGGTGGGAGGGGAGGCCATCCATCTTGACCTCCCCTTTCTCCTTGAAAAAGCATGTGGTAGGAGGTGAGGACAGAAGGGCTTTCTTACCACCTGCCTGCAAGGGGAAGAAGGAAAAAGGGGGAAAGAACAGGAGGGTAGGTGGAAAGGAGAAGGCACAGAGCATCAGGCTCCAAACTATGATGCTATAGTAGTAGGGTTTGGGGCACTGTGGAAGGGAAGTTTTGGTGGCAGGTAGCTTTCTTTGTGGCCTTTACATCACACCAGGTGGGAGCATGTGATTGTCCACAGTAAGAAAGTATAGAAATGGGATAGGAAGAGAATGAAGTGGATGCATTGAGGGCCTGGAAGGAGAGGCCCCAGCTTGACCCGTAAGCCCCGTGGAAGGCAGGGGTACAGGACAGGCACTGAGCCGGGAATGAGACAGAGGGTAGGAGGACACAGGGGAGAGCAACACAGACTGAGAGAGAAACCCAGAGCGTGGAGCTGACAGGCAAACAGGGCAAGGCCAGCAGAAGCAGAGAGCCCTCAGCCTGCCCTTTCACAGAACTGGACCCTTCTGCCTGGTAGCCTCCTCTACTCCATTCCAGGGACAGTGCAGACAGGTCAGGGCTTCTTGGGATTCCCAAGACGTGAAGGGAGAGCCAGTGTGGAGGGTCAGTCCCCTCCCACTTTCTGACTCCAGGCACCAAACAGCCCTGCTTTGACAGGGTTCATCGAGTGTCCCCCAATCACCCCCCGACACACACACTGCCTGCCACCCCAGGCTGGCTCTTGGCCCTGCAAAGCACTGAGGGGGAAGGGGGCTGTCTGATCTCATTAGGCAGAAGGCCCCTGGAGCGCGGAGTGCTGACGTGGGTCCTGCTGCTGACGCTACTGAGGCAGCCCATGCGCCCCCCACACCTGACTTGGGGCTCCTCCAGCTCAGGGAAAGTCAGAAGGGGTTTGTGTGCAGTAGCTGCGGGGGCCCTTCCCCAGGGTTTCCTGGGAGCTGCTCAGGAGGGCGAGGCCCATGTGATAGCCTAAGCAGCTCTGCCTCCACTCCAGGCCTGGGTCCCTTCTACTTCCCACTCCCAGCTCTTCACCTTCTTTCTCCCCTCTCCTACCCCCACATTACCTACTGCCCGTGTTTTGTGTTCCTTGTTCTTATTTTACAAAGGGAGCCTAATGGGAACTTTGCCCTTGACAACCATCCCTCAGGAGGCTTTCCCAGAGGCGGACCTGAGCTTCAGGGTGGAGGGCACCGTGGGTTGCCTGCAGTGTTTCCTTCCTTCATTGCAGGTGGCCCAGGGTGACCCATTTGCTCAGGCAGCTTCCAGGAGTCACCAGGACCCTCTGCTCCACCTATCCCTGGCACCAAAGGTGAGCAGGATGACATTTGGGCTCTTCATTTTTTTGTTGTTTTAAAAAATTCAAAAGCATTCTTCACTGCCTAAGCATAAACTCCTGAATACACTGAGCTTGGGAACAGGACCAGCTTTCTGCCTCGCCTCAGGCCACCTCAGGAGCCTGAGGGTGCCAGGGGAGCCTTCCCACTGACTTTGCCTGCCCAACTAGGAAGTGTCACATGACCTCAGGACCCACCCCTCTCCTGTTTTTAAATAATGAGTTACCATCTATTTATTTATTTATTTATTTTTAGTTATACATGGGCACAATATCTTTTTATTTTGTTTATTTATTCTTAGGTGGTTCTGAGCATCAAACCCAGGGTCTCACACTTGCGAGGCCAGCGTTCTACCACTGAGCCACAACCCCAGCTCCCCATTTATTGATATGGCCTATCATGTGTCAAGGGCTTTACAAATGGTCATCCTTTGGGGCTGGAGTTGTAGCTCAATGGTAGGGCATTTTTTTTTTTTAAGAGAGAGAGAGGAGAGACAGAGAGAGAGAGAGAGAGAGAGAGAGAGAACTTTTAATATTTATTTTTTAGTTCTTGGCAGACACAACATCTTTGTTGGTATGTGGTGCTGAGGATCGAACCCGGGCCGCACGCATGCCAGGCGAGCGCGCCACCGCTGAGCCACATCTCCAGCCCAATGGTAGGGCATTTATCTAGTATGCCTGAGCTCTGGCGCTTGATCCCCAGGACCCCTGAGAGAGAAAAAAGTCACCGTTTGAAACTTGTGCTATTGTTATTTTAGGGTGGTGGGACTCTTCTTTTTACAGGGGCAAATAGGCTTAGAGAGGAAGGGAGCCTGCTCAAAGCCACATGATAGTCAGGCTGGAGCACAGGTTCCCTGCTTCTTTCTGTTACATCCTCCATCTCTTAAGTGAGGAAAGGGTAGTAGGCATAGGTGCCAGAGAAAGCTGTGGTTGAGTTGTGGCAGTTCCTGTGGACCCAGGTAATTCCCTGAAGGCCCCCACCTTCCCACATATATCTCCAGAAGGCCATCACATCCCCCTCAAAGCCCAGAGCCCAGTCCTACTTCATCTTGCCCCAGGCTACTGGGTCAGTACAGCCCCCCACTCTCACCCATGGCCCTGGGAGGGTAGAACTAGAACATCTTATAGGGGCTGGCAGTGGAGCAGTTCCCTTCCATTCACAAGACCCTTCCACTCCTGGCACTGAGTGTGTCCTCCCCACTGTGCCACTCAGGTCGGCAGTAGAGGATGCCCCTCCAGGGCGGGCTTGGGGCTATGAGCTCCAGGACTCAAGATCAGTAAAAAGTGAAAAGAGAACCATGACATTTGAAATTTTTATTTTTCACTGAGCTAGGAGAGGAGATTCCAGCTATAGAATCCAGACAGAGAGTTCTACAGGAACAGGACAGAAATTGGCTGGGCCCTGGGCCCAGAGAAGGCCTGGAGCTGCTTGGGCTACTGTTTGATGCCAGCTCCATCCTTGGCACTTCGCCCCTTACCCAGCATTGCTCAGCTCCCAGAGCCCACAGTGGCAGCTGCTTGAGGCTGTGACTGCAGCTGCGGCCCTGCCCAAGGAGGAGTGTGGGCTCGGCTGGAGTGGCCAGGGATGCAAAGCCAAAAAGAATCTTAGGAATCATCCAGTCTGTTCCCATTTTCCAGATGATGAAATAGGCCCTGAAAGCAGTGGCCTTCAAGGACAATACAGATGGAGATTGGAATGCAGGCCTCCTGTCTGCTAGGGTATCTCCTATAGCCCTCCTCTGAGAGCATCTGAGGGGTGGTGGCTGATGGGGCTAGGAACCCAGGGGTTGTGTGTCTTTGTGTGCCAGGGTTATCTGTGGCCAACATGGCAGGGTCATTGTGTCCCTTTGTGAATGCTCCTGTGTGCAGGAACTTGGGGGCCAGAGAGGGATGGACATATTTCTATAATATTGGGTGGCCTCCCCAGGCTCAGAAGGGGGATGGGTCCTAAAGGATAGAAAAAGGAATGGAAACTTTGCTCCTAGTGGGAAGGGAGGCACTAGAAGTCAGGTTTGGGGCAAGGATGAGAAGGGTTCTGAGGCTAGGTTAGGGCAAGGGAAATAAAGCCCAAAATGGGGTATAGATCCCTGGAAACTGAGACACACTCTTAGCCCTTATGTGGACCAGCCCTCTGGCCATCCCAATGGGCAACCTCAGGGGAAGTGATCACATGATGTAGCACTTCTCAGCTGATTGCTTGAGGTCCCCCAGTGTGGTCTGGGCCTTGTCCTTAAGTGAGCCGAGGTCCAAGCCTGGGAGGCTGCTCAGCTGCCCGAGGACTGAGGCCTTCTCCTCCTCCTCCTCTGTGTCCTCCTCAATCATCTTGGCCAGCTCCCGAGGTAGCTCCACATCTCCACCTGCCATCTGGATCTGGCTCTCATCTGTCTCGTTCTGAAGGGAAAAGGGGGCGGGGTGGAGGTGCAGGTCTGTGAGGACTCAGAGTTGAAGTGTCAGGAAAGAAACCTGGACTGGGTTCCAGTCCCTGAGCCATAGCCTCAGCCGTCCCCCAACCTTTTTTTTTTTTTTTTTGAGACAGGTTCTCATTAAATTGCTTAGGGCCTCACTAAGTTGCAGAGGTTGATTTTGAACTTGCAACTCTCCTTCCCCAGCCTCCCAAACCACTGGGATTATAGGTGTGCACCATCGCCCCCAGCTCAGGTCCCTAGATTCTTGAGCCCCATGTTCTAGTGAGCTCTTCCCCTACCCATAACATCCCAGGGTCAAGCATTTGATGCATTGACCTGGAGGCCTTGCACTTTTGTACTGCCTTACTTCACTCTGAGACACTGAAGGACTTAGCATACTGAGTTAAGAGAAAATGAAAATGCCTAGGAGTCACACTGTTGAAATCAACTGTCATGTACTGACTATTGTTAACACCACCAAAGGACATAACCAATAATAGCGATGGGTACCATTTATCAACTCCTGTTTTATGGCTAATGTTGAGCTGGGGTGCTTTTAATTCTCACAATAAAAAAGTATCTAGGAGGTAGTTCCTCTTGTCTCCACTTTACAAATAGGAAATAGAGGTTCAGATAATTTAAGTAAGTAACTTGCCCAAGGCCACACAGCTAGGAAACAGGGGAGCTAGACTCAAATCTATGTCACTGATTCCAACATCTATGCTGTCTTTTCACAGCACCTGCCCATGGCTAGTGCACTTCTTTGTCCCTGTGGGAGGCATTGGGACCATGTGTCCTACTCAGTCACATCCAAGTCTTGCCTCTTCTTGTAGACTCAGAGTTCCCTAATGGCAGGAGTTGTGTCCCTTAGATACTCAGTGCAAGCATTTGAGTAATGACTCCATTCCTAGCTGGGTTTGCAGCCTGGCAGGCTTTTTGGATTGGTTTTCCCTTTGAGAGACTTCCAAAAGACTGGTGCTCTGTGGGAAGTCAGAGGCAGCCAGGGGCTCAGTAAACATTTGTTGAATGAGTGAAGGTAATGTTCACTGATCTTTCAATTCAAGTGGAAGATCAAGGTCAGAAGTGTTATAGCACTTTACCTCTATTTCCCCTTCAGTCTAGCTCTATTTCAGGCACTCTAGGGTGATATCCTGGAAGTGGCTTATGCCTGGGTTGCTTTCTTAGGTTACAGAAGTAACATACTTGCATGCTTATGGTGCTGAGTGCTTACAGGAGCACAGGGGACCTCCTGATAAATACACCTTGGCTGCTTGGAGGTACTTTGCTCTCTACAGGCAGACCCCATGCCAGGAAAACAGCCTTAGGGCCTGAATTGAGCACAGGCTCAGTATTCACAGGCATGAGCTCCATCTCTCACTGGCTATATGACCTTAGCCAAGTCCTTTAATCTCTCTGAGACTTAGTTTCCTTATTTGTAGATGTGATAGCTACTTGGCAGCATTATTAAGGTTATTAGGTGAGAACATGGCCAAGTACCTCTTACATCAGTCACTGGCCTTCTCTTCTTCAGCATGCCCTCCATGCATGCTCAGAAGGCCTGAGAATACTCATTCCTGAGGTAAAATCTACTTTCTGTCTCCTTTGTTCCTTCTGAGGCCAGGCCTGATTGGGGTGGAGGGTTGGGGACACAAACCTGTCAGTCTCTGGAGGATTGGGTTTCCCCTAAACACCAAGCCCTCACTCTTGGCAGCGCTGGTTAACTGAGTGAATGAACAAATGAATGAAAAAGAAAGATTCAACCAAGCACCCTGTGAGTCTCACGGGCTGAGAGCTCTGGCGCACAGAGTGGATCAAGGAGTTCTAAGCCCAGAGCTCAGGGCGCGGTCCACTCTTACAGCTTGAGCTCTCGTACCTTGGGCAGTCGGTATTTATCTCGAAAGTGAGTCCGCAGCGTGGCCCGCTCTGCTTTTCTCTGCGTGAACTGCGCGTCCCGCTCCATCCTGCCAGGATACCGGGGTGGAGTCAACGCAAGGACTGAAAGAAGGGGCGGGGTCTGCGAGCGAGGGCCCCAAGGGGTCTCTGGAGTACTGGCAGCAACCTGCATCGGTCCAGCCGGCTGGCCTGTGCGTAGCTAGGGCTCACAGACCTGACCCGATTAGATTGCTCTTTGTTGCTTTTCCCCATCATCGTGCCCTCTGCGGACTCTGCACCCGCCACTGAATGGGGGTGTCAGTCTTCCTAACCCTCTCTGCAGATCCCAATATTTGTGCCGTTCCTGACTCATGCCTGTCTTTCCCTCCCTGACAAACTGTGTCATGAGGGGGAAAAATATTAGGAATAGATCTGAGTTCCTATTGTGGCTCCATTACTACTTTAGGGTATGTCTTTAGGTAAGTCACTTGCCTTTCTCGTCTGTAAAATGGGGATGAGACATTGCAACTCACAACGCTGTTAGGATTAAGTGAAATAACAAGTAACATTTAACGAAGATTTGCTACGTGCCAGGCTCTGGGCTAGATGATTTACATGCATTAAGTTATTTAATCTACATGAATATATAAAGCATATATTATGACAACCATCCCCCCTTTCCAGAAGAGGAAAAGAGGCATAGAAAGGTTAAGTAACTTGCCTAAAGTTACCCAGCTAATGAGAAGCAAAACCAGGATCTGAACCCAAGCAGCCTAACTGCACCCCCACCTCCGCTGTGTCCCAGGACTGCTGGAACACAGTAGGCTCAATATCCACGGGTGCTCCCATCTCAGGATCTGTCTCCGCGACTCTGAGCACCCCCACCACCACCTCTGCTGTGCTGCTTTTCTCAGAGCTTCTGGCTCAAAGGAGCCCCAGTTGGAAGACACAGGCGGCTAGGACCAGATCGGATTAAGGGATTATTTGCTTCGTCAGAAATGCACGTGCACCCAGCTCCCTGTCCCAGGCACCGATCACCCCTCCCCCTATGCCCTCTGGGCCAGAGTACAGAGCTGGAGCAGGGTCCTGGGTTTGAGAAGCAGTGGCTGTAGGAGTAGCCTAGAAGGCATCTCCCAGCCTCTTATCACATGTAGGAAGGCAGGGGAGGAAAGTTGGGCCCCCAGATTGACCCAAGGGTGGGCACAGCGGCTGTGTGTATGTGTGGGGGTCGCTGGAACCGGGAAGGGATCCCACTCACTTCTCTTCCACCAGTTGCTTCTGATACTCCTCGTACTCCTCTCGGCTCATGCCCTGCGCTTCCGCTGCGGACTTGTCCCCGTCCCCCTTGTCCTCGCCGCCCCCCAGGCTCCCGGTGAGGTTCTTCAGCTGGCCACCCACCATGGTCTTCACCATGAACGCCATGGTCTTCGCCGGCCGGGGCACCAGGCGCCTGGTACCACACACCGGGCTCCGGCACGTCCGCGCTCACTTCAGCACCAGGTCCCGCGGACAGCTCCCGCCGCTAGCCCTCGCCCCACGCTTTGCGCCGCCTGTCGCCCGCCCCCGCCCGGGCCCGCCCCTACCTTCCCAAACCCCTCCTCACGGGGGGCGGGGGGCATGCACGGGGCTGAGAAGGCTGGACCACGTGCCCGCTCCTCACTCCCGCCTCTCCCACGTGCCTCCTTCAACGCCAAGCTCTGTTGGCCACTGCTGACAGCGGATTAGGGCCTGCGGTGATGGGGTCGCTCCTCCAGGGACAGGGGTTGCGCTGATGCTTTCCCTGCTTCCTAACCTCCTTCAACCTACTCCCCTCCTGGGTCACTGATATTCAGGATTTCAGCTGGGAGATCCAAGCAGCAGCAAGGGGCAAAACCTCACCCCATCCTTCTTTCCTCCAACCCCCCAGCCCCGAAACCTGCTGGCCCTGGAGCTTGGGACTGGGAAGGAAGACCCGAAAGCGTTAGCAGGAATCCCAGTTATGGATTCATGTGTTCCCCTCTGGGGGTTCCTCAGTCACGTGCCTGCCCTGCTGTCCATGAGCTGCAGGGATTGAAGAGGGAGAGGATTGTTTGGTAATGCTAGCAGGGCTGGGCCAGGAGGGGTACTGGGAGACACGGCTCCTTGTTCTGGTGAATTGGGGACAGAATTATATGCAGTTGTTACTCCCTCTCCTTCTCTGGTCAAGAGGGAAGGGCTGTGGGGTATCTGGTCTTTGGGCAGGTAAGTGAGCCCTTGGCCTGCTTACTTGCTTAGAGCCCACTCCAGGTTACCTACCCAAAGCGGTGGAAGCCATCAGAGAGATTAGACTTGGAGATAAAGGAGCATATCAACACACGCAGAAGAGGGAATTCACCTTTAATAAGATGGGGCTCACCAAAAGCTAAGGTGTGGGCAATAGCTGGGCACCAAGAGGAAGAGGATCCTAGCAAAGTCCTCTTCCCCACCCCCAGAAGCCACCTGCTTCCCAGAGAGAAGTGGCTTTGAAGTGGGTCAGGCATGCATGCTGGGGGAGAAGGGCTGCCTCCTCAGAGTTCCCAGCACCCTAGAGATGTGTGGCACAGCACCCAAAGGAAGGTTTCCTGTGGACAAACACTCCCGAAGCCTCTTGTCCAGCTCCTGCCTGCTGCAGAGAGAAGATGGTTGCTTGACTTCTTCCTTTCTAGGCTTTTGTTTTTGTTTTTTGGACCAGTGATGGAGCCACATCCCCAACCCGTTTATTATTATTTTTTTAATTTTATTTTGAGACAGGGTCTTGCTAAATTTATTAGGGCCTTGCTAAGTTGCTGAGGCTGGCTTTGAACCTGTGGTCCCCCTGCTTCAGCCTCCCGAGTTGTGGGGATTACAGGTGTACACCACTGCACCCAGCCTCTTCTGGGCTTTTGAAACCAAGACTCACAGTTGCCTTCCTCCATTCACTGCACCACAGCCTTTCTTGCTCTGGGATCTTCTATGGCTCCCTTAGCATGTCACATGAAGTGCATATTTCCCCTTGGCATTTAAGGACCATCTGGGTGGTTTATTGCTACCACTGCCCTTCTGTACACCAGGAAGCCTGTGATTGTTTCCACTTTGTGCTTTTTAAAGCTCAGCACACTTTATTCCTTCCCCGGGATCATCCAAGCCCACACTAATTCTTGTTTTGAGATTCCCCAGCAAGGACTGTCAGTCCCTGTCCAGGGCCCTCAGCATATCTGCATCTCTAAATGAGAAAAAAAAAATGATAATTCAGTACTTTTGGTGAAAAGAGTCGGACCAGCGCTCATCCATTCAGCAAACACCCATCAAGCAGAAATAGTGACATCCCCCACCTTTTCAATTATCAATTTCACAAACTGGTCCTGTTCTTTTCACCAACAGTACTGAATTATCATTTTTTTCTCCAAAATATTATACTTTTTTCATTTCCCCATGCTGTTCTCTATGCATCCATGCCTTTACCCATCCTGTCATGCTGGGAAACTCCTAGTCACTTTGATGACCCTTATCAAATGTCCTTTTCAGACCAGATCCCTGATCTTCACAAGCTCTATCAAGTGCTTTCTCCTGTACTTCCTGAAGTCCCTGAGCTTCCTGCCATTTATAGCACTGATCATCTAGGGTGTGACTACTGGTTGCTTATCAGTGTCTCACTCTGGCATGAGCTCTGTGACACCAGAACCAGATGGGGCTGGGGTTGAGCAGGTGGTCTGTGTCTGATGAAAGTATGGGTTTGAGCCTGTGCTTTGCTCCTTGCCATCTGGAGGACTGGGCAGCTCCCCTCTGGGCCTCAGGGTCCTTCTTGCAAATTGAATAGCTGTAACCCAGAACCAAGTGATGTTGAGTAGGGTGGGAAGTGCTGCTCATGGAAGACCCACCTAAGATTCACATAGCAGAAAAAGCCCAAAGTCTGGATGAGGAGGAAGAACAGGAAGATGCCGGGCCGTAGACATGTGGAGGCTCCTGGGGGCCATCCATATGGGCGGGGGGACTTGACTGCTGCTTTCTGAAAGGGGAAAGTCTGAGATCTTGATCAGCTTCTAACACAGAAGGAGGCGGGGTACCTGGAATCTGTGCCATACTTGAGCCCTGTTTATCTCCCCAGGTTTGGGGCATGCTGGCTCTCATCTGGGGAACCTGGAGGAGGGGCAGCATGCATTTCCTCCCCCACCCCAGCTCTGATGGCTCCATCTGTGAGAAAAGCTGGGAAGACCTAGATCCTGAGATCATCAGGAGGCCAAGGGCTTAAGAGATGAGAGAGACTGAAGTGGAAAACAAAGACAGGATGAGGGTGAGGGCGAGGGAAAGAGCAAGAAGGTACAAGGGCACAGAAAAGAGCCCCTCTACCATAAAACTCTGAATGATCTTGGGCACAGCCCACCCATTTCCCTTCTGGTGGTTGAGTTGGAAGAAGGGTGAAAGAGCCCGGACCTCAGGGCTGGGCCCCCCATGCTACCCACTACTTCTCCATTACCACTGGGTCCCGAAGACTCTTATGCAGGAGGCTCAAGATCTGGTCCAGCTCTAAGAAATGGTGTTCGGTGCCCACAGGCAGGTAGAAGACCTGGGCTCCTGAGGCCATGCGAGCAGCTGCATTGCTGGTGTGTGTGTGGAGTGAAAACCATGGGAATGACTCATTACCCCTTCGGGTTGTACCCAAATTAACTAATCATTTCCCACAATTCCCAGGGTAGTGAATAGGTGGGGAACAGACACCATTCATAGGGGGTTTTCTTGGGGACTGGTCTTTTTACTCCAAATCTTTTCCTTAGATCTTGAGCCAGCTCTAGCTCAGACAAGTTCTCTCTAAATCTGTCTTTCTCAACCTGAGGTTCCTTGGGCTCTTTCTTTCACCTACAGACCCCAGGGAATTTAGCTTCTTCCCTCTTCCCCTATACCACCCCAGGTGTCTGGATGTGGGGTGAGAGCACCCATGGCATCCAGGTGATCTCCCCACTCTTAGGAGTCTATGGGTAGCTCCACAGGCCTGAGTGCTCCAGAGTAGGATGCTAGCAGGCTGGAGAAGGGCAAAAATGAATTCAGGGATTGTCTCCAGCTGGTCTGATCTTGGTTGTGCTCCTTCCAAGAATGTTCATCAAAACATTCGTTCCTTCCATAAACTATCACTGGAGGAAAGCTCAGAGTTACTAACCCTTGCTGGGGTGGGAATGTCTCAAGGCGTCCTTCATGATGGGCTTCTCCTAGGGATAGTTGCTTTTAAACTAGGACTTTATTCATTTAAATTGAGGTCAACTCAGCTAACATAACTTCAGCCCCAGGCTCTCTCATTGCCAAACTCTGTGCTGGTTGTTCAGGAAATAATGAAAGGAAGGAAGAGCCCAGAGAGGAGCTGCAGGCAGACAGACAAAGTTGGTAGAGAGGTTTCTCTTCCCTCTTCCAGCTCCTCCCTTACTCCACCTTACCTCATCTCTTGCAGGGCCTGGAGCAAAGTCTGCTGTCCATAGAGCAGGGTGCTGATCTTGGCAGAATCCTGCGGAGAGCCATCCTCTTATCTATGGTCCAGGACCCAGCTGTCCTCCCCTCAAAGCCCACCTTCCCCAGAGACACTGCAGCCCCCCTCCTTCCAGAGGCCTTACCAGTTTACCAGGGCCCTTCTCATTTGGGGCAGGTAGAGTTTACCAGACTCCTGTTCACCTGGGCTTTTGAAGTCTTCTCTCCTGATCTCAAGCCCCTTCTCCCTAAAGAGGCTTGTTCCCACCAACAGAGTCACCCCTAGACCTTATCAAGCTCTTCCAATTTCTTTTTTTTAACACAATGCCTTTATTTTTATGCGGTGCTGAGGGTCGAACCCGGGTCCTGCCTGCCTGTGCTAGGCAAGCGCTCTATCACTGAGCCACAATCCCAACCCAAGCTCTTCCCATTTCTAGAAATGGTTCTTCCTCCCTGAAGTTCAGCCCAGTCCTCTCTCCCTTCCCTTCTCCCAGGGCATGACCCAAGCTGGAGGCCAGTGCTAGTTAACAGCCAGGGCTTCGTTCCCAGTCCTGCAGAGTGACCTAGAGAGGTGGCTGCCCTTTTGGGGGATGAATGGAATCTCTCAGGAACTGAAGGTAGGATCAGAGAGGACTGGCCCTAGGGTGTAAACCCCCTCCCCTCTGTCCCACTCCAGCAGCCCAGCCTAATCTGCTCTGGTCTGAGGACAAAAGATTAAAAATCTTGACCCTTCAGAACCCAGCAAAGCCTGAAAGTGCTGCTGGTCTCCTCTGCTAGGCACCTAAGCACCTAAGCGTTGGCTGGGTTTAGCTCTCAACCCCCAAGGCTGGGCAGTGCCCTGGGACATGACTCCCTGGGGGTGGAACTTGGAGGGACAGTGAAGATGAAAAGAGGATTCTGATGCAACTGAGCATTAAGCAAGCCACAGGCAAGTCACTTGTGAAGCTACATGCAAATTAGCACCTAGTCTATTTCTGTCATTCGTCTACAGACCCGGATCCAAATTCCTGGCATCTCCTCTCCCCAGCCCCAACTGTGTGGCTCTGGAGCTTTTGCTTGTGCAGAGATGTCCTTGTGCATGCTGGCCTGCCCCATCCTGTGACCTGCGGTCTTTAATTCCTGCCCTCTTTGTACTCCAGACTTTAGGGGAGACTAGTTCCTGACTATAGCTCTTTTCCTCTTTTAGGACCACAGGTGGAGACTTGGATGCCCAAGGGGCTACTCACCCAGGCTCCCTCAGGCCTGGCCTGGCCTAGGAACCCCAGCTGCTTCTTCCATTGCATCTCTGCCTGGGCCAACTGCTCAGAGAGAGCCTGGAGGTCCTGCAGGATCTTGTTGTGTCTGCCCAATGTCTCCTCCAGGCCAAAGAACCTTTCCCCTGGGGATGGGGCAGAGCTGGGTGGGTGGCCATTGGGGTGGGGAAAAAGACCCTACCTTCAGGGACTTGAGGAGCATCAAATGGTATGGCTGCTCCCTTGGAGAGTTTCTGGGTGGAGAGGATAGGACAGGACACCTGGGTCCACGTTTGGCTTAGATATGGCTTCCTTAGACCTCCATTTCCCCACTGGTTGAAGGACTCCTGATTCTAAGGACATAGGATCATGATACTCAAATGGGCCACTTCCCCTCCTGCCCACTCCCTGGGTCTCTACCCTCTTCCTGGGCTTTTGAGTTTGGCTGTGGAATTATAACCACCCTGCTGCCCAGGGCCAGCTTGGCCTGCAGCCCTTCCAGCTGCCTTGCCAGACGAAGCTGCTCCATCTCCAGGAAGGGCTGAGGGGGAACCTGAAGGAGGAAGACAGAGATCAAGCCTCAATCTATGGGAGAGCCAAAAGTGGAAAGAGCCTTCCCACAGGATCCCGCATGAGCCTAGCTACCCTCCCTGACCAACTATTCACCCCACCCTGGGGGTAGGGCTTTGCTCAGCCTCGCCAGCTCTTTCTAGCCCTCTGAGCTCTGCTTCTACCTCCAGCCCCACACCCCACACTCTTCCCTCCCTGCTGGAGCCTCAGGCCTGTGTATGTAGGGTTCCTTTAAGCTCCCTCCTCCAGGCAGCCTTCCCTGACCCTCAGGCAGTTCAGACCCCTCCTCTGTGCTCGCCACAGCCCTGGTGCCTTTTTTTTTTAAACTAAACTTTTTTCCATAGCTTTATTTTATTTATTTTTTATTTTTATGTGGTGCTGAGGATGGAACCCAGTGCCTCACATGCGCTAGGTGAGCACTCTACCACTGAGCCTCAACCCCAGTGCCCCCTGTGCCTTTTGATAGCCAGCACAGATCACTCTGAGCTCTCTCATATCATAGCCTGACTCCACCCACCAGCCTGGGAGGCCTGGAGACAGAGCCTGACCCCCAGCACTGCCAAGCACAAGGCTTGGGGCCTGAGCAGAATTAAGAGAACAGGTGAGGATAAGGGCTGAAATGGTGAGTCCAAGGACATGATGAGACCGGCAAAAGCATCTGGGGAGGGGTGGGTCCCTGCGCTGCCTCTCGGAGGCAGGCCAGGGCTGGTATCACCTCTGGACCCGGCTCGTTCAGGCTGAAAGTCAGGAACGACAGGACATCATGGTCATCTGGAAGGGGGATAGATGAAGGGGACATAAGATCCCTCCACCCAGCAGCCTGCTCATCCAGACCTCACTCCGCCCCCAGGCTCCATTATATCCCAGGAAGGCAAGAGGTCGGGGTGACTTTGGGCATTTGTCTTGCTCACTTCATAAAAAAGGTGTGAGAGCCAGGGAAGCAGATGTGTGGGCTGTGAGGGTGAACCACACATGCAGCTAGGCCCCTGTGCGTGGGAATACTGGACAATCACAAAGCATCCAGGGCTAGAGCCATGGCAGCAGGCCAAGGGACACCCTCCCATCCCAGAGCACAGTTGCTTTTGGCAACAGCATCCTGCAGGGGCTGCTTCCCCACGGTGGCTTGGATCACATCACTCTCCTCCTCAGAAACCTTCCAGGGCTCCCCAGTGCCCAGTCTAAAGACCAAAGTCCTACTGGGTATGGTGGTGCACACCTATAATCCCAGCATCTTGGGAGGCTGAGGCAGGAGGGTCCTGAGCTCAAAGCCAGTCTCAGCAACTTAGCAAGGCCCTAAGCAATTTAGCAAGACCCTGTCTCTAAATAAAATTCAAAAAAGGGCTGAGGGTGTGGCTCAGGGGTTAAGCACTCCTGGGTTCAATCCAGTACCAAAACAAAACAATAAAATAAAGACCAAAGTCCTGCCATTCAAGGACTGCCATGCTCTAATCCCAGCCCGCTTTCCAGCTGCAGACCCTCATGGGCTCCCCCCTGCATCACCTCCCTCTGCTCTATTTCCCTAAATGTCCCCTGTAGCCACTATCCTCCTTTCACCTGCCGCATTGCATGGGGGAGGGGCAATACTGGAATAAAAGCTTCTCACGTTTTATCACATTTGAGAGTTTCAGTAACCCTGCAAGGCAGATGTGACCTTCTCCAGATGGTAATAGAGACCCAGAGAGGGCTCGTGACTTGCTCAGGTCACATGGTGAGGAAGTGGTTGACCCCACACACAGAGCTCTTTAGAAGGGATGCGAAGGATGAGTCATTTCACAGGGTCCCTAGGCGAGCCGGGGCTCAATGGCAGAGCACTTGTGGCAGAGCACTTCCCTAGCACAGCAAGGCCCTGGGCTCCACCCCAGCACTACCCACACAAAAAACGAACACTGCCCTCGGCGCTTACCTGCCCAGAGAGGCCCTCACCTGCCAGGGTGCTGGTGGCTGCTGAGACCCCAAAGAAACCTCCAGGAGCCAAAAGCACGGACCCCACATCGACACAGACCTCATCTGGGTCACTGGGAGTGAGACCAGTGCTCAAGGACACCTGAAGGGCATAGAGGGCATGAGCTTCTTCTTGTCGCCTTACCCAGCATCGGGGGATCATCCCCACCTCTGACTCTCTGGCTCCCCTGGTCCTGAAGAAGGACAGACAGCCAAGTGCTTGGGATCTAAATGACATGAAGGTGACCTGCACTCTGGTTTCATGTGAACACTATGTGCTTGTTCTCTGGGTGACTGCTAGGATTCTGTATACAGGTGGAGGATCCCACATGGGATGTGCCAGGAATGCCACGTGAGTGGAGGGACCCTTTGTCTCTGATACCCTTTGTGGTATCACAGACACGAGTCTGTTGGGGCCATGGGCACCCCCCACAGCAACTGTGTAGCTTGGAGCTCTGTAATCTGCCAGCAAAGGACCCCTAGAATCAGGAGGGTGACTCACACGCAGCCTCTGCCTCCAGTAGGTGATCCTTGTTCTGATGGGATATGGCCGGTTCCGGAAGTCTCGGTGACAGGAGCCCAGTACCTGGTGACTTGCTCCATCCCTGTGAGAGCTGGAATCTAGCCAGGCCACATAAGACCCTAGGCCCAGCCAATAAGGGCACCCAGTAGTCACTCTGCTGAGGCTTGTGGTGACACCCCCTTCCCAGTGGGTGGCCTGGTATGAGACTTGAGTCTCCCTTGCTGTACTCTGCCTCCTTAGCATAAGAAAGAGGGATAGGAAAGCAGGCTTCACCTGGCAGAATATTGGGACTTGGAGTTTACAGAGGAGGCTGGAGCCTCCCTGTGGCCTTTCCCCAGAAGGCCAGAGGCTTGAACCAAGTATGGGTTTCTGTTCCCTGCACCCCACCACCTCATCTCACTGTCCCTTTCTCCCTTAAACTCCAAGTCTCCCCATGACTCTGGGGATACTTCTTTTTCTTCTCTTCTACCAAGGCTTGGACTGAGCGGGACTGATAGCTTGGCACATGTCCTAATGGCCAAGGACAATATGACCAGCTCATTTCCCAACAGGGGTGACACAGCAGGCTCTGGAGAGTTAGGAGAAGAGTGATGAGGCCTGAGTTCCTCTGGGCACATGGGTGCACAGACACTGTGGGCAGCTCACACCAGAGCATGTCATTGTCACCTACATGGGAGAGGGAAGCAGCATAGAGCCAGGGAGAAGCAGGTCCAGAGCAGCTCCCTGAGTCTGCACTCCTAGCTGTGTGACCTTGGGCAAGTTACCTCACCTCCCCATGCCCGGGGCATTCCCTCATTAAAATGAAGAGGATAATTGCCATTACCTCATAACAAGGGCTATGAAGGTAACTAAGAATGAATGTCAAGTGCTTGGGCACTGTGCCTATACAGTAAACTCAGCTCCACAAATGTTAGCAATTATTCTAATTGTTATGAGTGGAGGGATGTTTGCTAAGAGACACCGACAAACGACAAACCGGCCCAGCCACTGAGGAGCAGCTGGGCCACGGAGGCCAGCAAGCCACGTCATCCTGGAGAAAGGGAAGACTCAACTGGTGCAGGGAAGGGCGTGGAACCTCCATGGGCAAGTCAGGACTCCAGTCTCAGCTCTGCACACAGCTGTGTGACCTCAGTAAGTCATTTCACCTCTCTGGGCCTCTGTGTCCTCACTTAACAATCCCCACTTAACAAGGGGATTTCACTTGGGACTATTGGGTTGAATTACTTGAGAACTCCGTGGGGCAGTTCCCAGGAAGAGCAAGTATTCTGGTTTTGGGGCTGCTGCAGGCACAGCTGACACCCAGTGAGAGGTGTCCCAGGAGGCAGCTGTGGGCTCAGAGTGAGAGAGCCAGCATGGTGGCAGCTCTAGCGGCGGTGGGGGGCTCCCTGGGGCAGGGGCTGAGCCCTCATAGCCCAGGGTAGGGGCAGGTCAGTCCCCACAGACCCTTACCCAAGCTGCTCAGAAGGGACGTACCCATCGCTGGTCACCACACGGATTACAGGGCTGTCCTGCATGGGAGTGACAATCAGCCTGAGCCCTGGGCACAGGAAGGAGGGCAAGGGAATGGGCAGGCAGGAGAGCGCTACTCACCTGGGTATCCTCGGCCGAGGAGTCAAAGAAGATCCCGATGCCGTCCCATGAGGCCAGCCCCCCAAAGACAGAGCCAACTTGGCCCCTGTTCTGGGTATACCATACAGCCTGCAGGTCCCCAGACCCTCAGCTTAGGGTCTCTGAAGGACACTGGAACCCAGGGCTCATCCCCCTCCTCCCTGACTCACCCACTCTGATAGGCCTGGGTGGTGGCTACTCACCATGCCCTGGGCTCCCCGGTGCCCGGGCCCAGTCACCCTCATTTGCATCTCCACCTCCCAAGCAGGGAAGAGGACAGAAGTCTCGCTCCACACCGTGCCCTTCTGGTTCCTCATGGATGGCACTAGGCGTACTTCCTCCAGGCCCAGGATGGTATCTGTGGAGCAGGGAAGCTCAAGGGCCAGGGCCCACTACTCTCTCAATCCCCAACTTCCTGTCTTATTGGCTGGAGCCAGGCCCTGGGAGGAGAAGGAGGTCACACCTGACCTGCTATTAAGTCAGGAGCCCATTGGGGCTGGGGTCGTGGCTCAGTGGTAGAGCACTTGCCTCAATCCTAGCACCACATGAAAACAAATAAAGGCATTGAGTCCATACACGATTAAGAAATATATATTAAAAAAAAAAAAAATCAGGGGCCCGTTGGACCCATGCAGGAGCCAATTGAAGAAGGGAGATCTACAACCCAGCACAGGAGGGGACAGTGTCCCGGGTGGGAAAGTTGCCTGTGTTCTCACTTCAGCCTCACTGAAGCCTGTGTTATCTGTTTTGATGAGACTCCATTTACCAATGAGAAAACGGAGGCTCAGAAAAGTCAAGGAACTAAGTGGATTGGAATTCATTTCAATCTGACTTCAAAGTACAACATTTTACTGCCATGAGAGAGATTCGTGTTGTCAGATTAGGAGATTAAGGACTTGTGAGGGCAAGGGGACAGCTTGAAACCCAGAGCATAGGAGAGCAACTTGTGAGAGAGTAGCCCCAGGAGGCTCAGGATTGCAGGTTGTGGAAGCTCAGAGGACACTCGGCTGAATGGGGCTTCATTGTGTGTGTTGCAGGGAGACCTGGTTCCTTCCAAGATGAGGAAGGCTTGAAAGCAGGAGGGTGGGCAGAGGTGGCTGCTGGCCCTCAGGACGGTGAGGAGGGGAGAAGGATGGAGCTAGTGTGAGAACCACCCCTGGTGTTGGTGGGGACCTACATAGTAGGAGAGCAGAAAAAGGAGAGACACTGAGAGACTTGGTAAGAACCAGGGGAAGGGAAGTCAGAGTCCCCACTCCAGCTGGCTCCCCAGCCCTCCGGCCTGCCAGCCTGGAACCTGGCCCAGGGCCCAGACCCTGCCAGGCTTTCCAAAGGCTGCTAATCCAGCCTGTTTGCTTTGCAACGGCCAGGGATGGGGGCAGGGAGGCTCAGATACAGCAAGGCTGCAAGTCCCAGAGCCCCTGGAAGCTGCTGCCACCTTGAAGTGACTTGCAGGAGACCAGGGTTGTCTGCTAACTGCTACACTTACATGCTCAGCCTTCTATGGAGTGTCTGTGGACCTTGCCATAGACCATGGGCTCCTTGAGCCTGACCGGGCTGGACACAGAGGAGCATGGGAGTGGGGGTTCCATAAAAGGTGAATGAATGAATGAAGAAGCTACAAGCATAATCACTGGGTGATTTCATAAACTGTGCCTCTGCTACCCTACACAGTCTGTGACACTTGGCAAGGCCCAGAACAATGAGCATTGTACCTGCCCTGCCATCCTGACCCTGAGGCAGAGCCTGGCTTGATGCTGAAAGAGCCCACTCATATGTTTACCTCCCGTTCCTCTGTGAGAAGATTAGAACAAAGACCCTACTAGCAGGTTTTATCATCTTTAAGAGCCTCAGTCAGCAAGTGGGCCATTTTCCAGAACTTACATCTCATAGATAGTAATACACAGGCCATCTGCTTGCTCTCTTTGCTTTGCCTGCCAGGAAGCTCTAAACTAAATCTATGGTTAAATAAATCTCAAGGCATATGTTTTGGAAGAAAGCTACATTCGTGGACTTATTTCCTGCCCCATTCTCATTGCAAGTGTCTTTCTTACTTATTCCTAAATTAAGTTCCTTTGTATTTTATAATTCTTAGTCATCACAAACTTTTTTGAGAACAAAATCAGGTAGAAGATAGACTCTTTGTAATAGTTCTGGGTTTGGAGGGCCTTATATACAGACCTGTGGAGTAAGATGCTTTCA
The DNA here is from genome assembly GCF_045843805.1 of Urocitellus parryii. Classification (NCBI taxonomy): domain Eukaryota; kingdom Metazoa; phylum Chordata; class Mammalia; order Rodentia; family Sciuridae; genus Urocitellus; species Urocitellus parryii. The sequence continues at coordinate 117,906,917 of NC_135536.1, read as the reverse complement.
GGTTTGATTCTATCCCCAACACACATACAAGGAAGGGCTGGTGCCTGCTGTGGCAAAACAGCTGGACACGAAGATGCCTCCCTCCAGGTAGCCTCCCAGTTCTTGTCGACAGCCATGACCCACCAAGATGAATCCTAGACTGTAAGCTTGTACTGGTCCGAGGTAATTTGTTTCTGTGTGTCTGGGACTTAGAGTGTGTGTATGTGTGTGTGAGAGGGAGAGGGAGAGAAGGGAGAGGAGAGGGAAAGGGAGAGGGAGAGGAAGAGAGGAGAGTTCATGTGTGTTTACCATCCGTCCGAGAGGCAAAGGAAGATGAGGGGTCTAAGGAGAGACAAAGAAGAGAGTGGTCCTAGGGTAGGGAAGGCAGAGAGGAGAAACTGAGGCTGCTGGGTAGGGATGGAATTATAGTGGGTAGAGCAGGAAACCAGCCTGGGAGTGGTCCTGGGGCCCCGGCGCTGTCTACGCCAGCCAGGCCCCACCCTGGACAGAGGCATTGGCAGACCTACTCCCCATCTAGTCCCATCTCCAGTGCTCTGAGGGCCCCGGGTGTGGCTGCTCCCCACCTCTTCCCCTCACCTCCGTGATGGCTCCAGAAGGGTATTCCAGCCCCAGGCAATGCCAGCCTTGGACCTTTGAAGCTGAGCTTGTACTCAAACCTTCGCCAAGGAGGACGGTCCTCCTCAGCGCTGTGGGGGGCCAGGAGCAGGAATAGAAGGCAGAGCAAACGATCTGGACCATGGACCCTCAGCATTGTGAAGGGAGCCAGTGTCCGGGTGCCAGGGTGGATGATAGCTAGGAGGCCAGGGAGGCCCTCCTGGGCCAAGGCCAGGTAGGGTGGAGCTGGGGACTGGCCAGGACCTGGGTTTTGGCGCTGTCTTCTTCCTCCCTCCCCAACAGAGACATCCTGTTACTTCTAGGCCTGATCTCAGGCCCCAGCCCTCCCTCACCTCCAGCCTGTGGAAAGGGCAGCTGACCCCTGCCAGCCTGAGCCCTGTCCCTGCTCCTCAGCTTGGGATGTATTTTCGCCTTCCTTTAGCCCCAGCAGCTGGTGGAAGGAGTTGCTCAGGGATGCACAAAGACAAGCCCCACCTTTCAGCAGCCCTGGCCTCTCCTCCCTGTTGGAGAGACCGACCGTCCTCTGTACCCTATCTCTGTAATCGCACATGGATGTCCTGACTCTGACCATCCATCCGCCTCCCTGCACTCTTCAGCCCAAAAGCTTACCCTGCCCTGCACCCTGGTGCCTCGAAAAAGAAAGGGACTCTTAAGAGACTAAGCAAATAAATGCAGTGTGTAGATACACCTTGTTTGAAGCCTAATCTTAATCCACCAACTGGAAAAAAAAATAAGACAATTGGGTAAACTGGACAATGGACATTTGATTATGTTATGCAATTATCATTAAATTTTGGAATAATATGGTATTTTGTTGTTGTTGTTGTTACTGGGGATTGAACCAAGGGGTGCTTAAATACTGAGCCATATCTCCAACCCTTTTTATTTTGAGACAGGGCCTCACTAAATTGCTGGCTTTGAACTTGGGATCCTACTACCCCAGCCTCCTGAGTTGCAGAAATTATAGGCATGCACCACTGTCGTGGGCTGTGCTTATATTTTTAAAATATCTTTTGTCTCAGCCAGGCTCTGTGGTGCATACCTATCATCTCAGCTTCTTGGGAGGCTGAGGCAAAAAGAGGGCTAGAGAGTTAGCCTGGGCAACTTAGACCCTGTTTCAATATTTAAAAAAAAATGAAAAGGGCTGGAGCTTAGCTCAGTGGTAGAGTACTCGCTTAGCATTCATGAGACCCTGGGTTCAGTCTCTATTACTAAAAAAAAAAAAAATGTATTTTATCCTTTGGAGAAACATTCTAAAGATTTATGAATAGATTCATATAATGTCTGGGATTGATATTGCAGAGTCTGAGAAGAGCAAGTGAAGTGTAGACAAGAAAGAATTGACCTTGAGTTGATAACCATTGAAGCTAAATGATGGGAATTTGGGGTTTATTATACTGTTCTCTCTACTTTCTATTTATTTTTGTGGTGCTGGTGACTGGCCCTCACAAATGCTAAGTGCACACTTTACCACTGAACTACACCCTGAGCCTACTTTTTTTAACTATTTCTGTGATTGATTAAAAAAAATTTTTTAGAAGGTAAGGAAACCCTTTAGTTTGAGTATTTTAATATTTCTTTAGTTATTGATGGACCTTTATTTTATTCATTTATTTATATGTGATGCTGAGAATCAAATCCAGTGCCTCACACATGTGAGGCAAGCACTCTACCACTGAGCCACAACCCCAGTCCTTGAGTATTTTTAAAAAATTTTTCTTTTAGTTGTCAATGGACCTTTATTTTATTTATTTATATGTGGTACTGAGAATCAACCAGTGCTCACACATGCCTCTCAAGTATTTTTGTTCAAATAAAGGTTGATTTTCCAGAGTGATTCATTAGGCAAGAATTCTGGATAGCTGAAGTTTCTTTCTTTCTTTGTTTCTTCTTTTCCTTTTGTGGTACTGGGGATTAAACCCAGGACCTTGGACATACTAAGCAGTGCTTTACCTCTACCACCGAGCCATCTCCCCAGCCCATTTTACTTTGGGGCAGGGTCTAATTGTCCTAGGCTGGCTTTGAACTTGTGATTCTCCCATTTAGACTCCAGAGTAGTTAAGAATCATAATTTTTTCCCCTTCATGCTGGAGCCCAGGGCCACATGCATGCTCGACATGAACTCTACCTCTGAACTGCACCTGCAGCCCTGCATAGCTAAAGTTTTGCTATGCTTCGTAAGTTCTCTGTAGGACTCAGTTCCTGAAGCTCTAGGAATTGACTGAAGTCATGGTTGTAAATGGACAATTTTAGGATGTGCTAAAGGAAGTCCTTTCTCAATACTAAGCCCGCAACACTTTTGCTTGCTCTCCCCCTGGATTTTAAAGCAAAGCTTTGGAAACGGGAATCCCAACTTGTCCTTTCTTCTTGGTCCTTACTCCATCCTTCCAGCTTCTGCCCTGTGCTCCATGAGAATTGCTCTAGCAAGGCCTGAGTAATGGGCCCTGTTCTCTGGACCTAATGAGCTGTTCTCAACCCAACCTCTGCAACATGCAACCTGCCCATGTCCCCCACCCCAATGCCCCTATGTTGTTGAGGCCTCCCTTCCCTGTGCTGAGGCCCCTGCCTTTCTCAACTGCTTCTCCCCTACCTAGGCTGCTCCCTTAGCTGCTTTGTCTCAGCTCCCTAAGTTGGGGCTCCTCAGGGCTCCTTTCCCTCCTCACTTTCTATATGCTCCCTGGCCCAGCCTATCTAGGCCCATAGCTTCCAGCACTTTGCTGTGGGTTTTTTATTTTTTAGTTGTTAATGGACCTTTATTTATTTATTTATATGTGGTGCTGAGAATTAAACCCAGTGCCTCACATGTGCTAGGCAAGTGCTCTACCACTGAGCTACAACCTGAGACCCCTTTGTTGTATTCTTGTTTCCCCAAATCCCTACTACCAATATGGCTTCTCCCTGGAGCAACAGGCCCTGAAAGAATGTCTCTCTTTCTGCAGGGGACATCTCTACTTGTTTGTCACTAAGACTCTCCCAACATCATGTCCAAACTAAATTCCTCTTCACTAGCCCCTACTCAGCCTCCTTTAGTCTCACCACTCATCTTATCATGCTAGAGGGTAAAAGGAATTGCCCCAGGGAGCTGGAGTTGTGGCTCAGTGGTAGAGTGCTCTCCTGACATGCACAGGCCACTGGGTTTGATCTTCAGCACCACATAAATATAAAATAAAGATATTGTTTCCACTAAAACTTAAAAAATAAATATTTTAAAAATTATTTATTTTTAGAAAAGGAATTGCTCTTAAGTTTGCTCGTCATGTTTATACTGTGTCACCATGTCCCTCAATCTCTCTGAGCCTATAATGTGGAAACAATAACAATATATACCAGAGCTGGGTGTGGTGGTGCACACCTATAATCCCAGCAGCTCAAGAGACTGAGGCAAGCAGGTCACAAGTTTAAAGCCAGCCCCAGCAACTTAGCAAGGTCCTAAGCAACTTAGTGAGACCCTTTCTCAAAATAAACATTTTTTAAAAAAGTACTGGGGATGTGGCTCAGTGTTTAAGTGCACCTGTAATCAATCTCTGGTACCAAAAAATAAAGAAAAATAATATATACTTCCAAGTGTTTCTAGAGAGTTCCAGGAGGTAATACAAATCAAAGACCCATCAGACTGAGTACTCAGTAAAATGCCACCTGAGCCTGTAATCCCAGAAACTCAGAAGGCTGAAGCAGGAAAATCCCAAATTCAAGGTCAATATTGGTAATTTAGCAAGACCCTGTCTCAAAATAAAAAACAAAAAGGGCCAGGTTTGTGGGCCACCACAACTATAATCCCAGCCACTCAGGAAGCTGAGGCAGGAGGATCACAAGTTTCAGACCAGCAATTTAGTGAGGCCCTAAGCAAATTAGTGAGACCCTGTCTCAGAATAAAAATAAATAAATAAATAAGGCTAGAAATGTGAAAAAGCACCCTAGGTTAAATTCCAAGTACCCCAAACCCCCCAAGCCAAGCCAAGCCAAAAAAAAAAAAAAAAAAAACAACAAAAAAAAAACCAGCTGAATTTATCTCCCTCTCCACACTGTTTCTGCAGCCTGGACCACCATTAATCACCCTCCAACCTGGCTGCAGGCTCCCTACCAGCTCATCTCCACCCACAACCTAGACCTCCTCCAGGCCAGTGTGATCTTCCTGAAATGCAGATCTAACCACATCATTCCTCTGTTCTGAAGCCTTCAGTGGCTCCTGGTCATCTTGGCATGCAGTTGAACTTCTCTTTGGATACAACACAACGCTTTTATTTTTATGTGGTGCTGAGGATAGAACCCAGGTCCCGACCATGCTAGGTGAGCGCTCTACCGCTGAGCCACAATCCCAACCCTGAACTTCTCTTTGGATCTGCTAAGCCAATTGGGGTCTGGGCTCTGCTTCCTCTTCAGCTTCATTTGCTCCCAAATCACACCCTTTGGCACCTGAGCCCAGTCATACTAAAGCACCTCACCAGCTTTGCTCCAAACTGCCCTTCTTTTGCCGGGAATGCCCTTGTTGTCCCTGCTGCCCTCCCAGTGTTCAAGAAGCTGCCTGGTACCTCCCTTTGCTTCTGCCTCACTAGCTGGTGCTGGTATCAGGGAGCAGGTGTCACCCCACTGGATTTCTGGGCACCAAGTTGAAAGTCTGGAGAAGAGGTTTTCCCCGTTTGTCCACAAGCTCCTAAAGATGTCTTCTCATCTGCACTGAGCCAGCAGCCAACACAGTGCAGAAGGAAGGATGAGAGAGAAGAGGCCAAGCTACAAAATGAGACTGAGAGACTGTTTGAGAGAGGAGTAATGAATGAATGGGGACATGCTACCAGGTGAGAAAAGAATTGGAACATCCAGCTGCCTGGGCCTACCTTCACTCAGGACCCTATCAGCTGGGCCCTGTCCCTTCATATGTGCACCATTAACAGGGTTCTGGACCCTAGTTGACTTGGACTAGCTAGTGAGAGTTATGAAAATCTCCACCCACCCCTGCATTAGTGAAGTCAGGTTGGTAGGCTCAAACTGGCCATGGAGAGTACTTATCCCGTAGGTTTCATAAACACTATAAAGAGCTCCCCACCCCACCCCCTGGCCCTAGATTTGGTTGTTAAACATTCACCAGTACACCACTGCATGAACTCTCTCCCACTCTGCAATATCTGAGGGACTGTCCCTTTCCCCTCCCAGGCCCTCCCTCCCTGCGCTCTGGGTCCAGCATCCCATTCCTTGCTGTAAGGAGGGTTCCACTGCCATTTCCTCCCCTTTGTATCTTCTGCTTCCCTTACAGGATTTGGACATGACCCAAAAGTCAATGTCCTTCCGGTTGGCAGTCAAATTTGCTGAAGCCTTTGCCTTCATAAAAACCACTCCACATATTCCTCTCTCAAGCTCTCCTTCCTCTCCATTATGGTTAAATTCCTCAGAAAGTTTTTGACCTCAGATTGCTTGTTCCTTCTAGCCACTGCCATCTGGAACAGGTCCCTACCAAAGACAGATATTGCTAAGGCCAACAATGACTTCCTTGTGGTTACTCAGCAGGCAACTCGGCCTCCATTTCCATGTCTCTTGCGAAGCAGGGACCCTGGTGGCCCCACTCTGATCTCTCCCTTGGCCTGTGACGCAGCCCTTTCTTGTTTCCTCCTCAGCACCTATGTAGCCAATTTCTTCATTCTGCTCTTTCAATAATAAGAGTCCCTCAAGGATTAATCTTGGACCTTCTGTGTCCTTCCACAGTGACCTCATACTTGCCCATGGCTTCAGGTTCAATCCTGTAGGGAAGGATGAGAGAGAAGAAAGGGGCCAAGCTAGAAAACAAGTCTGAGTATGTGTGTTTGAGAGAGGAGTAATGAATGAATGAGGACATGCTAGCAGGTGGGAAAAGAGTTGGAACATCCAGCTGCCTGGGCCTACCTTCACTCAGGACCCCATCAGTTGGGCCACACTCTGGTCTCTAAAATAACTCAAAATTTCTTCCTCTAGTGTCTGGGTTCTAACAACTTACTCAACACCTTAACAGTTTCTTTTCTTTTTCTTGGTACTGCGGATTGAACCATTGAGTTACATCCTCAGCCCTTTTTATATTTTGAGACAAGTCTTGTTAAGTTCCTGGGGCTGGCCTGGAATTTGCCATCTTCCTGTCTCAGCTTCCCGAGTCACTGGGATTACAGATGTGGGTCATCACATCTGGCCTCATGGCAGTTTCAACAATACTTAAAATTCAACATACCCTTAACATAACTCCTGATGCTCCCTCCTAAACACGAGTCTCCTGGTTCCCTTGCTTAACAGGTGCCCTGCACATACCCTGCCTGCATCCAGTCATTGGGGTAGTCAGGCATTAATGGCATCTCCCTCTTCTTCATCCTTATACTGAATCCATTACCAAGTCTGGTCAATTTTACCCCTTACATCTCTCTAGAGTCCACCTACCTCCCACCATTCTTTGTATTGAGACAGGGTCTCACCAAGTTACCTCAGCTGGCCTCAAACTTGTGGTCCTCTTGTCTCAACATTCCAAATTGCTGACAATACAGGACACCACACCCACCCAAACGTGATCATTTTAAAACTACAGTCTGACATGTCACTCTCCTATCCTGCTCATAGCCTGTCATTGGCTTTCCAAGGCTGTTGACTTGGTAAAAGCCACATCCTGGCTAAAGATTCCCTTCTCCAACTCCATCTCCCAGCCCCAGGCTATCTGTACAGAATCATCACCCATTTTCTTGGATATTCCAAACAAGCTACCCCCTTGAGTCTCAACCTCTCCCTGGCGTGCTGCTCACCACCACCTGTGTTCTTGCTCATCCTTCTTATCTTAAATGTTTCTTCCAGGAAGTACTCCTTGATCTCAAGATTCCCATGTTAAGTGTTTCTTTCACAGCCCTGATGTTTGTTACTACGTGTGATTGTTTGTCTTTCCAAACATGAACTCCACAGAGTTTGCTTTTGCTCACTGATGAATGCCAGGCCTAGCACACAGCCAATATGCAAATATTTGCTGTTGAATGAATGAATGAATAATGGACCACTTTCAAAAAAATTAGTCTGGCAGTGTTTGCAGAAGATGGAGGTGATGAGGCTGCTGCACCGGCAAGGAGAAAGTGCAGTGGAAGGAAGTGCAGCAGGGCTGAGAAGCAAGTACCAGGCACACTTCAGGTCAGAACACCCTGCTTTTCAGTCTTGCTGCAGTGAGAGGAGGGTCAGGAGTGCTGGGACAACTGGAACCCCCCATCTGCCTCAGGGGTTGAATCAAGCCTTCCCATCTTCCCAGGCTCTGTTGGACAACCCGAGTGCAGGGAAAGAGGCCCATAGCTGGTCTTCATTCCCTATTTGTGTGCCCTGCATGGAGTGGGGAAGGAAGATCCCTGAACACAGGGCTGGATCTCCATCCCCTGCAAAGTCCAGTAAGGCACAGGGGTTGGTGCAGGTGAGGGTGGGGTCAGGGCAAAGCTATTACATGGTAGGTGAAATGTGAGAACCACCAAAGGCTGGAGCCTCCCCTTCCCCAACATGGTCCAGGGTTAGCATTTTCAGGCATGAGCTACGTATCTGCCACAGGGACCCCCTCCCCATCTGGTCAGGCCTAGCCCCTCCCCCACCCTCAGTTCCACACCCCTTGTGTTGAAGGCTTGAACACAGCAGGAGAGGCAGCCCAGGACCTTCAGGCAACACCCTGTGGACAGCCCCCCCCACCCCCAGCGCCAGGGCCAGGTGGCAGCTGGGTGGGGAGGGGCGGATGGTGAGCGCTTCCCCATGGGCAGACACAGGACAGTCGCTCGTGCAGCTGACACAAAGCGGAGGCTACATTTCCCAGCCATGCTTCCCCCCAGCCCCACTCACAGAGACAGAGGGATGGACAAAATGGCATGGGGGGGACGACCCGGCAGGACAGGCAGGCTCGGCGGAGGAAGCGCCGAGGCTGGATGGCGGTGTCCTCATGGAGTGGTTTATTACGATTCCATCTCACAAGGCAGGTAGGCGAGTGGCAGCGGCACATGAAATCCAAGCCCCTGACAGACGTCTGCCTCGGGCGCATGCAAACAGTGCAACATGGTCAAGCGCAAACACGGGCGACCGAGGCAACACGGGACACGGAACACGGAATGGGGAACAAGGCTGGGGCATGGGTCCCTAGAAAGGGGCCAGTCCCCCCCACCCTGGGGGGCAGGACAGGAAAAATAAGATTCGTACTTCTTGTAAAATGCCCATTTGCTGGGTACTTTCTTTCTCCTTATCTTGAAAAATAATAAAAAATAAACACACGGAAAAAAAATCTCAAAAAAGTAAAGGAATAAAACTCTAAGAAGGCGAGCGATGGGAGGCCAGGAGATGGCTGACTGTGATGGGGGCACTGCCTCCACTCCTCAGCCGCCTCCCTTCCTGGCCCCTGCAGTGGGCAGGCACCCCAAGCCCTACAGGTGGGTCCATGAGAGAAGGTGCCAGGCTTAGGTGGGGTGCCTGGGGGCCAGAGGGGACAGGCTGGACAGAGGAAAGAAGCCTGCCAGCCCACTGGGGCTCAGTTCAGGTTTGGGCCCAGCGAGCAGCAGGGGCACCAGGTCTGTGTTCTTCCAGGTTCAGTCCCCACAGGCCCATGACCTGGGTGGAAGCAGAGGTCACAGGTGCAGCTCATGGGCTTTGATGTGTTCAAGCTGCTCTCGAAGCTGGAGGAAGGAGGGCCTCGTGGCGGCATCCAGATGCCAGCAGTTCTTCATGACCTCATAGACTGCGGGTGGGCAGCCATCTGGGGCGTCCATCTTATAGCCCTTTTCCACCCGAGGGACAACGTCCTTCAGGGGCTGTGGGAAGATGAGTGGTACATGTTAGGGTAATGCCTGTGACAGACCCAACCTGATCTTTTCTTAAAATTGGGAGCAATCTCGCCACAAAGCCATGAAAAGAAATTTCGGCTTTACTATAAATTACTGCAAATTCTGAACCTGCTTGGAATGCCTGCACATGCCTTGAACTCACCCATTCCTGGCTCTCTGACCAGAGAGCAGCCCTCTCTGAAACTTTAGTGACACCTCATAAATATTGGCCTTCCCTGGCCAGACAACGACCTTCTCTAAGGCTTTAATGGTCCTCATAAATTCTGATGTTGGGGCCAGCAAAAATTGTAAACTACCATTAGTGTGATGCTTGTCAGAGTTCTGTTATCTGTAATCCCACTTTGTGTAACTTTCTGGGCTATAAAGCTGGGCTGTAGGAAAGCTGCTGCTGCTGTCTTGTTCCTGCCGTTTTGGGAGGGAGAAGCAGCCTGGCCAGTTGAAATAATAAGCTTGCTTTAATTTGATTTTAATTGGAGTCAGTGGTCTTTTCTTGCATCCTGGTCTAACACCTGACCATAGAGAGGATTCCTACCTGGCATCCCTCTTCAGGGACCCCCCCTTTCAGCTCTACCTCAGACCCAGGCATGGAAGTGGCCTTGAAACTCCCCAGGGCAGGTCTGAGACTTCAGACCCAGTGGGATGACACACCCCTGCCATTCTATCAGTCCCAGCCATGCACCAGGCCCTAGCGCCCAGACTCACAATTCTTGGGTAAGGCACTCGCCCAAAGGAGTAGATTTCCCAGAGAAGGATTCCAAAGCTCCACACGTCAGACTTGGTAGAGAATTTCTGATATGTGGATGGGAGAAGAAATGTCAGATCCTGAGAATCTAGGGGTGGTGGGTGACACTGAACCCTAGCCCACCACAGCTTAGGACCCAGGGGAAGGCTGGTCCCACCTTCTCTCTCAGAGCCTCGGGGGCTGTCCACTTGACTGGCAGTTTGCCTGTGTCCTGGGTGCTGGAGGCCTCCTTGGTGAGGCCGAAGTCGCTGACCTTGGCCACATTGTCCTCAGACACCAGCACATTTCTGGCAGCCAGGTCCCGGTGCACAAAGTTGTTGCCCTCTAGGTATTCCATGGCCTCACAGACGTCTCTGGGGGGCAGGCCAGTCACATGGCCCCTCAGATCAGGGCTCCCACAGCAGGTTGGGGGTCTTCCTAGAACCCTCACCCCAACCCCAGGGACTGCTTCACTCACAGTGAGAACTTCAGGAGACAGTCTCCGCCCAGCACCGACCTACCCCGAGATCTCAGGTAGTCCACCAGGCTGCCCTGGGGGCAAGACAGACAAGATCAGCCCCTCAGGTCAGATTTGCCCTGTAGCCCCCTGGACAGTGGGCTTGAGGGCTAGGTAAATGGCAACACCAGAGGAGTAGGAAGAGGGAAGGAGTGGGACATTGCTGCTGGACACCATGTCAGCATTACCCCTCAACCCTCACAGAATCTCTGAGGTAGGCTTTATTATTATCTTCATTTCACAGATGAGGAAACTGGCTTGGAGAGGTAACCTGAACTCTTCAAAGTCATGGTCAGCAAATGATGGGCTAGACAAAAGTCCGGCCCTAGTGATTTCAAAGCTCAGTTGGGGTGGGGGCAGGGGGAGTCAAAGAAGCAGATCCAGCCAGGATTTGGGCAGGTGCTCACCTTGGCCATATACTCAGTGACAATGTAGAGCCCGCCCTTCTCCTCTAGAATTACACCGAGAAGCTGTACCAGGTTGCTGTGCCGAAGTTGCCTGGGGCAGGACAGGGTGGTTGGAGCCTTTGGAGCCTGCCCAGCTCCCCCCCCTACGCCCCACCCTTGCCTGTGGGCAGCCTCCCCCTGCCTCCACCCAACTCACGTCATGACAGAGGCTTCGGCCAGGAAGGCCTGGGCGGTGGCATCATTCTTAATGCACTTGACAGCAACTTTGTTCCCCCGGTAATCACCCAGCATTACATCTGGAGGGAGAAGAATTGAGGGCTGTTCCTGGACTCCCCAGACATCCCCACTCCCAGCTCTTCCCAGGCTCCTAGACCCTCCAGCTCACCTCCAAACTCTCCCTTTCCAATGGTCTGCAGCAGCTTCAGCTCCTTCATGTTCAGTGCCCAGCCACCTGTGGGAGGGGTCAGTGAGGGTGTGGATGCTGGACAGGCCAAAGATCAACCCCCGATGGGACAGACAGACTGGACTATCTCCAGACTGGTGGTCTTTAGGCCTCCAGAATGGGGGCAGAGCCAGAGGCCTGGGGGTGGGGAGACAAGTGAGTAGGTTTGGGGGTAGATGCACTCACTGCGGTAAAATTCATCCTGGGCTGCCACTGTGCCCTCCATGACCTTTGGTTTGATGAGGCGTGTGCAGAGTCCATCTGCATCAGTGGTGTAGTGCTGGGGAGAGGAGGGCAGGTGCTTAGAGCCAGCCTCCAATGGGCCCCATGTCCTCTCAGCTAGTATGCACTGCTCAGGCCTGACCACCAGAGGGCAGCAGAGGCTGACCCCACCCTCCTGGAACTATTTGCATAGGGAGGGCTCCCCATTTCTGGCAGGGCAGGAATGTCTGTCCATTTCCCATGCCACCCTACACCCAGCTGCTGGACAGACAGCTGGCTGTTGCTACCACTCAGGCTCACCAGAATCCTGAGGTAGAGGGCAAACTCTGGTTTGGTCCTAATGCCAACCTCTAGCCAGGTGTGCTCAGGACCCCACCTTCCTTTGCCAAGACAGCAAAGTGAGTCTGGAGGCATCTGGGAAGCCACCGGCAGCTACTGGATGCCAGGTGTGGCTGGGCTAGATCTGAAAGAGCTGGCCTTGGAAGCTGCAAGAACCTATGAGCATGTCCATGCAGGGGAAGCTAGAGGCACCTGACCATCAAGGTGTAGGGTTCCTGTTTACATATATACATCTGGGCATGTGGTTAGGCAAATGGAGGGAAGGGAGTTCTAGGATGAAAGAGACTCGGACTCCAGTTCTGGAACCTCCAATATATAGCTAGGGGCCCTTAATTGCTTTGAACCTTTATGTCTTAGTACACAAAACGGGGATAATGCCACCTTCCTTAGGGGAGGATTATAGGATCAGAGGTCAGTCCTGGCATGCAGCAGGTGCTCCACCGAAGTGTGATGAAAACAGGGGCTTAGAGATTGCCAACATGCCTGGGTTAGCCCACCAGAAGAAGCAGGTAGGACTAGAGCTAGAATCTAGGGTTGTGTGTCAGTATCCACAGAAAGGTTTGGGGTATATGTGGGGGTGGTGAGGCCACCTACAGGTACCCTCCCACCCTCACCTCCACCAGCTGCATTAAGTTCTCGAAGTACACTTCTTCGTCAATGCTGAGTTTGCTGGCATGGTACATGATGCGGTAGTGCTCCACCTTGCCGTCACAGCTCACGCACAGTGTGTAGTCCCCGGGGTAGTTGGTACTTTCCCGCACCAGGAACAGGCCTGTCTCCGGTGGGTATAGAAGCCGCTCAGCCTGCTCCCGTGTGATCTTGCCATGGAACCAGCTGGGGAGTGGTGTGGCCAGGGGTCACAGTGGCCCAAGGGTACTGACCACCCTGGTGCCTAATGCTCTGCTTTCTGAAAGTGCTTCCTCTGTTCCTGGAGCTCCCACTGGCTCAGCCAGGCTACCAAGGTCCTTATCTGCTTCCTGTCTCTTTTTTCTTCTGTCCTTGTCAAACCCCTCCTGCTCCTCCCTCTGTGAGGTCTGGCCTGATGTCCTGTCCCTCCTCTTGGACCTACATACAAGTCCCTTACTCTGGCCCCAGGCTTTCCTCTGATGCTCTTCTGGAAGGACCACGCCCACTTCCTCCTTTACCCTGTCCCCATCGTGTGGTACTCACGGCATGAGGCTGAGTTTGGTGCCTGCCTTCACGCCTTCCCGCTTCTGGACATAGTTGGCTGGGATGATGCCTTCACGGCCCACCTTGTTCTTGGCCTTGTACCAGTTGGGGTCCTGGCGAGAGGGTAGCCCAAATATATCCTCAGGTCCACCCTCCCCTGCAAGTGAACCAAACCCAGAAGGAAGTCCCAGAGGTGGGAAGGTGAGGTGGGCATAAGGTCCCTGAGTACCTTGGTGACAGCCACAATGGTGAGCACATCTCCTTTGCAGAAGGGAAGGTCCTGTTCAGCAGTGCCATGGAAGTTGTACTTGGCAATACATTCTGTACCGGATGGCCAGGCGGCCTGAAGGGCAGGTGACAGGTGGGTAGAGGCATCCTGGGCCTCCTCTCCACCCACCTGCCTGCATGCCTTTGATGTCACAGACTCTCAGTTGAACTCATGAGCCTGGGTGATGTGTCTCTTTCCTGAGAATTCTGGGTCCCTTCCTTACCACCCCAGACCTGTGCTCTTATCTTGAGGCCCTGTGTCTTGACAGTGGGTGCTGGAATTTTACTTTACTGAAAGCCTGGGTTGGGACAGAGGGTGGGAATAATGAAGGTAGGCTCATCTAAGCTCCCCCTGCTCTTTTACTGAGCACCCCTGGGGGGTGACAGGGACGCAGAAATGCCTGAAATCTGCACCTCCGCAGTACCTGTATTGCCGACATCTTCTCAGGAGATCTGGCGTCTCCGTGTCACAGGAAGGCTGAACTGTCACTTGGTACCATTAGAGCTGGGGGGAGAAAGATGAAGATTGAGGAGGGGTAAGAAGAGATGGCTTCTACCCATACTGGGATTGATTCCTTCCCCAAAAGGAGTGTGATCAGGTGCCAAGGCTTCCAAGAGCTGGAATGTGAGGGCAGGGCTGTTTTCTCCAGACTGAGGCAGGAGCATGAAGTCTCCCAGGATCAGAGGCAGCCATCAACCCTAAGTTCATAGGGGGCCTTAGAGGTCCAATGGAATGACCAAGGGGAGCAAAGGAGGCCTGGAAAGTCAGCAGCACTAGAGCCAACTGCCCAACAGTCCCAAGCTTGGGGCAGCAGCTGGCCTGGAGAGAAAGGAAGCCCAGGACAGCCTTGTGAGACTCAGAAGGTGCTGTGTCACCTGGGAAAGTCCCGTGTGTTCTGTGGGCCTACCAGATTCCTCTACAAAAGCTTGCCCTGGTGTATAAAGCCCCCTTCTGGGTACATACCAAGAAAAAAAACAAGGCACATGTCCATCAGGACAGGCACAGGCTCACTCAGATGAATATTTTGTAGTAAATCGAAGATTGGGATGGGCTCAGGTGCCCAGAGAATAAAATGGTTACAAGAGGAGACATTGTACAGGGACAAGCACAATACACTTCAGCTATAAAACAGCCCTGATGAATTCCTAAACATAACACAAACCAAGAAGCCAGAAACAGAAAAGCACATACTATGTGATTCCATTTGTATGAAGCTCAAAATCTGGCCAAACCAATTCATACTGTCAGATGACCACCCTTTGAGGAAGACTGGAAGGGGCAAGAGGGAACCTCTGGGTGATGGTTATATGAAACATTTGAACCCAGTCATGGAGTGGGTGCACTCTGTGGCAATTCACTGAACTTCACCCTTATGACTGGTGAACTTCTTGGTTGTGTTTACTTCAACAAAGTTGAACCACCCAAAGAACTACCCCAACCAATCCCATATTCCAAGAGCAGCAGCAAACCTTATCTGCACACCTGTGCCTGACTCCTTCCACCACCACCACCTTCCCAAACACAGTCCAGAGGCAACTCTGTGGCCACACTTTCATTAGGACAGAGACTTCTCCATGAACCTTGTCATCATGCTTATTTTGATGGGATGGAGGGGTTCAGCAGCTGGGCTGATGGTAACAAACATGATCAACTGCCTCCAATCAGATAGTGGGAGAGAATATTTCAGTGCAGAGGTGTGTTTGGGGAGTACTGAGCTGAGCCCTGAAGACTGGAGGGTTTACAAAAACAGAGGGAAGGTCAGAGAAGGTACCCCAGAGAGAAATTGGTGTGGCAGCCAGAGCAAGGGAGTTGGTGTAGGGAGGAGACAGGCATAGCCTGAGAAACTGGCTAGGATGGAAGTCAATGAGGAGGAAAGGCAGGACAGGCTTCACCTGGAACTCCATGACCCCAAGCTTCCAAAGCCCAGCCCTGTCTCTGCTGTATCGAAGGTTTGGGCCTGACATAAACCTTGCAGGTTGCAGGGGGGCTTCTAATCTACTGTATGAAACAGGGGATAGATTCTGAGGCCAATGTGGCCTAGGGAGGTTTGGATCCTTAATCCTGGAGCCCAGCAAAAGCTGGGGAGAAAGGAACCAGGGAAAATGACCACTTTTAGGCCATACTCCTGGCTCTACAGTCAGGCAGATCTGGATTTCAAACCTTGCTCTGCCATGCAACTCAGGGTGAATGACTCAACCCTTCTGAACATCCCTCTTCCTTAAGTGGAGCACAGAGGCCCCATGCAAGCAGGTTGTGGAGGAAGTGCAATGAGACCCCGAACTTGTTTAGCATGCCCTGCTCCTCATCTCTGCAGAACACACAGCCCTTCCCACATCCAGAGGCTGTCTATTCAGGGGCACTGAGGCCCATGGAGGATGAGCTTGGATTTCCACAGCCACATTCACATGACTGAGCCACCACGAGTACAGGAACCTGCACTTGGGCCCAACAAGATGCATGCTACAGGGAGCTGTGAGCTCTCCTTACTTTCATTTTACAGACTAGGAAACTGAGGCTCCAGAGAGTGAACAACTTGCCTAAGGTCACAAAGCTAGTTAGGAATGACATTCCAAGCTTGAGTTGGGGTTCCACTGTGGTTAGCTTGGTCCCCAACCTTCAGGTCCTTTTAGCCAGAAGGCCCTGCCAGTATTCCACATCCCCACACCTCCCCCAGGTTCCCCAAACTCAAAACCGGCTGCCACCACAGGAGGGCGCGGAGGCTGTTGCCCTGTTAGTCACCCTTCCAGCTGTCAGTTTGCAAACACTCCTTCCCAGCCTGCAGCTGCTGCTGCCACCTCCCTGCTGCCTCAATGATAATAATAAAAATAATAACAGGTCCTGTTTTCTGAGCACTTATCCAGTGCCAGGCCCTGTCCTTGGCACGTCATTGTTCACCCAATCCTAATAACTCTGAGAGACAGGCTATTATTATCTCCATTTTACAGATGAGGACTTCAAGTGAGGCCCAGAGGGGCATGTGGCTTTGCCAGGGGTCGTCACACCTTGAGTGAGCTTCTGGAGTCCAATTTCAGACTCCTGATCTGCTCCGCAGTCCTCCTGGCACCTAAGACCCTTTGTCTTATGTGGCCACACTATGCCCCCAGGAGTTGCTGTTGGACTGGGAACCATGAGGTTGGGTCAGCGCAGAGCAGTGTGGGGGAGAGAAGCAGCCATAAGAGTCTAAGACATTAGTGCTCAGAGGAAGGGGCAAGCCCAGGAGTGTCCAGGGTGGGTTGTCTAGAGGGGTGGGGCTTTGAAAATCAGAAGCTCTAGACTCAGAGAGGAGCCAAACCCATTACCTTTACTCTACTAGCTGTGCCTCTGGGACCCATTTCCTCTGTAATTCTCAGTGAGAACCTGCAATTCCAAGGGCTGCTCAGAGGAGTGGAGTTGTTGGCCCTTCTGAGAGGCTCTTCGCTGGTGAGATCCTGAGCCCAGGATGGCTCAGCAGTCCCCTATAGTACCCAGGCTGGGGCCTCCTCCTTAAGGGATCCCCAGGAAGTGAACCCCTTCCCTTCTAGGCCTGAGTCATGAGAGACAGTGGCTGAGAGAGATGAATGCAATCTTAGGCCTCCACAATCCAGTCTGCGTCAAGGACAAAGAAGGGTCCTTCATAAGATTATCTGCAGAACACTGTCCAGGGAGTCAGGCGCTCTGAGTCCTGGACATGCCTCTGCCACCAACTGCTGTATGACCTGGGGAGTCACTTGACCTTTCTGGGACTTGCTAGCTCCCAGTACTTTGGCTAGACTTATTTCCCACTGGCTATTACCTACATTCTGCCCACCTCCCTTCCTTGCCATTCCTTCCCTGCTCCCTCTCTCTTCACCTAGAGAATATCCATTCAACCTTGGGGGTGCAGCAGGGGAATGCTTCTGCTGCACAAATGCCCCCTAAAATGTAGTAGGACTACTGTTCCTAGTAGCAAGAGATGGGAAGAAAGACTTTATGCCCATTAATGGGGGACTGGATAAATAAGTCAAATTCCAGAGAGGGAACAGCATCACTTCAGCCTTAGTGGAATCAGAACTTATCTCTAGGTGAGGATTAGGAAGATTTCCCATGATACAGAAAATAAAATGGAAAAACACCAGCCCAAGTGTCACTAAAGCTTCTAAGCATTACCCTCTGGATTAACCAGAAAGGGGAAAGAGAATCTTAACAGTAGGGAGAGCTGACAAACACCTCAACCAAGGAATCATATGAAGTTGAACACCATCAATAAGGAGACAAACAGATACCAAGTGTGTCCTCCTGTGATGCATTGAGAACCCAGTCTCAACCTATGTGGTATTCCTGCTAGTGCTGTTCAACTTGATTCAAATGAGGAAAGCAATTCAACAAATCCAAAACAACCAGTTCGAACTCTCAAGGCCAATGTTATAAAACATAAAACAAAACCAAGAATACCCCCAAATCAAAAAACAACAACGAAAAGGTTAGGATGATGTTTTAGTTAAATTGGACACTAGAGGCTGGGATTTTGGCTTGGTGGTAGAGTGCTTGCCTAGCAAGTATGAGGCACTGCGTTTGATTTTCAGCACAGCATATAAATAAATGAATAAAATAAAAGTCCATCAACATCTAAAAAAGTATTTTTAAAAAATTGGACACTAAACAAACATAACAAGATTTAATGAGTGATCCTGAATTGGATTCTGGATTAGGGAGAAAAAAAAACAAAACAACTAGAATAATCGTCTGAGCTGGGCACAGTGGCACATGCCTGAAATCCCAGTGGCTTGGGAGGCTGAGTCAGGAAGATCATGAATTCAAACCTGCCTCAACAACTTAGCGAGGCCCTAAGCAACTTAAGAGAGACCCATTTCAAAAAATAAAAAGGGCTGAAAACGTGGCACAGTGGTTAAGTGCCCCTGGGTTCAATCCCCAGTACCGGGGGGGAAAAAAAAAAAAAAACATTTGAGGACAATTGGGAAATAGGAATAGTAAGATAATATGGAATTAATGTCAACTTTCCTAAGTGTAATTTTGTAAAAGATACATAGGTTCTCAGGAAAAACATGATACATGCAGCACTAAACTCAGCAAAAAAAATGCATTTTCATATGTATTTATATAGATAAAAGAGATAAGAAAATTCAGGAAAATGTCAAGAACTGGCAGATCTGAGTGAAGGATTTATGAGTATCCATTTCAACTCTGCATGTGTATGTACTATTGGCTCTGTGCATGCCAGGTAAGTGCTCTACCACTGCTCTACATTCCCCACCTCCAGTCCTTTTTAATTTTTGAGACAGAGTCTTGCTAAGTTGCACAGGCTGGCCTTGAACTTGAAATTCTACTGCCTCAGCCTCCCCAGTAGCTGGGATTATAGGTGGGAAACCATTCCTGGCTATTATTTCAACTTTTGGTGGTTTAAAACACACACACACACAAAAAAAAAAAAAAAAAAAAGAAAGAAAAAGGCTATGGAATACAACCGGGTACAGATCATCTGTCGTACACCATGAGTAGATGTGTTTTTCTTTCTTTCTTTTTTTGCAGGCAGTACTAGGGATTGAACCCCAAAGCAGTCTACCACTGAGCTAACATCCCAAGCCCTTTCTGTTTTTTAATTATTATTATTATTTTGGTGTGTGTGATATCAGGGATCAACTAGGGGTGCTTAACCACTGAGCTATATCCCCAAACTTTTTACATTTTTTTCTAGAGATAGGGTCTTGCTGAGTTGCTTAGGGCCTTGCTAAGTTGCTAAGGCTGGCTTTGAACTCTTGATTCTCCTGCCTCAGTCCCCCAAGCTGCAGGAATTACAGGCGTGTGCAACAGCACCCCACATTTTTTTTTTTTTAATTTGAGACAAGGGTCTCGATAAGTTTCTGAAATTGGCTTCAAACTTGTGATCCTCCTTGTCTCTGCCTCCCAAATTGCTAGGATTACAGGCATGCACCACCTGTATGAGTTGTTTTTGAAGACATACAACATATCCATAGACTCAGGTATGTCTAGGTTATCTTTGGAAAGACACAGGAAAAAAATAACAGAGGTTGCCTCAGAGATGGGATGGGAGAGTAGGATCAAATTCAAGGAATACTTTCTTTTTACTCATATTTGATATTTGGGTTTTTTTTGGCTGCTTTTATTTATTAATTTTTAAAAATATATGCACCTATTGCCTTCCCCCTAAAAATAAAACTGAAAATGTCCCTTTCTGAAAACCACCTCTGCCAAGAGTCTTCCTTGGTTTCCCAGCTATGCTGGCTGCCTGCCTCCAGGGTCTCACATTCTAGCAATGCAGTGAGAACCTCACTGGCCATGGCCTGTGGTTTAGGGCGTACTGGGAGCTCTGCAGAGGGAAAGTTAGTTCTGACTCATAACTGCATCCCCAACATGGGCTGGGCCCAGAGTGCCTGCTCAGTAAAGGAGTGCTGAATGAATGAAGAACGAACAAAAGAGAGAAACCAGACTGGCTGTGCCACACTGAGGTCCTGTAACTGGAAAACTATATTTAACCCCAAAGGGACAGCAGCTGTCACCCCCACCCCCACAGGGTTGGAGGAAAGGGGGCTTGGGATGTGGCAGAGCCAACGCTTCACTCTGACTTTCTGCCCTAAACCCTGCTCCCAGCAGCCCTTGTGCTAGGGTCCTGGGAACAGGCTGGGCATTGTGCCCAAGCACTGAGGTCAGTGGCCACAGCCTCAGGCAGGCCTTTCTTGGGAGCCTAGGCTATCAGGGAGGGGGGATGGAGAGGAAATTGGGAGCCCAGAAACTCCCTGGCTGCCCTTTCCCTGCCCTGGAGGCAGCTGTAGACCCCCAAAGCCAGACACATGCAGATGATCAGGGTAAGTTAAGGGACCCCTGCCCTGCCCCCTCATCAAAACTCCACTGCTTAATGGGGCGTGGGAGCTTTAGTAACTGTTTACACCCAGCTAAAAATACCCACTGAAAAGGGAAGTGTACTAGAGACCTGGGGGGACTTGAGGCCATGGCCTCTAGAGACTCTGTTCTTGAGACTGAATATATGATAGCTGAATAATACAACTGAAAACATAATTGCTAGACCTTGCAAGGATGGGGGCAACCACTGGAAGCAACAGGAAGGTTCCACCTTGCCTTTTGCTCTTTTGAACCAATAGTTCAGGGGCCTTCCTCTGTCCAGTGTCATATTTGGTGGGCCAGGATGGGCAGGAGGAAGAAAGGGCCCAAAAGGTCTTGCCCCTGGAAATCAATTCATGAGCTTTTCCTCTGTGCCCATCCCAGGGCTAGGTGCAGGAGACCCCAAAAGAATACAGACCTGGCTTCTGTCCGACTACATAATGGTCAACCATGACTTAGTGTGCTCAGTGCCTCAAAAGATTGAGGACAGGATGTAACTCAAGTGGCAGAACACCTGCTTAGAATGCCCCAGGCCCTGGGTTCCATCTCTGTGCTGTTTAAAAAATAACAACAAAACTGAGGAAGGACAGGGCCATCCAGGAAATAATCTAAGAGGAAAAGTGGAAAGGAGGAAGGGAGCTGGAGCTGAAAGGATCTCAGGGGAAAGTAAGAGGGAGAGGATTGGAGGGATGCCCTAGAACAGGGCAAGGTTAAGATTCCAACTGCAGTATGGAGGGAGTTAATCAAGACTGAAGGCCCAAGGAGGCTTTGAGCTCAACCCCCAAATTTCCAACAGGTCACAGAGCAGACACAGGCAGAATTAAGTTTCAGACTTGGGCACGCCCCCCTAGAAAGGGCAGAGCACCTGAGGAGGGTGGGGCTCCCCCACCCTGTGCCAGCAGTTGGGCTGGTTTGGCAGCAATAAAATCAGCCCCACCCCTGGTTCTGCATAAGGCACCCAGGCTGACAGCACTTATATCCCCTGGCCACACACCAGGTGGTGGGGCTAGAGGTTTCCTAGTGATCCCAGAAAGCCTGGGCAGGTACACTCATTGCAGAGATGTCTGGGGGTGGGGGGGCAGGGAGCAGTAGGATCAGGCACAAGACCTTTTGAGATGCCTAAAGCTCCCTGGGAGTCGGAAGGGAGTAAAAGGATGGCCTCCTTTGGCTCCAGTACATGCTGTCCTACCCTCACCTCTGAGGCTCCCTTTAGCTTTCAGTACCCCAACCTAAGGAAAGCGGTGAGTTTAATGACTGAAAAACGTTAAAAAACCAAATTACAGCAACTCACTGGCTTTTTTCCTGTCCCCAATGGCTTGGTGGGACCGGAAATCCTGTCTAGCGGTTTGGGAGCAGTGGGGGCTGGGTTAGAGGAGGCTAATGGGGAGCCTCCTCCCCCAGGCACCACTGCGGCTAGAGGCTGCCACTCCTGGCCCAGAAAGGTTTCTAATTACCGCTCAGAAGCCTAATTACCTACATGCACTGGGCAACCGGGACTCTGGGCCTCCCCAGGGCCCTAACCCAGGCCCCTGCTCCCCTACAACCCTCTTAGTGCAGGCTGTAGTCTTTGCATCTTTATTTGCTTACATTTACATGCAGCTTCCCAGCACTAACCTTCCACAAACCCTTCAAAGTTATGGATTGTTCTTGTCCATCATTTCAAAGTCTCTCAGTCATGGTAAAGGAGGGAAGACCGAGGGTAGAGGCCCATGAGCTGTCTAAAACTTTGGTCCTCAGAGTTCTGGTCTTCCTATTTCCAAACTGGGACCTACAGAACACAGCTGGGAAGGCAAAGCTATTGGGGCTAACACAAGGACATATAGCTTACTATCCACGTGAGGGGAAAGGAGGCTGTCAACACTCCCCTGCAGGATGGACTGCAAAAATGAAAGCATGCAGGTACAGCCTACTGGTTCAACTGGGTTCAGGGATCTGTGTTGGTTATTTAATCCTAAAGGAAAAACAAACAAACAAACAAACAAACAAAAAAACACTCACAGTCAAGTACTGTTGATCCTTGTTGGATAGAAGCAGAAACAAGCTCTGATAAGGTTTACCCACTGGGGGCCACCTAGCTTCCAAAGGCTAGAACAGACTTGAGCTCAGATCTGTCTGAACCTTGGTCAGGAGACCTTTCTTTCAACTTTCCTGAGGCAGGATAGATAACACCCTAAAAATGGACAGATTGGGGGCACTGGGGTAAAGGGGATCTGCCTAGCACTTGGCCCTCTTATTCTAGGAAGTAGAGGTAGGAAGAGGCCAAGGGCTGGTTCAGCAAGAGAAGCCAGCAGCCCCTGTGAGAAAGAAGCTCCAAACAAGAACCTCCGCCCCCACCATGCCTGTCTTCAAGTGATTCTTGATTTTTACATGCTTATTCCCTCCCTCCAGGAAGTCCTCCAGGCTGTTCCAGCCCACCCAGGGTCCCAGCTTCAGAGCTCCCACCAGCCCTGCCAGGAAGTGGGAAGCACAGGTCTCTCCTGATGGACTCCTCTGAGCCTGGCTCCTCTATGCCAAGCAGCAGAGCTTGGCACCTCCTACCCCATCTTCTGGCAGTGTGGAGAGCAAATGCCATAGATGCTCAAGGCTGAGTGAGGACCAGGGGCAGGCTGGGCAAGGCTGAAAAGCAGCAGCCAACATGGACAAGGGTGAGAAGACACCCAGTTTCACCCACTCACAAGGCTTCCAACCATGCAGAGAGCAAGACAGGCATGGGGGCGCACAATAGCCCCTCTTTTGCTTGTTATAGACCACAGAGGGGAGGGGAGGGGCGGAGGGAAGCTGCGGTTGGAGGGTGTACACAGCAAGTGTGTGAAGAGAAGCTATCCTCATCACAGCGCCTCAGAACCAGGAAGAGAAACTGAGCGGGAGGAAGGGCGGGCTGGGCCGTGGGGCCTCCAGCCCTGGGGCCTGTGGAGGGGAGCTCCCAGTCAAACCACTTCAGCCTCTGGGCCTCAGTCTCCCAGTAGAACAAACGGGATTCTCTATCTGCTTCTATCAAAATGCCTCTGATCCAAGCAGTCTATAACCGATGGGCACTGCAGGCTGCATCATGCCTGATAAGAGAGCACCCCCAATTCATGGAGCACTCCTGACCACAGGGAACAGGGGCTCAGCTACAAAAAGCCAGTCTCCCTCCCTGCTTGTTTCTCCCTCAGCCACACAGGGAGCACACTAGCTCTTCCTTCACCAGCTCTTTATTTTTAGGTCTGAATTTGACTTTAATCATTACTTAGCGGATTCTATTTCCAGTCCTTGGATGAAGGGACCCAGAGGGGAGGAGGAGGGAGAGCCAGTGCTCCCTGCCGGGCGTGGGGGGCAGTCTGATCCTCCACCCATCCTGTCCTCAACCAAGGGTGGGGGAAACTGAGAAACACCCAAAGGGCTCGCTCTAGTCAGGCCAGCATCATGGGGAGGCTCCACCCTGTGACCTCATCCCAGCCCAAACTGTGGGACAGGAGGGCAACTGTAATGCCCACTTCCCCTGTACCAAGACCAGGCAGGAGGAAGAAGTCTGGCAGCCAGAGTCCGAGGTCACAAGCCTGAGGGACCTCTGCATTGAATGGGCCACCTCAGGGAGGACTCCTTGCCTAGGTTAGCCCTGGGACACCTTAGAGTCATCTGGGGCTATAGTCTCTTGGACCCAGGGAGTGCCAAATTGAGAGTTTGCTCAAACTGTCCACAGGGTGGCCCCTGGAGGATACTCCCAGTTTTTCAAGTCTGCATGGAAGCAGAATAAGGGGAAGCAAGGTTTGTCACAATGGCACAAACTCAGGTTAGATCTGGGCAACATCTGCCAAGGAACATTCTAGAGCTGGAAGGCTCTAGAATACCCCCTACCCTACCCCTCAGCTTTCTTCCCCTCCCAGGTCACTGGGAAAGGTGGGAAGCTGAAGCTGGCCTGGCTGTCCCTGGGTTGGGGCTCAGGGTGCCCTGCCTAAACTCAGGCTAAGGAGACCTCTATTTCTACAAGAGAATGCAGGACTGGGCCATACTTGCAGAAGCTGGAAGGCAAGAGGCCTCCTCCACTCAGCTCTGACACTGGCAGACGGGAAGGGAAATGGGTGGGGTCAGACCCTGGACATCAACCAGCAGCCCATCTTCCCAGGGCCAGCCCATGCCCTGAGCCAGCCAATCACATAGCAATGACATTTCTACCATGGGAGCTGGGGGCGGCAGGGAGGTGGAGCAGCACACTGGCCATAGTAGCCTGGAACCTCATAGAACCTCAGCCTCTGGGCCTCAGTCTCCCTGTAGAAAAAAATGGGATTCTCTATCTGCTTCTATCAAAATGCCTCTGACCCGTGCAGTCTATAACCAATGGGCATTTCAGGCTGCATCATGCAGCCTATGGAGCCAGGTTCAGGGAAATCAGTCAGGAGAGGCCTGTGCTTCCCACTTCCTGATAGGGCTGGTGGGAGCTCTGAAGCTGGGGCCCTGTGTAGGCTGGAACAGCCTGGAGGACTACCTGGAGGGAGGAGGTGAGTTTCAGAGGGGCTGGGCATCTCCCTGCTGGGCCCATGGCTCAGGTGTCTTCCTCCATTTGAGCCAGCCTGCAGTGGGCAATCCCCTCAATGACAACCTCTATCTACAGAGGGAGAGGAGAGAGGATATGCCAGGCATTTTCTAGTTCCTCAGTTAACAAGTTCACACTTCTCACACTTTCCTTTAAAGCATACATCACCATTCCTGTTATTTATACAAAGGAACTCTGGTTCAGAGGGTAGTGACTTTCCAACCCTTCATTCTGGCCTAAGTGGCATGGCTAGGCCTGGTACCCACGTGGCTTGAGTGCCAAGTTGCCTGCTCTCTGCTGACTGCTTTTGGGGCTCATAGTAACAACCCCCACAACAGCAACAGATGGGAAGTGCGTGCTCAGTAAGAGGGGATGAGTGAAGCTGTTGTGGCAGAGCTACTTAGAATATTCTGTAGCTATTTAGGCAGTTACTTAGACTGTGGAGCACCACAAGAAAATGCCCATACACTCAGTACTGAATGAAAGGTGTCACGGCACCCACACTCCAGTGCTCCAGTGAAAACAGTGACGAAGGAAGAAAATCAGGAAAAAACTGGCAGGGACTCCAAAATGCTAGAAGTCACTGTCTAGTAAAGAAATAGTGGGTAACTTTTGTTTTCTAAGTTTTCTGCAGCCATTTTGTTACTTTCTAAATTAAGAAAATTAGTATGTACATAGTTTTCTTCCAAAAAGCTCATATTTGCTCCCTTAGGTCCCACCTGGCCCCCAGTTCTGGCCCAGGTGTCTAAGGACATTTCTACCATGGGACAGCTTTTTCCACCTGGGACAGCCTCTCAGACACAGGAGGATCTGTCCCTACCTTCTTTCCCAGACTCAATGCCTCTGTTGTGTTTTTTGAGGGCTACTTGTTAAGGTTCGAAATCCCTCAAAAGATGGAGTCCAGAACTGGACCCAGATAGTTCCATCCCATTAGGCCACGTAGGTCACACAATCACAAGGTACTATTTTGAGGGAGGCTGAACTCTGCCCTCTCTCCAATACTTGCTCCATGTGGCTCAGCCTCATGGGGCCAAGTGCGCCTGCAGCAATGAAAGGACTCATCTTCTGGTCTTTGCCCTGACCCAGTGCAGGGAAAAGAGCAGCCACTTCTGAGCGGAAGGAAAGAACCGAGCTCAGATTTAAAAAAAAAAAAAAAAAAAAAAAACTCCCTGCACATATGTCAGCCTGTGTTAGGCTCCTTTCTACAAAGGCCTTTGGGGATCCTGGGCCGCACCCTTGCAGCTCACAGTTGGTAAAGAAGCAACCAACTATGTCAGATGTTAGGTCCCAGCCCCAGCTCCTCAGGATAGAAAGGAAGTCAGGACTGGGTGTGAGGCTACGTGAGTACAGCCTCACAGGCTCAGGACATCTGGGCCCCTTCTTCTGCGTTTGTCAGGGAAACAAGAGAGGGAAGAAAAAAGAAAAACCTAAATCAAGAGCAGGGGACCTCAAGTAGGACAAAACTGCAGGTGACTCCAAGGTGGCCCAGACATGGCTTAGCCTTCTCCAGGGAACCAGAGGATCTTCCTATAAAGCCAAGCTCACTCCTGCTGCCTTTGCCCCATTCCTGCTGTGGCCACACCAAGAAAGACACTGGAACACCTATGGTACAGGTGTTTGAAATGGGCCCTGGTGGTATCCCCACTCAGCTGATGCTCCCATGCCTGACAGGGTGCTGCCAGTGGAGACAGAGATCTCACCTTATCCATCTGAATTTGGTGTGTTCCTGTGCCTGCTAGGCCAAACATATAGGGAGGGCTGGGTCAGGACTGACCACAAGACTGTTTGAACTCAGTGCCAGCAGACTTCTGTGCCATACTACACAGGTGACCCCACACATTCACCACATCCCCTGTCAGTAGGACCAAGGCTCGGACTTTAAGGAAAAATATTATGGGTAGTTCTGATGCTGTCTGAGCCCAGACCTAGACAAAACTGGGGCCGGAAGCCCTCTCTAGTCCTCTGCAGTGGAACACGTGCTCATCCTACAAGATCCTCCTAGGCCAGGCAGGGGGCCTGCATCCTTGATAGGTAACAGTGCCTGTCTGGTTTCCTCCCACCCATAGCAGTCCAGCTTTGCAGAACTGAAGGTGAAAGACAGTTGGCTTCCCTCCACCAGAGGACTGGAGTAGTTACCTTCCCACCTTTGGGCTAAGTTCCTGGTCTTCAAAATGGGCAGTGAAGAGAAATCCTAGTTAAGTTCCAAAGATCTGGTTGATGGACACACCCCTTCTTAACATCTGGGCCCAGAGGAACCTGGGAGAATGGGCATTCCAGGGTGCCAGGAGGTGGGAGCATGAGGCTATTATTACCCAGTGTTACCTCCACCCCAGACAGAAGCCCTGCCCAGTTTCTCCACCCAGAGGTCAGAGGTCCCTTGGCTTAGGCCTGGTCTTCCCAGAGGTTCAGTCCCAGGACCTGGGTTTTAAGCATGGTTCAAGGGAGGTGGCTGGGCCCTAGGCTGTCTGGAGCCAGAGTACCTTAGTGTAGGAATGGAGGAAGGGGTCAGAATCAAGTGGACCAGGGCATCTGCAAGGAGGTCCTGGGCAGGAAAGGGCAAACTCTCAGGAGCCAGGCTCATTCTCCTGGGCCCTGGATCTCTAGTCACCTCCTACTCTGAGCTCCACACTGGGGGAACTCGGACAGACCTCAAAGAAGTCTGCTGGGCTGCTGAGCGTACCTCCCTGGTGGCTCCTTCCCAGCAAGATTCTGACAGAGACTCCCGGGAGAATTCGAACCCGTGGAGGAGAGGGTGAAGGAGGTGGGGGATGGGAGTGGACGCGACCGCGGTGGTAAGAGAGTCTGGACGTGCGACCTACACCCTCCTGGGGACACCCGACGCCCAGCTCCTCCCGGGCTGCCAAGCACTCACCTTTCTCGGGGCACTGCGGTCCGGGCCACCTCGACACGGGCGGCATCAGCGGCCTGCAGGACGGTCCATGCGGCCAAGGGGGAGGGGAGGGGCCTGGGGGTCCCCAGGGGGTGCGATACAAAGAGGTACGGATGCTAAAAAAGGGGGAGGAAGGACGGCCCGACAGAGGCAGGGGGACAGCCGCAAGGCCCGGGTCCGGGAGGGAAGAAAGGCGGGGGAAGGGGGCGGGAGGGAGTCAGGGGGAGGAAACAATGTAGCCGGCGCGGCCCCGGTAGAGTTCCGCTTCCGAACGCCGCTACCAAGGTTCGATTTTGGAACGTCTCGCCGGCGGCCCGGGGCCACCCTGGACGCTCGGTTGGGGGCCGCCTGGCTCCCCGCGCTCCAAGCCCGGGGGTTCGGGCGGCCGAAGACTGGCCGGGGCGGGAGGGTCGGCTGGCCGGGGGACGGCCCCGACGGCTGCGAGACCGGGCGGTCGCCCCGTTCGGACCCCGCCCCGGCGGGATCCCCGGGGTAGTGTGCAAGGTGGCGCTGGAGCCGGAGGGCGGCGGCGGGCTCGGCAGCGGTGGCGGCCAACCTCTGCTAGCCCGGGCTCCGCTGGGAGGAAGCTCGCAGGCCTGGCGAGAGGAAGCGCGGCCCGGATCCTCCGCCCGCCGCAGCGCGCCTGCGCGAGGGGGCCTGCCCGGCGCGCAGCGGGGCGTGGGCCGGCGGGACAGCGCCCCCTCCTGGGATCCTGGAGGACTGCGGGGGGTGTGTCCGCGCCCACGCCCTGCCCCCACCCGCCTTCGGGCGTGAAGTATCCCGAAGTGCTCTCCCCGAGGGCCCACCATCTCGTTTTGGAGCAGCCTCGCAGTCCTCTCTAGACGAAGCTCCCTCGCTGCTGAAGCCGGGCCTGCTTCCCTCTCTTCGGGTGTGTCTGTAAAGAGTGAACCTCACTCACAGCAGTAAGCGCTCATTCATTCACAAACATTTCCTGACGCTGACAGTATGACAGGCCCTGCTCTGGAGTCCACTAATGACACCGCTTCAGTACCGTTAGGCGTTCTTAGTTGAGTGGAGACAGGCCCATAGGTCAATGGGTCGTCACTTAGAGCTAATCGATAAAAGTGGAGAGGTGCTTGTTCAAGGTTCACAGGAAACAAAAAAGAAGGGAAGGCAAGTGGGGAGACTTCATAGAAGTGGGACCCTGGCAGAGGGAACAGCATGCACAAAGAGGCAGGGAGCAGTGAGAAAGCTTGGTGACTTCTGGAAACTATAAATAGTTCAGTAGGCTGCAGCTTTAAGTGTGGGTGGGGGGAGATGGGTTCCTTGCAAACTACAAACTACAGGGGCAAGAGAGAGCCAAAGAGCCTCATGGGATTCTCTTGGACTTTATTTTGAGCCTGGAGGCATAAGGAAGTTGTTCATAGTTGTGTTATCTTGAACAAGTTGCTTGACCTCTCTGTGTTGTAGTATCCCCATTTGATAAAACAGGGAAAATAATAACAACAACGTAAGGTTTTGTGGGGAAATAAGTTAGTAGGTTTAAAGCACTTAGTGTATAGTGCCTGGCATGGGGTGAGTCCTAAATTAAATACAGACTGTTATTATGTATCATTGTTCATGATGAGCAGGGAGACTCCAGCAGAGGTAGGCAGTATTCAGGTGCTTTCTAGGGACTGGATCCTGAAGGAAGAGTCACTTTTAGATGCACAGAGAAAAGGGGACATTCCTGGACGGGGAAAATGAGGCTGCTGGCAATGTCCTGAAATGCAAGATAAGTAAGAAGGAGCTAAAGGAGTGAAAGGGACAGTATAGGCCCTGTGGGAGGCAGAGCTGGACAGACAGTGTGGCTGCAGATTGCAAAGAGCCATAGATGCCAGGACCAGGAGTTGGGCACTGCCCTCCAGGCAAACTACTGTTAGGCACTTTGACCCACATGCCCCAGGACCAGCTTACCAGCAAGGAGCCAGCCATAATGATATGGGGAGGGATAATTTTTGAGGAGGCATCCAGTAGATCTCAGAAGTGTGGCACAATAGGGGGTGGGATATGGATTTGGGATTCAAATCCCAATACCTTTATTTTATTTATTTATATATGGTGCTGAGGATTGAACCCAGGGCTTCACGCATGCTAGGTGAGTGCTCTACCACTGAGCCACAACCCCAGCCCACAGGGTTAAATCTTAACCAGGCCTTTTACTATGTATGTGGCCTTGGACTAGTTACCTAAGTTCTCAGCTCAATTTCCTCTTCTGTATGATCAGGCTCAGGCACACCTCTGTTACGAGAGATGGGGCAGATTATAGCAAGATAACGGCTTGGGGTGAAGGGGTGGAGCTGACTTCTTTTGCTTTCCTCTGAGGTCAAGATGGAATGATAATATGGGGCCTGGGGGAGCAGGGGCTGCCACTCAGCCTGAAGGAAAGTTCTTCTGCAGCAGCTCTGCAAAGGTTTATGCAAGGGAGAAATTGACATCTCTTCCCCAGCCCTGGCTGAATTAATTGTCAGAATGATAAAGCAAGACTTTGGGGACTTGGTGAAAACACTCTAATCCCTACTCCAGTTTTGTCCCCGACCCATCTTCCATACTTGACTCTTCCCTCTGGGCCTGCTATGGCCCTATGTGTGAACTTTGGAGTCAAATAAAACCCATATTTGAATACTGGCTCCACCTCTTTTTGTCAGGGTGAAAATAATTTTTTTAACTTTCTCAGATCCCAGGTACTGGGGATAAAATCATGAGCAAATAAATAAAGGAATCCATCCCGTGGAGCTCTCCTGTAGTGCAAGGGCCAGTTAACTTCCAACCTCATATAGTTCATTCATTCATTCACATGACAAATACTTTATAGAACACCTACTAAGTGCTAAGTATCGTTCTGAGTGCCAGAGATAAAGGAATGAAGGCTATCACCATGGTTCTTGCCCAAGAGTATAAGTGGGGCTGGGGATGTGGCTCAAGTGGTAGCACGCTCCCCTGCTCCCCTGGCATGTGTGTGGCCCGGGTTCGATCCTCAGCACCACATACAAACAAAGATGTGTCCGCCAAAAACTAAAAAAAATAAATATTGAAAATCAATCTCTCTCTCTCTCTCTCACTCTCTAAAAAAAAAGAGTGTAAGTGGACAGGGCCAACAGTCACTGTAGTCTGATGGCAGCGAGCATCCCAATGGATGGGATAGAACTGGGGGAGACAGATCAGCTTCCAGACCCCAGGAAGGGACTGAGCCAATGTTGGTGGAATAGGGAAGGAAGGGTGTTTCAGGTAAAGAGGACAGGATGATTAAAGACCCTGAGCCACAGAAAAGCTCAGTGGCTCAAGTAACATATGGAAGGCCAACATGATGAGACTAGAAAGCAAGGGAGAGCAAAGCCAGAGACTGGTGTGGTGTTACATGCCTGTAAACTCAGCAACTCAAGAACCTGAGGCAGGAGAATCACAAGTTCAAGGTCAACACTGGCAATTTAGCAAGAACTTGTCTCAACATAAAAATTAAGAAGGGAGTTGGGCATGTTAGCATACGCCTATAGTCCCAGTGGCTCAGGAGGCTGAGACAGGAGGATTGTGAATTCAAAGCCAGCCTCAGCAATGGCGAGGTGCTAAGCAACTCAGTGAGATCTTGTCTTTAAATAAAATACAAAAATAGGGCTAGGGATGTGGCTCTGTGGTTGAGGGCTCCTGAGTTCATTCCCTGGAACCAACCAACCAACCAACCAAACAAACAAAAACAACTGTCAGATCAGTCGGGGGAGGCTTTATTGAGATCTCACTCCCAGGCGGAACTCTATCAGACCCACAGAGGGGACAGGGGAAGGGTCTGAGGAGAAACCTCGTGGAAGCTCGACCGGACTGGACTTTTATGGGGCTTACAGCAGGAAGGGAAGGGCTTGGGACAGGAAAAGGTGTTTCTAGGGTCCCTTACCCCCTTGGAGTTGGTCAGGGGAGTTGGCTGAACTCCAGGATTGGCCAGGGGGTCCTGCTGATTGACAGGCGTTTCCGCCGGCATCTGATTGATGTTCTTTTTCGGCTTAGGCTGCTTTGTTCTAAGTTGCCACTAAGTCGCCACCAAGTTGCCGCCGCCGACCTGACAACAACCACCCCAAAAAACCCCACACATAGTAGGGCTGGGTGGGGTGGGGTACACCTGTAATCCCACGACTGGGGCTACAGCAGGAGGATCAGAATTTCAAGGCCTGCCTCAACACCCTGTCTTAAAATAAAAAATAAAAAGGGTTGGGAATGTAGCTTATTGAAGGATGACCCTAAGATCAATCCCTAGTACCAAAAAAGAAAAAGAAAAAGAAAAAGAAAAAGAAAGAAAAAATGCCTAGTGAGGATGAGGCTCTGGCTATGGCATGGTCTGGTCCTGACCAGTGATGATGGGCTGGGGCCTGGTGGAAGCAGCAAGAGGAAAAGAGATGGACAGAGGAGAGTCACGTGACAACTCTCCAAGAAGGGCTATTTGTGGAGAATGAGGATCGGAGAGAAGTCAGGCTTGCCTCCTCCCGTTGTGACTGGAGCTCCTGAGGAGATGGGGGTTCTCTTTGCTCAGATGGGGAGAGTCTGGGGAAGAGGGCAGGCTGGGGTAGCACTCAAGAGCTCAATTTTGGAAAAGCCGAGTTTGAGCAGCCTGTGAAACAATGGAGATATGAAGTCTGCATTTGGAGCCAAACACTAGCTTTCCTAGGCTGAGCCACTTGTCCCTGGGTGGTGGGGTGAGCCCCAAGCGGGTGAAGAAAAGAGAAAGACCTATTGGATATGGAGAATGGGAACAGAGCATCAGACTTTTGACTGCTTTTGGTGGTGGGAGCCAAAAGGCCTTGCTCCATCAGAGTTGAGTTAGTGTCCAGAGATCCAGAGCACATTTGTGGGTGGACTGAGCTCTCAAGGTTCCCTGGGAAGAGAAGGGCCTCTTCTCCCTCCTCTACCTCCTCCCCTCCCCCGCTCCCAGCCTCTTTGCTCAGAGATGACAGTTTAGAGAAGCTGGTGTGAAGTAGCTTGAAACTCAGACACTCTGGGCAGTCCCCCAGGGCAGAAAACAGGAAGCCAAGATTAAAGGCAGATTTCCAGCAAAGTCCCCTTCAACTTCCTGTATACAGGTGCTCAGGCAGAGCAAGCTGTGAGCCAGAGGGGCTGGGCTGGCTTCCTGCAGTGGCCAACCCTCCAATTTTGGGAGCTGTTCTTTGGCCTTGACATCACCACTTCTGCTCAGGCCTTTGGGGAAGGAGTCTCCTCTAGAAAGAGGCTGTAGAATGAAACCGTTGGTGGCAGACAGGAAACAGCAGGGCAGTGGAGGCACCAAGCAGAAAGGGCAAGGGCTTTGTGGTTTCACAGGCTTTGGGGTCACTCACTTCCTTGCTGTGGGGTCTCAGTGAGCTGTGGGGGTAGATTGAGGGGCCAATAGGATAGAAAGGGGGCCTTATGGGAAGGTAGCCAGGGAGACCAGGCCAGTGCTTGGAGCTGAGAGTATCTAGGGAAAAGAAACCAGGAGAAAACAAGTGGCCTCAACAGTGGTCCTTCTCATCCCAATACCAAGAGCTGCTTGGCTGATATCCACAGTTGCCAAAGCCTCCAGGAACCAGAATGGGCCTTGCCTGAGACCTCTTCACCTTCCTGACCCATGGGAGAACAGGGTCCCTGGGACTCCAAGTCAGGAACTGAGACTGCCTCATGCAGAGGCTAAAGGTCCACCCTTCAGATGACCCTTCCACTCTCCTGAGGGAGCCTGAGCTCACACCTCTCCAATTCATTTTGTCCTTGGTCCCTCCCTGGAAGGAAGTATGCCTGCCTGAATTCAGGGTTATCACTAAAAACCTCCTTCCTAAGACTGGATGAATTTATCATGATGCCAAGGATGACAGGTTGGTCAGATTTGGTGATCTATAGGTTTGACTACTGTGCATAAGTGGAGGGCTCTGAGCATGGAGATGGGAACTGCCAACTGCCTTCAACTTCTACCCCCCTTGAGACCAGGGAACTATTGTTTACTGAGCACCTACTATATACCAGGTACTTTATTATTGTTCTAGAGGATAATAGCTAATATTTGTAGACCATTGTTCACTCTAGACTGCCCCAGTTTGCTCCAAGTGGACTTCCTCGAAAGTTAGTCTTTGTTTCCTTCATAACGGTAGTAGAATTTCTAGTGGTGACTTTGTGGCCTTAGTGGTGTTAGTGGTACTGGTGACCCAATCAAGAGAACCCTTTGGGAACTGGAGGTCCCAACCCTTGTGGCTGAAGACAGCCTTCACACAGGGCCTCCACCACCACAAGGGTTTATGGACTCTGACCTCAGAGGTCCTGGGTTCAGGGCTTTGGTATCTCCCTGGAAAGTGCAGATCACAAGTCAAGTCCACGGCCTGGGGCTGTGGCTTAGTGGTAGAATGCTCACCTAGCATATGTGAGGCCCTGGGTTTGATCCTCAGCACCATATATAAATAAATAAATAAATAATGGGCTGGGGTTGTGGCTCAGTGGTATCGCGCTTGCCTAGCATGCGTGAGGCACTGGGTTTGATTCTCAGCACCATGTACAAATAAATAAAAGAAATGTCCATCAACAACTAAAAAATTTTTTTAAAAAATAAAAATAAAAAAAATAAATAAAAGGTATTGTGTACCAACTACAACTAAAAAAAAAAAAAAAAGAAAAAGAGTCAAATCCGTGACACAAATTGTTTGAGATACCTGGGATCTCTGGAAACTGTCCTATTAGCTCCCCACAGCATGTTTCTCTCCTCCTAGGCCCTGTCTTGGCATGTTCAGGCTACAAGGACACAGATGGTCAGCAAGGCCATACCAGTTCCTGGGAGGGATGAGCAGATTCAAAGTGGATACAGAGCACAGAAACCCTCAGACCCATCAGGAGGGGAGGCAGCAGGGGGACTGCTGGGACAGAGGCCCTGAAGCTGGAAGAGGTTGAACATTGGGCTAAAGTTAAACAGGCCCAGAGGAGCAGAGTGCACGATGTGGAGTCTTGGGAGCAGAAGTGTCTAGTGAAGCACCGGGTCTTTGGATTTAATCCTCAGAGTAGAGACACCGCCCTCTGCATTGGAGGATTTTGCCACAGCCTCAGCTGATCGGATTTGCTTTGTAAAAAGATTACTCCTTCTTCTGGGAGGAGAATTGACTGGCTGTTTGTTCTTGGAAGCTTCCATGTCCCCTTCCCATATTCCAAGGCTGGATCCCTCCCCTCCCTGTGCTCTCTCAATGGCATGAGAGCACTGACTACTCTCTTTGTGCTGTGTCCTGATCTGCTGCTGAAGGCTGAAGCCTGGTGCTGCTGAAATGTTGGTTGAATGAATGAGTGACATGAATTTTAATTAATAATAATAATAGACAACATTAATATAGGGCTTACAATCTGCCAGCACATCCTAAGCACTTTTTTTTTTTTTTTAAATAGTAAGGATTGAACCCAGGGACGCTCTATCACTGACCTACATTCCAGCCCTTTTTATTTTTTATTTTGAGACAGGGGCTCACTATGCCCAGTCTGGCCTTGAACTTCCTGCCTCAGCTTCCTGAGTCTCTGGGATCACAGGTGCCACCATGCTCAGCTCTGAGCACTTTTAAATGTCATTTAATCTCCCAACACATTCATGATAAAGGTATTATTACAATCTTCATTTTACAGATAAGGAAACTGAAGAGGGAGTTAATGAGGGAACTTGTGTCACCAGACTCTGGGTGGAAGGAAGGACCTAGGATATTATCTCATCCTTCTATTAACAGCTTCCGGTTTAGAGTCCTGCTGTACCCCTGACCAGCTGAGTGACCTTGGCTTGATTTTTGCAGTGCTGGAGATTGAAGCCAGTGTCTCCTGTTTGCTAGGGACAAGCTGATACCACTGAGCCACAGCCCAGACCCCTGCTGAACCTCCCTGAGCCTGTTTCTGCGTCTCTAAAATGGGAATGAGGGCCCAGTTCCCAGGGACTTACACTAAACTGGAATGATGTATAGGGCTTTGACACAAGGCAATCTTCACTTACTGGCACCAAGATGAATATTTTTTCTCTCATTCTAAAACAGGCTTTGTAGTCCCTGCTCTCCCCTGCTGTCCTCTAAAGGTTCGGTGGCCTCCCTGAGGGTGGGGCCGGGGCTTTTGTCTGTTTCTGAGCCTACAGTTTCACAATGGCTGATGAATTGAAAACCCTCATTCATCCATTCACCAAACATCCCAGCAGTTTACAACTTTCCAGGCACTGGAGTGGCTGGGATTGGTGGTGGCCAGCAGGTTCTCACTTGGAGTCCTGGGCTCATAAAATCTTTTGCAGGTTGATACTTACTCCTCCACAATGCCAGAGATCTCCACCTGCCAGGAGTCCTTTTTTGCTATACTAAACCCCACCCAGGAGTCCCCAGGTCTGCTCTCTGATTGGAAGTCCTGCCAGTGCAGCTCTCTGATGGCTGTTGGGAACCACATGGAAGAAGGCAATGTTGGAGACCAGGCTCCAGCAGGGCAGGTGAGGAGAAGAAGTGGGAACTTGTCCAGCTTTTGCAAATCTCATGCAAATCCACCTACCCAGTGTTTCACCCTCAATAAACTAATGTTCTTACACCTGTTCCTGTCAAAGATTAGGGGAGCTAATAAAACCATCAGTCTGGGTGGGGACCTGGTAGAGTTGTAAGGAGGGAATCTTCTTTGAGTCAAGGAGGCTCTGGTGGCCTGTGAGAGAGGAAGTCTGGAGGGTCTTTCCTTAGGGGACTCAAAAGGCCTGGAGGGAAACACCTTTTCCCCTTGTCAGCAAGCGCTTCAGGGTTTTGTTCTGGAGAGCCCTAGTGTCAGTGTGGGGAACTCTGAGGACAGAGCCTACAGCCTGTGGAATAAATAAGTGAGTGACTGAATTCTCTTTGGGGGTCTCTGGCTGTCACTCCTGCCACAGGTCTCAGGGCTCCCATTAAGGTCCTTGCCTGCATCCCCTCTGTCCTTTCCCCTAGTCCACCTTCTCACACCCCCCAACCTGAACCTCTGGGCCTGCCGGAGCAACCTCATGAAATAGGGGTAGTCTGGGGTCCCTGTCAGCTCTTTCTACAGCAAGTTCTGGTTGGGGAGATGGACTTCTCCGCCTCCAAATTCTTCCCACCCACTCTCCTGGGCCCACATTTTGGTTCCCCTGATTGTGGCCTTCAAGTCCTTGACTGCTAGTAGTGTAGCCAGCTCTCACCATCCAACTCCACTTGTGGCCAGTCCAAAGTGAGTGGCAGCCCCAGAGAGAAAGCAGTCCTGCCTGTCAGGAGCCAGAACCACCCCCTGCCTGGTCCCTGTGCTGGAGGGCAAGGGACTCTACCTTTGCTGAATGAGTGAATAATTAATGTCTGGGTGAGAGGACCACAGCTGGGGCAGGGCTGGTGGCTTCCCTGAACTTGTGTTACAAAGCAAGGCCTCTAGGCTGAGGGAAGCAGTGCCAACAACACCAGGGCCCTTGGAGGTTATTTTCAGTGGCAGCTGGGAGCAGAGAGGCCAGGGGCAGCATCCTGTGCAAACCGCATTGGAGGCCTCATCTTGGGTGGCTGCCATTTCCCCAGCGTGACTCCATCTTTTCTGTTGCTTTTGTGAACAGTGCATTTCTTTTTGGGCTAATATTAACTGAGGTAGGTTTCTGTTGATTGTGACTTAGAATGGGTGCCCCTGACCCCGCCCTCACCGAGGCAGCGGGAGGCTGAGGTAGGGTCCTGCGTGGGAAGTGGGAGATTTGTGGCAGCAATAGGCAAAAGTGATTGCCTTCCCCTTGCACTCCACAGTTCCTTGCCTTCTGCCCTCTCAGAACTGTTTGGTCTCCACCGGAGCCCTCCAGCTGGTTTTGTCAGATCTAAGGGGAAACCATGCCCTCTGGTGGCAAGATCTCAGATCCCAAGATGAAGAGAAAGAGAAGAGGCCCCTGGCCGAGATTGAAGTCACAAGGCTCTGGCTTCAGTCCAGTGCCCATTTTGCACAGCTGGAGCATATCTGCTCTGGGAAAGCTGAGCTGTTCGAAGCCTGGAGAGGTCCCTGTCGTAGGATTGACTGTGGCAGGAGCCAGAACTGAATGGTCCCCAATAGAGTGTCCAGGCCAGTGCTAATCAGAGCTAGCCTGGGAGTACAATGGTGGGGAGCGCAGGGCAGCTGAAGGGAAGGAGCTAAGTCCACTTCTGGGAAGCATGTTGTTTCCTGTTCACAGAATGGCAGAAACTGGCCCTTCTAGAAACCACACCCAAGGGCCCCATCTAGGTCTGGAAGGGCTTTTCTAAAGGGGTACTGGTGGGGAGCCAGATCAGCATATGGCTGCCAGGACTCCTCAAGTTTCCATTCTTCAAGGCTGCAAACTGATTCTAAGGCCACTGGAGCTCTTGGACCAACATCAGCAATACTGATAGCCCCAGTATTTTCTTGAATAATAAGGGCCAGGTAAGGAGGGTAGAAAGGTCCACTCTGTTGAATATCTACTGTGTGTTGCATGTTTGTATTAGCTATCATTTGATCATTATCCTTCAAAGAAGACCGCAGCATATAGATCTTATCTGTGTATCAGGGCTGATTTGCAGAATGACTCTGGGCTCTCTCTCCTGCCCCAGGAGGGGATCTTCACTGGCAGCCGCAGAGGCCCTGGGCTACAGATGCTAGGTTTGCTTGGCAGTGAAAGTCTGTGAACTGGGGAGATGTTTGCCTCCTGCCTGCCCACCCTCCATATAGGCATATAAAATTGCTGATGCAGGGTGGTTTCCTGTTGGAAACAGGGCAGGAAAGTCTGGTTGCAGTGTTTCTGGACCCTGAGATGGGAGGCAGAGACAGGAAGGAGGCACATGCTGAGGCGAAGCTTTTGGCTTCACAATCTGCCTTGGTCCAGACTCTTTGAGGGGGAGCACAGAGCTCTGGTGCCAGGTTGGGGTGTCATTTGTTGATCAGGGCAATTTTTTTTTTTTTTTGGTACTGGGGATTGAACTCAGAGGCACTAAACCATTGAGCCACATCCCCAACCCTTTTTTGGTATTTTATTTAGAGATAGGCTCTCACTGAGTTGCTTAGTGCCTCACTAAATTGCTGAGGCTGGCTTTGAACTCATTATTCTCCTGACTCAGCCTCCAGAGCCTCTGGGATCACAGGCGTGTGCCGCTATGCCTGGCATGATCAGGGCAATTTTTGTAGCTGATAGGTGCAAGAACTACCAGCAAGCTTGAGGTCAGATCCAACTCTGCAAATGACTAGGGGTGTCACCTTGGGCAAGTGACCTCTCCCTCTGCACCTCTGTTCCCATCTGCCCAATGGGCATGCATGCGATGTGTGTAAGGGCAAACACAGTGGGGACCTGGCATAGAGCAGGTGTTCAGCTCAGGGAACTTTGGCTGATTTTCTTTCTTTAAAAAAATTATTGCCAGGTGTGGTGGTGCACGCCTGTAATCCCAGCAACTTGGGAGGCTGAGGCAGGAGGGTCACGAGCTCAAAGCCAGTCTCAGCAACTTAGCAAGGGACTTAGCAACTCAGCGAGACCCTATCTCTAAATAAAATATAAAAAAGGGTTGGGGATGTGGCTTAGTGGTTAAGCACCCCTGGGTTCAATCCCCAGTGTAAAAATAAAATAAAATAAAAATTATTCACACATATTAATTTGACAAATTAATGGGTTTCACTATGACATTTCCATATATGCATATATTGTACATTTATCATATCTATTCTCCTTTGTACCTGCTGACCTTGTACTCCCTTCTCTCCCTTCTCCTCCTGATTCTCTTTCCCTTCCCTAATAGTCCCTAATCTACTTTCAGGTCCTTTTTCCTCCACATATAAGACAAAATATGCAACACTTGTCTTTCTGTGTCCTTTATTTCCATCTATTTTTCTGAAAAAAAATGTGATTTTCTTTTTTAAAATTTTTTTTAGTTGTAGATGGACACAATATCTTTATTTTTATTCGTTTATTTTTATGTGGTTCTGGGGATCGAACCCAGGGTCTCACGCATGCAAGGCAAACACTCTACCACTGAGCTACAACCCCAGCCCCATG
Organism: Urocitellus parryii; assembly: GCF_045843805.1. Taxonomy (NCBI): domain Eukaryota; kingdom Metazoa; phylum Chordata; class Mammalia; order Rodentia; family Sciuridae; genus Urocitellus; species Urocitellus parryii. Next base: position 117,867,240 of record NC_135536.1, on the reverse strand, counting down.
ATATGATTTTCTTCTTCTTATGGCTGAGTAATACTCCATTGTGTGTCTATACCATATTTTCTTTACCCGTTTGTTTGTTGAGGGGCACCTAGGCTGATTCCCTGCTTTAGCTATTGTGAACAACGCTGCAATAAACATGTGTATGGGGGCTGGGGATGTGGCTCAAGCGGTAGCGCGCTCGCCTGGCATGCGTGCAGCCCGGGTTCGATCCTCCAGCACCACATACAAACAAAGATGTTGTGTCCGCCAATAACTAATAAATAAATATTTAAAAAAAAAAAAAAAAAAAAAAAAAAAAAAAAACATGTGTATGGAGGTATCTCTTTTGTGTGCAGACTTCATTTCCTTCAGATAACTATGGAGGAGTAACATAGCTGGATCATATGACAGTTCTATTTTTAGGTTTTTGAGGAACCTCCATACTGTTTTCCATAGTGGCTGTACTAATTTACATTTTACCAACAGGGTATAAGTGTTCCTTTTTTTCTCTGCATGCTTACCAACATTTTGTTTTGAATATGTCTATTCTGACTGTAATGAGATGGACTCTCAATATATTTTTAATTTGCATTTCCCTGAATGCTAAAAATACTGAGCTTTTTTCCTCCATATATTTAGTTTGAGAGGTGTCTGTTCAGATTTTTTGTCCCCCTTCCACCCCTGGGGTTTGAATCCAGGGCCTCACACATGTAGGGAAGGCTATACCCCTGGCATTTCCCCCTGCTTATGGGGGATTGAACCCAGGGGTGCTTTACCACTGGGCTATACTCCCAGCTTTTTACATTTTTATTTATTTATTTATTTATTTATTTAAAAAATCTTTACAAGATTTTGTTTTTATAGTTGTAAGATGGATAGAATGCCTTTATTTTATTTGTTTATTTTTATATGGTGCTAAGGATCGAACCCAGTGCCCCACACATGCTAGGCAAGTGCTCCACCATTGAGCCACAACCCCAGACCCCCTCCCAGCCATATTTTTTATTTTGAGACTAGGTCTCACTAAGTTGCTGAGGCTGGCTTCAAACTTTCAATCTTCCTACCTCAGTCTTCCGAGTTGTTGGGATTACAGGTGTTAGCCACAGTACCTAGCCCCTAGCCCTTTATTAAAATTTTAGTTTGAGACAGGGTTTCACTAAACTGCTCAGGTTGGCCTCCAACTTGTGATCTTTCTGTCTCAGCCTGCTGAGTAGCTGAGATTACAGGGTATGTGTGTGAGTGTGTGTGTGAGTGTGTGGTGTGTGTGTGTGTGTGTGTGTGTGTGTGTTTAAAATTGAATTATCTCTTCTTTTGTTGCTTTTTGAATTCTTTATTATTCTGGATATTAACCCTCTGTCAGATGGATAGCCGGTGAGGATTTTCTCCCATTCTGTAGGTCTCTTCCCTCTGATGATTGTTTCCTTTGCTGTGCAGAAGCTTTTAAATTTGCTATTGTCTGGTTTGTCAATTCTTGCTTTTGTTTCTGGGGCTACTGGAGTTCTATTCAGGAAAGCATTGTCCGTGCCAATATTTTGAAGTGTTTCCCCAATGTTTTCTTCTAGTAGTTTCAAAGTTTCAGCTCTTACATTAAGGTCTTTGTTCCATTTTGAGTTGATTTTTGTACAGGGTTAGACATATGGGTCTAGTTTCAATCTTCTATGTGTGGATCCAGATTTCCCAGCACAATTTGTTGAAAAGGCTATCTTTACTCTAATTTATGTTTTTTGGCACCTTGTCGAGAATCAGTTGGCTGGAGATGCATGGATTTATTTCTGGGTCCTCTATTCTGCTCCATAGGTCTACATGCCTGTTTTTTATGCAGATACCATGCTGTTTTTTGTCACTGTGACTCTCTAGTATATTTTGAAATCCCGTACTGAGATGCCTCCAGCATTGCTCTTTTTGCTTAGGATTTCTTTGGCTATTCAGGGTCTTTTGTGCTTGCATATGGATTTGGGATTGTTGTTTTTAGTTCTGTGAAGAAAGTCCTTGCTATTTTGATGGTGATTGTATTAAATCTGTAGATTGCTTTGAGTATATGGCCATTTTCATAATATTAATTCTCCAAAATCATGAGTAGGGGAAGTTTTTCCACTTTCTAGTGTCTTCTTCAATTTCTTTCTCCAGTTTTTTGAAATGTTCATTGTACAGGTCTTTCACTTCCTTAGTTATGTTTATTCCTAGGTATTATTTTTTTTAGGGCTATCATGAACTGAATTGCTTTCTTGATTTTCTTTCTTGATAAGTTCATTACTGGTATATAGAAATGCTGCTGATTGCTGGGTGCAGTGGCACACACCTATAATACTAGCTATGGGGAAGGCTGAGGCAAGAAGATCTCAAATTTGAGACCAGCCTCAGCAACTTAGTGAGATCTTGTCTTATCATGTGTGAAGCCTTGAATTCAATCTCCAGTGTTAAAAAAAAGAAAAGAAAAATAAAAAAGAAAGAAAAGAAACAAAGAAAAAGAAAAAATTAAAAAGAAAAACTACTGATTTTTGTGTTGATGGTGTATCCTTCTACTTTACTGAATTTGTTTATCAGTTCTAATAGTCTTTTGGTGCAGTCTTAGAGCTTTCTAAGCATAGAATCATACTATCAGAAAACAGGGTTAGTTTGACTTCCTCCTTTCCTATTTCTTTATCTTTCCTAATTGCTCTGATAAAATTACTAGAACTATGTCGAGTGAGAATAGATACCTTGTCTTGTTCCTGATCTTAGAGGAAGTGCATTCAGTTTTTTTTTCCCATATAGTGTGGTGTTGGCTATGAGTTTGTCATATACTTAGCTTTTATTGTGTTGATATGATCCTTCTATACCTAATTTATTCAGACTTTTTCATGAAGGGATATTGAATTTTATTGAAGACTTTTCCTGCATTTTTTGAGATGATCATGTGATATTTCCCCCTTAATTCTCTGCATGTGCTGTATCATGTTTATTTCTATTTTATTTTTGATAGTGGAGATTGAACCCAGGATTCTTTACCATTGAGCTATCTCCCCAGTCCTTTTTATTTTTTATTTTTGAGACAGGGTCTCACTAAGTTGCTCAGGCTAGCCTCACATTTGCAATCCTCCTGCCTCAGGCTCCTGGGTTGCTATGATTACAGATGTGCCCCTTCTCACCTGGCATGTATTATGTTTATAGATTTGTGTATGATGAACCACCTTTCATTCCTGGTATAAAATCAACTTGATCATGGTGTATTATTTCTTAATATGCTTTTGAATTCAATTTGTAAGTACTTGTTGAGATTTTTGCATCTATGTTCATGAAGAGTATTGGTTTATAGTTTTCTTTTCTGTTACTTCCTAATCAGATTTTGATAGTAGAGTAATTCAGGCTTCATAGAATGGGTTTCGGAGGGTTCCTTCTTTTTCTGTTTTATGAACTAGTTTGAGAAGCCTTGGTGTTAATTCTTTGAAAGTCTGGTAAAATTCAGCAGAGAACCCATCTGGTCTGGGGACTTTTCTTTGTTAGGAGATTTTTGTGTGTGTGTGTGTGGGGGGGGGAGTGAATCCAGGAATGTTCTATCACTGAGCTATATCCCAATCCCTTTTCAAAATTTTTATTTTATGACAAGATTCAAGTTTCCTAGGTTGGCCTCAAACTTATGATCCTCCTGCCTCAGCCTCCTGATTCTCTGGATTTATGGCATGTGCTACCATGCCTGGCTCTGTTGGGAGACTTTTTTATTACTCCTTCAATCTCATTAATTGTTATTGAGCTATTTAAGTCTTTTATATTCAATTTTGGTATGTCATATGAATGCATAGATTTGCCTATTTCTTCTAGATTTTCCAATTTATTTCTATATATTTTTTCAAAATATTCCCTGATTATCATCTGAATTCAGTGGTATCTGTTGAAATCTCTTTTTTTTTTAATCTCTAATTTTATTTATTTGGGTGTTTTCTTTCTTTTTTTTAAAAAAAAAATTATTTTTTAGTTATAGGTGGACACAATGTCTTTATTTTATGTGGTGCTGAGGATCGTATCCAGTGCTTCACGCATGCTAAGGGCGTGTTCTACCTCTGAGCCACAACCCCAGCCCTGGGTCTTCTCTTACTTTTGGTTAGTTTAGGTAAAGGTTTGTCAATTTTGTTTATATTTTCAAGGAACAAATTTTTTGTTTCACTGATTCTTTTTAGTCTCTAATTGAACCCAGGGCCACATGCATGTTGGGCGAGCACTCTACCACCAACCTATACCTCCAGCACTATTTCATTTATTTCTGCCTTGATCTTTATTATTTCTTTCCTTCTACTGAATGTTTATTCTTGCATCTGTAAGATCTTGAGATGCATATTGGGTTGTTTGTGATCTCTCTTTTTTTTAATGTAAATACTTGATGTTATAAACTTCCCTGTTAATACCGCTTTCACTGTAATCCCACAGATTCTGATGTGCTGTGTTTCCATTTTCATTTCATTCTAGGAATTTAAAATTTTTCTCCTTGATAACTTTAAGGACCCACTGTTCTTGTTTAATTCTCATATGTTTGTGTAATTTCTGTAGTTTCTCTTACTGTTGATTTCTAGTTTTTTATTCCATTTTTATCTGATAAGATGCAAGAAATTATTTTATTTTTTAAAAATCTATTAAGACTTGCTTTATGGCCTAATACATAGTATATCTTGGAAATAGTTCTTTGTGCTAATGAAAAGAATGTATTCTGCTGCTCTTGGATGGAATATTCTATAGATGTCTATTAGTCTATTTGATCTATAGTATAATTTACCTCTAGTGTTTCTTTATTAATGTTTTGCTGGACAATCTACCTATTGGTGAGACTGGAGTATTGAAGTCACCCATTATTAGGACCTATCTCTTTCTTCATGTCTAGTAGTGTTTTTTTTTTTAATTTTAAATTTTTTGATACCAGGGATTGAGCCCAGAGATGCTTAACCATTGAGCAACATCCCCAGCCCTTTTTATTTTTTGTTTTGTGATAAGGTCTCACCAAATTGCTAAGACTGGTCTTCAACTTGAGATCCTTCTGCCTCAGCCTCCTGAGTCACTGGGATTATAGATGTTTTATTTCTATAATCTAATTATAGATTATTTATTTTTGGTACTAGGAATTTAAATCAGGAGTACTTTACCACTGAGCTACATCCCAGCCCTTTTAAATTTTTTGGTTTGAGACAGGCTCTGAATAAGTTGCTGAGTGCCTTGCTAAGTTGCTGAGGCTGGCCTTGAACTTGTGATCTTCCTAGCTTAGCCTCCTGAGTCTCTGGATTATAGGTGTTCACCACCGTGTCCTACTTAGTAGTGTTTATTTTATAAAATTGGATGCTGTGATGTTCAGTTAAATCTTCTAGATGAATTGTTCCCTAGATTAACATATAATGGTTTTCTTTGTCTCTTCTGACCACAGATTTTGTCTTAAAGTCTATTCTGTTAGTTATAAGTATGGCTACTCCTGTTTTCAGATTCCATTTGAACATATTGTTCCATCTTTTCCCTTGCCATCTGTGTATGTCTTTGCAAGAAACTTTGAGACGAGTTTCTTGTAGCCAGCATATTGTTGGGTCCTGGTTTTTAATCCAACCATCCATTCTGTGTCTTTTAATTGGTTAATTAAGACCATTTATATTTAGGGTTATTATTAAAAGGCATATAATTGAGCTGGGGCTGTAGTTAAGTTGCAGAGCACTTGCCTAGCATGTGTGAGGCACTGGGTTAGATCCTCAGCACCACATAAAAATAAATAAAAAAATTAATTAAAGGCATTCTGCCCATCTACAACTACAAAAAATTTTTTTAAAAAAGGCATACAGTTGTTTCTGTGATTTTGTTGATTCTCTTATGGTTGTTTTAAATATTGCATATTTCTTCCTCTATTATTCATTTGATGTTTTACTATGTTAATACTGTTGGATTCATTTCTATTTCTCATCTGTGTGCTTACTCTTTAAGAGAGCTTTCATCTTTCCTGTGTCTCATTATTGTGTTTGTCTTTCTTCCTCATCTAGAAGTAGGATTGTCTTTAAGTATCTTTTGTAATGCTGGTCATTGATCACTGATTTCCATCATTTTTTTAATAATAGATATTACTTATTTCCTAGTGATGGTGTGATAAAGCAGACTTCTTCATAATTTGTGATTAAAACTATATAACAACACAACAAATAAGTTTCTAGTTCTTTATAAATTCATCTACCTCAATCATCACTTTTTGGACATTCTCTAAGAAACTATCAAATATCTGGAGCTACAATGCTGTGAAAGGTGTCAGCCAGGGGATATTCCCAACAGCATTATTTATAATAGAAAAATATTAAAGCCCAGGCTAAGCCCTTTATAATTAATTGGAATGTTCTAAACATAAAAACAAATTAATAGATTTTATAGTTTAATAGTGAAATCGTATTAAAAAGAATGAAAAGATTATGCGTGATTATATCCCTTTTGTCTCTTTTCCAATTTTTTAATTCCAAATTTTAAATTTGTTCGTATTAGTTATACATGACAGTAGAATGCATTTTGACGTCTTGTACACTCCCCTCTACACAAATCAAAGTTCCTTTATTCTTCCCTACCCTTCTCCACCCCACTATGGCTCAGCATCTCCTTATCAGAGAAAATATTCAGCTTTTGGATTTTTGGAATTGGCTAATTTCACTTAGCATGATATTCTGTACTTTCATCCATTTAACTGCAAATGCCATAATTTCATTCTTCTAGAAGGCTGAGTAATATTCTATTGTGTATATGTACCATATTTTATTTATCTATTCATGTGTTGAATGGCATCTAGGTTGGTTCCATAGTTAAACTATTGTGAATTGAGCTGCTATAAACATTGATGTGGCTATGAGACTGTTGTATGCTGATTTTTAAGTCCTCTGGGTATAAACTGAGGAGTAGGATAACTTGGTTAAATGATGGATCCATTCCAAGTTTTCTGAAGCATCTCCATATTGCTTTCCAGAGTGGTTACACCAATTTGCAATCCCACCAGCAATGTGTGAGTGTACCTTTTTCCCCACATCCTCACCAACATTTATTGTTGCTTGTATTCTTGATAATTGCCATTCTGACTGAGTGAGATGAAATCTTAGAGCAGTTTTGATTTGCATTTCTCTAGTTGCTAGAGATAAATGATAAACTTTTTAATATATTTGTTAATCATTTGTATTTCTTCTTTTTTTTTTTTTAAGAGAGAGAGAGAGAGAGAGAGAGAGAGAGAGAGAGAGAGAGAGAGAGAGAGAGAAGAGAGAGAGAGAGAATTTTTAAATATTCGGCGGACACACATCTTTGTATGTGGAGCTGAGGATCGAACCCGGGCCGCATGCATGCCAGGCGAGCGCGCTACTGCTTGAGCCACATCCCCAGCCCTGTATTTCTTCTTTTGTGAAGTAGTCACTTCTGTTCAGTTCCTTAGCACATTTATTGATTGGGTTATTTGATGGGTTTTTTTTTTTTTTTTGGTGTTGAGTTTTTTGAGTTCTTTATATATCCTGGAGATTAGTGCTCTATCTGAGGTACGAGTGGTAAAGATTTTTACCCATTCTATAGGCTCTCTCATCACATTATTGATTGCTTCCTTTGCTGAGAATAAGCTTTTTGGTTTGAATCCATTCCATTTATTGATTTTTAAAAATTTTTCCTTCTTGAGCTTTAGGAGTCAGGTTCAGGAAGTCAGATCCTGGGCTGACATAGTGATGATTTGGGCCTACTTTTTCTTCTGTTAGGCACAGAGTCTGTTCTAGTGTCTAAGTCTTTGATCCACTCTGAATTGATTTTTGTGCAGGGTGAGAGATAGAGATTTAATTTAATTTTGCTACATATGGATTTCCAGGTTTCCTAACACAATTTGTTGAATAGGCTATCTTTTCTCCAATGTATGTTTTTGGTGGTTTTGTTTAGTATAAGATAACTGTACTTATGTGGGTTAGTCTCTGTGTCTTCTATTTTGTACCATTGGTCTATACGTCTATTTTGGTACCAATACCATGATGCCATTTTTGTTACTGTTGCTTTGTAGTATAGTTTAATGCCTGGTATTGTGATGCCTCCTGCTTCACTCTTCTTGCTAAGGATTGCTTTATTCTGGGTCTTTTATTTTTTCAAATGAATTTCATAATTGCCTTTTCTAGTTCTATGAAGATTGTCCTTGGCCTGGGTATGGTGGCACATGCCTATAATCCCAGCAGTTTGGGAGGCTGAGGCAGGAAGATCACAGGTTCAAAGCCAGCCTCATCAAAAGTGAGGTGCTGAGCAACTCAGTGAAACCCTATCTCTAAAGAAAAGAGGTAGGGATGGAGATCTGGCTCAGTAGTTGAATGTCCCTGAGTTTAATCTTTAGTATCCCCCCAAAAGAAAAATAAAAGAATGTCATTAGGATTGTAATAGGAATTGCATTAAATCTGTATAACAATTTTGCTAGTATGGCCATTTTGACTATATTAATTCTGCCTATCTAAGAGCATGGGAGATATTTCTATCTTCTAAGATCTACTTCAATTTCTTTCTTTAGGGTTCTGTAGTTTTCATTGTAGAGGACTTTTACCTCTTTTGTTAGATTGATTTCCAAGTATTTTATTTTTTTTTTCAGGCTATTGTGAATGGGGTCATTTTCCTAATTTCTCTTGCAGTGGATTCATCACTTATGTATACAAATGCATTGGATTTATGGCTATTGATTTTTTTTAAAGAGAGAGTGAGAGAGGAGAGAGAGAGAGAGAGAGAATTTTTAATATTTTATTTTTTAGTTCTCGGCGGACACAACATCTTTGTTGGTATGTGGTGCTCAGGATCGAATCCGGGCCGCACTCATGCCAGAGGAGCGCGCCACCGCCCAAGCCACGTTCCCAGCCCGGCTATTGATTTTATATTCAGCACTTTGCTGAATTCATTTATAAGTTTTAGAAGTTTTCTGGTGGAATTTTTTTGGATCTTCTAAATATAGAATCATGTCATTGGCATAGTGATAGTTTGAGTTCTTCTTTTCCTATTTGTATCCCTTTAATTTCTTTCTTCTGTCTGATTGTTCTAGCTGGAGTTTCAAGGACTATGTTGAATAGAAGTGGTGACAGAGGGCATCCCTGTCTTGTTCCAGTTTTTAGAGGGAATGCTCTAAAATTTTCTCCATTTAGAATGATGTTGGCCTTGGGTTTAGCATAGATAGCTTTTACAATGTTGAGTTGTGTTCCTACTATCCCTAGTTTTTCTAGTGTTTTGAACATGAAGAGGTGCTATATTTTGTCAATGCTTTCTCTGCATCTATTGAGATAATCATATGATTCTTGTCTGCAAGTCTATTGATGTGATGTATAATATTTATTGATTTCCGTATGTTGAACCAACCTTGCATCCTTGGGATGAACCCCACTTGATCATGGTGCACTATCTTTTTAATATGCTTTTTATGAGAATTTTTGCATCTATGTTCTTCATCAGTTTTCTTTCCTTGATGTGTCTTTGTCTGGTTTTGGTATCACTCATCATTTTTGTTCTATTGGAATTTCTTCATTTCTGCTTTTATTCTGAAGGATAACTTTGCTGGTATCATCATCACCACCACCATCATCATCATCATCATCATCATCATCATTATCTTGGTTAGAAGTTTTTTCTTTCAGGACTTGAAATACATTGCTCTATGCCCTCTTGGTATTTAGAGTTTCTTATCTAAAAGCTTCTGATATTGTAATGGGCTTGCCTTTAAATATAATTTGGTGCTTCTCTTTTGTAGTTTTTGTATTCTTTCTTTGTTCTGTACATTTGGCAGTTTAGCTATAATATGTCATGGAGAGGTTCTTTTTTGGTATATCTATTTGGGGGTACTAAGTGCTTCTTGTGTGGGGACATCCATACATTTCCTAAGAATTCATAATTTTCTGCTAATATTTCTCTGAATGGATTCTCCTATGCTCTCAGCATATAGCTCTTCTCCCTCTGGAATGCCAGTTATGTGGATATATTGTCCTTTAATGGTGTCCCAGAACTCTTGTATGTTCTCTTTGTTCTTTCTTATTCTTTCTCTTTATTTCTGTCTGAATGTAATATTTTGGTTGACTGATTTCACATGGAATCAAGAGTACGGCTAGACTCCAGTCGTCTCCAAGATTCTGGAATTTAATTACTCTGAATACAAAATCTCTGGGTATAGGTAGGGAGGAGTGTAGGTCCTTGTAGATCTGGCTAAATCCAATCTCTGTGCTTTTGGTGCACCTGTAACCTCATTTGCTCACCTGTTGTTCCAGGTAGGTGAGCAGTGTGTGAATCCCAGGTCAGAGATGGCTGTACACCATTGGTGTTCCCAGTGGCCTCAAAACAGAAAAAGATGGTGGTCAACCATGGGGGTGTTGAGCTCCCTGTCTTTGGAAGCATAACAGAAGTTGAATTCCTTGCTGAGAATTGGATGAGGAGTTAATATTTTAGGTTGGTTTATGAAGACCAGACCAAGGAATGACGGGAGTTAGGGTGGGGGTGCATCATTTGAATATTTTCAGCTTCTCAGAGTGTTTGCATAGGAAGGACTTGAGACTTGTCTTGAAGCTGCATTTGGAAAATAAACGCTTTCTTACATTGACCATTTATTTGGTGTTGGGTCACTGGGACTGTGGGTGAGGTCAGCAGCTATGGGAGCATGCATTTCTCTGTGTGACCACGAGGGGGCAACACAGACTGCATTCTCACTGCTACATTTCTCGCAGCAGAGGGTGCCCTCAAATCCTAGCCTAAGAATGGGGTGGAGGCAGGAAGATTCGGCAGAATTGGGCTGCTTTGTGGGGCAGGCAGAGGTAGGCCCCTCTCTTTCCCACAGAGGGGCCTACCTCTTCTTCCCACACATCACAAGTCTGGCTTTTTTTAGGGGCAGGCAAGGTGAGAAGCCTTCCTTTAAACAGTGGTTTCTGCTACTGGAAAAAGTTTGTAGGATTTAAAGACCACAGTTCCAGTTTGACATTTGGGGACAAATTCCACCTGGTTTGGGGCAGGGAGAACATGAGAATATGGCTCCTTGGGGAAAGGAAACCTAGTGCTTAGGGAGAGAGGACCCCCTTCCCCAGGGCACTGCTGACCCCTAGGTGGGAAGCATCAAGTGGGGACTCCAGACAGAGAGAGAGAGAGAGAGAGAGAGAGAGGGAGAGAGAGAGAGAGAGAATTTTAATATTTATTTTTTCATTTTTTGGCGGACACAACATCTTTGTTGGTATGTGGTGCTGAGGATCGAACCCGGGCCGCATGCATGCCAGGCGAGTGCGCTACTGCTTGAGCCACATCCCCAGCCCTGAACCTCAATTTCTATGAAAAGGAGTGAATAATAGTGTACAGCCTGCAGGATTGCCATACAGATTTGAATTGTTATAGGGTAATGAGGAATATGAGAATTGATTGCTGTGTTCCAGGAGTATTGGGTACAGACACTAGAGTGCCATGGAAGTGAGCTTGAAAATGCATAAGGATGCGCATACTCCCATGAGCTCAGGTTTGTATCTGATTGAAGCAACATTTTAAAAAAATATCTATTTTCAGTGGACACAGTATCTTTATTTGATTTTTATGTGGTGCTGAGGATCAAACCCAGTGTTTCACACATGGTAGGCCAGTGCTCTACCTCTGAGCCACAATCCCAGCCCCTGAAGCAACATTTTAAGAGGAGCATTGTGTGTGTGTGTGTGAGTGTGTGTGTGTGTGTTGTGTGTGTGTGTGTACATATGCATACACATGTGCATGCTGGGGATTGAATCCAGAGCCTCATGCACCCTGGGAAGGCACTCTACCACTGAGCTACATCCCCAGCTTAAATTTTATTTTGAGACGTTGTCTCATCAAATTTTCCAGGCTGGCCTTGAACATGTAATCTTCCTGCCTCAACCTCCTGAATAGTTGGGATAACAAGTGTGCACCACTGTACCCAGCAGACATCCAGTTTCTTATTTTTTTCCTCTCTGTGCCTGAGATGGGGGGTGGGCAGAGCCAGGGAAGTACCTGACTTCTTCCCCCCTTAGCCTCTGCTCCTTATCTTTGTTATCCTGGAAAGGCCTCCAAATGCATAACTGAGATAGTACTGAGCTCATGAGGCCAAAATATCTAGGTTGTGGTTACAGCTTTTCTGTTCCCTTGGGGAAGCTGTCTCCTTTCCCTGAGCCTTTGTCTCTCCACCTCTAAGATGCATTATTTCACACATGACTGTATGTTTTCCCCGAGAGTGGTGGTAATTTTCCCACAGGCAAACAGTAAGCCCTTTCCTGGGTCAGGGCCTTTGCACATGTTTTCTCTGCCTAGAATTCTTTTCTTTGCTCTTTTTAAAAATATATATGTATATATTTTAGTTGTAGATGGACATAATACCTTTATTTTATTTATTTATTTTTATGTGGTGCTGGGATCAGACCCAAGGCCTCACACATCCTAGGCAAGTGCTCTACCACTGAGCCACAACCCCAGCCCTGCTCTTCTTTTAAAATTCTACCTCTTCTCAGAAGTCTCTCCTGACCAAGTCATCATCTCTGTCTCTTCATGACAGCCTTGCTTCTTCTTGGTAGTAGTCATTAGAATTTGTAATTGGGTATTTATTTGTATGCTGACTTTTTTTTAACTGTTCTCTTCAGTAGATCATAAGTTTCATGAGAGCAGAAGATAACCATGTTAATCCTCTTCATTGACCCGTGTCCCTCAGCCAGCACAGACAGCATCTGGGGCATAATAAATGTTCAAAGAATATAATATCAATTTTTTTTTGAGAAAAAGGAAAAAGAAGGTTTATTGCTTTGCTAGCAAAGGAGAAACACAAGGGACTCTTGTCCTAAAGGCTGTGACTCTCCTGAGATAACACTGCCTCCCTAATCTTGTTATGGAGTGGGGAGAGGGGAGAAGAGAGAAAAAAAAAAAAACTTTTTTTTTTTTAAAGATAAACCTTAGAGCAATGAGGGCTACATTCAGAAGGTGAAGGGACCACTGTTACATTTCCCCACTGTCAATTTCTTTTAATTTAATTTTTTTTAGTTGTAGATGGACACAAACCTTTATTTTATTTGTTTTTATTTGTATGTGGTGCCGGGGATCGAACCCAGTGCCTTACACCTGCTAGGCAAGCGCTCTCCCACTGAGCCACAACCCTAGCCACCCCCGCCACTGTCAATTTCTACCTTCCATTTCTATGGAAAAGTGGGTAACAAAATCTCCAGGTTATTTCCTGCTGAGAGAGGGCAAAGTTGGGGGGAAGTGACCCAAAGTCCTTGTTTTCTTTTTTTTTTTTTTTTAAAGAGAGAGTGAGAGAGGGGAGAGAGAGGGAGAGAGAGAGAGAGAGAGAGAGAATTTTTAATATTTATTTTTCAGTTCTCGGCGGACACAACATCTTTGTTGGTATGTGGTGCTGAGGATCGAACCCGGGCCGCACGCATGCCAGGCGAGCGCGCTACCGCTTGAGCCACATCCCCAGCCCCAAAGTCCTTGTTTTCTGTCAGGTGGGGCATGGCCAGCTAAGGGTATTCAACATCATAGCAGTCCAAAGGTCCATGGTGGCAGTTGGCTGGTGAGTGGACCAGGTACATATAGGGCAAGGTTATGCTATGACAACAATAAACAAGACAGCAAAGCATTACTTTTTTGGTAACAATTAATATAAAAACAATATAATATCAATTATTTTTGGGGAAAAAGTATACATGTGATATAAAGTTCTAAAGTCACAAAAGAGTGAAATCTCCTTCAAACCCACATTCCCTAGGGACCTATTACTTTCCCTAGAGAAAAAGGTCACTTTTTCCTGTCCAGCCTTCTAATATATTCTCTGCATATATTAGCATATACTTGTATTTAAAAACGTAAATGATAACAAAACTACACACACACACACACACACACACAATTCTGGATAATCTTCTGTATCATGGCATTATTTTGTATGGGTCCATCATGATTTATTTGGTCATTGTCACTATTGCTGGAATTCATGGAACACTGTTTCAACCTAAATAACAGGCAGAGAGAAAAATCCAAAGATAAATCAGTTTATTTGGGAGTGGCATTGCCATGGCAAGACACATGTCATAGTAGACTGTGTGCTGTCAAAGAAGTTAAGGCAAGGGGAAGGGTCTAAAGGACAAATGAGGAGAATGGCATAAATTATTTTTATAAAACCATCTTTGGCCACAGGACTAGTGAAATGTTTTTCAAGGATCAATAACAAGAATAGCTTGAGTCCAAGATCAAACATAATTATTGGGCAGACATCCTTGCAGAAGTATTCTTTGTGTAAGGTTTCAGTGGCCTTTGTACAAGGCTGAGTTTCTGGCAGTCTTTTGTTCTCGTTATCAGGCATACATGCAGGAGATTCCCTCCTCCCTAGCTTCCTGGCTTTATTTATTGTTATTGTTTTTTTTGTTAGTGCTTGATGAAAGTGACTCCATTTTTGATTCTGTAAACTTTCGGCTGCAACAAAAATCCTTGAATATGTTATTGTTACTTGCATCAGCTTAACTGAAGGATGAATTTGTGGAACTGGAGTTGGTGGGTCAAAGGGTTTGTACTTTAAAAATGTTGAGAAGTGGGCTGGGGTGTTGCTCCATGGTAGTGGCCTTACCTTGCATGCTCAAGTTCTTGGGTTTGATCCACAGTGCGCATGTACACACACACACACACACACACACACACACACACACAAAAGGGCAGGTATTGTCAAATTCATTTTTTAAGGCTTCAGGTTTTTTTTTTTTGTATTTTGGTAAAATGTATGTAACATAATATTTACTATCTTAACCATATTTATGTTATTAAGTACATTCACAGTGCTTTGCAACCATCACCACTGTCTACCTCCAGAACTCTTTGCAGCTTGTAAAACTACAACTCTGTACTCATTAAATAATAATTTCACATTCCTCCCTCCCTGCAGTCCCCAGCAATCACCCTTCTGCTTTTTGCCTCTATGATTTTTTAAAATATTTTTTAGTTGTAGATGGACACAAAATATCTTTATTTTTATTCATTTATTTTTATGCGGTGCTGAGGATCCAGCTCAGGGCCTCACACCTGCGAGGCAAGTGCTCTACCACTGAGCTACAGCCCCACTCCCTACCTCTGTGATTTTGATACACTACATTCTTGACATCAAGGGACTCTTACAACGTTTATCTTTTTGTGACTGGCTCATTTCACTTGGCATAATGTCTCGAGCTTTACTTTTTTTCTTTTATGGTGCTGGGCTGTGTCCACGCAAGCACGCTATCCCTGAGCTACATCCTCAACTCTTCCAGCTTTACTTTTTGAACCAAAATTCACTTTCTGCAGTAGCAAAGATGAATGCCTGGCTTTTTCAACTTAGGAAACTTTTTTTAAAAAAATTTTTTAGACGGGGTCTTGTCACTATGTTGCTCAAACTGGATAATCTGGTCTCGAATTCCTGGGCTCAAGTTATCCTGTAGCCTCAGCCTTCCTGTAAAACACACTTTGACGGAGTCTAATTGGACATTTCATCTTTGTCAGTCTGATTTGTGAAAGATTGTACAGGATTTTCATTTTAAGTTATAGTTTTCTTATTATGAGGCCAAACGTCTCTTTGTATTTTAAAACTCATTTATATTTTCCTCCTTCATCAATAATGCATGTCCTTTATCCATTTTTATTGGATTATTATTTTCTTATAGGGATTCTTCATATTAAGGAAATTAGCCTTTTATCTGTGTGTCATTCAGGGTCTCACCCAGCAGGAAATAGATGATATGCTTAAAACAGTTTAACTAAAGGAAAGTTTAATACCAGAATTATTAAATATTAAATTAAACTGTATTAAATTATTAAATACAAAGTGTAGGCAGGGAGCAGGGGGCCTTGTAGGATAGTGCCACTGGCTGAAGCATGCTGACAAGGGATCAGAGGGAAAGGACTGTGTGGAGAGAAGACACATTGCCATGTCCCTTAGAGCCTCCATTCTGTGAATGCAACCAGGCACCCGCGGGCAAGGGGCTATGGATGAGGTCCCTGCAGTCAGCTTCCTGCAGGAGACAAGAGAGGGAATCCAGAGGGTGAAGTGGAAGCTCACTAGCACACATCCATCATGTATCTTCTGACTTTGTTTATGATTCCTTGGAATGCAGAAATGATTTATTTTTATATAGTAGAATCAATCTTTTTCTTTTATAGCTTTTGGACTTGTATCAAACTTAGAAAGGCTTTTTCCATTCTCAGATTATTTTTTTTAAATCAATTTCATCAGCTCTTACAATTTCATGTTTCTTCTGTCCCTTTATGGTTTTATTTCCAACATTTCAATCTTTGATCCATTTGAATTAATTTTGGTGTTATGAAGGAGGAGATGGATATCTAACTTTTTTTCATTCTATGCTTAATAATATATTTTTCCTGTGGATACGAAATGTTGTTATTTATTTACTCATTTATTTCTTGGGCTCAAGCAATCCTTCTTTCTCAGCCTCATGAGTCACTGGGATCACAGACATGCACCCCTACACCTGGTAATGTTACCTTTTTTTTTTTTAAGTTGTAGATGGACAGAATGCCTTTATTTTATTTTTTAAATTTTATGTGGTGCTAAGAATTGAACCCAGTGCCTCACATATGCTAGGCAAGCACTCTGCCACTGAGCCACAACTCCAGCCCAGCACTGTTACCTTTTAATGAGAACTTTTGTGAATGAATGTTTGAATAAATCAGTAGCATTACAGGAATGGGCACTCACTGTTGTATCATCCACTACACAGCATTGTACCTCATTGTCATCCCTAGGCCCTGCCTTAGGCCCATTCCCAAAGCCTTGCCACATCCCTAGGTCTCCAAAGTGGAGGTGGTATGGGTCCTGCGGCTACCTGGCCAAGAGTCCCAGTGGGGGTTGGGGACCAAGGGAACATGCATATCCAAAGCTAGTCCTGGGAGTTCATGTCCAAGCCTGCGGATGTGGAGTGCCCATGCTCTGTGGGTGCTTGTGCATGGGCAAGTGTGGCCAGGTGTATTCATGTGCGTGAGTTCACCAGGTGTGTATTCAGGTGGATCAGCACTCCAGCCAGGTATGTATTTGCAGGTGTGCCTGCAATCCTCTGTGCCCTCAGGGCCAAGGGAGTCTGGCTCAAGTGCCTGAGAGTCCTTCTTGCCAAGAGAAGAGAGAAATTTCTCAGTTCCCAGATTAGCTCTTCCTCCCAGGTAGGGGTGGATGTGGAGAGGTAGTGGCCACCTGGGCAATTGGGCAAGAGGGGGAAGCAAGCTTTGCTCCTCCTGCTCTTTTTTTTTTTAAAGAAATTTTATAATTTTATTTATTTATTTATTTATTTTTATATGGTGTTAAGGATCGAACCCAGGGACTTGCATGTGCGAGGCGAGATGTAGAGCTACTGCTGAGCCATAACCCCAGCCCCTCCTCCTACTTCTTAAGGATGGTTACACCTGAGGCTTCGGAGACCTGGACCTATTGACACTGCTTCCATGAATGGGGGAACTGAGATCCTGTCCAGAGTTTGGGAGGCCCATGGTGAGAAAAATGAGGCTGGGTAAGATCCAGGCAGATTTTGGCATCAGCCCACATACCAAGGGGCCATGCTGAGCCAGAACCTCCACCATATGCTCCAGGCCACGATGGCCCAGCACAGAGATGGTTTCATCTGTTACCCTACCATGTCCTCTAGGTGGGGACAGTGACTCCGAGAGCCTTTGGTCAGCAGCCCACCTGGTTATCCTGCGGGGTGTGGACTAGAATAGTACAAGAGTTGCCCCTGCCTCTATCTGCCCTCACCCCCACCCCTGTCTCAGAGAGCCCCTAGACTGACCATGGAGGTGCTGGACCCCCCTGGGATGGGATTGTGCATGAGAGACCGAGGGAGGGAGGGTTGGAGTATTGGCAAAGGTGCTGGTGATGCGATACAAATTGAGTCTCTGAGTTGAGTATTGGCAGGATTTTGGTGCATATCCCCCATCAGCAGTGTGCCCCATGCTCTCTTGAAGCATTTCCAGGGCCCTAACCTCATCCCTGTATGCAGTGTGAGAGTCTGTCCTCTCATCTTTTCTGGCTTAGCCTATGGGTCCCTGACTGTCCCTGGGCTGACTTGGTTATTCATTTAGTAGATCAGTGCTCATGGAGACTCCTCTGGGCAGGCACAGAGATGAACAGGGCCCTGGTCTCTTGCAGGGGCACCCAGCCCAGCTACAGGGAGGCGGTCAGGGATGCCTAGATGGGATGATCCCCTCTGAAAGAGGGGATAGGGGAAGCCATTCCAGGTGGTGGGGACAGGATACACCAAGAGGGAGAGGACTAGAGCATACAGAGGCCCTTCCTTTGAGCAGCACAGGGGTCTCCAGGCTTCCCTGGGGACAGGCAGCAGGGGAGTGATGGCCTGTCCCACTGGGAGGTGAGTTTCCTTCCGCAGCTCCTTCTCACGCGATGGCAGGAAGAGGTTGGGGGCCCATTGTTCCTTGGCACGCTAGCACCCCTTCAGCCATCCCAGCTTTGGGTGGAGGGAGGAGTGGGAGGAAGTTAGCTGAGCCCAGGCCCTGTCAAGACCCCAGTGAGAGGGTGCAGGGTCCTGGGAATGCTGGCTTACATGTATTGTGCCCAATGTGCTTGTAGCTGCACATGCTATTCCTGTGTATGGGTTTAGTCCTGCCCTAGGAACACCCTTCCCAGCCTTCCTGGTGTACACATGGACACTTGTTGTGTGTGTATCTGTGTGTGTATGCGTGTATGTGCACCTGTGGTATACTCACCTGGCACCTTGCACTTTATACTATCTCATAAGCCTCCCACTGGCCCCATGTGTAGGATTATCATTCCCAGTTGAAAGGTGAGAAAAATCTAGATTCAGAAAGGTTATGCAAGTGGCCCCGGATTAGTGGATTTAGACCAGGATCTGTGAGCTAGCCTTCTGCCTTATCACCTTTCCCTTTCCCAACCCTGGCTGAGGGGTTGGACTCATTTTTAATTACTGGTCCCGGGATGGATTGGGGAGTGCAGAGGTAAAGTGGTGGCCTAGAGAAGCTATCAAATGTCACCATGTTATCCTTCTAAAACCAGAAACATCCAATGGCCTGCAGGAGAGTGCAGGTGGTCCCAGGGAAGACAAGAGGCTGCCTCCCTCCTCCATGTAGATGAGGGGCACTGGGCAGGCTCCTTGCCCACAAATGCCCGTTCTATAGCCCGAGAGCTGCCCATCACAGCTGCATTCCAGCAGGGTCCTGGCAGAGGGGTAAACGGACTGCAAGGCTAATTTTGAGGGATAATTCCTGACAGGAGGGAGCTCAGCTCAGGATGTGACCACCTCCAGTGGCTGCTTCCTCTCAGGGACAGGAACCAGTGACAGGGATAAGGTAGAGAAAAAACTCATAGACTGACTCTTTAAAGTACATCAACTCTACTCTAGGAATATCCAGCCTGTTTGGTACCCCCACCTACAGGGCACTCACTATTGTTTTCAGACCATTTGCTTTGTCCTTAGATTCTTCTGTCAACTTGAAAACCCTTGCTTGGGAAATAAATTGCTTTAGGAAGAGATGTTCTGGGCAGATCTGGGTGAAGGGCACCCCAGGGACTGGGTTCATATGTATAGGGACCAAGGTAGCCATGGGAGAGAAATCACCCTGAGGGTGAAAGGAGCCAGGCAGGACCATCTGAACCAGGGTTACAATCCCCTTCAGAGAAGGGGTGATCTGGTTTAGAGTAAAGAAAATAAACCTGGTGAGGTGGCACATGCCTGTCTCTGTGGCTCCAGAGGCTAATGCAGGAGGATCCTGAGTTCAAAGCCAGCCTCAGCAACTTAGTGAGGCCCTAGCAACTCAACAGGAGCCTGTCTGAAAATAAAACATAAAAAGGGCTGGGGATGCGGCTCAGAGGTTTAAGTGCCCCCCCCTGGGTTCAATCCCTGGTGCAAAAAAAAAAAAAAAAAAAAAAAGAAAAAAGAAAAAGAAAGAAAGAAAGAAAGAAAAGAATGGTCCTTCCTTGAATTTATCAAAAGACTCAGCTTTAGGGTTACAAGAATACTGAGAGGAAGGGTGAGCTGCATTTTTTTTTTTTTTTTTTTTTTTTTTTTTTGCCAGGAGTATAAAGAAGTGAGAAGAGGAGAAAAGTGACACCTGTGTGGCCCTGCTAGCTTTCCTCTATTGTCTTTCCTGGGTCTGGTGTGCTGGGGTCACCTACCAAGGTAGTCAGAGTTTGTGACTTTTTCAGACCAGGGTGGAAATTACTCTAAGGAGACCCAACCACAGACTGACCTGTGACCCCTGACCTGTATCACCTGGCTCAAAAAGATTACCTGAGGGGCTGGGATTGTGGCTCAGCGGTAGAGCACTTACCTAGCACGTACAAGGCCCTGGGTTTGATCCTCAGCAACACATAAAAATAAATAAATAAAATAAAGATATTATGTCCAACTAAAAATTAATATTTAAAAAAAAGATTACCTGAGCAATCAAACTCCTCTCAAGAAGCTAAACTAAGAGATCTGAAGGAAAGTTCTGGTTGGTGGTAGATGTTTGAGATAAGAGAAATTGACAATCTGAACTGGTCAGGCTAGGAGGTCTAGAAAAGTCCCCTAATTTCCTCTGAGATACAGAAGTGAGATTCTTAGCCCAGCTCCTTTTCTACCATTTTATCTTTGCCAAAAGAATCTCTCCCTAGTGCACTGCCCTTGAAAGTTTGCCAGATCTTCACTGGATTTTGTCCAAAGACTTAACCCATTTTGTCCCATCATCCCAGATATAGGACACCTATTAAAAAACTTGAATTTTCCAGGTATGGTGGTACACTTCTGTAACTCCGGAGATTTGGGAAGCTGAGGCAGGAGGATTGCAAGTTCAAGGCCAGCTTGGGCAACTTAGTGAGACTCTGTCTCAAAATAAAACTTAAACAAGGCTGGGGATGCAGCTCAGCGTTAGAGTGCCCATGGGTTCAATCCTTCCAAAACAAATAAACAAACAAACAAATGGGGAAAAAATAAATTGAGCAACATATATACCACTTAGAGGCTGGGGATATGGCTCAAGCGGTAACATGCTCGCCTGGCATGCGTGGGGCGCTGAGTTCGATCCTCATCACCACATAAAAATAAAATAAAGATGTTGTGTCCACCGAAAACTAAAAAATAAATATTAAAAAAAACATATATACCACTTAGGGTCAATTTGAAACAAATATTATGTTATTAGAATTCTATTATTTTGAGAAAATAGGTGGATGATTAGAGCATTTGGAAAAAATATTCTTTATATGTATCACAAACAATTATATATATTTGAAAAAATATCAAAAGGGTATATAAACTCTAGATTATGATTTCCAACCTATTTTAGTGTACCTGTGTTGATTTCATTGAAATATTCTCAGAATTAAAAACCTGGGACTTGTGGCTGGGGATATAGCTCAGTTGGTAGAGAGCTTGCTTCGCATGTGCAAGGCCCTGGGTTCAATCCCCAGTACCACCAAAAAAAAAAAAGAGAGAGAGAGAGAGAGAAAGAAAAGAAAGGAAGAAAAGAAAAGAAAACCTTGGGACTTAATGGGTTAAATGAGATTGGCAAAACAGGGGTCAATGTTGGTACCCCATCTTCAGATTCAGAGGTGGCTGAAGAGGGGGGTCTGAGTCTGGTGACAGGGAGGGTCTTGCCCAATGTCATCCACACCTGAACTTATGTTTCCTAGTCCTCTGGCTGAGTGCCAGAGGCATGCCACCTGGTCAGCTGATTCTGTTTCATTTCCAAGCTGTGTTGTCCTATGCAGACTGTCCTGGCTTGGGGGCAGGCAGTGAGACACAGGCAGGAAAACTCTGGATGTGGAATAGAGCAGAGTACAGTCCTGAATCCCTCCCCTACCAATTCCAGTTTGTGCCCTCTGAACTTGGAGTCCTTTATCTCCAGAGTGGGTATAGCAGTGCCCATCTCCTGGGTGGATTGAGAATAGCCTGAGATGGTGGAAGGGGCAGGACAGAACTGGCCCAGTCTGCCTGCAGCCTGCTGTGGGGACAGCAATGGTAAGCAAGGGAGCAAAGTCTCTGTGTCCAGTTCCTCCTACCTTGGCTCTAGTCAGAGGGGAGCCCTAGGGCAGCCAGTTAAAGATTGGCCAGATGTGCGTGAGAAGCCCAGGCCAACCCAGTTCACCAGGAGCCAGATGAGGTAGTGATCATTGAATGACCACTGGGCCATCTCAGGCCTGTCCTGAAACTCCCCAGGGACCTGGGTCTTGGATTGATAAAGTATGGTAATGTTGTTGCTTGTTGAGGGGTCCTTATATGTGCCACCAGGATGCACCAGGGACCCTTCCACCAGTCTAGGGGCTCTGAAGGAGGGAGCCATGTCTGCTTAGACTGGAGCTCCCAGGGCCAGGCCATGTCTCCTCCCTCAGACAAGCAGTCCATTTCTCTTGGGACTCCCAGGACTGGGTTGCATCTCCCTACTCAGACAGCAGTCTTTGAGCAGAAAAATTTCCTCCTGGTACTGCAGCCCCCAGGCAGGGGTGTGATGATGTCAACAGGGCAATCTAGACAGGTATCAGCAGGGTCAAAGCCCTGTAAACCCACTCCTAGGACAACGGCACCTAAGACCTGCACTGTTTGAACTGCCTTCTGACTAAATTTTCAATCTGAGCTATTAATGGCTCCTTTTTTTTCTACAGAACGCATCTCTAATACAGTAAGAAAGTAGGCTTCACTTGATAGAGATCCTCTCTGCTGCCCAAGGGGCAGAAAGCTGGGGTCATGATGGATGGGTGGGCACAGCTATTCTTTCAGTATCCTTTCTACTTATTTCTTGGACTCTTCCAGAAGATTCCATCATCATTTTCCTTCCTCTATTTCCCACACTTGAATCCTAGGGTACCCTGGAATCCCTCTGTTGTCATTTGACTCCTTCAAACGCAAAGCTGTGTCCTTAGAAAGTAAGGGGCATTAAGGGGACTGAGGGTCAGTTCAAGTGTGTGTGGTGGGAAGGGGTTCAACTTGCTCCATTTGCAAGCTCCGCCCTCCTGTCTCTGTTTTTCAGAGGGAAAGACCTTGATCACATAGAAGATCACTACAGCCTTTGCATCTTGAAAAGAAAAAAACAAACTCATTATGCGCTTCAATTCTTGGGCTCTTAGGAGAGCAACTATCCAACTCTGCTTTTACTTTGCAGGTGAAATTAGGGAGCTAGAGGGGCGGCAGGGGCTCTGGCACTGTGGACATGAGCATGGGACACCATCAGGGACAGTGAGGAGAAGAGGGGAGGACTGAGCCTTTTTTAAATATGTTTTGGCAACATTTTGTTGTATTACTTGCTTTTTTTGCTTTTTAAAATATTTTTAGGAGTTTTAGATTATAGAAAAGTGAGTAGAAAGTACAGAGACTTTTCAGATACCTGCTCCTCTGCTCCCTGTTTCCCTGATATTTTATGATTATTTGCAATGTTGTGGATACATTGTTATTAACTAAAGTCCATAGTCACTCTTAGTGTTGAATGTTCTATGGGTTCTGACACATGTGATAATCTGTGTCTCAGGTTAAACAGCCTCTGCTCTAAACATCGTCTGTGCTCCTCCTAGTCATTCATCTCTTATCCCAAACTCCTGGAAACCACTGGTATTTTTATTGCTTCCATAGTTTTGCCTTTTCTAGAGTGTCACAGAGTTGGAATCAGACAGCATGGAACCTCTTCAGTTTGGGTTTTTTGACTTAGCAATATACATCAAAAGTTCTTCCATGTCATTCTGTGGCTTTGACAGCTCATCTCTTTTTATCAAACATACTATTTTACTGTGTTACTTGCCTTTTTGAGGAGAGTGTACTGGGGATTGAACTCAGGGGCACTTGACACTGAGCCACATCCCCAGCCCTATTTTGCATATTATTTAGAGACAGGGTCTCACTGAATTGCTTAGCGCCTTGCTTAGCTGAGGCTGGCTTTGAACTTGTGATCCTCCTGTCTCTACCTCCCAAGCCCTGGGATTACATGTGCCACCATGCCTAGCACTGATACTTGCCTTTTTAAAACAGACTGTGGTAAAATATATGTGCAATTTACCATTTTAGCCATTTTAGGTTTACAATTAGGTGGTGTTAATTAAGTACATCCACGAAGTTGTGCAACCATCACCACCATCTACTTCCAGAACTTTTCGTTATCCCAAACAGAAACTCTTGCACTCCTTAAACAATATCCCCATTCTTTCCTCCTCTTATCTCCAGTTAACCTCTCCTGTCCTCTCTCTAGAAGTTTAACTATTCCATTTCCTTCATATAAGTGAAATCAGGCAATATTTTCCCTTTTGCGTCTGGTTTTCTTCCCATGTGGTTGAGATTTATCCATGTTGTGCCTGTACTAGAACTTCATTCTTTCCCGTGGTTAAATAGTGTTTCCATGTGTGTGTTTACCATGTTTTGTTTACCCATTCATGTGTTGTTGGACAGCAGGCTATTTTCACCCTTTGGCTACTGCAAATAATGCTGCTATGAACATTTATGTACAAGGTTTTGCTTAAACATCTGTTTTCGCCAGCCACCGTGGCACACATCTGTAATACCAGCAGCTCAGGAGGCTGAGGCAGGAGGATGGTGAGTGCAAAGCCAGTCTCTCAGCAACTTAGTGAGGCCCTATGCAACTCAGCAACCCTATCTCTACATAAAATATAAGAAAGAGCTAGGGATGTGGTTCAGTGCTCAGTGGTAAAGTGCTCTTGGGTTCAATTCCTGGTACCAAAACAACAACAACAACAACAACAGCAATACCTTTTTTCAATTCTTTAGGATATATGCTTAGCAGTTGAATTGTTGAATCATATGATTTTTCTATGTTTAACTTTTTCTTCACAGTGGCTGCACCATTTTATATTCCCACCAGCAATGCACCAGGGTTACACTTTCTCCACATACTTGCCAACATTTCTTATTTTCCATTTTTAAAAATTGTAACTATCCTGGGGGACATGAAGTGGTGTCTCACTGTGGCTTTGACTTGCATTTCCATAGTGACTTGTGTGTATCGGATGTTTGTATATCTTTTTTAGAGAACTGACTTTTCAAGTCTTTTGTCCATTTTTGAATTGGATTTTTTTGTGTCTTTGTGGTTGAGTTGTAGGTGTTCTTTATATATTCTGGGCATTAATTCCTTATCAATATATTTTGTTTTTTTTTGTTTTATTTTGGTACTGGGGATTGAATCCACTGTGCTGTACAACTGAGTCACATCCTCAGCAACCCCCTACCCCTCTTTTTTTTTTTTTTTTTTTGAGATAGGGTCTCAGTAAGTTGCTGAGGCTGGCCTTGAACTCATGATCCTCCTATCTTGGCCTCCCAAGTTGCTAGGATTACAAGTGTGTGCCACTGTGTACAGTTTAATATGTTTTGCAAACATTTTCTTCCATTCTGTGAATTGTCTTTTCAATCTCTTGATAGTGTCCTTTGATGAGACCGGGGCTTTTTTGCAGGCAACCCAAGCACTTCTGGGAGCTTATTCTCCCTGGGTTGTAGATGGATAAATTAAGGCCTCTTAAGAAGTCACATGTTTTACCTCTTGAGAGTGGGATATGAGGAATCACAGTTCAGGGCTGAATCTCTTCCTCCCTTTTCCCTTCAAGTGTTCAAAAACGTGTGTCACACAAGAATGGAAGGAAGAATGTCCATCAATGACTATGAGGAAATAGACCCAGGCCTGGTGTCAGGACTCAGAAAACAGGACTTGTTGATATATGCTTGACATGGGTAGCACTTGTATGAATTATGTTAAGTCAAAGAAACCAGTCGCAGACCACACATTGTATCATTCCATGTATCTGAAATGTCCAGAGTAGACAAATCTACAGAGACAGAAAGTAGACTAGTGATTTCCCGTGCCTAGTGGGGCAGGAGAGGCATGATGGAGGAGCAGTCATTAAATGCTAAGGAGTATGAGGATTTTTGTGGGTAATACAATGTTCTAAAATCAGTGGTGATGATGATTGTGCAATTGTATAAAGACATGGAAGGAGGTGAATTATATAGTATAAGAATTGTATCTTAGTAAAGCTGTTTTTCTTTTTTTCCTAAAAAGAAAAGAAACAAGGGCTGAGTACCCATGAGCACCCCCTCCCCCACCTTGGCATGGGGGTGCTTTCTTCACTTGGAGAAGCGTAACCGTGCCTGGATTTGATCACAGCGGGCATGCTTCATGGTTAGCCCGTAGATGGGGGTCAGGTCCACCTTCACTCCTGGTGGCACACTGAACTCCAGCTGCTGCAGTAGGAAGGCCAGGAAGAGGAAGATCTCCCACTTGGCTGGAATCTCCCCAATGCACCTGCGCTTGCCCAGGCCAAAGAGCATCATCTTCTCACTCACAGTCTTGTTGATGGCCCTGTTGTTGGCAGTGAGGAATCGCTCAGGCTGGAACTCAAAGGGATCCTCCCACAGCTCCCTGCAAGAGTGACAGAGGAGATGGGATTTCTGGGCTAGAGAGGCCCTGGGAGAAAAGTCTTAGGGGAGACTTTTTTTTTGTTTTGGTTCTGAGGATTGAATGCAGGGGTGCTCAAACACTGAGCCGCATCCCCAACCCTTTTTCATATTTTATTTAGAGACAAGGTCTCACTAAGTTGCTTAGGGCCTCACTAAGTTGCTGAGGCTGGCTTTGAACTTGTGATCATCCTGCCTCAGCCTCCTGAATTTCTGGGATTACAGGTGTATGCCACTGCACCTGGCTTGGGGGAGACTTTTGAATAGACTTTCTGTTGAGAACACAAATGTTAGAATAGGTTGAAAGCAATGAAAACTTAGTGAGAAAGTGATCAAACTGAACTTTGATGTTTATTTCTTTTTACAAAATTCTCTCTGAAATGAGCAGCTTTAAAGATAGTGCTTTTTAACAATAATCTGTTGTTTTTAAAAAAGATGCTTTATCTAAAAGAAATTAAAAGAAGAAAAATGGGTCCATCTCCATCGTACTATAGATATAACATTAGCAAGAAGAATCAACAGTATGTCCTGTTTTATGCTTATTATTTTGGAGTAATTATTGATAGCACAAATACCAATAGCACATTTGTATTCAAGAGCATATCACCAGATGTTAAATTCTTTGGTCCCCTTTCCAGTGGACTAAAGTGATGTCTGGGGCATTCCCATTAGAATACCCTGAGGCACCTTCTCCTATCTACCAAAGAAGAGGTCCTGGAGGATAGGGCATAATCTGCAACAAGCTTCTGGGTCCATTTGTATGTGCACTGAAGTTTGGAAAACAGGGATCTATGTTTTGTCACATAAAATAGGCTGTAAAGCAGCTGAGTGCCCTGGTGCATGCCTATAATCCCAGGGACTGGGAAGGTTGAGGCAGGAGGGTTGTAAGTTCCAGACCAGACTCAGCAACTTAGTGAGACTGTCTCAAAAAGGAGGGGTGGGGGTGGCAGGGCTACAGATGTGGCTCAATGGTAGCATGACCCTTTGTTTAATCCCCAGTACTACAACACTAAAGAAAGAAAGAATAATTATATATAGCTATATAGCAATTGAGGCTCCTTATTTAACCAGGAAAAACAGCCTTCCTGATTGCTGAACTTGTACACGTTTTTCCATAAGGGATGTGTACTTACGGGTCGTGGTTGACCTGCCACTGGTTTATAAAGACACAGCGCTCCTTGGGAATGTGGAAGCCATTTAGTGCTGTGTCCCTCGTTGTGCTAAGGAGGGAAGAAGGATCTGTTAGGCTCAGGGTTTGTAAAGCTGTCTTGCTCTTTCATCCACCCCACCCCAATCTGCTCACTGCAGTCTTCATACTCCATTCTGGGAGGGAGTGTGAGAGTCAGGGACAAGGGGAAATATCCTTCCATTTCCTTGGCTTCTGTTCTCCAACTTCAACACATGTCCACTGAACTATGGAGCCAAGAAGCAAGTGGTCTGGGCCAGCTCTGGGGTATTTCAAGCCTCTTACTCCATGAATAACTAGATAAACATGTGGGCAGAAGTAAATGTTTACTAACTCTTAGGATCAAGGACGGTAAGTCCTAGAAGACATCAGAGGATACAGCTGTGCCAGGATGTGTTAAAACAGGTTCTGGGAAAGGGAAAGCCCAGGTCAGGATTGACCTTGGGCAAAGATAGGATTCTGGGAGTCTGAGAAATGTGTAGAAATCCTTCCAGGCAGAAGCATAAGAAAAAGCCCAGCATAAGCAAAATTGGAAGCTGGCTGGATCGTGTTTGTAAGGGTCGGTGAAGATGACCAGGCTGGAGGGGTGGGCACTTGCAGGAAGGATATATGAGTGGAGGTGAGTGACAGCTGAGGTCAAAAAAGGTGATTTTCTTCTGCGAGCTGCATGGTTGGATCAAGACTGGACTGGGTGAGGACAGACTGGAGGCTGGGGTCCTGGCCAGAAGAGCCAGGCCACAGCCAAGCCAGGGAATGAGAAGCTGGGAGGAGGGAACATGGCAGCGACTTGGGGAGTACAGAGTAGGCAGCTTTACCTGTGAGGGATGGTGAAGGGTAAAAAGGAAGTGTGTCGGAAGACCTCCAGGATGAAGGCCTCCATGTAGGGCAATTGGGGTCTGTCAGAGAGCCGGGGCTGCCGCTCCCTGCCAATCACGGTATCTGCAGAACATACAGGATGAACAGAGCTTAGGGGCTGCTCTGACTGCTCCTTGCATCGGTGTCCTCCATTATACTACATGTCCCTCCATGTGGGGGCCATGTCTATTCAAATGTCTGAGATCTCACAAATTCGCTTCCCCCAATGTCTTCCAGGCACTAGTGGGCATCACTATATGCCCAGGATTGCATATAGTAGGCACAAAACAGTTATTTGTAAATTGAACAAATGACATGGGATCCCAAGGTTTCTCCCAGTTAGAGGATTGGGGGACACAATGTACCTAACTCCTTCTGGATCTTCTTCTGTATCTCAGGCTTTGTCACAAGGTACATAAGGCTCCAGGAGATGGCTGTTGTCACAGTGTCAAATCCTGGGAAGCACAGAGTGAGGTGAGAAGGAGGAAGGAAGACAAGAACAAGGAGACCACCGTGGACCAAGCATCCACCAAGAAGGCAGCAAGCTTTGTTTCTCTGGCCACAGCTCATGAGTTTCCTGAGGGCAGAGGCTGAGTCTCTTCAAATAAATTTGAGATACAGACTTCATAATTAGCTGCTAGAATCACAGGGGCTTATATTTACAGGTCAGAGAACTTTTTATTGTTCAGATGGAGACGCAGAGGCCCAGAAGAGGAGAGGGACCTGATTGAGTTTCCACTGGGAGTTGGCGTCACAGATTAAGCTCAAATCCTGATCTTAGCCAGGTCTCTGTATCCTGTAACAGTGGACATGTGTTTGGCAGGTTAGTGGCTGGGCAAGAGTATGGGTGGACAGAGGGCTCTGATGGATGGAGGGGCAGGGGTCTTACCGGCTCCAAAGATGTCGTTGACAAGGTTAACAATGTTCTCCTGGGGGATGAGACCACCATTGGCTCTAGAGGCCTTCTCGCTGTGCTTGAACAGGGCGCCTACAATGTCCTGGACACTGTTCTGAGGGGGCACAAGATTAAAGGCACCCTTGACATTTCCAGGGCCAAACGCTGGGCCTTCCCTGCCACACACACCAAGAGGTGTCCTAGGGGCTTGGCAGTCCCCCTGGCCTCCAAGCAGTGGGCTGGGGCTCAGGGCAGGAGCTGGTAGCAGCCCTGATTTGGCTTAAAATGTCATTTCTTGCCACTTTGAACCTTTCTTCCAATCACCCCATCTGGTTACTAGATCCCAGGGATCCAGTTTCAAAGGAGGAAGAGGTTGATGTGAACACAAGGAAGAAAAAATGACATGAAACTGAGGATTAGCCTCTGTTGGTTTCAGGTCCCTTACAGACCAAAAGCCTTCTCGAGCATAATAATGGCCCCCCACATTACACAGTTCTGCCAGGACCCCATTCAGAGGCCTTTTCTGTCTGGGGCTTTGAGCAGCTGAAGGGAAGCTTTAAAAGATGAGGAAAGTGAGGCCCAGAAAGGAGGAGGAGATGGCTCTATATCACTCAGCTTCTCCAGGGAGTCCCAGAACCTTCCTTGTCCTTAGGGGCACATTAGCTAAACAGACATCTTGGAGCAGGGTAGGAGGGCCCACACCCTGGTCCTGCAGGTGCCTTGTCACCACCTGCATCCCATACTCACCTTGTCAAAGTCCTGATAGTGCTCCTGGACTGTTTTCTGCAGGAAATGCAGGAACCTCTTGTTGATGTTCTTGAACCTTTCCAGGGCAGGGTTGGGCAGGTAGCGAAGGATGGGTAAAAAGTCCACAGGATTCCCAGAGGAGGCAGTCTCCACAAATTCATGGGAGTTCTTCACAATATTGAGCATCTCCTCACTGCTCTGAGGGAAGTGCTTCCCAAAGCACATGGCACCAATGACTTTGGCCACTGACAAAACCACCTCGTTGTAGGGGTCAAAGTGTCCAGAGTCTGCCATCAGCTTCTGGAACCTGCCAATTAGGTTCTCAGCCTCCTTGCTCACATGCTCCTCCAAGTAGCAGGAGGACGCAGAAGTGGGGTCTGAGGCTATGGAGAAACTCTTCAGGGCATCCTGGGCCAGGCGTTTGCGAGCAGCCCACACTGGTCCAGAGTCTGTATTGAAGGTCATGCTCTGGCCATCAGCAACAAGGGTGGAGGTGTAGAGGTCTGGCCGGCCCTTGAAGTCATCACCCTGCTTCACTAGGGCCTGCCGGATGGTGTCCAGACCACTCAGCACCACCACAGGTGTGGTCCCAATGCGGATCTGCAGCACATCCCCATACTTCTGGCTGAGCTTTGTCAGTGCCAGGTGAGGGTTCTTCCCTAGGGTCAGCATGTGCCCTATCAGGGGCCAGCCCCAGGGCCCTGGTGGACTCTTTAGGCCTTTGGGGACCCGAGGCCTTGAGGCTCTTACCACCCAGAATACCAGACAGAAGATGGCAGCAGCCAGGAGCAGCTCTGTGGCTGAGACGGGAAGAGATTGGAATAACACCATCTCTACTGACTGCTGGGAAAAAGGAAGAAAGGCTAGGCTGAGGAGGGAGGTGAAGTCATTCATTCAGTCATTCATCCTTCAATAAGCACTAATACATGTTTTATGCTTGGGTCTCAGCTGGACACCAGAAAGACTAAGATACATCTATCATAGGTCCTATTCCCCGGGGCTCACTCTTAGCACATCACCGAATCTGAGGGCTGTAAAGGCAGGGCAGGATTTCCAACTGAGCATCTGAATTCCCAGGCTTGGCTCTCTCTACCCATTCCCCTAGTTTCCAATTCTGAGGCTAAGAATTGTGGAGAAAAACTGACCACTCTAAAACACGAAAGCCAAGGACAGCCCCCTGGCAGGCCCTGGCACAGGGTGTATGTTGGACATTGTGCCAAAGGGTTCCAGCCAGTGCAGGCTTCCTGCTGATACCGTCTGCATGCCAGGGAACATGGAGCCCCCAGCAACACTGAGGATGCCAAGGCCCCAGGATTGATGGCCCTACCCCGATGGCATTCTTTGTACCAAGAAGGATGCCTCCTCCAAGGCTCAGTACCTATTCCCTCATGGTCTTGAGGCTGAGGTGGGCTACAGCTAGGGCCAGGACTACCCTTGTGCCAGGAGTAGACCTCTTCCCCTTCTCTCTATGCCAAGTGAGGGCCCTTGGAGATGGCCTAGTTGAAAGTGCTCATTTAAAAACAGAGAAGCAGAGGTCCAGAACTGAGCAGAAAGGACTAGAACTCAGGCTCCTATACCTACCCAGGGTACCCCATCTCTCCATTTCTACTAGTTCCCAGGATAGATAGTATGGGTCCAGAAAGGTACCTGTAAAGGCAGGTGCTTGAGATCAGCAGAGTTGTGTTTCTAGCACCAGATGAGGGGGCCTTTTATAAATATCACCTTCTATCAGATTGGCCCGGCTGCTGTCCTGGTCATCTGATATCCAAGTTGGATCACTAAACAAAGTTGGAAGGATCAACCCTTGGCTTTGGGCCATGATCCCTCAGCTCCACCTACTACTCAGGGTCAAGGATAGTGTTTTGGCAATAGGCCTGAAGGGGTTCTGGGTCCCTGAGGATAAACGTCTAGCTCTTCTCCAGGTCCAGGGTAGGGGGCTCATTTATTTCATGCACAAGTAGGGTGGTGGAGAAAATTAGGTCTGTGGGTGGTCAAGACTTCTTTCCCATGGTGCCCATGAGGTAGGGTCCTGTTGGACAAGCAGTTCAGCCAAGCAGGGGCCCATTAAGTTCACTGTTTCTCTCAGAAGAATGCTCCATAGTCCCTTCTAACAACTGTGAAATCAGACAAGGGATGAGTATGTTCCAGTTGTCCCCAAATCTCAGTTCATGTCTCCAATCCAAAAATAAGAAAGGATAAAAATTCTGCATTCTAAAGAAAGCCTCCCTCACCCTCCTCCCTTCTGCGTAAGAATTGGGAAGAGATTAAAGAACTAATGAAAAAAAATCTATGCTTTGGGCTATTCCTTATGGCAACTGGCTTGGACTCTTCAAAATTGTTAACATCAGCTGGGCATGGTGGGGCATGCCTGTAATCCCAGTGACTTGGGAGGCTGAGGCAGGAGGATCTCAAGTTTTAGGCCAGCCTGGGAAATTTAGCAAGACTCTGCCACACAATAATAAACAAACAAAAGAAAAAAATTTTAAAGGGCTTGGGAAGTGTAGTTAAGTAGTGGATTACCACTGTGTTCAGTCCACAAAATGATCAACATCATTATGGGAGAAAACAATAAAAAGGACTAGGGCCTTGTTATGGTTTGAATATGAAGTACCCCCCAAAAGCTCCTGTTAATGCAGGAATATTCAGAGGTAAAATGGTTAGATTGTGAGAGCTGTGACCTAATCAGTCCCTCTACTTTGAATGAACTGGATGGTACAGTAGGCAGTGGGCATGGCTAGAGGAGACGAATCACTGGGGGCATGCCCTGGAAGGGTTCATCCGCCCCCTGACCCTTGTCCCTGCTTCCTGACTCTGGTATGAGCTAAGCAGTTCTCCTCCGCTGGGCCCTTCCCCCATGGTGTCTTGCCTCATCCTGGGCCCAGAACAATGGAGTTAGCTATCTATGGACTGAGACCTGTAAAACTGTGAGCTCCAAATAAACTTTTCCTCCTCCAGGTTGTTCTTGTCAGGTATTTTCATCATAGCAACACAAAAACTGACTAAAACAGGCCTGTTCTAGAACCAAAAGACTAAAGAGACATAAGAACCAAATGCAATACGTGGACTTGATTGGATCCTGGATCTAACAACAATAAAGTATTTGAAGGCATGAAAGACGTTTTTGAGAAAACCGAGGGCACGTGAATATAAACTGCAGATTAAATGATATTCTGGAGAGAATATTAATTTTCTTAGATATAAACACAGTATCATGATTATATGGGATTTTATCCTTATTCTTTTTTAAAAACATTTTTAGTTGTAGATGAACACAGTAACTTTATTTTGTTTCTTTATTTGTTTTTATGTGGTGCTGAGGATTGGACCCAGTGCCTCATACATGTGAGGTAAGCACTCCACCACTGAGCTACAACCCCAGCACTTATCCTTGTTCTTAGGAGTCTAATGCATTATTATTTAAAGGAGAAGTTTCATGATACCTGTGACCTCCTTTCAGATGGTTCTGTTAAAAATGTAGATTTTAGCCAGGTGCCGTAGTGCATACCTGTAATCCTAGTGGCTCAAGAGGTGGAGGCAGGAGGATCCAAGTTCAAAGCCAGCCTCAGCAAAAGCAAGGTGCTAAGCAACTCATTGAGTTACTGTCTCTGAATAAAATACCAAATAGGGCTGGGGATGTGGCTCAGTGGTTGAGTGCCCCTGAGTTCAATCCCTGGGACCCTCTCCCCCAAATGTAGATTTCAGCTGGCTAGGTTGGCATATGTCTGTAATCACAGCTACTCAGGAGACTGAGGCACAGGGATCAGTTGAGCCTAAGAGTTCAGGAATAGCCTGGGCCACGTAGTGAGACCCTGTCTCAAAAAAAAAAAAAAAAAATCTATCTATCTATCTGTTGATCAGAAGTACAAATGAGAAATGTCAGCTCTCAGTGAACCAAGGTGTCGATAACAGAAGTGTTCATTGTATAAAAGGAGACTTTGATAGACTCAGGTTTCAGTCACGTCTAAGAGGAGGATTGGGACAAAGTCTTATATTGAATATGAGAAGTAAATTGTGATTTAGATTAATTTGGGCTCTTTATTCCGGAAAATGAGAAAGTCATGAAATCACAGTGAAGATGTCAAGGGGCAAGGATGGGGACTCTGAGAAACAACAGAGCAGGTTTGAAAAGCATGGATGAGAGGAAAGGAGGGCTGTTTTTTGTCGGTGTCTCCCCCAGGTTTGGCTCACTCAGTAAAGTTAGGTAAAGTTTTATAAAAAAATGACTCTTTCCCTCATTAATTAACTAAAGTCCACAGTTTATTTAGATAGCCTTAGTTCATTTAATGTCCCATTTCTTTTTTTTCAACATTTATTTTTTAGTTGTAGTTGGACACAATACCTTTATTTTATTTATTTATGTGGTGCTGAGGATCGAACCCATTGCCCCACGCACAGAAGGCAAGTGCTCTACCACTGAGCCACAACCCCAGCCCTTATTTGTTTATTTTTATGTGGTGCTGAGGATTGAACCCAGGGCCTCACACGTGCTAAGGGAACACTCTACCGCTGAGCCACAACCCCAGCCCCTTATGTTCCTTTTCTGTTCCAGGATCTGTCTAGGATGCCACACGAAAGTTACCCATTAGGTAGGTCTCTTTGGACAATTCTTGGTGGTGACAATTTCTTATTCTGTCATCATTCTTGATGACTGATGTTTTCAGGAGTCCTGGTCAGGTAATGTGTAGAATGTTCCACTGTTAGAGTGTTTCTCTCCTGGTAAGCCTGAGGTTATGGGTGAGTAGCAGGTAGACCTCAGGGTTAATGTGCCATTTTCTTCATACCATCTCAAGGCCGCACCATCAACATTTTTTGATAGACAAGGTGGCACACGCCTGTAATTCCAGCAACGGATGCAGGAGGATTGCAGGTTTGAGGCCAGTGTAGGCAACTTGGCAAGATTCTATCTCAAAATAAAAAATAAAAATGGTCAGGAATGTAGCTGTCAGTTGAATCCCCAGTAGTGCAAAAAACAAAAATAAAGTAAAACAAAGCCAGCCTTAGCAACTTAGCAAGGTGCTAAGCAACTCAGTGAGGTCCTGTCTCTAAATAAAATATTAAAAAGGGGTGGAGATGTGACTCAGTGGTTAAAATACCCTGGGTTCAATCCCCGGTACCAAGAAAAAAAAAAAAAAAAAAGAAGAAGAAGAAGTAGCTTGGGCTGGCTGTGATGGCATATCATAGCCATTCCAGGAGGCTGAGGCGGGAGGATCCCAAGTTTGAGGCCAGCCTGGGCAACTTAGCAAGGCTCTGTCTCAAAAATAAAAAGAAATAGGAATATAAAGAAGTGTCCTTGGGTTCAATCACCAGTACCATAAAAAAAAAAAAGGAGGTGGGGAAGAGGAGGAGGAAAAGGAGGAGGAGAAGTTGGTGCCATGATTATTCAGAGAGGGAACACAGGGGGCTTCCAGGGCACTGTTTTTTGTTTTTTTTAAAGAGAGAGAGAGAGGAAGAGAGGACTTTTTAATATTTATTTTTTAGCTTTCAGTGGACACAACATTTTTGTTTTATTTTATGTGGTGCTGAGGATCGAACCCAGTGCCCCGTGCATGCCAGGCAAGTGTGCTACCCGCTTGAGCCACATCCCCAGCCCAGGGCACTGTTGATACACAGTTTTGTCAAGTTGTAAAAATTCATTGATCTATACATGATAAATTCCATTTTCTATATTGTTTCTTTTTATGTTATTAACAATGTTTTTAATGTTGAAGAAAACATTACAGGGCTGGGGATGTGGCTCAGGTGGTAGTGCGCTCGCCTGGCATGCGTGCGGCCCGGGTTCGATCCTCAGCACCACATACAAACAGAGATGTTGTGTCCACCAAAAACTGAAAAATAAATATTAAAAATTAAAAAAAAAAGGTTTTTTAAAAAAGAAAACATTACAAAGAAAAAGGAAAAAACTCTCTCATAGACAAATGTCCTAATATTTATAGAAATAATTGCCCATTTCTTTAAATATTTATTTTTTAGTTGTAGTTGGACACAATACCTTTATTTTATTTATTTATTTTTATGTGGCGGTAAGGATCAAACCCAGTTCCTCGCATGTGCTAGGTGAGCGCTCTAAAACT
The DNA here is from genome assembly GCF_045843805.1 of Urocitellus parryii. Lineage (NCBI taxonomy): Eukaryota > Metazoa > Chordata > Mammalia > Rodentia > Sciuridae > Urocitellus > Urocitellus parryii. The sequence goes on along the minus strand of NC_135536.1, from coordinate 117,831,165 downwards.
GAGCCACAACTCCAGCCCAATTGCCCATTTTTATTTTATTTTATTTATTTGTTTTAATTATTTTTTTTTAGAGAGAGAGAGAGAATTTTAATATTTATTTTAGTTTTCGTCAGACACAACATCTTTGTTTGTATGTGGTGCTGAGGATGGAACCTGGGGCCACACACATGCCAGGCGAGTGCGCTACCGCTTGAGCCACATCCCCAGCCCCAATTGCCCATTTTTAAAGTGTGGGCTGACCATAGTGACTTCCTTCCAAACATAACAATGTGGAAAGAGGGAGAAAGGGATAACTTCACAGTGGAGAAACCCAACACTTTCATTAGCTGATCAAGGTCAACATTATCAGTAATAAATAATCCTTTTTTTGTTTGCTTTTGTTTTGGGTACTGGGATTGAACTTGGGGGCACTCAACCACTGAGGCACATCCCCCGCCCTATTTTGTATTTTATTTAGAGACAGAGTTTTACTAAGTTGCTTGACACCTCACTGTTGCTGAGGCTGGCTTTGAACTTGCAATCCTCCTGTCTTAGCCTCCCAAGTCGCTGGGATTACAGGCATGTGCCATGGGTCCTGGCCCATTTTAACCATTTTAATTTAATATGTGTAATTCAGAAGCCTTGAATGTAGCTTCTGTTTTTTTAAAAAATTGATTATTATTTTATTTTTTAAATAATTTTTGTTGTAGGTGGACACAATACCTTTGTTTTATTTTTATGTGGTGCTGAGGCTCGAACCCAGTGCCTCATACATGCCAAGCAAGTGTTCTACCAATGAGCCACAGTGGAAGCCCAGTAGTTTCTCTTTTTAACATTTTTTTCTGCCACTCATCTGCAGCATTGACTGCAGTTGTAGTTCATTATCATGGCTGTGTGGTATTCCATCATGATATGTAATAGTCCACCATTCATTCATCCCCTTGACCATTGCTGGGCATTGGGTTGCTGTCTGTGGTGGACTATGAAGAGCCCTTCTGCCATGAGCATTCTTGCACGTGTGTCTGAATGCATGTCTGCTGCGTGGAGACCTAGGACTGGCACTGCTGGGTCATAGGATAGAAGAATCTCCAACTTCGGTAGATTCTACCAAGCAATTTTGTAAAGTACAGAAACCAACGTATATTCCCACCCACTATGGAGGAGAGTTCCAGGTGTGTTTCATCCTCAGCCACTGGATATTTTAATTCTTTCTTCATTTAAGTGACTCTGGAGGACATGTTGACTACTTTCCTTTTTAAGGTTTTTTAAAGTTCCTGGTGGTTTCAGGAGGAAAACCAGACCCTGCCTTAGCACCCAAAGACCCTGCTCACCCTTCTGGCTCTGCTGGCCGCCATATTCCCCTCACTCCATCCCTCTTGTCCTTCTCCATAAGCTCAGCCCTTTGTTGAGACTCACTCCCCTCCTGCTTTCCTGCCAACTCCTGCTCTTCACTTTAAACCCTACTCAGCTGTCACCACAATGGCCAGGTCCCCACCTCTCCTCTGAGTTCCCACAGCTGCCATACCGCCCTCCTCAGCAGCGCCCGTCGCACAGTCTCCTCCTGGGACCATGAATTCCTTGGAGGTTGCTATGAGTGTCCTCCAAAGGCCATTGCATTAGAGGCTTGGTCCCCAGCTTGATGCTACTGGGAGGTGGTAAAAACTTTAAGAAATGGGGGTCTGGGCATGGTGATGCACACCTGTAATCCCAGCAGCTCAGGAGGCTGAGACAGGAGGATTGCGAGTTCAAAGCCAGCCTCAGCAACAAGGGCCTAAGCAACTCAGTGAGATCCTGTCTCTAAATAAAATACAAAATAGGGCTGGGATTGGCTCAGTGGTTAAGCGTCCTTGGGTTCAATCCCCAATACAAAAATAAAATAGAAATGGAGTGCTAGTTGGAGGTCTTTGAGTCACTGGGACATGCCCTTGAAGGGGATTGTGGAACCCTGGTCCCTTCCTCTTTCTTTTTTCTTGTCACTTGCCTGCCATGAGGTGCCACATGTTTCCTGCCATGATATGGCCCCACGACCCAAAGCAACAAGGCCAACTGCTCATGGACTGAAACCTCTAAAACTATGAACCCAAATAAACCATTTATCCTTTTAAGTTGATTAACTCGGGTATTTGTAAAAAGTGATGGAAAGCTGACTAATACAGAGGTCAAGGCAATCTCTGATTCTCTGTGTTTCTAGTCTCTAGCACTGGGACTGGCACTTAGAGATCTGTTGAGTCAATTAGTGTACAAAAGCAAGAGTGTGAACCTGCACAAGAGCTTGTAAAAACTCTTCATAGTGCATTTCCTGCACTGGTCTTACAGGAATTGCAAGTAATAACACTCGAAGTTTATTGAGCAATTACTATGCCCCAAACTCTGTGCTGCATAGTTAACATGGCCCATCTGTTTTAGCTTCACAGAAGCCTATAAGATGGGTACTGCTATAGCCTCATTTTCCAGTTGATCAAAGGAGGTCTAGAGATGCTAAGTAATTTGCCCAGTGTCAGTGTAGAGAAAGAGCAGCTATGAATATTGGGCAGAGGAAAGAGCAAAATCAGGGGCCACTGTGACAGAAGGCACATTTGGAATTTCACCATCCAGACTGTGGGAACACTGCTGGCTTACTTGAAGAATTTATTCAATGCATATTCATCAGACTGACTGGTGGCCAGAACACAGTAATGGCAGTCTCTCACCACTCCTGTTGGGGTGTCCTCCTCTGCACCCCTCACGGGTTCCTTCTCACCTTGGTCCTGGGTATCCATGAGGAACCAGAGTTTAGGGCTGCTCTATCAGCCAGCCCAAACCCTAACACAAACTGTGGCCCCTCGAGGGAGGGACAAAGTTGCAGTCACCTCATGCTTAGATCTAGCAGAGAGGATGGGCCTTTGCAGAGATAGGTGCTGGGGGGTGCACAGGTGAATGATTAACCTGGGGGTGTCTCACCATCTACCAGATATGGACCCTAAGCTGCAGACTTGGGCACCCAATCCCTTGTTGCCTGTGTCTACCCAGAAGTCTGCCAGACTCCTCAATATGTTCAAATCGCCAAATGGTCACCTCTCTGCCCAAACGCCTTACCTCTGGGTCATCACCCAGCCTGAAACCCAGGAATCCTTGAAGATACCACACCTCTCATTCACCTCCTATAGAATACTCAACATTCTAGCTCTTGAAAACCTTGGAGTCAGAGCCTGCTCTCCATTGCTCTGGTCACTCCCCAGAGCAGGCTCTCAGCATCACTTTCCCACGTTGTCCAGGCTGCTCTTAAACTCCTGGGCTCAAGTGATCCTCCTTCCTCAGCCTCCTGAGCAGCTGAGATCATAGTCACACACCACCATGCCTGGCTTCCCAAGCACTTTTGCAGAAACCTTCTACTTGGGTCTACCACCTATAGGCTGGTGTTATCCAGGAGAACTTTCTGTGATGACAGAAAATATTCTATGGGTGAGGATGTAACTTGGTAGTGGAGGGCTTACCTAGCCTGGGTGAGGCTCTGGGTTTGAGATATTTCTCTCTCTTGTGGCTATTGAGCACTTGAAATGTGGCTAGTGCAACTGAGATGCTGAATAATAGTAATAACTAATAAGAATGATAGGTATGTGCACCACCACTGAATTTTTTATTCTATTAATTTTAAATTTAAGTAGCGTTTTGCAGCTTCAGGTTCAGTCCCTTCCTCATCCCTCCAATCTGTGCTCCATGCTGCCACCTAAGTGAGCTTCAGAAATTGCCAATCTGAGCATGTTGAATCCCTAATCAAAATCCCTTATTGATTATCGAGGTATTTGGAAAAGTTTAAACTCCTTAGCTCAGCATGTGAGCCTGTTCCTACTCTTATCTCTTCTCCCACTCCTTTCCGACTCACAAACAACTTTCTTGCCAGCCAGAGGGAACATTATGTAATTCTTCTAGTGTTCTGCCTCTGTGCATTCACGCATGCTGTTCCCTCTGCCTGTAACACCTGAGCCCCCTCCCAACGACTTCTTCAACAAACATCCTCAAGGAAATGCATTGCTTCTGGGTAGGAGATGCTTAATTGCACTGCAACATTATGACATATTAATGAGAAGGTATTCTCACCTCTCCATTAAAGCAAGTACTCCAGAACTTGACTCCAAGCTAGGTGTGGTGGCACACACTTGTAATCTCAATGGCTTAGGAGGATGAGCCAGTGATCACCAATTAAAGCCAGCCTTAGCAACTTAGCGAAGCCCTAAGCAACTCAGTGAGACACTGTTTCAAAATACAAAAGGGATAGGGATGGGCTGGGGTTGTGGCTCGGTGATAGAGTGCTCACCTAGCATGTGTGAGGCGCTGGGTTCAATCCTCAGCACCACATAAAAAATAAATAAATAAAGATATGGTGTCCCTCTACAACTAAAAAAACTCCATTTTTAAAAAAGTATATATTTAAAAAATAATAAAAATAAATAAATAAAATAAAGGTATGTGTCTATCTACAACTAAAAAAAAAAAAAAAAAGAACTATAAAAAAAGGATAGGGATGTGGCTCAGTGGTTGAGTGTCCCTGGGGTCAATCCCCAGTACCAATAAAAAAAAAAAAAGTAAAGTTAAAAAAGAAAAAAAAGAAAACTCGGCTCCAGGCCCACCCCCTCTGGGCCATTTGGACCCCCTACTCTGATCCAGAGCCTCCTTCTTTGGACATAGCTCTCTCAAAGTTCTAACACCAAGGTGCCATATTGCTTGGTGTTGTTCTTCTTCTCTAGACTGTGACCCACTGAACTATGCTGTAGTCGTACTCACTGGATTTTTAGCACAGTGCCTATCACAAGGTAGGTGCTCAACCACTTTCTCTGAGCATAAATTGTGATGCCAGCCACTGATGCAGGAGAACACTTTCTCAGTGAGTGAGGCAGGCCTGCTGTCATGGAGGAGGCTGATGATAAGCAGGTGAACATACAAGTGAAATCATTGCAGACCCGGGCTGTGCTGCGAATCCTCTGTGCCTCTGTGCCCCGTGTGCTGTGAAGCTGAGCCCTGCAGACTGGCAGTGGGCTTCCCACCCTCTGGCTTCCTGCTGGGCTCAGCCAATGGTAGAGTGCAACATGGAGGTGAGCTCTGCTTCCAGCTGCTGGGAGAGTGGGAGGAACGGCGTTGTTCTCTGCCTCTCTCAGTCCTCAGCCCTACAGCTGAGCCAATGAAAGGTTCTGGCCTGAGATGGGAAGGCAAGAGAATAAGGTTCGATTCCCCCCCCCTTCACCCCTCTGTGAAAGTGCTTACCAGACAATTCTCCTTTCCTTATAGTCTCTAAATTCTGGAAATGGTTCCTTCCTTTGGCTCCTTCAGGCCAAGGTGGTGAGGGCTCCTGACTGTTACTAGCTTTCCCCACAAGCTATTTCCCCTTTGGTCACAATATGGCTGCTGGAGTTCCAGCTGGCCATCATAACATCCAGACATGACAAGGAATGGGGAATATAGTTTGACCCTGGTTCCTGCAGGGACTGCCCCTGACAGACACAGGCAGGAGTGTCTTAGGAACATCATGGAGCCTTTGTACCTGGAGAGGAGTGAGCCTGGGGAGGGGAGTAACATGACAGGAGGTCAGAGAAGGAATAGGAATCAGTTCCAGAAGGCCTTGCAGACCATCCTAAGGATTGTTTCCCCCTGAACCTCCTCAGAAAACTCCTCCTGAAAATTTTACCATTGCCAGTCCTGAACTTGGGGAAAGGCTGGCATCCCCTTCTTAGCCAGGAGCTGCAGGGCTGAGGACTGAGAGAGGCAGAGAACAAATGGGGCAGCAGGGACTTGGTGACAGCTACTTGCTTCCTAGGGCATCCTCTAGCCAAGAGCCTCCAGCCAACATGGAGGTGAGCTCTGCTTCCAGCAGCTGGGAGAGTGGGAGGAATGGCAGTGATGTGGCGTGGACTCAACTGGCCAACTCCGCCTCACGCAGGGGTTCTCCCACAGGCACTGGCCAGCCAACAAACCCACATCGTGGGGACTTCTGAAGATACAGTTAGTAGCTTCTAAAAGCAGTTCTGATGGGGGCCATTCAGGCACAGGGGCAGAGCATGGGAAGCTGTTAGACAGGAGTAACTTCTTAGGACTCTGTCCAACCTGGGTAGGTCTTCTAGGGGCATGCACATGCCAAGATTCAGCCACCAGAGAGCTCTGCTGGGTACAACTCCGAGGGTGGCAGGTTTGGGTTATGATTCTTGTAGTTGCACATTCTCAAAACCCAACTCATACTAGAACAGGAAAAGGAGGAAAGAAAGAAAAGGAGAAAGAAGGAAAAAGAAGGGATAGGAGGAGACAGGAGAAGTGATGGTGATTTAGTTCATATTAACAGGGACGTTCGGTGGTAAATTTCAATGGTTTCAGGAATAAGTGGATCTAGGTGCATAATATCCTCCAGACTTTCCCTTTCTCCCTCTCCTCAGTGATTTTATTTAAACATGCCCACTGAAAACTCCAGACTTCAGACTTATTTTCCAACCAGCATAGCCACTTCTGGCAGGAGAACCTCCTTTTTCCAGTGACTTCTTTAAAACACAGAATTCTCATGGTCTTGGCCGGGGGTGGGATCAGCTGTACAAAACCTAATGACTGAGAATAATGGTTTGAATGTTCACCTAAGGACAAATGACTTGGTATTACCAAAAGAAGGGAGAATGGATGCTGGGTTCCACAAACCCCTCAGATGCCGATTATCACTGGGGTAATCATAAATCTTATTATCATATATCTTTTCAGAATGAAAGAGGGCACTTTTAATAATTATGCCAAGACAACAGGCTCAGACCAAGACTGTCCCACGTGAGTGTTGTCACCTTAACTATAGCAGCCAAGAGCCAAGGAGCCAAGGGTTGCCTCATTTGACCCCCAGTCCTGTAACTTAAATCTCTACGGCTCCCTGGGAACAGGAAGGAGAGGAGGGGAAGGTACTCAGGGCTCAGAGCTCAGCTGTGGTAGAGGGTCACTGAGTGGGGTGAGGATATACTGGGAGACAGTCCCAGCTCTGGGCATCCACCCAAACTCCACTCTTCCCCAAACAATACTCCCTGCCTGGTCTCCCATGCTTCTCTTCATGCCATGCATGCTGCCCGTGCCTTACCAGGTGCAAGCACATTCATTGCACTCTGAGACTCTTCTCCAGCTCTTTCCTCTCCAGGTCCCTTAAATGCCTCTGCCACTCTCCCAGCCTTCTTGGCTTCCATAGCATCTCAACGCTCAGCACAGGCTCTGTGTGGGGTGTGGCTCCTGTCTCCACCATAGGGTAGGACTTTGTTATGGGTCTTGTCTGTCTCCCAATCCCCTGCCACATAGACCTCAGCAGTGCCAACTGAAGACTCTAGGCACAATAGATTTGCTAGGCTAAGACCCTCAGCTGTCTGTATTCCTCCAGCCCAGAGAGTCCTCTCTCCTCCTCACTGCCCGCTTCCCCTAAGTTCCTGGTATCAATCAGCAGGGAATTCTAGCCAAAAACCTTCTCACGCAAAGGCATGCAAACTTTGACCCAGGACTGGGTGTTCAGCTCCAGGCCAAGGTCCTCAAACCTCCTGCCACTCAACCTTCTTTTCTGTCCAGGGCTCAGTAAGGGCTCCCTCCTGACTTTGTGGCTATTAGTTCAGACAGGGCTGGCTAAAGCAAAGTGCAAGGCCTCCTGCAACCCCTGGGCACCTGACTCCTCCTGTTCCAGGGTCTGGGGAAATGGAAGCCCTGGCCCAGGCCCTGATCTTGTCCTCTTTGGCCCCCTATGGTTTTGCTTCTAACCTTGGACAGAGAATCACAGCAGGAAGCGCCTTGGCCTGGAAGCAAGAAATCAGAGTTCTTAGTTGATTTGCCACATGTCACTGGACCTTTTCCTTCCTGGCATTAGGGTCTCCACCTGAGAAGGAATTGGCTTTGTTAACTTTGTTAATGAATTTGTTTGGAGTCAAGAGAACATGAGTAACTCAAAGCACCAAGAACAAGGATTTCCTGGGTCCCTGGCCAGGAGCCCCAGCACTAGATAGTCTTTAGGCCCTGCTGAGTGGGCTGCCATGAGTCTCTCAAGCTGGGGCTTTGATGGAGACTCAGGGAAATTGAGGGAAAGGTTTGTAGGCTGCAGAACAGGCTTGGAAGTCTGGGACTGCTTTGCTTCTCACTTCTTTTCCATGGCTTCCACATGGGCTCATTCTACTCTCTATAGCTCTAGTTCCAACTAAAACAGAAGGCCAGACTTCTTCTCAGGCGGAGTCAGGATGTATGGAGTGGAATTACTAGAAGAATTCTGAAAGAGCCCAGCTCCCTTATTTCCTGCCTATTCTGTTGCCCAAGCGCCACCATTAGAGCATTAGTACCACCATGATAGCATTAGCACTTTGGGTTCCACGTCACTCTTGCAGTAATACTGCTGTGTCCAATTCCTTTACCAGACATTAATGCCTTACCTGAACTTGGCACATCAAATCAATTTCCCACAGGTTGATTTTCTGTAAAACCAGAAAGAAGTAGCAAGTTTGGGTCTGGTTCATAGTAAATGTCAAATATACTGAGAATTATTTTGGAGAAAGGTGTTAGAACTGGAGACCAGGAGAAATCTGATCTGCTGTGGAGAAGATTCAGGAAGGCATTTTGGAAGAAGTGATGTTTTATCTGAGGCTCAGAGTAGGGGGGACTTAGGAGTAGAGGCTGGCAGACCTGGTACATTCTGCTAAAGATTCTTGTTTCTGTCCTGAGATGCCAAATCTGTTTTAAAAGGGCGGTGACAGAAAGAGGTTTTGCATTTTAAAAAATATTTTTTTTTAGTTGTAGATGGACACAATGTCTTTATTCTATTTATTTATTTTTATGTAAAGCTTCGGATCGAACCCAGTGCCTCACACTTGCTAGGCAAGTGCTCTACCACTGAGCCCCAGCCCCAGTCCCAAGAGGTTTTGCATTTCTGAAAAGGGCTCCTTGGGGAAGAAAGATTTGGAAAGATCAAGGTTAATGGGAACCCAGTTTGAAGGCTAAGTACTTTAGGGGTAATGATGAAGGTCTAGATGAGGGTGTGGCAGTGGAGCTGAACAGTCTTCAAAATGGAGAAGTGTCCTTGCCTCTTTAGTATATTCTGGGCACAGGAGCCAGAGTGATTGCTCAGCTCAGACCCCAGTAAAATTTCCATCTCACATGGAGGAAGTCTCATGTTTCTTAATGGTGTGCTCCCTGCACAGGTGTCAGGGTCCCCCCTGGCATCTCATCCCTTCCCCTCAGGGAACTAGATGGCAGGAGAATTCCCACGACCCCTACACATTTCCGTTGGTCTCTGGAATTACCACCCCTCTCTAGAAGCAAATGTGGAAGGCTTCTTCTTCTTCTTTTTTTTTTCTGTCTCCTTCTTCTTTTTTTATTACTTATTTATTTATTTTTTATTATTAGTTGTTCAAAACATTACATAGCTCTTGACATATCATATTTCTGTTCCGTTTGCTGGTGCACTCTTCGTCCAGATACCTGTGCACCTAGATTCTTGATTGAAAACTTCTGCTTCTGTAGTGTCATCTCAGCGAGTCGTTTGCCAACCACCCTATGTGGAATTGCACATCTTTTTGTCATTCTTACCCCTTCTATACTCATTTATTTTTTCCTATAGCACTTTTCACCTGCTGCTAATCTCTGCATTTGCTTGTCTATTAGCTGTTTCCCCCATCAGAATGTAAGGCCCATCCGAGCTGGAGCTTCGTCAGTTTTGTTCACCTCTATATCAATCACCGGCTCAGAATAGTGCCAGGCACATGGCGCTTGGTAAATATTTGCGCATTGCATGAGGTGGTATCTGACTGGAGTGGGACGTGAAGGGGCTAATGAGGTTGTTTTCTGGCCTGGGTTACAGGATACATGACAGTGCTGTGTTCCGGAGCTAGTCAGAGAAGGAGAGTGGTGTTAATTGGGGACAGGCTCAGCTAGACACGCGAATAAAACTTTTCTCCCTGGATATATCGCATGAAGAGAGCTCCGTAGGGGTCCTGACCCTGCCTCCAAGGCAGAAAGCCAGGCGTGCAGGGCAGCACAGGGACTGCGTGTTCTGCCGCAGGCGTGGACCAAAAATGTGGACATATGCAGACCTTCCTGGCATGCAGAAGCCTACTCCGCACGCAAACCCTGGCCCTTTGCACCGCCAGTCCCGCTCCATCCAATCGCGCACTCGCGACGCTTTCTTCTCTCTACCTCCACCCCCCAGCCCTACGCCCAGCAGAGATTGTCACTTTAAGAGCCACGCCCCCGATACCCCTCCCCCGCCTCGCGTGACTGTGCCGAGACCCGCGCCAAGCCGGGGAGTTGGGCGTCTGGGTGGCTGTGCAAGCCTCCGGGCTCTTCTCACGCAACTCCAGGGCACCGCGCCCCGGGCCAGGTGGGGCCGGGATGGGCGGCCCGACCTCTGCCCCTTGGAGGGATGTAGCAGGCGCACGCGAGCTAGCTTGGGGAAGCTGCGCGCCAGGCGCCCCCTCCCGGTTCCTGGGCTCCCACCCTCTACCTCGCCCCGAGACTCCTAACCCTCTCGTCGGCCACCGCACGAAGCCCCACTCTACTTTCTCTGTATCGCCAATCAAAGCTGTAGCAGTCCTGGGAATCAAGAGGGAAGCTCGGGGGCGGGTGGGTCCCGGGTGGAGGTGTCCCTGCGTTGCAACCTAAGGTGCCCCTAGGAGGTGGCAGCGAGCGTTAGCGCTCAGCTAGACTACACGCCGTACCATCTATTCCCGCCCCTCCGTCAAGGAGCGCGAACTTCTGCTGACCGTCCAGGCGCTGGGAGAACAGGGCTCTTGTGGCCTTTTGGGCCCCTGTGACCTTGGGGCTAGGGTCGCTGAGCTTCTCATGCAAGCTGGGACTCACTAGCCCCGGAGAAGGTGGTCACCATCCAGCGAACCTGCCCCTGTCTGCCTGCCACCCACTGGCTTATAGTGGGTAGAAAAGCACTTGCCCACCCTGTGTTCTGATGGGCGTAAAAATGATGGAGATGAGTACAGGTGCTCTAGGATGGAGCCCCCATACCCTCTCTTCAGGTTGTCTGGGACTTCTCCATCAAACCCCTCCCTTGGCTGAGTTCTGGGGCTGTCCATGAAAGTGGGGGTCTCAAGTGTCCCCAGTCCTCACCCTCTTCCGTGCCAGTACCTTGATGAGGTTCCCGTAGTGGGTTCTCATCTATACCCCTACCCACTTCTCCTTCCGGAAGCGACCATCCCCCTCCCTGCCCCTCCCTCTGTCCGGTCCCGGAGCTTCAGAGAAGGAGGCGTGGCCGCACGCACAGCCTCCTATAAAGGTAGTGGTGTCTGCACCCTCAACCTGAGGGTGGCAGTTCCCTGGAGCCTTCCCTGAACCTCTTTGGGGTCTCTGCCCCACAGACCACTGTACTTGGCTCAGCACCTCCTCGGAGGCAGCAGCAGGTGAGTGATGGGCAGCTTCTGTCTTGCTCCTTCCCTCCCACTAAAAAAAAAATTTTTTTTTTGGTGACTCCAGGTCTTTCTAGGTAGCAGCTAGTCTAGCACCACCAAAAAAGGAGGCTAAGAGCAACTGTAGTGACTAGGTAGTCTGGACCCTTAATGGGGAAACTGAGGCCAGAGAAGAAAAGAACTTGCCCAGGGTCCCATGGTTAGTAACAAATCTTTAGATATAGACACCCTCCTTTCAGGATTCCAGGACCTATGCTTCCTCTCCATCTCCATTGACTCCCTGACAACTCTGGGGCTATCTGGGATCCTGGAAGAGGACACACAGCTGAGGGAAGCTGGGAGTGTGTGACATTGGGGGTAGACCTTCTCCCTGGGTGGGTAGGGGTGAATGAGGGCATGGGATGGGTTCTTACTTGCTGTACTCTGCTAGCCCTGATGGCCTCTACCCTCCAAGGGTGGCTTATCAGAGCTGAGATGCCCTGGCCTGGTCAAGAGGGGCTGATCACAAGCCAGGCACACAGAAGCACACTGTACTCAGGAGACCGAAGCAGGAGGATTGCAAGTCCAAGTTCAGCCTGGAAAACTTAGGGCTAGAGATATAGCTCAGTGACAGAGTGCCCCTAGGTTCAATCCCCAGTAGGGGGTGGGGAGGTTGATCTGACCAGGAGTCCAGGAGCCTTTTCTACTCTGTCAACTGTCTCCTTTTGTCCTTTGCTGTGAGACCATCAGTTTGATGCAAGGAGCTAGAAATACCAGTCCCTGAAAACTCACCAGTCATATCCCCCTTGGCCTTTTACTATTTTTCAAAGTCTGGAGGTCCTTGGGGCATTTATTGTGTGGAAGGGAATACCATGGCACACCAAGGCTGGCAATATCCCCATCTCACTAAGGGAATCAGAGACCTATAGTCTTTGGGGATTCAGCTCCTCCAGGAAGCCTCCCCACCCCTGAGGCAGCTGTAGTGCTTGAGGGAGGAGCCTACATCTTGTCTTGTGTGGTTCTCTTTTAAGGAAATCTTGCAGGCAAGACTGTGAGGTTACCCAGGGCAGATCGGGGTCTTCTCTTTCCTAGAAAGCAGCTGGGCACTCTGAATTGGGAAATATTGTCTTACCCTCTTTTGCAGGTTATGTAATCGGAACCCAGAAAGGTAAAACAACTAATCCAAGGCCATTTGGACTAGACACTAGCTCTCTTGACCTCTAGTCTAGTTCTCTAGCAGATGCCCCAGGCAAAGCCTGATGCTTGGGAGAGAGTGGTTTGTGAATTTGTACATCCTTTCTAGGACAAGCCTAGAAGGTCTTTTCTCAGCTTCTGTTAAATTCAGATCCATTCCTGATTTCCCTTACTCCAGTTTGCAGTTTTCTTAACAGCCCTGACCTAGTGGGAACTGTCCATTTATTCTTTGTCCTTTTGGTGACTTGCAAAGGTGGGGGGGTAGCCTAGCCAACCTATTCATTAAGAATTGAGTACAACAAAAATATGTTCTGGATTTCTGTTACTGGGGACTCAATCTGACTGTTTTTCAACTACTTTTAAACTGTGGAGCAATTGAACTCAGAGAGCTGGGACTGAGAACAGTGTGGCTTGGGCAGTAGCCTTTCTGTCTCCTGTCCCCTCCCTACCATGCCCCAGGATTTGGCAGGATTCCTTAGGTCCTGAGCAGTAGAGAACAGGGTTCTGGGAGACATTCTCTCATTGATCTTCAAAGGAGGTTCCCGTGACAGCAGGTGGATACTCCAGGAAGCTTTCCCTGAGAGTTCCGAGTCCTGACTCTTATTTCTGGGTGATGATGGGCAAGTCAGTGTCCCCTCTATAGGTCAGTTTCCCCAAATGTGAAATGAAGCCAAAGGAGCAGATGATCCCTAATTCCTGAGAGAGCATGGTTTTCCCAGGTGTAAGGACACAAAGGGTCTTGAGGTGACCCATATTGTGATATGTTTATTTGAATATGTTTGTGGGGAAAAATAATGGGAAGCAAATGATAGTACTGATACTATACGAAAACCACAGAGAAAGATTAGAAGATTCTGTTTTAAATTGGTACAGCAGTTAATAGAAGGTATCGTGAGAGTTATAATCACAGCTTCTTGGAAGCCTGAGGCGGGAAGATGGCAAATTCAAGGTTAGCCTATCTATCTCAAAATAAAACATAAAATAGACTGGGGGTGTAGCTCAGTGGTAGACTGCTTGCCTAGCGTGTGCAAGGGCCTGAGTTCCATGCCCAGTACCAAGAAAGTGTTCTGAAAGCAGGTGGGGAGTCTATATCTAACACTTCCTGGGAGACATTGAACAAATTACTTAACCTCTCTTTGTCTCACTGCAGCCTCCCTTGTAGCTTATGGCCAAGACTGAAGGACAAATTACTGAAATTCTTGGTACACTTAACAGTTTCTGCCAACTCCCTTCTCTTCTTCGTGCCCAGTGAGCAGTTCTGACTGAGAAGTTTTCTCCTTTCTTTGACCAGCATATTGACATTTTAGGATATTGGCTTCTCCCATCCTCCATCTGATGGCTTGATTTTTTTTTCCTTTCCTATCAGCAACCACCTGGAAGATCCCTCCACAGATCATGCTTTCTGGTGGACTCCCGCTCTCTATCTCAGCCGCAGAGCTGCTCCTGGCTGCTGCCATCTTCTGCCTGGTATTCTGGGTGGTCAGAGCCTCAAGGCCTCGGGTCCCCAAAGGCCTAAAGAGTCCACCAGGGCCCTGGGGCTGGCCCTTGATAGGGCACATGCTGACCCTGGGGAAAAACCCTCAGGTGGCTCTGGCAAAGCTCAGCCAGAAATATGGGGATGTGCTGCAGATCCGCATTGGGACCACACCTGTGGTGGTGCTGAGTGGCCTGGACACCATCCATCAGGCCCTAGTGAGGCAGGGTGATGACTTCAAGGGCCGGCCAGACCTCTACACCTTCACTTTTGTTACTGGTGGCAAGAGCATGACCTTCAGCCCAGACTCTGGACCAGTGTGGGCTGCCCGCAGGCGCCTGGCCCAGAGTGCCCTGAAGAGTTTCTCCATAGCCTCGGACCCCACTTCTGCATCCTCCTGCTACTTGGAGGAGCATGTGAGCAAGGAGGCTGAGTGCTTAATCAGCAAGTTCCAGGAGCTGATGGCAGATGTTGGGCACTTTGACCCCTACAGATATGTAGTGGTGTCAGTTGCCAATGTCGTCTGCGCCATTTGCTTTGGCCAGCGCTATGACCATAACAACCAAGAGCTGCTTGATCTAGTCGACCTGAATAATGAGTTTGGGGAGGTGGTTGCCTCTGGATACCCAGCTGACTTCATCCCTATCCTCCGCTACCTGCCCAACCCTACCCTGGATGGCTTCAAGGACCTGAATAAGAAGTTTGAACACTTCGTTGGGAAGCTGGTCAAGGAGCACTACAGAAAATTTGAGAAGGTAAAGCCTAGGAAGAGGCAAGTGGGTGATGGGAAGCAGAGATAAGAGGAACAGCATGGGGTTTGGCAGGTTCTCAGGGAGGCTTCATCCTAGGGATTAGAATCTGCTAATGGAATGGACTCCTTCTTTGGCAGGAAAAATAGAACTTTTCTTGATTAGCCCTTCTATGCTTCCATCAGAGAGCAAGAGCCACTGAATAGCCACCCCATTCAGGATCTGGGCCAGTTGTTGCAGGAATCAGGAAGAGTTAGTCTCCTGGCCTCACAATAGAAGAAATTTAAAAAGCACATGCAGATGATGACAGTACCAGACTCTGCATCAGGGGTCCCTTGGGTTGGGGCTACCAGTATTCTAAAGTAGGAAAGGGCCTTGGAGAGGCAGAGAGAAGTGGGGATAGCAGCTGCAGGGAGTGTCACCTTTGAACAAAGGTGCTAGTGATAGCAATGGTGAGGAACCAGGCCCAGATGGAGAGGTAAGTCTGATCCTAGGATCTTGCTCACCTGTGTGTCCTTCTTACCCAGGGTCACATCCGGGACATCACAGACAGCCTGATTGAGCACTGTCAGGACAGGAAGCTGGATGAGAATGCCAATATTCAACTCTCGGATGAGAAGATCATTAATGTCGTTTTGGACATCTTTGGAGCTGGTAAGAATTACCCCATTGTGCTATTGCTATGTCCATGTACCCTGATCTGCCACCTGCCTAACTTCTCTATTCTACCCTCTCCAGGGTTTGACACAGTCACAACTGCCATCTCCTGGGGCTTAATGTACCTGGTGACAAACCCTAGGATTCAGAGAAAGATCCAGGAGGAACTAGGTAGGTGTTGACTCAGTTGAAGGGGTTCCAGGCAGGGGACACTGTCAAGGTCTGGGAAGCCCCTTAGTACATCCAGACCTTTGTGTTTTGCAGACACAGTGATTGGCAGGGAACGGCGGCCCCGGCTCTCTGACAGACTCCAGCTGCCCTATATGGAGGCCTTTATCCTGGAGCTCTTCCGACATTCCTCCTTCATCCCCTTCACCATTCCCCACAGGTGAAGCCTCACAGGCCAGTTGTCATCTGATTCTGGCCTTATTCTAGTTTCTACACCCAATCAGGAGGAAGGGATATGGCATGGGAGACAGGGGGATTCCCATGAGACCCTGAGCCTGACTGAACTTCCTCCTTCCCCAGCACTACAAGAGACACAAATCTGAATGGCTTTTACATCCCCAAGGGGCGTTGTGTCTTTGTGAACCAGTGGCAGATCAACCATGACCAGTAAGTTGAGAGGGATGGCCAAACTCCAGGATGGGCTGGGCCCACCCTGTCCTGAGCTTCGGATCTTCCTATTTATGGGCCACTTGCCCATTCCCTGTCCTTTGGGACTCAACCTACTTGATACTTCCTGAGATGCCACCTCAGCTGCCTCTGTCTGGTTACAGGAAGCTGTGGGGTGACCCATCTGTGTTCCGGCCTGAACGGTTTATCACTTCCAGTGGCACTGTGGACAAGACACTGAGTGAGAAGGTCATTCTCTTTGGCTTGGGCAAGCGCAAATGCATCGGAGAGACCATTGCCCGCTTAGAGATCTTTCTCTTCATGGCTATTCTTATGCAGCAGCTGGAATTCAGTGTGTCACCGGGCATGAAGGCGGACATGACCCCCATCTATGGGCTGACAGTAAAGCATCCCCGCTGTGAGCACTTTCAGGCACAGGTGCGCTCTTGTGGACCTGAGAGCCCTGAGGCCTAGACTCTGACTGCAGGGGTCTGAGATACCATGCCTGGGGGCAATCGCCTTTGTCTGCCTTATCTCCAGACAGGAGCAAAGAGGGTCTCTTGTTTGTCAGACTCCAGTTTCTGTTCAGGAAGGGCCAATACTTGTGTCTAAGAGGAGCAGAAAGCAGAGAAACTGTGTGGACTGTCTTGACACTAGGACCAGGACTAGAGAGAGGAGTGGTGTTTCAATCACCTTCTCCTTGTCTCCTTTCTCTATGTCAGAATAAAATATTGTTTTTAAAATGTTTGTATACAGTGGCTGGGGTTTGTGGCTCAGTGGTAGAACACTCACCTAGCACATGTGAGGCCCTGGATTCAATCCTCAGACCACATACGAATAAAGAAATAAAATAAAGGTATTGTGTCCAACTAGTGTAGTGTAGTGTCTACTAGTGGTAGAGCACCTGCCTGACATGTATGAGGCGCTGGGTTTGATCCTCAGCACCATATAAAAATAAATGAAGGTATTGTGTCCATCTACAACTTTAAACAAAAAAAGTTTGTATACAATGACCTTTTAATTCTAGCTTACATTGTAGTTACATGTGTGCATTTGTCATATATAAGAGCTTAAGAACCATTTATTTGTTGCCATAGATACAATTCTAATGTAAGCATCCTGAAATGTGCAGGAAATATTTAATTGAACTGAATAAAAAATGTTACCCACAAGTCCCATGGATGAGTGTTTTTCTGAGTCTGGAAGAAGCCATCAGTCGTGTGCATGTCACCTCCCACCCAGTCTTGTGCTAGGTTTTCCTATTGGGGGGACGAAAGGAAGCTGGCAGTGGACAGGTGAAGTCACTGCTCTCAGGCAGCCTGTGTAGGGAACAAGAATGTCACTTCACTGACTTCCTCCTTCTCTAACTTAACACACTTTCGTGGAGAGTTCTCTCTGAAGCAGACACTGGTAGTACAAGATGAATAAAGCAGTCTCTGGCCAGGGCACTGTGGCAAAGGCCTGTAATCCCAGCTATTCTGGGAGGCTGAGGCAGGAGGACTGCAAATTCGAGACCAGCCTCAGCAATTTATTGAGACCCTCTCTCAAAATAAAAAATAAAAAGGGCTGGGGATATGACTCAGTGGTAAAGCGCCCCTAGTGGCAACCCCCAGTACTGAAAAAGAAAAAGAAAACAAAAACGAAAACAATCATCTCTGATTTCAAGAGTCTCCCAGACTGGTATAGGAGACTGACTCAATTTATGGTGATCAGGGCTCTACCTGACATGCACATAGGAGGGGAGTGTCCAGAGCTCTGGTGGCAATATGTTGTTTTTTGGTGGGGCTGGCTGGGAAAGGGGATGCTGAGAGATTTCCCAAGTCTTGGGGATATCTCAGCTAAGCCTTTTATGAAGGACAGGAAGCAATCTCACTAGAAGGGCTCTCAGCTCAGAGATTGTAACTTGCTCCCCTGTGTTCATGCTCTGATTCTGCAGACATAATATACCCCAAAGCTAATCAGGTGGAGAACAAGGTCTTTGTGGTGTTCTCATTAGCCCACATTTCAATGTTGAAAATCCCCATCCATTTGGGAGAGCAGAGTTGCAGTATCCTGTAGAGGTGGAAATTAGACCCACATCACCAGGAGCCATTCTGACTAAGAGGCTAAGGGGAGACACATCTTGGGATTTGACCTTCTCCCAGCCATATCCCAGCCCATCCTGCCTCCTGAACATTGGGTAGCAGTTGCCATTAATGCTGTCTGGCATATGCACATGGCTCCCACTCACCAAAGGTTTCAGGTCACCATAAGGAACAAACTGAAATCAGCAGGAGCAAACTCTTTGTGTGTGGAGATGAGCTTTTGGTACTTAAAAAATAACATATGTTGGGGGCTAGGGCTGTAGCTTCCTCACATGCATGAGGCCCTGGGTTCGATCCTCAGCACCACATAAAAATAAATAAAGATACTTTGTGTTCATCTACAACTAAATATATATATATTTTAAAAAATAACATATGTTGCCAGGTGCAGTAGCACACACCTGTAATCCCAGTGGCTTGGGAGGCTGAGACAGGAGGATTTCAAGGTCAAAGCCAGCCTCAGCAAAAGTGATGCACTAAGCAACTCAGTGAGATCCTGTCTCTAAAATACAGTATAGGGTGGGAATGTGGCTTAGTGGTCGAATGTCCCTGAATTCAATCCCTGATAACCCCCCAATTTTTTTTTAAAAAAATAACATATAACATAGATAAACCTTGAAAACATGCTAAGTAAAAGAAGCTAGAGAAAAAAAGGGGACATGTTGCATGATTCTATTTACATGAAATATCAGAAAATGCAAATTTGTAGAAATAGAAAGCAGATTAGCGTTTGCCAGGGAATGGGAAGTAAGGGAAATTAGAGGTGCAGGGTTTCTTTTAGGGGTGATAGAGGTATTCTAGAATCAGATAGTGGTGATGGTTGTACCTCATGAATATACTAAAATCCAATGGGTTATGCAGGTTAAAATGGTAGAAAAAAAGATTCACTTTAAAAAAGATGGGGAAGGAGGAATGGAAACAGCACACACAAAACAATTTATTAAACCTATTTTCAGTAATCACATTGGTAATGGTAATATTAATACTGCTCTTTTGAGTTGGGCATGGTGGTGTGGGCCTGTAATCCCAGTAACTCTGGAGGTTAAGGCAGGAGGATTGCAAGTTTGAGGCCAGCCTCAGCAATTTAGTGAGGCCCTAGGCAACTTAGTGAGATCCTGTCTCAAAATAAAAAATAAAAAAAGGGCTGGGGATTTAGCTTAGTGATAAAGTCCCTCGGGGTTCAATCCTCAGTACCAAAAAAAAAAAAAGTATTATTCTTTTAATATCATAGTGTGATGTGGTAATTAGGGAGACAGGAGGAGGAGGAGGAAGAGGGACTCAGTGGGAGGACAGGCTTACTTTTCATTTTGCACAAGTTGAAAAGTGCACCAGACCAGGAAATGAGAATCCTTCTCCTGGGCTTGGATGATGCTGGCAAGACTACTCTGCTGAAGCAGCTTATGTCTGAAGACATCAGCCATATCACCTCTACACAGGGTTTTAACATCAGAAATGTACAATCACAAATCACAGGGTTTTAAACTGAATGTATGGAACACTGGTGGACAGAGGAAAATCAGATCATCCTGGAGGACTTATTTTGAAAATACTGATATCCTTATATATTTAATTAACAGTACAGACAGAAGAAGATTTGAAGAGACTGGTCAGGAACTAGCTGAATTACTGGAGGAAGAAAAGCTGAGTTGCATGTCAGTGCTTATCTTTGCTAATAAGCAGGATTTTCTCATAGTGGCCCCTGCCTCTGAAACTGAGGAAGGACTGAGTCTGCACACCATCCATGATCCAGTCTTGCTCAGCACAGGAGAGAGCATCAGAATGGCATACATTGGGTCTGAAAAAATATCAATGCAAAGAAGAAATAAAATCTAGACAAATGCAGAGCTGTGGGGACTGCATTGGGTCCTGAAAAACACTGACCAAATGTTTTTCCATCTGTGTACAGCTCCAGCTGTTTGAAGAGAGGGAACAACACAGTTTAAAAAGAATCCTCATTACAGCAGTAAATTTAACTGACCTCTAAGGTTCAGTATCAATTTTTAAAAATTTTAGTTGTTGATGGACTTTTATTTTACTCATTTAGTTATGTGCAGTACTGAGGATTGAACCACAGTGCCTCACACATGCTAGGCAAGCACTCTACCACTGAGTCACAACCCCAAACCCTAAGTATCATTTTTCAAATAAAGAAATTATATTTTTCCTTTACAAAAAAGATTGTAGTGTGATTCAGGATTAAACAAATAGGTAATTAATGAAGATAGTCTACTTAATCATCTCTTTTGTCCTGGGGAATCAGAATTTTTGTTATGGAAAAGAAGAGATACAGATGAAACATAGAAATGGTTAAGTTTATGAACTCATCCTATCTATCTTCCTAATGTTAGGGGAAATTACCAACTCAGCAATGAGTAGCCTAATTCCCTAACACCCAGATTATTATGAATTTTTTTAAAAAGTTAGGCCAACAATTTCACTTCTAGGTCAATTCAAAAGAATTGACAACAGGTGTTCAAACAAAGACTCATATAGGAATGTTTATGACTGTATTATTTGCAACAGCCAAAATAATGGAAATAACCCAAATGTTCATCACCTGCTAAATAGACAAACAAAATGTGGTATATCCATACAGTGGGTTGTTATTTAGTCATAAGAAGGAATGAAGTCTGAACATGTCTAAGTATGAACACATGACTATATTACCCTTTGGAATTGTTCCTGCCCTCCTCTACATCACTCAACAAGTACAGACAGTACTGTACTGCTCACAGAGGTGGTTTCACAGTTCCATTCCCAAAAGACAATATTTTTTAAAATAAATTTTAGCAAAGTGATATTTTACTACCTCTATATTTAACATACAATGGACACTTCTAAACATCTAGACAGACTAGGAGTTTCAAGTAAGAACTCAATTTGTTCACTGTGTACAGGATAGTCTTGAATAAATTGCACACATGTAACAATAGTTCTATTTTGAAAATGTCTTCAAAATGTGAATATTCTGGCCCTTCACTGACCCAGTGGGCTATAATGCTGAAATTTTCAGAGGACAATCTTTCCTAGGTATTTTAACACAAAATATACACAATTTGTTTATTAATTCTACGTTTGTCATACACTGGCAACTTCTTTAACATCTAGAAAGGACTCATTTGTCCTTTATATACACTACATACAGAGCAAAGTAAAACATGTTCAGACATGAGTTTTCTATATGTTTTGTGCATTTTGTTTTGTTGTGTATCTAGTATATAGATGGACAAAAGAGCCCAGGTTTTGTAACATCTAATCTCTAGATGTTAAAGAGTGTATGACCAAGTAGTTAGAAAAATTAGCACATTTTGTACATTTTTCTGTTGAAATCCATAGGAAAGCTTTCCTCTATCAATAACAATAACTTTTGGGTGTGAATTCGCTCAACCATCTCTAAGCATTCATATGTTTCTACTTGTTCACTGGATTGAAAGTAGAGAAAGGAAGTGAGGACCGAAAGGTTCAAGGACAAAATATTAGAAGATACTTCTGATTACAACCATGGTTGTGTGTGCAATTTTATTTACCAATACTGTGTGCATAGTGGACAGGTTCTTATGTGGAATATCTAGTCCTTCTATATATTTAGAAGTGCTTGATTAACTTAGAAGTAGTAGAATAAAACTTTGTGTAAGGGTCCGGCGAAACGTCGGAGTAAGAGACCACAAGAGACTCTCTTATGCAACAGCAGAAGGGTGGGTTTATTTGGAGACCAGCATGCTGGGGCCCGAGCTCTCTATAGCAAAGAGAGATAGAGCCCTGAGAACTGCTTGAGCAGAGCTTATATACTTTTCTTGGAGAGGGCAGGGAGGGAAGTTCATTGATGGGTCAGGGCGAGTGAGCAGTTTGCCTGCAACCGAGTGAGGGAGTGCATCCTGCAGTTTGGCAGTTGGGGACAGCACATCCTGGGAACAAGATTAGCAAACAGTTCACAGTTGGGGACAACACATCCTGGGAACAAGATTTCAACAGTGTTCTGTTAAGCATATAGAAAAACAGAGTGACAAGTACCTATTTTATTAACCTTTCATTTGTAAAAAGTTTAGCTTTTAAAAACTGATGGGAAATACTATGTCTGGAATTGTTAAACCACCTCTGAACAGAACACCGTCTGTACTTGTTCACTGGGTGGAGGGAGGCAGGAGGGAAGTTGCAAAAGATTTTGTAAAGTGTGCTGGACAATTTCAGCTTACCCATTGCCTTGCAATGTGCATTTTATTTAACTTTGCTTTCCTATATATATTGTGTATATACTAGACAAAGGAGTCTTAATTTTATAATATATAGCCTCTAGATATTAAAGAGTTGCCAATGTATAACAAAAGTAGAGTTAGTAAACTAACACACTTTGTACAAAAAAAAAAAAAAGGAATGAAGTACTGATACATACTACAACACGGATAAGCCTTGAAAATATTACATTGAGTCAAAGAAGCCAAACACAAAGGCTGCTGCAGTCTGGCTGGGCACAATTCAGGAGCCATTTGTCAAAAGAAACAAACTTTATTTTGAGAACCACACACGCCAAACAAAACAGCTCCTCAGGAAAAACCTTCAGAGCCCAACTGCCACCACCGGCTTCCCACAAGCCTCTCCACCTCCTCCACTCCTCCTGCTCTTGAGGCCGATTGGCTGGGTCACATGGGCAAAGCCAAAAAATCCCCCAGTGAGCAGCTCCGTGGTCTGAAAGGGCAGGGAAACAGCCCAATGAGCATCACCGCAGAGGAGCCAATCAGTTGTCAGCTAGAAGTTGCTGGGGCCGCTGTGAGCCAATCATCAGCTGGCAGCTGGAAGTTTGCTGGCAGCTGGAAGTTTGCTGGGGCCCCTTCGGCTGTGGCTCTCAACATCTCCCCCTCTCTGTTTAAACAGCAAGCATGTGGCTTAGGGACCTTGCCTGCCTTAGGTTGTCCAATAGTACATATGGTCCTTACCCATTATCGGATGAGCTGACCTCAAGGCGTCAGCCTCCTGTCTTAGGTTGGTACCTGCCGCAAACTGCCCGGCCCCGGGCCGGCTGAGTCCCGCTCCTGCTGCCGAGCACTGCCTGCGGCACCCCTGCTGAGCGATCCCCTGCTGAGCTGTCAGTGCACACGGGCTTGCAATCTTGCAACCCGGTTGGGCACAAAAACACAAGCCAGTCAAACTGAGACAAAGTTTTATTTAGAGAGAGGCCGTGTGCGTCCCCTAACAGGTGGGTCCGCCACGTGTGTGTTCTACCTGAGCCGGGGGGGTTTCCCCTTCCCCCGGAACACCCTCCTACCATCCTTTCCCAACCAATGGGAACTCTCCCATTACAAGAGTGACATGAGTAACCTGAGTCCTGAAAATGGGCCCAGCTAGACAGCATGAGTCCAATTACCATATGAATGTGAATTGCTGGCTGGCAGTCAATAAAATCCAAAGGTGCCTGTATCAATATTTTTGCTGTGGCTCCTAACAGGTACCATTGCAATTGGATCTTACCCGTCACTGACTACCGGTCCAGTATACAGCCACACCTGTGGATAGGTCTTTGTACACTACCACAAGTCGCTGCACCAACAGATAGTTCACAATGCATACAGGTGAGTTCACAATGCATACAAGTGATTCATAGTCCAGGCAAGTTCTGAAAGCAGTTCAGTGATGGCTCCTTTTGGAAAAATTGTACTTCTGATGACACCATCAGCATAAACACCCCAACACTACCACAAGTCGCTGCATCAACAGATATTTCACAATGCATACAAGTGAGTTCATAATGCATACAAGTGATACATAGTCCAGGCAAGTTCTGCAAGCAGTTCAGTGATGGCTATTGCAGAAGCTGTAGACTGGTTTTATCTTTGTCTTCACCGGCACTGGGATGAAGATAGGAATTCTGGCAATAATGGCTAAAGAAAAAATTATATAACATTCCAGAAGGCACTAAAAGAAAACAATTTTCTTAACAATGTACCTTATCTTGAACAGAATTATTAAATATAATGAAAAGGAAAGGTGAAAGTAAATAAACAGATCTGTTAACCTCCTTTTTTGTTCATATATTAAAACAATCCTCAACAGCTGTTTACCCAATTTAAATTAAACCATTTAAATCACGTGAAAAAAAAATATTTGGACTCACTTTTTCATGAGCGCTCATCATATATGATATATGGACATACGTACATTCAAACATATAACACAACACAAGTGTGCACACATAATATAATACATACAACACATAACATAATAGTAAAGGCCTTATAACTTTTTACAGGTGAAATCTCCATTGCAATGTTTAAAAACTCTATAGTCAAAAATAGAACTGATGAGCAAAACATTAACCTAGGTCTGTATGAGCTCAAAAAACAAAATAGAACTTCATGATGTGGGAAAGGGTAATAATAAAATAGATATTGAAAAAAGCATCCTGGTTCTGTCGCAGATGTAAGAATAGCCAAACTGGAGTTTTGGATATCAGTTGTTATGGATTTAAGCCAAATCATCTTCTTTTTGGTCTGTAGAAATCGATTTAGTTAATCTTTCTGGAATCCAAATCGGCTGCTGTTCTCCCTGTGGAAACACATAAACAGACCCCCAACTCCAGACAATCACTGGGTCAGGACCTTAGTTAATCTCTCTGGAATCCAAATCGGCTGCTGTTCTCCCTGTGGAAACACACAAACAGACCCCCGACTCCAGACAATTACTGGGTCAGGACCTTTCCATTGTCCTGTTAGAATATCCTTCCAAAGTACCTTGGGCTTATGTACATTTTTTGGACACATATGCCTTTCCGCAGCACTAAGCCCTGATGAATCCAAATTTAAAAAGTTTAGAGTAAAAAGGGTTATGTTAAGTTTATCTTTGGGGAATATATACCCCTCTTTTTGCTTTTTTTTTAAAAAATATTTATTTATTTATTTTTTTAGTTCTCGGCGGACACAACATCTTTGTTGGTATGTGGTGCTGAGGATCGAACCCAGGCCGCATGCATGGAAGGCGAGCGCGCTACCGCTTGAGCCACATCCCCAGCCCACCCCTCTTTTTGCTTTAATAAGTACATTTTAATAGTTTGATGAGCTCTTTCAACTATGCCTTGTCCCTGTGGAATGTATGGGATTCCTGTTATATGAGTAATGCCAAATGATGAGCAAAATTGTTTAAAAGAGGTAGAAGTATAACCAGGGGCATTATCTGTTTTTAACTGTTTTGGAACGCCCACAGTGGCAAAATTTTGTAAGCAATGAGCTATAACATCTTTAGTTTTTTCTCCGGCATGAAGGGAGCCCATCAAAAATCCAGAAGAAGTATCAACTGCAACATGCAAATATTTTAATTTTCTAAATTCTGGCAAGTGTGTAACGTCCATCTGCCAAATATGGTTAGGTATCAGTCCTCTAGGATTGACTCCAAGATTAACTTGTGGTAAAAAAGTCACACAATTTTGACATTGTTTTATTATTTGTCTAGCTTGTTCCTTAGTTATTTTAAAATGCTTTTGTAAAGTATTAGCATTGACATGGAACTTTTTATGAAAATTTGTAGCTTCTTCTAGTGTAGAGAAAATATGTATGTTATATGTAGTTTTATCTGCTAAATCATTGCCCAAACTAAGGGCTCCAGGCAATCCTGTATGTGCCCTGATATGTCCTATAAAGAATGGATCTTTTCTGTCCCAGATTAGACTTTGTATAGTGGAAAGCAAAGAGAAAACAGTAGAGGAAGGGGAAATCCTACCAGCATCTTCAAGGGATACTGTAGCATTAACTATATACTGACTATCGGAAAATAAATTAAATACAGAATCTTTAAACATCACAAAAGCTTGTAATACTGCATTAAGCTCTACCTTTTGAGCTGATTGTTTGGGTACTAAAAATGTAAAAGTTTGATCAGGAGTAACTACTGCTGCTGTACCATTATTTGACCCATCAGTGAATATATTTGGAGCATTTATGATAGGTGTTTTTCTTGTCATTTTTGGAAAAATTACAGGATGCAATGACCAAAAAGACAATAAAGGATTAGATGGTAAGTGGTTATCAAATGAAACATTAGATATGCACATGATTATTGCCCAAGTATTTAACTCATTAGCTAACTCATCAATTTGATTCATAGTATATGGAGTAATAATTTTATTGGGAGAAATTCCAAACACTCCCTTTGCTGCTTTTATTCCTTTGAGTATTAATTGTCCTACAGCCTCAGGATACCTAGTAAGAATAGTGTTAGGAGAATAAGATAAATGTATCCATAATAATGGGCCTTCTTGCCAAAATACTCCTGTAGGAATATTTTTTGTTGGTGGTATGATAAATATTAAAGGCAAACTTATATCAATTCTATCCAAATGCATATTTTCCGTATATGTTTCAATGATTTTTAATGCCTTTCTTGCTTCAGGCATTAACATGCGGGGTGAATTTGGATCTGATGGACCTTTTAGGATATCAAATAAAGGTCCCAACTCTCCTGTTGGTATACCTAGATAAGGCCTTATCCAATTTATGTCTCCTAATAACTTTTGAAAGTCGTTAAGTGATTTGAGTTGATCTACTCATATTTGAATTTTTGGTGGACGGACCATGGTTGAGGATAATAGAACTCCTAAATAATTAATTGGAAAATTTAATTGTACTTTATCTATTGCTATCTCTAGATTATAATTTTTTAATAAGTTTGTAAGTGTGGCATAACATTCTAGCAATGTGCTTTTATCTTTGTGTGCTAATAATACATCATCCATATAGTGAAATATTTGTAGTTCAGGATTTTGATTTCTAAGTGGCTGGATTACTCTGTTAACATAAATTTGACACATAGTTGGGCTGTTAGCCATCCCTTGAGGGAGTACTTTCCATTCATATCTCTGATCAGGACCTTCATGATTCAGTGCAGGGATAGTAAATGCAAAACATGGACTATCCTCAGGATGAATTGGAGTTGAAAAAAAACAATCTTTAATATCTATAACTAAAACATACCAAGTTTTTGGCAAAGCAGTCAATTGAGGAATCCCATAATAACCATCTCATTATTAATGGCTCTTAAATCTTGCAATAATCTCCATCTACCAGATTTCTTTTTGATGACAAAAATGGGAGTATTATGGGGAGATACAGAAGGTTGTATATGTCCTTCCGCTAATTGTTGTTTGACCAGGTCATGGGCTGCTTGTATCTTTTCTTTAGTCAGGGGCCACTGAGGAACCCATACTGGTCTTTCTGATTTCCAAGTAATTTTTATTGTCTCAGTGTCCCTTTCTGAAAATCCAACCCATGTCTCTCCGTTCCTTGATTTATTTGTATTGGTGCTGCTATACCTTGTTCTTGTTTTTCTAATCTTTTTCCTTCCCTAAAACCTTGTCTAGTCATAATAGTGGGTGCATTTTGGTTGATGTTATTTGTTAATGTCAAACCTAATTGATCTAGGACATCTCGTCCCCATAAATTTACAGGAAGATGATCCAATACATATGGCTGTATAGTTCCTTCACATCCTTTAGGATCCTTCCAATCTAATACCATTGCACTTCTATGGGGATTAGTCGCCACTCCTAGGCCTCGAAGCGTTTGAGTGGCTTGTTGTAATGGCCAATGTTTTGGCCATTCTTGATGAGAGATGATGCTAAAGTCTGCACCTGAATCCAGTACCCCATTAAATTCATGTCCTTGAATGTTTAGTTTTAGCATGGGGCGAGAGTCTAAATTTAAAGAAAGCATAGCCCAATCTACACCTGTGGAGCCTAATCCCTTGGAACCTCTTTCTACAGTACAACTGGAAAATTTATCATGTAGGCTGGGTATTATTAGTAACTGTGCTATTCTATCTCCTGGTGAAATTACTGATATACCCTTTGGAGAACTGGCTATAATTTTTATTTCACCTTCATAATCAGGATCAATTACCCCAGGACTTATCATAAGTCCTTTTAGAGTAGAAGAGCTTCGTCCCAATAATAAGCCTACTGTTCCTTTGGGAAGAGGTCCTTTTACCCCTGTGGGAATGATTTGAACTCCCATCTCTGGAGTTAGTACTGCTCTGGCAGAGGCGCAGATGTCCAACCCTGCGCTCCCTCTGGTTTGTCTGATAAGGGATCTAATGGACAATGTGTCCATTAGAAAGAAGCCAGACACAAAGGCCACATATTGTACGATTGCATTGTATTTATATGAAACATCTGGAGTCAGCAAATCCATAGAGACAAAAGGCAGACTAGTGATTGACAGAGAGTGGCAAAGAGGGAGGAAATAAAAATATACAGATTAGAAGGGAGAAATCAAATTGTCTTTGTTTACAGATAACATGTTTCATCTAAATAGAAAATCTGAAAGAAGTGACAAAAGTCTTCTGGAATTAATAAGTGATTATAGTAAGTATTATGGTTCGGCAGAAATGTTCAGAGGCAAAATGATTAGATTATGAGAGATGTAACCTAATTAGTGGATTAATCCATTTGATTAATAATTTGAAAGGGCTACTGTACTGGGTGGTAACTATAGCTGGTAAGGTGTGGCTGGAGGAAGTAGGTTACTAGGGGCAAGGCTTCTGGGATTATATTTTGACCCTTGATCCTTGCTCCCTCTTTCTGCTTTCTGGCAGTTGCAAGCTGAGCAGCTTTCCTTTGCCAAGCCCTTCTGCCTCATTGTTCTGCCACACCTTCGGCCCAGAGAAATACAGTCAGCCAACCAAACCTCTGAAACTGGGAGCCAAAATAAACTTTTCCTCCTCTAAGTTGTTCTTGTCAAGTACTTTTTAAAAAAAAGTATTTCAAGTTTCAAAGTTTGTTTGTTTGTTTTTTTAGTTGTAGATGGATACAATATCTTTATTTTATTTTTAAAGCCAACACAGTAAGGCTATAGGATACAAGGTTAACACACACAATTAATTTGCTTTCCTATATATCAGTGATGAACAAGTAGAGTTTGAAATTAAAGCATTAAATTGACCTTAGCACTCCCAAAATAAAATATTTAGGTATGAATCTAACAAAACATGTAAAAAAAACTATATGAGGAAAACCACAAAACTCTAATCAAAGATATCAAAGAACAAATACAATGAGAGATATTTCATGTTCCTGGATAGAAAGATTCAATATTGTCAAAATATCAGATCTTCCTAATCTGATCTATAGATTCAATGTCAATTCCAATCAAAACCCCAGCACACTATTTTGTGGGTATTGACAAACTGATTCTAAAATATATATGGAGAGACAGAAGACCCAGAAGAGCCAACTTAATGTTGAAGGAGAAAATCAAAATTAGAGAATTGACACTACTTGACTTCAAGAGTTACACATACAGTAATTAAAACAGTGTGGTATTAGTGAAAGAATAAATAGATCAATGGAACAGAATAGACAGCACATAAATAATTAACTGATTTTTTAAAAAAGAGCAAGGCAATACAATAGAGCAAACATCTTTTTTTTTTTTTTCAAGAAACACTGCCAAAACAAATGGACCTACACATGCAAAAAAAAATCATCTGGATAATTACCTTTCAAAAACATTAATTCGGGCTGGAGATGTGCCTCAAGCAGTAGCACGCTTGCCTGGCATGCTTGCGGCCCGGGTTCGATCCTCAGCACCACATACAAATAAAGATGTTATGTCTGCCAAAAACAACAACAACAAAAATATTAAAAAATTCTCTCTCTCTCTCTCTTTGAAAAAAAAATTAACTCAAAATGGGGCTGTGGGTATGGCTCAGTGGTAGAGCGCTTGCCTAGAACATGTGAGGCAATGGGTTCAAACCTCAGCACCACATAAAAATAAATAAATAAAATAAAGGTTGAAAAAAGGAAATAATGTAATGCAAAGAAATATTAACTCGGGCTGGGGATGTGGCTCAAGCGGTAGTGCGCTCCCCTGGCATGCGTGCGGCCCGGGTTCGATCCTCAGCACCACATACAAACAATGATGTTGTGTCCGCTAAGAACTAAAAAATAAATATTAAAAAATTCTCTCTCTCTCTCTCTCTCTCTCTCTCTCTCTCTCTCTCTCTCTCTCTCTCTCTCTCTCCCACTCTCTCTTTAAAAAAAAAAAGAAATATTAACTCAAAATGGATTAACCTAGGGCTAGGGCTGTAGCTCAGTGGTAGAGCACTTGCCTAGCATGTGTGATTCACTGGGTTTGATCCTCAGCACCACATAAAAATAAATAAAATAAAGGTATTTAAAAGAATGGATTATCCTAAATGTAAAATACAAGACTGCAAAACTCTTAGAGGATAGCATAGGAAAAAAACTAATTGACCATGGGGTAATAATGACTTTTTATGTACAACACACATTATGATCTGTGAAATAAATAATTGATAGGCTGACTTCAGTAAAATAAAAAACATCACTCTTTGAAAGACAATGTCAGGAGAATAAGACAAGCCATAGACTGAGAGAAAATATTTGCAAAAGACACACCTAATAAAGGCCTAGTCCTCAAAATAACACAAGAAATCTTAAAACTCAACAATAAGAAAATAATCCAATTTTAATTGGGCATTTTTAAATGGGCAAAAGACCTGATCAGACTTTACCAAAAAAGATACACATGGCATACAAGTATGTGAAAAGATGTTTAGAAACATGTAATTAGGAAATTGTAAATTTATCTATTATAATGGCCAAAACCCAAAACACTGATACTACCAAATGCTGTTAAGGATTTGAATCAAGAGAAACCTTTCTTCACAGCTAGTGGGACTGCCAAATGGTGTATTCACTTTGAAAGAGTTTGACAGCATATGAACTAGCAGTCACACTCCTTGGTAGTCACACAAAGGAAATGAAAACTATGTCCACCCCAAATCCTGACATGGATGTTTACAGCAGTTTTATCCATAATTGCCAAAACTTAGAAACAACCAAAATGCCCTGTTTAGGTGAGTGGATAAATTGTTGTGCACCCAGATAACAGAATATTAATTCAGTACTAAAAATAAACTATCAAGACCTGAAAAGATACAGAGGAATATTAAATACATATTACTAAATGAAAAAGGCCAATTCCAACTAAATGACATTCTGGAAAAGGCAAAACTATGGAGACAGTAAAAGGATTAGTGGTTGTTAGAGGTTGAGGAGCGAGGGGTGACTAGATAGAGCCCAGAGATTTTTTTTTTTTTTTAGTTGTAGTTGGACACAATACCTTTATTTTATTTATTTTTATGTGCCGCTGAAGATTGAACCCAGTGCCTTGCGTGTGCTAGGAAAGCGCTCTACCACTGAGCTACAACCCCAGCCCAAGCCCAGAGGGTTTTTAAGGCAGAGAAAATATTCTGTATGACACTACAATGGTGGATAAACGTCACTGTAGATTTGTCAAAATCCATAGAATGTACAATATCAATTATGAACCTTAATGTAAAAACTATGGACTCTGGGTGACAATTATCTATCAATGTAGCTTCATCAATTATTAACAAACATACTACCTGTGGCACAGGATGTCCATGGGGAATTGTGTTTTTGTGTAAGGAAGATACGTAGGAATTCTTTGTACTTTCTGCTCAATTTTGCCCTGAAACTAAAACTGCTCTAAAATTAAAGTTTGGAAGGAGGAAAACCAAACTACACCAAACCAAAACAAAACAAAACAAAGCCAGCCAGCCAGCCAGCCAAGGCCTTTTCAGAATTACGGAATTTCTAGTAATAGTAAGGTGATTGTCATGTGTTTGGGACAAGGGATGGGGAGGGTGGTGAAGCAGTTCCTCAGGATTTTTTTGGTACCAGGGATTGAACGCAGGTACATTCAACCACTGTGCATGTCACATCCCCAGCCCATTTTTTATTTTGCGACAGGGTCTTACTAAGTTGCTTAGGGCCTCTAAGTTGCTGAGGCTGGCTTTTAACTTGCAATCCTCCTGCCTTAGCCTCCTGAACCCTAGAAAATTTTAAAAGTTCCTGATTTTGTAGCAGAGCCTTGTCTGGAACTACAGTACTACCCTATTCTAAGATGCCTGGCCACGTGAAAGACTTCTAGTCTCTGTCCAACGGGTAAACTTTTTTTCAAAATCAAGGTTATCTACACCCTACAATTCCAAGGGGCGGAGAAACGCATCAGCCCGTGTACGGAACGCTGGGGGACGGGGGGAGTTAGGCACCGACTAACTTAGTGTAAGCTTTAAATGGGCTGAAGCTAATAAACTTTGAAGATCAACTCTGGGTCGACATTTATTTCCTTTAATCTGTTCGGGCGAGAGGTGGTCTATTCATTGCAAACCATAGCTGCAATTTAGCAAGGAGAGGGTCCCACGTGAACTCGCCAATCTAAAAGTACTCCACTTTATCTGCGGGATTGGCGCTGGCGGAGGACAGACAGGAGGGGAAGTAGGAGCTTGTGGTGGAGATTTGCAAGGTGGATGGTCCCCCGGAAACCTGCACCAAGGAGTGAGGGTGCCGAACCCCGATTCCAGACCAGATCCCATGGAATATAAGCAGGTGGGGCGTGTAGAACGGGAAGTTTTGCACGTTTCTGGGTGGGTCGCAAGGCCTGCCCTCACCACGTAGTCCCAACCTTTCAAATTTCCCAGGCGCCCCTCGCCTCAATTGCCGGCCCTTCAGTTTTCCAGGGAGTCGCGCCGGAAGTGACCTCATGACGGCGGCGTGGAGACGCGGGGTCGCTTCCGGCACGGCAATCGTGGTTGTGGGGGTGGGGTGGAGAAGCCCCCTCTGTGGGTCTTTTCGCGGTGCGGGGTCGGCTTGGTGTGGTGTGTGGAGGAGGCCCAGACCAGACGGCGCCGAGCTGGGAGCGAGAGTAGGCGGTCGGTTTGTGGGTGCTCGTGGGAGGGGGCTTCCGGTGTTGCCTGCGGGGTTTGCTTTTAGACTGTAGGGTTTCCGGTCTTGTAAACCTTAATAGAGACTGGCGCGAGGTAGGGGGGAGGGGTCCCTTCGAGTTCGCAGCGGACCACATACTAGGGGTGGCCCCAGAATTTTGGTTAGAAGTGGCAGGCCGAGAACAGAGATTCCGAATAGTGTGGAGATTGTGTGAGGCACTAGAGGCCTGGGCTCTGGGTTCTCCTTGTTCGTGGCTGTCGCCGCTCACTGCTTCGTGCCTTCGTTTCTGTCTGGACAGTGTAGCCAAGTGGCAGGCGTGAGCACCACATCCATGACTGATAGCTTCAGGACAGAGGTGAACGGGATGTGGGAGGAGAGGGTGACTGAGAAATTGATACCTGACAGGGCACAGCGTCTCCTGAACCCCACTGACTTCCCCTTGATTCATTCTTGCCCTTTGTAAGTCTGCCGTTCTTATTACCTGTACTCTTTGTGTGACGTCGATTCTATTTATCAATAATTGACTTGTTGGGTGGTTCAGGTGTTTTGGTGTGTGGAAGGAATAGCCGTTGTTGGCTTGACCAGTTGATATTCAGTCTCCCACTTGGCGTAGCTTGGAGTCATCTTAATCCCCTTCTGTGGGTACAGGGGAGGAACTCGGAACTCAAGAATGTTTCTTCTTCCCTAGCCACAGACTAAACTATTTAATTCTGCCATCTGTCACATATGGGTCTTAATTCCGACAGTATAAATGTCTCTGAGCAGTTTTGTATTTCAACTGGAAACCTCAGATGAAAGTCATCTTTTTTTTTTTTTTAACTTATGAGAAAAGAAGTTTACTTTGGTCCTTCTTTTCAAGTTAATGAATGGTATGTTAGTTGTACTTAGTACAAAATTCTTGTCAGTTTCTAGGTTTTTTGTTTTACTTTATTTTGAGAGAGGGTCTTGCTATTGCCAAGGCTGCCCTAAAACTTGTAATCCTCCTTTCTTGGCCTCCCAGTTAGCCAGCATGACAGGTGTGGGCCACTTTGAGGGGTTGTTATCTCTGTGTGATGTGAAGATTTGCAAAGAGCATGAGTTATTAATTGTCAAAAATTTTTTGGTGGAACTTCCTTGTGGGGTTAGGGCTGTAGACTAGAAAAGTCTAACTTTTTTGGCCTATGTTTCATGTATTTTACCTTGTCACTCCCTGCTGGTGTGCACACACAACAATATAAAGTTTATCTACCCTTTCTACAAATGATGCCCTCTGACATCCTCTATTTCATTTAAAAAAATAAATAAATAAAACCAGCAATTTCTAGTAAAGCCAAATACTGTATCTATTCTGATTTCCTGTGTAATATGCACAGCAGAAATGAGTACATTTTACATCGTGTACAACCAGAGAAATGAAAAGTTGAGCTTCATTTGTGTGAAAAAATAAATTTTAATTTTTTTTAAGAGAGAGTGAGAGAGGAGAGAGAATTTTTAATATTTATTTTTTAGTTCTCGGCGGACACAACATCTTTGTTGGTATGTGGTGCTGAGGATCGAACTTGGGCTGCACGCATGCCAGGCGAGCACGCATGCCAGGCTAGCGGGCTACCGCTTGAGCCACATCTCCAGCCCCAAATAAATTTTAACTTTAAAAAAAGGAAAAGAAATGAGTACATTTGCCAACCATGAAAACATATATCTGAATATGAATTATTTATACTAACTTGGAACTGGAAATAACCCTACTGTATCAACACTAGAGTGGATTATTTGCTTATTTACAGTATATGGCACAGGCAAAAAAAAAAAATTAACTTTTGGTATGTACAAAGGAAGTCAAATACTTTAAAGAGAGTCTTTATGCTTCCATTTATATGGAATTCAAAAATAGGCCAAACTCGGTTTTCATTATGTCAGAATAATGGCTACCTTTAGTGGGATACAATAGAGCCTTCAGGGGTATTTGGGTGGTGGTTACATGGGTGAATTGATGTGTAAGAATTCATGGAGCTGTTCACTTAAAACATGTAGACATGCTATATATGTCATAACTTGAC
Organism: Urocitellus parryii; assembly: GCF_045843805.1. NCBI lineage: Eukaryota > Metazoa > Chordata > Mammalia > Rodentia > Sciuridae > Urocitellus > Urocitellus parryii. The sequence goes on along the minus strand of NC_135536.1, from coordinate 117,796,277 downwards.
AGAAAATAGAAAACAAAAAGCATCAAAGATAGTTCCTTTGTAGCTCCTATGTTTCCTGTTTCAGCTATGGACTCTTGACATAGAGTTAGTCATCCCTTAATGGATGAAGTGCTCTTCCTTAGTGTCTTCATCTGTTGAACCCAGTTGGTGGCACTCTTATTTAATTTAGGTTTAGTGTTTTGTGTAGAAAAAGGAATTTAATTAGTGCATAATAATTATACAGAACAGTGGATTTATTGTGGCATGTTTATACATGCATACACATGCACATACTTTGCTCAGTTTCCTTCCTTAGTTCCTCTCCATTCTCTCCCCTTATCACCCCTCCCCACAAATTCCTTTCTCTAAACCTACTGGTCTCCCTTCTGTTAGGAATTTTCTTTATAGAAAAAAACATATCTGATGAGTTTTGAATAAAGCATTAATGTGTTTTACAGAGGAACTTCCCATAAAAGGAAGGGGCAGATTGTTACACATTTAGTATGTTTCTTTAATTTTTATTTTTTGTAGTTGTAGATGGACCTTTAGTTTATTTATTTTCCCTTTATTTATTGTCTTCAATGTGTTGCTGAGTCTACCCCAAGGGCAGACTTTTTTTTTTTTTTTAAACATGGTGCTGGGGATTAGAACCCAGGGTCTTGAACCCCTGCGAAGCAAGCACTCTACCAACTGAGCTATATCCCCAGCTCTATTGGTTTATTTTCATGTGATGCTTAGGATTGAACAAAGTGCCTCACACATGCTAGGCAAGCGCTCTACCACTGAGCTACAGCCCTAGCTCTAGCAATTACTTTTTTAAAAAGTTTCAATTAATATAGAACTAAATAGAAGAATTGCACTTGTCAACTAACATCCACATTTTCAGAGTATTAAAAATTTGATTTATAGTTGGGCATGGTGGTGCACACTTGTAATCTCAGTGACTTGGGAGGCTGAGGCAGTAGGTTCATAAGTTCAGAGGCCAGCCTCAGCAACATAGTGAGGCCCTAAAGGACTGGGAGTGTAGCTCAGTGATAAAGTGCCCCTTGGTTCAATCCTCTGTTCCCAAAAAGAAGAAAAAGATTTTTTTTCTTTTTTAAATTTCATTATTAGTATAGTATAAACCTGGATGTAGAACATCAGGATATTAAAGATACATGTTGAATGGAGAAGTAAAAACTTTTTCCTATCTGGATAATTTCTGGTGTTTTTTAAAATATTGTATTACGTATATTGTATTATTCTACATCAATCTTCGATAAGCATTGGGATGGAGTATAATAGGGAAGAAAATAGGTACTTTTGTGACATTAAATAGGCAAATGCTGATCAGGAAGAGGAAATAACCTCAAGTGTTTGTGCCTTTTTTTTTTTTAAGTCAATATCATTGTGGCAGTTACATAGCATTCAAAATTCACCTGATTTCTTAAATTCTTTTTTTTTTTTATATTTATTTTTTAGTTTTTCCGGTGGACACAATATCTTTATTTTATTTTTATGTGGTGCTGAGGATGGAACCCAGCACCCCGCACATGCCAGGTGAGCGTGCTACTGCTTGAGCCACATCCCTAGCCCCTTAAATTCTTTTTTGTGTTGATAATTGCTGCAACCCTGTGATGGGTGTATGAGGCTCATTTATGCTATTCTCTCTGCATTTATGTACGTTTGAAATTTTCTATAATATGTTAAAAATATGGATGAGCCTAGTGGTACATTTGCTTTTATTTTCTATTGTGTTAACATAGTTTTTTTAATATAACTTTATTTATATTTTATGTTGGCAAACACTCTACCACTGAGCCACAACTCCGGCCCCTGTTAATATAGTTTTTTGATACTTGCTTAGTTAGATCACTAGACAATTATGAGTTTGATTAATCTTAGAGCTGGCTCTTTCATGCTCTGTGTTTCTGACAAGACATACTCTTTTTACTATAGGAGTGGTTTTTTTTTTTTTTTTTTTTAAATTGCTCCTTTATATTCCTTCCTCCACCCCTTTTTCCTTCTTTTGGATTCTACATTTTTTGTAAGTATATGTCTAAAATTAGCTTTTGAGTGGTTAAGACACATTTATTATGTATAATTCATTTAATATTTTAATATATTAAATCAGAAATCCAATCCAAGTAGTAAATATTTATTTATTGAATTCCTCTTCCATTCTAGGCTGTCTTGTTGGCTAAAGAAGACAGATATTCTTTGCCCTATTTTTGTGGAGTGACACACAATATCAACAAACAAGGAAATATAGATGGTGATTTCTTTTTCTTTTTTTTTTTTTTTAAGAGAGAGTGAGAGAGGGGGAGAGAGAATTTTAATATTTATTTTTTAGTTATCGGCGGACACAACATCTTTGTTCGTATGTGGTGCTGAGGATCGAACCGGGCCGCACGCATGCCAGGGGAGCGCGCTACCCCTTGAGCCACATCCCCAGCCCCAGATGGTGATTTCATTTCAAAGTAATTACAGAAGGTGAAGTTTGGAGAGTGATGATGAATAGCCGTGTTAGACTGGGTAGCCAGGGAAGATTTCTTTGGGGTGGTAACATTTTAGCAGGTAAAAGAAAGACAAGGTTGAACTAGCCATTCATAGAGCTGGGAAAAGAATGTTCTGGAAATACTACCTGGTGCAAAGTTCTTGAGGAACAGCCTGATGTATTTGAGGAGTATTAAGAAGGCCTTTGTGTCTGGAGAATAGGGAAAAGGGAGTGTCTTTGTTTTTCTAGCCTTCTAGAAAAATCTTGAAATATGATAATGTAAAACATCTCTATTTTTCTCTCATCTTGTTTTGGCTATTCTTAGTGTTTTGTATTTTCGTATGTATTTTAGAATCAGCTTTTCAATTTCTCCAAAAAGGTAGTAATTCCCCACCCATAAATTCCCCATTTATGGGTTTTGGGTATTGATCTCAGGGTCTCCTGCATGCTAGACATGCACTCTATCACTGACTGAAACCTCCAACACCTGAACTTGGGTTTTGATTAATACTTATATTTGATCCATAGATCCACATGGGCTGGGAATATGGCTCAGTGGTTAAGCACCCTAGGATTTGGTCCCTGGTACCAAATAATAATAATAATAAAATAAAAGTTTAAAATACCATTTATAATAGCATTAAAAGCATAAAATACTAATAAATTAATAAAAAGCAGGAGCTCTATAATGAAAACTATGAAAGATTATCAGAGAAATTAAAAGATTTTAAATGAAGAGAGGATTATCATTTAGAGGTTGAAGAACTTGAATGTTAATTCTCCCATATAGACTAAACCCAGTGGCACTCTGTCACTGAGCTACATTCCCATGCAGTACTAAGAAATTATGCCAAGAACTTCTATGTACCCTACTCAGTTCCCCCCATTGTTAACATCTTGCCAGAACCATAGTACAATATCACTATTAGAACACTTACATTGATACTGTCAAGATGCAGAAGTTTTTCATTACCACAAGCATCCCTCAGTTCTGTTCCTTCCACCCTATGCCTCCCTTAACCTTTGGAACCACTAATCTGTTCTTCATTTCCATTACTTTGTCTTTTCAAGTCTATTATTTAATCATACAAATGTAACCTTTGGAAGTTCGCTTTTTTACTTTCCCTCCCATGGTATGGCTATACCAGTTTGTTTATTAACTTGTTGAATGTCATCTGGGTTGTTTCTAGTTTGTAGCTATTATGAGTAAACCTGATACGAACATTTGTGCACAGTTTTTTTTTTTTTTTTTTGCACAGGTTTTTGTGTGAACTTGTTTTTCTTTTCTTTTTTTAAAGTTGTTGATAGACCTTATTTTATTTATGTGTTTATATGTGGAGCTGAGAATTGAACCCAGTGCCTCACACATGCCAGGCGAGTGCGCTTCCGCCGAGAAGAAGACAGATATTCTAGCCCCTTGTTTTTCTTTCTCTTAGATAATGCTTAAATTTCTTATAAACTGCCCAATTGTTTTCCAGACTGGCTGAACCAAACTTAATATCTCCCCTACAATTATAAGTGCTTCAGTTTTTCTACAACTTATTAGCATTTAATATTGTCACTATTTTTTATTTTAGCCATTTTGAAAAGAGTATAGTGAGTATTTCACTATGGTTTTAATTGCGTTTTCCTAATTAATGATGTTGAACATCCTTTCATGTGCTTATTGGCCATCTGTATATCCTTTCTGGTGAAATGTCTTGCTCGTTTCCCAATTAGATTGGTTTTGAAAGTCCTGTGTGTATTCTAGATACCAGTACTTTGTTTTTGTCAGATATGTGGTTTGCAAACATTTTCTCTTAGCCTGTCTTATCTTTATAACAAATATTTAGCAGAACAAAAGTTTTTAATTTTCAATAAGTTCAGTTGGTTAGTTTTTTGTTTTGTGAATTGAGTTTTTGGTATCAAGTCTGAGGAACTCTTTGTTCCTTGTTGCGTTGGATTCTGAAGTTTTCTCTTACATTTTTTTTTCCTAATAGTTTCAGATGTTGGTGTTTTACATTCAAGTCTCTAATCCATTTTGAGTAAATTTTTGTATAAAACATGAGACTTAGGCTGAGATTCCTTTTTTTTTTTTTTTTGCATTGATGGGTGTCCATTCATTCCTGTATTGTAAAAGCTCTGTTGCCCCATTGGATTATTTCTATATTTGTCAAAACTCAGTTGGGCACATTTGTGTGAATCTATTTCTGGGTTCTTTATTCCATTTCATTGATTTATATGTCTTTTCCTCCTCAAATGCCATATAATCTTGGTAACCAAGTTTTAGAATCAGGTGCAATGATTGTTTACACTTTCTTTTTTTTTTTTTTTTAAATATTTATTTTATTTAGTTCTCGGCGGACACAACATCTTTGTTGGTATGTGGTGCTGAGGATCGAACCCGGGCCGCACGCATGCGAGGCGAGCGCGCTACCGCTTGAGCCACAACCCCAGCCCCTGTTTACACTTTCTTGACTAAATCGATTTATTTTTGTTCCTTTCCATATAAATTTTAGAATAATCTTTTCTATATCTACAACAAATTGTGCTAGGATTTTGGTAGGAATTGCATCAATCCTGTATAACAATTTTGGGAAAATGGATATGTGTTGAATCTTTTTTTTTTTTAGTTGTTGATGGACCTTTATTTTATTTATTTATTTGTGGTGCTGAGAATCAAACTCAGGCCTCACACATGCCAGGCAAGTGCGCTACCACTGAGCCTGAGCCCCAGCCCCATCCCTGTGTTGAATCTTTCATTCCATTAATTTGGTACATTTGTCAGTTTATTTAATAACACTTTGATTTTTTTTGTCATTGTTGTATAGTTTTCAGCATGCAAATCTCCTGTACATGTTTTGCAAGATTTACTCCTAGTATTTCAATTTTTGAGCAATTATAAATAATATGTTTTTACTTTCAGTGTCCATGTGTTCATTACTAGTATATTGAAATAAAATTGACTTATTGCAAGATCTTCCACTGTGATAAATAAAAGTGGTGAGAGTGAACCTTCTTAGAGGGAAAGCATCCAGTTTTTCACCACTAAGTAGAATATTAGCTATAGGATTTTTTAGATAATTTATCAAATTGAAGGAATTTTCCTCTATTCCCTTTTTCTGGGAGGTTTTTTTAAATTTTAATTCTTGGGTGATGAATTTTGTCATGACTTTTCTGCTACAATCACAGGACTTTTCTTCTTTAGCCTGTTAATACGGTAGATTATGTTCATTAGTTTTCTAATTTTGAGCTAACATTGCATTTTTGAAATAATGTCCACCTGATCTTGCTGAAGAATTCTTTTTATTTATTGTTGAATTCCATTGTCTGGTATTTTGATGAGGAATTTTGTGTCTGTTCATGAGGGGTATTATTTTGTAGGTTTTGAGTTTTTGTACTCTTTGGTTTTGGTATCAGAATAATTTTTCTGTTTTTACTTAAGTTTTTCTCATTCTGTTAAATGATTTAAACATTAAACCAACCTTGCATTTCAGGAATAAATATCTAAATAATCATGGTATTTAATGATTCATAATTATTGCTGGATTTGATTTGTTAATATTTTGTTGAGGATATCTTGTCTGTATTTGTGTGGGGTATGGGTTTTTATTTTTTCTTCTAATGCTTTTGTGGGGAAGTTTTCACATCAGGGTTATACTGGCTTTGAACAAGCTGGGAAATATTTCATTCTCTATATTTTATGGAAGTTTTTTGGTTTTTTTTTTTTTTTGAAATGGGGTCTGACTGTGTTGCCCAGGCTGGTCTTAAACTCGTGGGCTCAAGTGATTTTCCTGTCTCAGCCTCCCAAGTTGCTGGAACAATAGTACATGTCACTATACTGGCTCCTTTTCTGAAAGTTTGTGTAAGATTGGCAGTATTTTTTCCTTAAATGTTTGATAAAATTAACCTGTAATGCCATCTAGGTTTACCATTTTCATAATGTGAAGATTTGAATTTATATAAATTTCTTTCTTTTAAATAGACTTTTTTGTTTGTTTTTCTTTTAGAACATCCAGTTTTTTTAGAGCAGTTTTAGGTTTGGAGCAAAATTGAGCAGAAAGCACAGAGCTTATGTACATCCCCTGCCTCTCCCACCAAGCCTCCACTATATGCTCAGCCAATACATTTTGTTTTGTAAGAAACTGTCAGACTTTTTTAGGTGGTTGTGCTATTTTGCATTCTCATTAGTGGTGAATGAGGGTTCTCATTCCCTCACATCCTTGGCAGCATTTAAAGTGTCAATCTGTTGGATTTTGGTGACTCATTTTTAAAAATTGATTTCTGTAATGATATGATATCAAGTGTCTCTTCATGTGCTTGTTTGCCGTGTTGTATATCTTTAGTGAGGTGACAAGTTCTTTTGCCTTTTTTGGGGAGGTGGGGGTATCAGGGATTGAACCCACCGGTGCTTAACCACTGAGCCACATTCCCTGTCTTTTTTTGTTTTATTTTATTTTTTAATTTTAATTTTTTTAGTTCTAGATAGACACAATACCTTTATTTTGTTTATTTATTTTTATATGGTGCTGAGGATTGAACCCAGTGCCTCACATGTGTGAGGCAAGCGCTCTACTGCTGAGCTACAACCCCAACCCCTTTTTTAATGTTTTATTTTGAGACAGGTCTCACTAAGTTGCTTAGGGCCTACTAAGTTGCTGAGGCTGGTCTTGAACTTGCAGTCCTCTTATCTCAGCCTCCCCAGTCACTAAGATTACAGTTGTGTTCTACCGTGGCCAACTTTTGCCCATTTTTAAATTGGGTTCTTGGTATATTTTAGATAATAGTTTTTTAAAAAAAATTTTATTTTTTAGTTATAGTTGGACTTAAGATATTTATTTATTTGTTCGTTTGTTTAGGCGAGTGCTCTACTGCTGAGCTACAACCCCAGCCCTAGATAACAGTTCTTTATCAGATATTTCTTTCTCAAATGCTTTCTCTCAGCCTGTGGCTTGTCATATTCTCTTGGCCAATTCAGTTTCTAAAACAGATACAGAGCTATCCAAAGGTTCTAATTCTGTATCAATTTTGATAACATAATGTCTTTCAGAGACATTCCTTATCACCAAGCAACATCCCATTTTATCTAAGTTGTTAAATTACTGGTACCTTTTAAAATTTCTTGCTGTACCTTTGTTCATTCCTGATATTGGTCATATTACCTTTTTTCTTGATTAAAAACTTTTGTTAAAAACTTTCAAAGAGTTAATATTGTTTCTTATTTCACTGAATCTTCTTTATTTCCTTTTTATTAATTTTGGGTTGATAATGTAATTTTTTCCCCTAAACTTCTTAAGATGGAAGCTTAGATCATTGACTTTAAATTTATTTTCTTTATTTAAAACTTTTTAACTGATATGTAAAAGCCTAAAAATTATACATATCACCAGGCACTGTGTTGTCTGTCTATAATCCTAGTTTCTAGGGAGGCTGAGGCAGAAGGTTCATAAGTTTGAGGCTAGCCTGGGCAACTTAGCGAGACCCTGTCTCAAAATCAAATTTAAAAGGGGATGGAGTATAACTTGGTGGTAGAACATTTGCCTGGCATGCATGAATTCCCAGGACCACAAAAAAATATAATTTTACATATTTATATGGAGTACCATGTAATGTTTGGATAAACATATCTATCTTCTTAAACATTTGTAATTTCTTTATGGTGAAAATATTCAAAATCTTTCCTTTTTGGGGGGAGGGGTAATAGGGCTTGAACCCTGGCGCTTTATCACCAAGCAACATCCCCAGTCCTTTTTATTTTTAGTTTTGAGACAGGTTTTGCTAAATTGCTGAGACTGGCCTCCAATTGGTGATCCTTCTGCTTCAACCTCTCCTGAGTCTCTGGGATTATAGGTGTGTGCCATTGCACCTGGCTCAGAATCTTTCTTTTCTAAAAGAAACATTTTAAACTATAAATTCTCCTTTTAAGCACATTTCACAAATGTTGGTATGTTGTGTTTTTGTTATCATTGAGTTCAAACTATTTTCTAACTTTTAATTTCTTTCTTGACTTATAGTTTATTTAGGAACATCTTACCTAATTTCTAAATATTTGGGCATATTCTAAATATTTTGTTATTATGAATTTCAAATTTAATTCTGTTGTGGACAGAATACACTCTGTGGTTTCAAACCTTTGAAATTTATTGGTACTTGTTGAAGGCCCACCATATGTTGATGAACGTATGGACTATAAGACAGTATATGTTCTGCCAGGGCAGTGGTCCACACCTATATTCCCAGTGACACAGGAGGCTGAGGCAGGAGGATCCTAAGTTCAAAGCCAGCATCAGCAACTTAGTGAAACCCTGTCTTAAAAAGGGCTCGGGATGTGACTCAGTGGTTAAGCACTCCTGGGTTCAAATCCCTGGTACCAAAAAAAAAAAAAAAAAAAGTATATTTTGTAGTTGTTAGATGTAATGTTCTATGGTGCCTTCAATTGGGTTTTTCTGGAGTTCAGAATTTATAACTAGAATTATTTCCAGACAACATATTCTCTTTGAAATCATTTTGATGAAAGATTTGTTAAAATATAATTAAATGATATATGTCTATAAAACATAATATAAACAATAAAGTAATTTGTATGATTTGATGTCTGGTCACTATCTAATGTATGTACTTTAAAGCAATTATATCTTTGTATACATTAATACTGCTTATTAATATGCATATTCCTGGAAAAATTTTGAAAATTTTTTTATATTTTATTACCTCAGTTAAGGATGTGACAGAATATGTCTTAATAATTGTTGAATTTAATTGAAAATGTCTATTCTTCAGGGTGTACTGAATGGTTTCTTCTCTTTTCAGTGGTCTCACATCTAAAACATGGCCACGGATTGGCTGGGCAGTATTGTGTCCATCAATTGTGGAGATAGCTTGGGTGTCTATCAGGGAAGAGTATCAGCAGTGGATCAGGTCAGCCAGACCATTTCTCTCACCCGGCCTTTCCACAATGGAGTGAAGTGTCTTGTGCCAGAAGTCACCTTCAGGTGAGGATCTTGACTTCTTCCAAATCCAGCCTGGTGATGCATGGTGCTTGATTGCCAGTGTTCTTTTGGATGGGACTACTTTTGAGTAGAGTCTTGTCAGGTGTGAGATTTTGCAGTCTTGGGTCTTACAGTCTAGCTGCTGTTCTCAGCAGAGCCTTTGTTTTGTAATTAGCTTTCAGATAATGATTCAGGGTTTATGAATCTTGTTTCTTATGTCTGTCAAGCACACAATCTTTATATTATTTAAATTCAGCATAACCTTTTTTTTCTTTTATGGTTTCAGGTTTCCTTTCTCAATTTTGTATCATTTATGCTTTCTCATGTTGAGGGTTCTGATTAATTTTTCTCCTACATAAATGTTTCTTTTTGTAAATTTGTATTAAAATTTATCCCCAGTAGCTAAATTCCTTAGTTTCAGAAAAGTCCTTTTCTGTTATTTGCCAACAAGTCTCAAGTTCATTGTGTCTTCATGTACATCTTTTCACCAGTTGGTAACACCTCCCATTCTTGTACCAAAAAATAAATAAAAATAAAAAGTTGAAGGCCATCAGGCAAGAGTTCCTTCCTTGATTTTCTGAATAGTTCCTTAATTCTCTCTCTACACATACTCACATATAACCTTTTTCTGTGGCTTACCTCCATACTAAAAATGCAGACTTGTAAGGGGTAGCTATTTGTTGTTGATTTCATTTTCATTCATGTTATCACTATTATAATTTTAAAACTTGGACTCTTTTATGTATTTCAGGGCAGGTGATATAACAGAATTAAAAATTCTGGAGATACCAGGTCCTGGAGATAACCAGCATTTTGGAGACCTTCATCAGACAGAATTAGGTCCCTCTGGTATTGGTTGCCAAGTGGGTATCAATCACAATGGCATGGGCAAGTTGGTCAAGAAGCCAGTCTCTTCCAGCAGTGCCCCTCAGAACATCCCTAAGAGGACAGATGTGAAGAGCCAAGATGTGACCATTTCTCCCCAGCAGCAGCAGTGCTCAAAGAGCTATGTGGATAGGCACATGGAATCCCTGAGTCAGTCCAAAAGTTTCCGTCGGCGGCACAACTCCTGTAAGTAGGGTCGTGTTGCTATTTCTTTTTAACTTAATATTTCAAGACTGTAAGCTATTATCTACTGCTGCTTTTTTAATAAGTCCTTTATTACTCTAATAAAAAAAGGATGCGAATAGGGCTGGGGTTGTGGCTTAGTGGTAGAGCGCTCACCTCAAATGTGCAAGGCCCTGGGTTCAATCCTTAGCACCACATAAAAATAAATAAATAAAATAAAGGTATTGTATCCAACTACAACTAAAAAATAAATATTTTTTTTAAAAAGGATGTGATAGAGCTTCATAAATATATAACATGGGTCTCTCATTTTGGGTCTAATTCCTCAAGATGTCAAGGGCAAAGAAGTGAGCTGTTACAGATGCATTCAAACTTCCTACCCATTCCCATCCTTCCTTCAGGGAAAGTCAGGGATCTACTCAGAGTTCATTTAGACTGTAATGTTGTTTTAAATATGACACCTGATGATGGTAAGTGACATCTGAATTGAACCTGCACTTGGGCTGTTCTAGGGGATTCAAGAGTGGCTTTTTCTTCTTGTTTCTTGGCTCCAATCCTCAATTAAAGGAGAGCTGGGAACTGGTGTAGACCTCTCTGATCTTTCATTTTCTGACTTAGGTTTGTTGTATTTACTCTCCTTCCTAGAACATCAAGGAGAACATGCCCTTGTGCATATTGCTTCCCAATTTTGTTTGGTAATAATGGATTATTGAATGCCATTTGTTGATTTTAGAATGAGAGTTAATTCACTAGAAGCTGCTATGCTTTTTAATGTATTCACTGAAGTAATGTGGTAACAGTGAATCATAACAGATTCACTTGTATCTGCTAGGTCCTTAAATGGATATTAATGTTCTTTTAAAATATTATTTCTTGGCTGAGGTTGTGGCTCAGTGGTGGATCACTCACCTAACCTGTAAGGCCTTGATTTTGATCCTCAGCACCACATAAAAATAAATAAATAAAAATAAAGGTATTGTGTCTAACTACAGCTAAAAAAAAATTTTTTTTAAATTTTTAAAAAGATTATTTCTAGATTACAAAATATTCTAAATATTACTTATTAGTTTTATACTCAGAAATAGTGGCAAGATATACTAGGAATTTTAAATGAGTATTACCTAATTCATATAAAGTTACTAGCTAGAGTCATACCTTGGCAATACCTTCTAAAAGATGGTTTAAAGTGAGCTAGGTCTCTCTGGAACCCACATGTAAGAAGTTGTTCTAGATGCTTCTTGTTGCCTTTATTGCTCCTGAACTGTGGTCCCCAGGTTTTAGTGTGCTATGTAAATACTAGTCGTTTCCTTTTTTTCCCCCCTCAAGCTCATTTCATATCACCTCCCCAACCCCCCACCCTACCACTACCCATTCATGCTCTTCCTCCCCAGCCAGTGCTGGGGACTAAACCTAGGGGCACTCTACCACTGAGCTACATTTTCAGTCCTTTTTTTTTAATTTTGAGAAGAGGTCTCACTCTGTCACCTAAGCTGGCCTCAGACTTGCAATCCTCCTGTCAAAGTGACTTCTTTAAGTGCCTGGGAAACAACTATCTGATTTGATGATTGAAGTTCAATTGTTACTTCTTCTGTATCTTTAGTGAAACTACAGAATGCTTGGATAGGAAATGACCCATTCCACATAGATTTTAGCCTCTTCTGAAAAAAACCTCTTTTTTAAAAAAATTTTTTTAACCAAAAATATTGATTTGTTAATAGTTCATATATTCTAACAGTTTAGGGCTGGGGTTGTGGCTTAGTGGTAGAGCACTTGCCTAGCATGTGTGAGGCACCGGGTTCAATCCTCAGCACCACATATAAATAAATGAATAAAATAAAGGTCCATCAGCATCTAAAAAAAATATTTAAAAAAAACAGTTTATAATGTCCCTGTGCATTTATTTTTCTTGCATACTTATTTAATATCTTAGAGTAAGTGTGGTATATTTGTTATAATTAGTGAATCAATATTGATACATTATTATTAAGTAAAGTTCGTATTTTATTAGATTTCCTTAGTTTGTATCTGATGTCCTTATTCCTGAATCCCATCTAACATACCACTTCACATTTAGTAGTCACAACTTCTCTGGGCTGTGATAGTTTCTAAGACTTAACTTTATTTATTTGGTGTTGGGGGTTGAACCCAGAGGTGCTCAACCTCTGAATCACATCCCTAGCCCTTTTTACAATTTTATTTAGAGACAGGGTCTTGCTGAGTTGCTTAGGGCCTCACTAAGTTGCTGAGGCTGGCTTTGAACTTGTGATCCTCCTGTCTCAGCCTCCTGAGCCACTGGAATTACAGGTGTGCACCACCACACCTGGGACAGACTTTATTTTTGATGACCCACACAGTTTTGATGAATACTAGTCAGGTGTTTTGTAGAATGTCCATCAATTAGTGTTTGTCTTATGTTTTCTCATGATTAAAGTGGGTTGTTATCAGTATGCTATGGACTCAGGTATATATTTATACTTTGGTTTATAATTCAGTTTATTTTGTTGTTCAAATTATTTCACCTTTAACCATTGGGATCTTTTTCAGTTGACTCTTGTGTTCTTTTTTTTTTTTTTTTAAACTATAAAGCCCATTTTTAGTTTCTTTAATTATTCTGGTGTATGTCTTTTTGTTGTGTTTTCCTGTGGTACTGTAATTGAACCAGGGTTTCATGCATACCAAGCAGGTGCTCTACCATGGAGCCACATCCCCAGCCCTTTCATGTTCTTTTGACATCTCCTAGCATCATTGTAGCATTCCCCTGGCCCCTAGTACATCTTTGCTTTCTGGCACAATAGGATGCTTGAGGCTTGTTTTTTTTCTCTTGAATACTGGGGACTGAACTCAGGGATACACTACCACTGAGCCACATCCCTAGCCCTATTTTGTATTTTTTTTAGAGACTAGGTCTCACTGAATTGCCTAGTGCCTTGCTTTTGCTGAGGCTGGCTTTGAACTTGTGATCCTCCTATCTCAGCCTCCCAAGCTGAGACACACGCCTGGTATCACAGGCGTGTGCCATCCAGCCCAGCGAGGCTTATCTTATATTTCCTGTCCTATCCCTGAAATCAGTCATGTCAACAAGGGGTCCTGTCTCCTTTTAATGTAGAATGGTATTAGCTACCAATATCTAGGCATAGATGTTCTCACTGCTACTGAGTGTTGTCCTTATAGCTTATGGCAAGGAAATATACGTATGTATGTTTAGCTAGTATATATATTTATGATATATAAATATTTCTGTTTATAACTATATATACTATATTGTGCTAAGTGAGTCCATACTATGTCTTCAACTTTAATCCATTATCACATTGATCATTCTAACCTCTTTTTGCTGTAACCTCCCACTGCAAAAGTGAGAAACCTGTCTCCTACCATCTGTCATTCATTTATTCAATTTCAGTATATATGTATAGTGGTACACATTGAGTATCCCTAATACGAAAATCCAAAATCCAAAGTACTCCAGAATCTGAAACTTGAGCAACTGATATGATGTCACAGTGGAAAATTGCATACCCATTCTGACAATGCAAAAGCACTGAAAATACTATATAAAATTACCTTCAGACTATGTTTGTAAGGTGTATATAAAGCATAAATGAATTTCATGTTTAGAATTGGGTCCTATCTCCAAGATATTTTATTATGTATATTCAGATATTTCAAAATTCCTGAAATCCAAGACTTCTGTTCCCATGCATTTCAAATAAGGGTACTCAACCCTGTATCAGAATTGTTAACTTTACCTCTTACCTATGTGGGAAACTGTCAAATACAGTGTTTTTTTAGAGTCTCTTTGCCTTTCATCTTAGACTGTTTATTTATAGAGTTACTTAGTTTTCTTACCCAATTCATTGATTTTTTTCTGTGTATTCATAATACAATTAGATTATCACATTCTGCTTTCCAGCCTGGGGTTTCTCCATCCTCCTGAATTAATTCTTAAATTTGCATATATTAAGTCTCGAGAATAAGAAGAAGTTCTATGGGTTTTATGCTGTGAAGTCCTATGGGTTTTGACAAATATACAGTCATGTATCTGACATTAAAATATCATACAGAATAGTTACACTGTTCTAAACAGTCTCCTGTGCTTTACCTATTCAGTTCTCTGGGTCTTTTCACCGGCCTTAACCCTGGCAACTATTGATCTTTTTACCATCTCTACAGTTTTTGTTTTCTACAGTGGCACATAATTAAAACCATTCTCTCTCTCTCTCTCTCTCTCTCTCTCTCTATATATATATATATATATATATATATATATATATATGCGCCTTTTCAGACTGACTTCAAACTTAGCAATATGCATTTAAATGTCATTCATATCTTTTGTGGCTTGATAGCTCATTTGTTTTTATTACTGAATAATATTGCACTGTATGGATATGTCAACATTTGTTTATCCAACTATATTGAAGGACTTCTTGATTGCTTCATGCTTTTGATGGTTGTTAATAAAGCTGCTATAAACATTTGTGTGCAAGTTTTTGTGACAATAGATTTCATTTCAGTATAATTAAATACCTAGGAGAGCAATAGCTGATTTATAATAAGAATTTTTGCTTGACCGTCCCCCCCCCCCCGCATTACTAACGTTTGTAGCAACTCACTTGAAAGAATGCAGTTAGCTTCAAATCAGTAATTTATTTGACCTTTAACAAGTCCCTTTGATACATAAATAAGTGGGGTCACTCTGAAGAGCATACTGTAGGTGATGCTTATTCTGTTTTTGCTGTTTAGTCAATTCTTTTTTTCTAGATTAACTGCACCTACTAAGGTGAAGAGATCATGAGGCAGTAAATGTTACTCTTTCAGGGAACTTTATTAGAATCTAGATTAGTATAGAAAATGTCTGATCTTGGACGTTGATGATGAGAGGTGGCTCAGAATTGGTTTCTGGTAGAAAATAAAGTTCCATTCCTTTTTGTTATTGTTGTAGAAAATAAGTTTTAAAAATCCTTAATTTTTTATTTTTATGTGGTTCTGAGGATTGAACCTAGTGCCTCACATGTACTAGGCAATCACTCTACCACTGAGCTATGTCCCCAACCCCTTTTTATCCATTCCTTGAGCCTATGAGTAGAAAATCTGTCTTAGGATTTTCTTCAGTATGTATTGATGTTGAGAGTAGTAGATTGATGAAACTATAGGAATGTAATCTCTTCAATTCTGACTTTTTAAGTGTTTTCTAAAGGTTAGCATTGAGTTGTTGAGGAATTTGTTCTAGTTACCTAATTCAACGTAGAATTCACTGATGAGAAACTTAGCACAAGCAGACTTTAATCTCTTCCCTCAGGTTGGTGGTGGGGATGAATAATTTCTATGAACCCAATTTCTGTGAAAAGAATACTTATCAAATGAAGGGATGGAGGGCCAGGTGAGGTGGTGTACGAATATAATCCCAGCAGCTCAGGAGGCAGAGGCAGGAGGATTGGGAGTTCAAAGCCAGCCTCAGCAATTTATCGAGGCACTAGGCAACTCAGTGAGACCTTCTCTCTAATAAAATACAAAATAGGGCTAGGGATGTGGCTCAGTGGTTGAATGCCCCTGAATTCAATCCCTGGTACCCCCACAACTCCCCCCCCCCAAAAAAAAAATGGAGGGATGAAATATCAGTGGATAGAAACTACTTAAGGCTTGTGAGGATTTAGGTCTGTGTGTAGATGCAAATCATGTTTGTCGAATTCCATCTCATAGCTAAAAATGATAACCATTAGTGGCAGATGAAAGGCAACCCTTTCTGAAATTTCAGTTTGTGAAATTGTCATTGGCTGTGTGCAGTTGTATAAAAATTTAATGGCTGAGTTAATGCTCTTAGGCCTGAAGAATATGAAAGTAGATAGCTTAGCCTTTAGCTCATTTGCACATAGGAAGAGATAGTTACATTTCCCTTTCTTTTACCCCTTCCGGGTATAGAGAATTTAAGAAGTGGAATTAAAACATTTTAAATTGAAAGATGTAGTATATTATCTTGTTGCAGTGTGGTTGGCCTACAATAGTCTGTTCAGGGTAACAGTCATCCCACCATCTGAGGTCAGAAGCTGTAATTTGAGTTTTTATGGTCCTACTGAAGTCCTCTTGACTTATCTCCTTGATTCTTCATATATCAAACAGACTAAAATGCAGGACCTGGAATTTTGGAGATAATCAGAAGTCCCAGATATTATCAGGCATCTTTTCATAAAGTCTGTTGAGTCTGGCACTAAAACTTGCAGTTTGACAATCACGTACCCTTTAGCATGCTAAGTGCAGGACAAAGTTTCCCTTTACAATATGTGTGTGTGTGACAAAAACCAATAAATTAGTGGCACTGAGGGTTACACAACAATGGGTTTGTTACAAGATGTCCTGGCCAAAAGGTCTCTGTGCCAAAAGCTGGCAGAAAAATGGCACAGGAAGGTGGCCAGCCTCCAGTCTTAACATATGCTTGGTCCTTGTTATCAAAAGGTAGTGTGGGAAGCACTGTTTATCTTTTCCAAAGGAAGTGTTTCACTTTCCCAGTGCCCAAAGGCCACCTTGTTTAATACAAAGCCAGGCACTTTGGGCTAAGGAAACTAAATACTGAAATAGCTTATTCACCCAGGACTTCCTAATTTTGTAGTAACTTATGAAGAAAGGGAAGAACAAAACAACTGAATGTTTTAGCTTGATTTTTACTTATTTTATGTTGTATTATCTTTCTTTGCTAACTTATACATCCTCTTGGAAATGTTTTCACTCTGCTTTTCTGGCAGTATTTAAAACATAGCTGGTCCTTAGTATATAGATTTCGAAGGAATGGAAAATTCTACATACAGAAGAGCACACACAGAACAACAATGACGACAGACCTGAGACCTTCTAAATTCACAGCCCTGGGTTTAGTACAAGTTATATTTGTAGAGTACTACAGCACAGCCAGAAATAGTGCCTAGTGCCCAGGATCATTAGGGCCAATTTAAGGCATCACCCATTATAAATCCTGTTGGTCTTTAGAGTGAGGCACTTTGTCAGCATGCTGAGAAGTGCTTTA
Source organism: Urocitellus parryii (assembly GCF_045843805.1). Classification (NCBI taxonomy): domain Eukaryota; kingdom Metazoa; phylum Chordata; class Mammalia; order Rodentia; family Sciuridae; genus Urocitellus; species Urocitellus parryii. The sequence continues at coordinate 117,778,768 of NC_135536.1, read as the reverse complement.
CAGCCAGCCATGGTTGTTTTCTTTGCCTTTTTATGCTTTTCTTTGCATCATATGGTATGATATGAAGTAGATACCATTTAGTAGATACTATTTATTTTATTTAATATAGATGTTTGATTTCTTAAATTCAGTAGAGATTTATTTACTTAATGGTAGACCAGACATAGTGTTGAGTGACAGATATGAATGATATGGTTCCTGCCCTTTTGTTGGTTTATAAACTCATTTTTTTTCAAGTGAGCAAAATGTGTTGTTTCCACACTGTACTCTCTTCAAGTACTTCTGAATACTAATATTGATATTAGTTTAATGTTTATTAGCCCTAAACACTGGACTAGTGGTTAAGAGAAACAATTGATAATATTGTATAAATCGACTTTAACACTCAAATAACTGGTCTTTTGCGAAGGTCATTTGTGAAGTCTGAACTGTCTGCAGTTTTTTGCTCTTTGAAGACTTTTGTTCTTTTCTGTTTTCTCCTACAACTGGCTCTTTTTTTTTTTTTTATCAGTATCTGTATCTTTTTCCTTCTAAGTTTTATTCTACCTTATCTTTGCCCTCATTGATCAATTGCTTATCTTCATCTGTCATTGTGATGGTTCAGGATAGTTTATTGTCTGTTCATGTTGGACATGACTGAACTTTCTTTCTCTGAAGCCCTTGCATCAGACTGTCAAAAACTTCATCTCGCTGTCTTTTTCAGTCACGCAACAAACTTGGCATAATTGTTGGTGGCTCACTCTTTCTCCATAGTTAATCTCAAATTGCCTTTCTTTTATAACCTCACTTTAGGATTTGAACTTTTGTTTGTTTGGCTGATATTTGTTTGATGTAGCTGTTTTGATTTAATTTGTAACCTCTTTTTAGACTCTGAACTTTTGTTTGTTGATGTTTATTTTATTTAATATAGATGTTTTGATTTCTTAAATTCAGTAGAGATTTGTTTACTTAATGGTAGACCAGATATAGTGTTGGGTGACAGATATGAATGACATGGTTCCTGCCCTTTTGTTGGTTTATAAACTCCTTAGTGAGTTAGAGCAAGATTACAGATCAATTTCAAAACAAAGAAAGCATATAGAGTAAGTGCTGGGTCATGAGTACTCAGGTGGGAGTGATTTTTCCAGCAGAAGTAATCAAAGATGGTGTATTTTGGCTGAGCCAATACAGTAAAAATAAACAGCTTAAAAGATCATGAGTAGGGATGATCTATATACTCAATAATAATATAGTATAATATGTAATTTATGTAGTCATAAGATTTGAAGAATTATTTTATGAGATAGGAAGAAGATGCTCCTAAGCAAAAAAAAAAAAAAGCAGGTTGCAAAACTTTGCCTTTGAATCTTACAATTGTGCTGTACTGAAGCTTTTTTTTTTTTTTTTTTTTTCAGTATTGGGGATTGAACCCAGGGCGCCTCAAATGCCAGGCAAGCACTCTGCCACTGAGCTACATGTTCTGTACTGAATGTTTTGCTTTTGCCTTGTGTGCTGAATTTCTAAACCTGTTCCTCTGTCCTGGTTCTTTTAACTTTGCTTAGATCTGTCTGAGCTACATGGTTTTCCTGTATATGTGGAAATAGTATAGAATTTGGAATCTGATAAAGTTCATATCCTAATTGAAACATTTATTAGCTGTGTAAATTTGGAATAGAGTACTTAGCCTCTCCCCCTTAGTTTCTTCATTTATAGACTGGCAATTTTAACCAGGTGTATAGAAACAAACAGATAACATGTATATCAAAGCCTAATAAGATTGTGTCAACAACATAGGTTCGCCAGGATGACAAGTAATGGAAGTTTTTAGTGTCTTTCTTCCTAAAGCTAGTAGATGACTATAGACAATAACAACATTTTTCTGCTTCCTAATACTTTGAAATTTTTTTTTTTTTTAAAGAGTGAGAGAGGAGAGAGAGAGAGAATTTTTAACATTTTATTTTTTAGTTCTCGGCGGACACAACATCTTTGTTGGTATGTGGTGCTGAGGATCGAACCCGGGCTGCACGCATGCCAGACGAGCGCGCTACCGCTTGAGCCACATTCCCAGCCCACTTTGAAATATTATAAGAACTAAAATAATTTTGTGAAAAAGCTCAGGTAAGGGCTGAGGTTGTGGCTCAGTGGTAAAGCACTTGTGTAGCACATGTGAGGCCCTGGGTTCGATCCTCAGCACCACATAAAAATAAATAAATTAAATAAAGCTAAAAAAAAAAAAAAGGCTCAGGTAAATGTTAAAATGCCAGATTGATTATATTAGTATGTTCTGGGTGTGAATAATAGAAAACCCTGCTCAATGATTTAGGGAATAAAGAAATTTTATCACAGTTAAGTCCAGGGGTGTCATTTCCAGGTATAGTACAGATAGGTCTTTAATCTTATTTCTCCAAGCTCTCCTTTGTGTATTGGTTTTGTCTCAAATTGATAATTGCTGGCTTTAGCAGATCTTGGGTGTCTCATCCAGACACAACTGAAAAAAGAGGTCTTCTCTTCTAATATATCATCTTTAGTAGGGTTTCTCAACCTCAGTGCTGTTGGCATTTGGGGCCATATAATTTTTTGTTGCAGGAGCCACTGTCCTGTGTATTTTAGGATGTTAAGCAGCATTCCTGGCCTCTGTATACTAGATTTCAGCAGCACCTTCACCACCATCAATTGTAACAACCAAAGATATTTCCCCATATTGTCAGCTTTCCTTTTGGAGCCAGGCATATGCCTGTTAATCCCAGCTACTCAGGAGGATCATGTAGGAGGATTACAAGTTCAAGGCCAGCCTTGGCAACCTAAGGAGATCCTATCAAAATTTCTAAAAAGTTCTGTGGTGGAGCACCTCTAGATTCAATACTGAGTACTAAAAAACAACAACAACAACAAAAAATCCTGCCAACTGGGAGGCAAAATTGTCAGACTCTGAGCCAGAAGTTTGGGAATGAGGAGGTTTTTTTTTTTTTTTTTTTTAATCGGAATATACTACTACTTTCTTCAACTCCTGCTCTATCATGTTTTCTTGGCCTATTGTTTCACATGCCCATGCTTAAATCAGTTATTTGCATGAGTACCACCATGACTGATTTAGAAATTAATCTACTCTCTTATCTGAGAGGAAAAGTATCTGGGGGGGAAAAAGTGGGATTTTGTTTTGATGGTAGAGGGGGTCTGGATGTTGGATAGGCAACAGTAAGATCTTCTACAGGGAAAAAATTCACTCTAAAATTGCTTACCTGTGGCAAGAGCCTTTTGAAAACACTGTGTTGGAAAGATATAGGTAATTTCACTACTAGGTATGCATAAATAATTTGGAATGATGATAGGATGATAATTTGAAATGATGATTAGATGAGGACTGAGCTTCTGGTTATATTATTCACCATTGAATGAATCTCTAGCACCTGACACAGGTCCCAGCACATAGAAGATGTTTAATGAATTTTTGAGTGAATGAATTAATTTAAAAAATTGCTGATCGGAGTGCTCTCATGGATGAAATGGTATTTTGGATTTAGTGAGCAATGAAGACCACTCCCATTCTTTTCTTACAAATAAACTGTATCCGGCTTCAAAGGAGTTATGCTTTGGCCTGAATAGTGCCTTAAAATAAAAATTAAATATTAACTCATAATATTGATATAATTTCATTAGATTTCCTCCTTTGGATCTAAACATTTCTGTAATATTAGTGTGAACCCTTGATTGGCTCACTAATTTATTAACTTCTATTATAACTACATATTAGATATTAGATATTAGACAGAAAAGTACAAAATTTAAAAGGAATAAATATCTATTTTTGCAGTAATATTAATGATTCAAAATGTTTTTTATTAAGACATAGGACAGAGTGATTAACTGTGAGTCATTGATTTTTTAAAATTTATTTATTTTTTATTTTTTTAATTAATTAATTTTTTTTAAGTCTGGGTGTCTCTGTGTTACCTAGGGTAATTAAACTCTTGAGCTTAGGTGTTCCTTGAACCTCAGCCTCACAAGTAGCTGGAAGTGCAGGCATGCACCACTGTGCTCACTTTTTATTGATTTTTCAAATGTTGGTATGCCACTAAGGAAAATAGCAATCAGAACCTTGAATTTCAGAGAAGAGGCTTCATAGAGCTAGTGCCCCTACTTATGAGGGGGTGCAGTGAGCTAGTTCTCGTTCTGTCTATTCATGCAAGAAATAAAAGCTGGAGACTGGAAGTAACTGCCAGGGCAACACTGGTGATTCCTCTTTTCCCTCTTTCTTCTTCCTTTTAGTCTCTTCCAGTACCCACTACTGGTGGTAGTATGTAATAGGAAACCAGCTCACAAATGAGAAATTCGGTTTGTTGAGTTATATCTCTGGCATCAGACTGTGGACTTAAAAGACAGTGGATTAATAAGTGATATACTTAACATTTTTTTTTTTTAGAGAGAGAGAAAATTTTAATATTTTTTAGTTATCGGCGGACACAACATCTTTGTATGTGGTGCTGAGGATCGGAACCCGGGCCGCACACATGCCAGGCGAGCACGCTACCACTTGAGCCACATCCCCAGCCCCTATACTTAACATTTTGAATGAAACGTTCAAAGAATTGGTCTAAAGTTCAGTGAATTTTGTTTTATTTGCTTTTTAATGGCAGTCATAGCTGGAAAGAATACTCTTGAGAGGCATGATGTACAGCAGGGTCGGCAGATTTTTTTCTATAAAGAGTGAGATGGCAAATATTTTAGGCTTTACAGGCCACAGTGTCTCTGTTCCAAATATTTTAACTTTGCTTTTGTGGCACAAAAATAGCCTTAATTTAACTTTAACACAGGTGGTGGGTTGGATTTGACCCATAGGCCATAGTTTGCAGACTCTCAGTGTAGAATATAAGCTTGGGGTTATGTTAGTTAGTGATAGTGTGAATTCAATAGTTGGAATAAGCTTGATAATTATTATTTTTTTAAGGACTAAGGATTGAACCCAGCTGATACTTTTTAATTCGGGAAGGCATCTTTTTTTTTTTTTTTTTTTTTTTTTAGAAAAAAAATTTATTAATCTGGATTGCAAAAGTAATAAACATACAAAGGAATTAGTTGATAGGGAAGGCATCTTTATAGATCTGATTATATTAATTTTTAAGGACCTCATTCTGTCCCAAAAAGACCTATAAAGAGGAATAGGGGCCAGGTAGAGTGCCTGTAATCCTAGTGGCTTGGGGGGAGGTTGAGACAGGAGGATTGTGAGTTCAAGGTCAGCCTCAGCAATTTAGCAAGGCCCTGTCTCTAAATAAAATATTAAAAAAGGGCTGGAGATGTGGTTCAGTGGTTAAACTTCCGTGGGTTCAATTCCTGGTACAAAAAAAAAAAGGAATAGGAAAAGTGTTAGTTCTGCAGTTCTTCTGTTCACATATGATGGGCATTTTTATTACCTTTGATACACAGTTTCTTTCTTTCTTTTTTTCTCCCCTCTCATATTGGAGATAAAATCTAGGATTTAAGGCACTGCTTAGGCAAGTGCTATAAGTACCACCTGTGCTATCATCAGCCCTACTACAGTTTCTTCAGTGGATTCTTTTAAGCCAGGTATTCATTTTCCTATGCTTTAGTTAAAAATTGATATGGTTGTACAGTGTTGAAATACTGAATGCCATTGAACTGTATATACCCTTTCAAAATGGTTAAGGGATTAGGGTTACTGTAGCTCAGTGGTGGAACACTTGCCTAATGTATGCAAAGCCTTGGGTTTAATCTTCAGCACTACAAAAAACAAACAGCCAACAACAAGAAAAGGTTAAAATAGTAAATTTTGTGTGTATAGTCATGTGCCACATAATGGCATTTTGGTCACCAGCAAACCACATACGCAATAGTGGTCTCATAAGATTATATTACTTAAGGCTGGGGATGTGGCTCAAGCGGTAGCACGCTCGCCTGGCACGTGCTCGGCCCGGGTTCGATCCTCAGCACCACATACAAACAAAGATGTTGTGTCCACCGAAAACTAAAAAATAAATAATAAAATATTCTCTCTCTCTCTCTCTCTCTCTCTCTCTCTCTCTCTCTCTCTCTCCTCTCTTCTCTCTCTTAAAAAAAAAAGATTATATTACTTAGTGACATAGCAGTCTTAATTTGTATGAGTATACTTTATGATGTCCAAACTATGATGAAATTGCCTAACACTTTTCCTAGGAGTGTCCCCATCATTGACTCATAACTCAATTAAAAAAAAAAGTTGATGTAAATCCACTTTGATAGACTTTTGTTATGGAATGTTGCATTTCCTCAGATATCTCCAGTACTCAGTGATTTGCTAGCATGAAACCTCATAAGGGTGCCTGTTTTCATCAGTACATTAAATTCATGATGTTAAATTTCTTTCTATTTTTAGATAAAAGAAAAATATTAGAATATTCAGTATCTTTCCGCATCCCAGTGGATCATTCTATACCCCCGGGGGATGAGAACATACATTAGAGGGAGACACCTATTTCCTGATAGTTTGATTTACTACTGAGGCAGAATAGCTGGTTGTGGTAGTTCATGCTTATAATCCCAGCAATTTAGGAGGTTGAGAATCAGGAGGATTGCAAGTTTAAGGCCAACCTTAGCAACTAAGTGAAGCCCTAAACAACTTAGTGAGACCCTATCTCAAAACAAAAAAATAAAAAGGACTTGGAGATGTAGCTCAGTGGTAAAGCACCTCTGGGTTCAATGCCCACTACAAAAAAAAAAAAAAAAAAATTGAGTCAGTGTATTGATAATCCTGAAAGCTGGACTGTTCTTCCCTTACTGACATGTTGCTAATGGTATCTTATTTTGACTGTATTTTCATACCTGTTCTCCCACTCCTAATCTATATTCTGTATAGATGTATTCTCATCTATGTTTCTGTGGCACTCTATATATAAACTTCTTTCATGACTTGAATCACATTGCCTATCACTATTTGCATACATATTTCTCCTCCTTTGCTGTTGAGCAGCATGTCTTGGTTATATACTGTTACCACACCCTAGCTCTGTCACACTGCATGTTCTCGGTAAATACTTTGACACATTGAAAATGGAACTTAACCCAAACTTTGGCTTCTCTTATAGTGGTTCATAATCAAAACTGTTTGTGGTATCTCTGCCACTCTTCTCCCCTTCATAATCTTGGTTGTCCTTTTTTTTTCTGGAAATTTAAATCATATCTTTAGCATATAACTTTTCCATATTAATATTTGGCATTAGGAAAATTTCAACATGAGTATATTTGAATAGTGCATACCTTTTAGAGTAATCATTATAATTGGTTTTGCTCATGTTGATTAATTTGTCAAACAAATATTTGCTGATTACCTAGACATTCTGCTGGGGAGACACCACAGTGAACATTTTACATACAAGGAATTTGAGACCCTAAGAAGTTGAATGATGAATATAAGATTATATAGCATTTTAATGATAGAACTGTAACTGATTGATAGGGCTTCTCACACTTGGTCCTTTGATGGGGAGTGCTGTGAGGAGAGTTAGAGCAGTGTAGCTGGGATGAAATTTGTGAGGGGGGTTTGCTCTTCCTCATTCCAATTGCTACTCAAGGGTTTTCAGTAATTGAAGAACTCCGTCTCTCAAAAGACAGTACATTACATTTATTTAGATTAAGACAGAGGTCCAGTGTGCATAGCAGTCCCTTAGTTCACCCTTTCAGGGTAGTCAGGTGGGGATAAGAGTATAAATTTAATTCAGGATTCTCTGGGATGGGTGGTTTGGAGAATTTTGTGGAACTTTCTGCCTTGGCTGCTAGATTAGTAGTTGACTGATGACTGATGTGTGGTAGCCAAATAGGGTCTCAGCAATGGAGGGTGGGTGGGTGTTCTGATGTTGATGTGTATCTTGGTGGGTCTCTACAGGATCAGCCTAATATGGACCTTGTCATTATTTGAAGGTTCAGAAACTGCTTACTTGAAGAGAAAAAATGCTGAAGAAAGAATTTAATGAAAATATCTAACAACAGCCCTAAAAGTCAGAATACCAGTTTATAGTGGTAGGAATATATCTGGCTCAAGATCTGCTATCTGTTTTCTAAAGCAAGTATTCCCTCCTATTGGGATCTAGCCTTAGTTGCTTCCTGGGAAAGCACAGAATAAGAGCCAGTTGAATACTATCTCCCTGTGGGTTTCATGTTATGAGGGCTTGACCTTCTTTTACTGTAGAAGTATTATGCTCTTATATGATTGAAGGACACTCAAACTGAAGCCACCTATGGTCTTGCCTTTCCACTTTTCTGATACTCAGTTGTGAAAGTGTCAGTCACTCTTTAAGAAGGACAGAACCGGTGAAGACTTTCAATAGTACTGCTTGTTGTATTCATCAGCTAGTCAGGTGGGTAATATTTGAAATCTGTTATTCCACATGAGATTTGTGGTAGTTTGTGCTACTTACTATGATTTAGAAATAATTTACCTTTTCCTTTGATTCCCATCATACTCTCCACAAATGACTAATATACTGTATTTTCTATTTCCACTGAGCAATTTGTGAGCACACTGACTTTAGTCCCTATATTTTCTCCAGGGTCATCTAGTAGCAGGCACCCAAATCAAGCAACTCCAAAGAAGAGTGGTTTGAAGAATGGCCAAATGAAGAATAAAGATGACGAGTGCTTCGGGGATGATATTGAGGAGATCCCAGACACAGATTTTGATTTTGAAGGGAACCTGGCCCTTTTTGACAAGGCAGCTGTGTTTGAGGAGATTGATACCTATGAGAGGAGAAGTGGTACCCGTTCCCGGGGCATCCCAAATGAAAGGCCTACTCGGTACCGCCATGACGAGAACATCCTGGAATCAGAGCCCATTGTTTACCGAAGGATCACAGTACCCCACAATGTGAGCAAGGAATTCTGCACAGGTGAGTTGCACTACCAGGTGTCACATCCCACAGACTGTTCTTTGATTTCTGTTATGCTTGAAACAGAAGAAAAACAGCTTTTTGAGTTAGAATCTTATACTGGGAAGTAACTTAAGGGGCTCAGCGATTGGCCTAGTATTATTGTTGCTTGGGGTTTGTGGCCAATTCAGTACCGTACCACTGAGAAGCAGGAATTCCTCTATCTGTCCATGTATATCCTGTATCCGATCTGCTGTTAAGTATGTTATGATTAACAAAAGCTTTTGTCACTCTGGCTTTTCTGAGATTGCCTGTACAGTTCAATTTTGTTTTACTGGTTACTTGTGGTATAAAAAACAGTTGAAGATGGGTAATTGAAACCACTGGCTAAAAATAGTCTCTCAATAAATTAGTTTGTCCTTGTTCTAGAATTTGGCTAGTATAATTTTCGTGTAACAAAGTAGTGCCTTGGTAGTTAATGTAGGTCACTATAGATGATAGTTAGGTCTTTTACCTCACTGATCTTTTTTGTTCCTGTGTGTGTGTGTGTGTGTGTGTGTGTGTGTGTGTGTTGTTAGATCCTTTTCTTCAAAACATATGGCCTGTGAAGCAGGTACAAGCACCTATGGGAGGAGGGGTCACCTCATTTCTGGCCCAACCCCTTCCCGAAAGCCATGCTATTAACAGGGTTTCTTGAAATAGGTTTGCAAACCATCGTTGTTGAGTGATCCTAAGAGCTAAATAGAAAATCATTATCATTTAAGAAGTAGAGATGGAACCAAGTACAATATTTTCATTTTGGTTTGAAATTTGGAATGTAGGAAATATAAATCTTAAATGCTTATAGTTGTTAACACGGAAAATTGTGGAGGCAATTTAGTTGTATTTGGAGGAAAAGCACACATGACATTTTTTGTAGACAACAGTAGGGTTCTTTTGTATTTGGTGAATATAGAGCTTGCTTGCATGTGTTTTCTTTTTTCTAAAATTTGTTCTTTTTAGTTATATGTGACAGTAGAATGTATTTTGATGTATCATACATACATGGAGTATAACTTCCCATACTTGTGGTTGTACATGATGTGGAGTTACACTGGTCATGTACTCATATATGAACATAGGAAAGGTATGTCTGATTCATTTACTATCTTTCCCATTCCCATCCTCCTTCTTTCCCCCATTACCCCCTTTCCCAATCCAGTGAACCTCCACTCCTCCCTTCCTTCCACTTATTGTGAGTCAGTATCCACATATCAGAGAGAATATTTGGCCTTTGGTTCTTTGGGATTGGCTTATTTCACTTATCATGATAGTCTCCAGTTCCATCCACGTATTAGTAAATATTCTTTTTTTGGCTGAGTTATATTCCATTGTGTATATGTACCACATTATTGAAGGGAACCTAGTTGGTTCCATAGCCTAGCTGTTGTGAATTGAGCTGCTATGAACATTGATGTGGCTGCATCACTATACTACACTGATTTCAAATCCTTTGGGTATATGCTGAGAAAAGGGATAACTGGGTCAAAGTTTTCTGAGGACTCTCTATACTGCTTTCCAGATTGGTTGCACCAATTTGCAGTCCCACCACCAATGTATGAGTGTACTTTATCCCCCTTATCCTTGCCAACATTTATTATTGCTTGTATTCTTGATAATTACCATTCTGACTTGGGTGAGATAGAATCTCAGTATAGGTTTTTTTTTTTTAATATTTTTTAGTTGTCAATGTACCTTTATTTTACTTATTTATTTATATGCAGTGCCAAGAATCGAACCCAGTGCCTCACACATGCCAGGCAAGGGCTCCACCGCTAAGCCACAACCCCTGTCCCTCAGTAAAGTTTTGATTTGCATTTCTTTAATTGCTAGGGATGTTGAATATTTTTTCATACATTCATTGATTGATTGTGTTTCGAGTTTTTTATATATTCTGGAGATTAATGCTGTATCTGAAGTGCAAGTGGCAAATATATTCTCCCATTTTATAGGCTCTCTCTTCACATTATTTATTGTTTCCTTTGCTGTAAAGAAGCTTTATAGTTTGATACCATCCCTTTTATTTATTCTTGATTTTACTTCTTGTGCTTTAGGAGTCTTGTTGAGGAATTTGGTTCCTAAGATGACATGATGGAGCTTTGGGCTGACTTTTTCTTCTAGTAGGTACAAGTTCTCTGGTCTAATGCCTAGGTCCTTGATTCATTTTGAGTTGATTTTTGTGCAGGATGAGAGATAGGAGTCTAATTTCATTTTGTTACATGTGGATTTCCTGTTTTCCCAGCACCATTTGTTGAAGAGGCTGTCTTTTCTTCAATGCATGTTATGGCACCTTTGTCTAGTTTGTATTTATGTGGGTTTTGCTCTGTGTCTTCTATCCTGTACCATTGGTCTTCATATCTGTTTTGGTGCCAATACCATGCCATTTTTGTTACTATAGCTCTGTAGTATAATTTAAGGTTTGATATTGTGAGGCCTCCTGCTTCACTTTTCTTGCTAAGGATTGCTTTGGCTATTCTAGGCCTCTTGATTTTCCAAATGAATTTCATGACTGCCTCTTCTATTTCTATGAAGAATGTCATCGGAACCTTAATAAGAATTGCATTAAATCTGTATAGTGCTTTTGATAGTATGGCCATTTTGATGGTATTAAGTCTGCCTATCCAAGAACATGAGAGATCTTTCTTTCTTCTAAGATCTTCTTCAATTTCTTTCTTTAGTGTTCTGTACGTTTCATTGTAAAGGTCTTTCACCTCTTTTGTTAGATTGAGTTTCAGATAGTTTCTTTTCTTTGAGGCTATTGTGAATGGGTTAGTTTTCTAAATTTCTCTCAGTTGGTTCATCACTGATGTATAGGACTATAATTGATTTATGGGTGTTAATTTTGTATCCTGCTACTTTGCTGAACTCATTTATGAGTTCTAGAAGTTTTCTGGTAGAGTTTTTGGTCTTTTAAATATAGAATCATGTAGTCAGCAAATAAGGATAGTTTGAGTTCTTATTTTCCTATTTGTATCCCTTTAATTTCTTTCTTCTGATTGCTCTGGCTATAGTTTCCAGGACTAAATTGAATAGAAGTGATGAAAGATGGCATCCCTGTCTTGTTCCAATTTTTAGAAAGATGCTTTTAGTTTTCCTCCAGTTAGAATGATGTTGGCCTTGGATTTAGCATATATATAGCTTTTACAATGTTGAGGTGTATTCCTACTATCCCTAGTTTTTCTAGTGTTTTGAACATGAATAGATTCCAAATTTTGTCAAATGCTTTTTCTGCGTCTGTTGAGATAATCATATGATTCTTGTCTTTAAGTCTATTGATATGATGTGTTACATTTATTGATTTCCATATGTTGAACCAACTTGCGTCCCTGGGATGAACCTCCCTTGATTGAGGTGCACTGTCTTTTAAATATGTTTTTATGCTGCATGTGCTTTCAATGTGAAAAATAAGCAGACTGTCAGATTAAGAAAGGGTAAAAAGGGCTGGGGATGTGGCTCAAGTGGTAGCACGCTCGTCTGGCACGCATGCGGCCTGGGTTTGATCCTCAGCACCACATACAAATAAAGATGTTGTGTCCGCTGAAAACTAAAAAATAAATATTAAAAAATTCTCTCTCTCTCTCTCTCTCTCTCTCTCTCTCTCTCTCTCTCTGTCTCTGTCTCTCTCTTAAAAAAAAAAAGGTAAAAATTATTTGTTCTTCACCCGCAGATTATGGTAGGCATATACCTCTTTACCAAGGAAATTCCCTGACGTGGCAGTTGGGAGTGTGACTGCTGAACTCCTTTGATTTTTACCACCTGTGTAAAGATAAATGACCTTGCTCAGAATCAGACTTAATTAATTTACAAGGTTTTGTTTTTCAAAGGCATTTAGTTATCCATTAGTCACTATTCCCATGTTCACTAGCTGTCCACCTCTGACTGGTTCCTCAGTTGTAAAGGAAGCTGCTCCTGCTGGTAGCCCTCTTTATCTACCTGGGTGGTGCTGCTAATGTTGTTGGATTATACAATATGTGATATCCTGAAATTTATTTACACTGCAGGAATTCCTGAGTTGGGGAAGATTATGGTCTGCCTTGGAGTCAAATGACTAAAAGGGTGATAATAACAGCGTGAAGTAGCAAAGTTTCTCAGATTTAAAAGAGCCTGAGAAAACACTTAACTAAAGTAGGTAAAAGAAGAGGTGGACATTTTTCCTATTTTGCATTCACCTCTCCAACTTGATTTTTACTTGATTTTGTTTTAAATGACAAGAGATATCAAGTTGTCTCCTCTCAAGAAACTATTTTCCTAAAATTGCCATCAGCAAACAGTATAAACCACAAATGCTGGTGGCTGGCCAAGAACCTGGGTATGTCATCTTGTGGTTTGTAGTGACCAGTGACATTCTACATTGTGCATAACAGTGAGGGGACAAGAAGCCCAGCAACTTCTTGTCCAGTGATGGTTTGGGTTTTGGGATTCTGACAGCTTGCTGCTGGTATCCTACATCAGGCCATCTTGTTGTTCTTAACAGTGAAAAGGGATAGAAATAAAAGCCCCTTCGTTTTGCTGGAAATAGAACAAGCAGCAGTTATCTTGCTGAGTAGCTTTTGTGACTGGCTTTCATCTCTACTTCAGCTTCAAGGTGTGTTCACCTCAAGCACATTTTTACCAAGCAGTATTCAGATAGTGCAGAGCTGAGGACACTTTTTCAGTTGAAACTATTATCTAAGTGTTAGGATCAGAATAAGGCAAAGTATTTAGAATATTTGAAGGAACAATTTAGTGCCATAAAATATTAGTGTTACTTGGTTATCTAGTGTAATTTTCTTATCTTATAGATGAAGACACGAGGCTCAGAGAGGCAAAAGCTCTTAACTTACCCATCACATCTCTTTTTCTCATCTGAATGGGGATAAGTTAAAGAGGAAAGGATGTAGTATGAGAAGGCTAGTTTAATAGCAAAATAGGCTACATCCTTTTTTTTAAAAAGAGAGAATTTTTAAATGTATATATTTATATATATATATAATTAGTTTTCGGTGGACACAACATCTCTATTTTATTTTTATGTGGTGCTGAGGATCGAAACCAGCATCCTGCACATGTCAGGCGAGTGTGCTACCGCTTGAGCCACATCCCCAGCCCATACATCCTTTTTAATAGTCTCACAGAAACAGTCCAGTTAAGATCAACAATTTTCTGGATAGTGCTCCAGTCTGGCCTTTTGACCTTCATGTCCTAGAATACTAAATATTTTCTGCTAATTCCCAGAGTAGCAAAAAAGACCAGCATGTTTATACCCATTTGGTGATGGTTTGGGTTTTGGGATTCTGACAGCTTGCTGCTGGTATCTTACATATTGACTTCATGCTAAGTGGTGTCAGCAGTGTACAAGCCATTATTTGCTAATTGCTCATACTCCTTTTGGCAATACTCTTTGCCAACTGTGTGTGGGAGGGGGCATGTTATAATCTGTCTTTTGATTGAGAAAACATTCAGGAAGCAAATAAATTTAGCATTTTGTTTCATCCAAATCTTTTCTCCCTGGAAAGTCCTTTTAGGTCCTTTGGCAGGGTTGCTGTCTCCAACAATCACAGACTGTCAGGCATTCTTCTAACTTGGGCCTACCCGGCAAAATAATGGTGTCCATTGTTCATCCCCTGAATTGATTAGAATCTTTCTGGCTCCAAGCTTGTAATTTGAAATTTTGGGAGACATATTCTGTGTGTGTGTCATTCACCCACGTGAATGTTAAGGTTTTTTTTTTTTTGGTGGTGCTGGAGATTGAACCCAGGGCCTTGTGCATGCAAAGAAAGCACTCTACCAACTGAGCTATACCCCAGCCCCTAAAGTTTTGTTGTTGTTTTTTTTTTAATTTATTGATTTTATTTAGGTATATATGACAGCAGAATGCATTTTGATTCATTGTCCACAATTGCAGCACTACATTTCTGTGGTTGTACACGATTTAGTGTCACACCACATGTACCTAGGGTAATGATGTCCATCTCATTCCACCATCTTTCCTGCCCCCATGCACCCTCCCTACCCTCCTCACTCTCCTTTGCCCAATCAAAGTTCCTCCATTTTTCCCATACCTCTCCCCTCCCAGCATCCACTTATCAGAGAGAATATTTGGCCTTTGATTTTTAGGAATTGGCTAACTTTGTTTAGCATGAAGTAAACTCCCTCCATTTACCTGCAAATGCCATGATTTTATTCTCTTCTAATGCTGAGTAATATTCTATTGTGTATATATACCACAGTTTCTTTATCTATTCATCTATTGAAGGGCATCTAGGTTGCTTCCACAGTTTAGCTATTGTGAATTGAGCTGCTACAAACATTGATGTGGCTGCCATCACTGGAGTATGCTGGTTTTAAGTCCTTTGAGTATAGTCCGAGGAGTGGGATAGCTGGGTCAAATAAATGGTGGTTCCATTCCAAGTTTTCTGAGGAATCTCCATACTGCTTTCCAGATTAGTTGCACCAATTTGCAGTCCCACCAGCAATGTGAGTGTACCTTTTCCCCCCACATCCTCACCAACATTTATGGTTGTCTGTGTTCTTGATAACTGCCAATCTGACTGGCAAGAGATGAAATCTTCAAGTAGTTTTGATTTACATTTCTCTGATTACTAGAGATGCTAAACATTTTTTTTCATCTATTTATTGATGAATATTAAGTTTAAATATAAAATGCTAGATCATATGAGTACTCTGTGGTTAGTGAGATGTTCCCAAAGAACATTGCTTTGGAGAGTGGTAAGACTTCAGAGACAGATCTTCGCTTAATATTAAATGTCCTAATATTCTAAAGGACAATTTGGGTCAGTCAAAATGCTGTGTTTATTATGTGTAAGTCATTCATAAGACAATCCTTGCCTCCAGTTTATTAAAATGTGATGGAGATGCAGAGATACTCTATATGCCCAGAGTCCAGTGAGGGTATGGATATTAGTGCACCAGGTATTGAGAGGCAGGAGGGCTCCTGGAGGCTGGATCAGGGAATGCTTCAGTAAAGGAGTGGGAATGGCAGCTTTGGAGCATGGGCAGGATTTCACCAGCTAGAGTGAAAGAGGAAGTTGTTTGTGGTAGGCTAGGCTGGTGCTTGTGGATAGTGGGAGTAAAGGGCTTTATGTGAAACTGGTCATACAGCAGAATTTGGGTGAGTAAAAGACATTAAAAGTAGCTTTGCACCAAAGCACGGGGGCCTTGTGAGCCAGTGATATCTTTGTTCTACAACCATGGGGAATGTTTGAAGGATTTTGAATTGGGAATATTATATGATTCCAATCTCCCTTAGAAATACTGGTCTCAGTAGAATTCAGGGTAGAACAGGGAGGAGGAGACAAGAGCAGGACCATTTATGCCCATTAAACAATTAATATGCCAAGGGTTTGAACTGTTGAATAGAAAGGAACACAAAGGGCTAGGTGGAGTGGCACATGCCTGGAATCCCAGTGACTCCGGAGGCTGAGGCAGGAGGATTACAAGTTTGAGGCCAGCCTCAGCAATTTAGCAAGACCTTGTCTCAAAATCAAAATAAAAAGGGGTGAAACTGGAGGCCAGTGGTAAACCATCCTTGGTTCAATCCCTAGTACCAAAAAACAAACCCCACCCCCCCCCACACACACACAGCTGTGGGAGAAGTGACAAAAAGGAATTTGATAGAATATGATGATTGAAAACAGGTGGACAGCTGGGCATGATGGCACATGCCTGCAATCTCAGTGACTCAGAGTTGTTGAGACAGGAGAATCATAAGTCAGTCTCAGCAACTTAATGAGACCCTGATTCTAAATAAAATAAAAAGGACTGGTAACATGGCTCAGTTGGTAGAGTGTGGGCAACAGTTGAATGAGCAAGGGGAGTCAGGAAGGAAGAATGACAGTGACCTGCATTATCTTGTGTTTTTTTTTTTTTTTTTCCTCCTCCTCCCATGCTTTGTGACTGAGATCAGAGGAAGCAAATAGTAATTAAAATTGCTACACTGAGGGATAGAGAGGTGAGGGGTAGGTTTTAAGAGCTTCAGTGAGGAGGCTTCTGTAGAGTTAGACTTGAATTTTGAGATTAGAGAGAGATTACTGAGCCTGTTCCCTTATTGATAAGTGGGATATTACTTGTCAGGTAAATGAGACTATAGAAAAGCAACTAGCACAATTCCCAGCTTGTAATTGTTAATGAATATTTGACTTCAAAGGGGGTGCAGTGGCACAATTCTATAGTCCCAATGACACAGGAGGCTGAGGTGGAAGAATCACTTGAGCTCGTGAATTTTAGACTAACAATATAACAAGACCACCACCCCTCAAATTTCAAATGTGAATTGCAAATGGCTATGTCTCTAAGTCAGGGATTTTAGAGTATAGGGCAGCCAAATGTATAAATACAGAAGTAGTAGAAGTGGATATGGCTTAGCCAGGTGTTGGTGGTACATGGCTGTAATTCCAGCAACTCAGGAGGCTAAGAGAGAAGGATTGCAAGTTTGAGGTCAGCCTCCCCAACTTAGGGATATCCTGTTTCCAAATCGGAGGTTGGTTGGCTAGGGGTATGGCTCAGTGGTTATACACCCCTAGATTCAATCTCCAGCACCAAAAGAAAGTGGATATAGCTCTTAGCAGTAGCAGAATGGGGAGCATAAGGACCTAGTTTAGGAGAAGCAGCAGCATTATAATCAACAACATAACAGGTAATGCTCATTTTTCTAGAACACTTCATGTGCTCACTTCACTTAATTTCCATGGCATCTCTATGAGCTTGTATTGTTCTGTGTTATCTATTCCATTTTGCTGGAGCTGGAGCTAGGTGTTCCAGTAAACCTTTGATTAGAAGTGACTTAAAAGTCCCTAGAGCCAGATGCAGTGGCGTAACACAGGAGTCAGAGGCAGGAGGATCACAAGTTCAAAGCTAGCCTCAGCAGCTTAGTGAGACATAGTCCTAAAATGAAAAAAAGGACTGGGGGAGCTGGGGTTGTAGCTCAGTGGTAGAGTGCTTGCCTGGCATGTGTGAGGCATTGAGTTCGATTTTCAGCACCACATAAAAACAAATAAATAAGTATACAATTTTCAAAAAAAGGACTGGGAATATGGTTCAGTTGTTAAGTGCCCCCCTGTGGGTTGAATCCCCAGTACCAGGGGAAAAAATAGTCACTTGAATTCTTTGTTTCCTGGGTTATAATAAAATTTTACTCATGAGCTTTTCCTTTGAGGTGGACTTTTATTAAGCCTCCACCATCTGTTCTGCACTCTGTAGCCTCTTCTGTCCTCAAGTATGTAGAAGCGCAGATGGAAGGCAGTAAGATACTGGTGGTGCAGGCTTTGCTTCTCTGCAGTGTTCCATCAGCTTTGCTTGAAGAATGATTCTCTATCTCAATACTATGTCTGCTGGAATTTAGGGAGCAGCAATACCTGAACTAGAGTTTGCAAAGAATCCAGTCAGAGTTTTGAGTGAAGCACTCTGGTTTATGCTCTAGCAGCACTTTCCTAGATTAATTTCTCTTGGTCTGTGCTCCAAAGGGGAGTAGCTGGTGAAGCCACTGTTGGTTTATCCCTACTGCTTTATGGTTGTACTCTTCCCACCTTGGCTAGCCAAGTTGTTGAGCCTTGATGGGGGGGGTCTCTTGCTTTTGAGACCAGTCACATTTCCATTCTGGCAGTTGTCTTCTACAGTTGGCATTCCGTTCTGCCTCTGAGCCTTGACCTCTTTATTCCATTTCTTGTCACTAAGATTCCCTGAAGAAGCCTTCTGATGCTTCTAAGACCAGCAGTGTTTTTATCTCCTCAAAACAGGTAGTTAGGAAGTGTGTGGGTGCATGCACACATGCATTCGTATGCACATATGTTTAGGAGTAATTTAATTCATGTAGAAATAAATTTAGATTTTAGAAGTAGCCACTGAAGAATTTTACCTTAAGGATAGGAATGCATCCTTCTGTAGCTGTTGTGCTGCTGACCAGGCTCCTGCTCATTCAGAATCATGCAGCTGCTGCAGTGGTGTTGAGTTGTCATCTTATTGCCTCCTCAAACCATCAGGGTCCGCAGACTCTGATCCACGTAGGTTCCTAGCAGAGTCTCCCCGTGACCATCAGCCCTACCTCATTCCTCTATCCTGTGTTCAGAGGTTAGATCAGGTGTTGCACAGAGGGCATTCTGAGGAACAGTTATAAATAGGAGACAGTAGAGGATAAATTATAGAGGTGTTCTGGACTAGGATGCCTGGAGGGATGACCTTGTACATCTATACCAAGTGGCACAACTTTTCATTTAGCAGAGCTAATGAGCCTAGTTTCTGAAATTGTCTCTCTGCAAACAGACTGTTGTGATTGATTGGGGCTATAGCATGTTCTAGCAGATCCTCTAGTGCCAGGGAATGCAGGTAGTAATTACTCCCATTTCTCTCTTAAAAACCTTCAGAGCTTCTGGGCCTATGTAATCAGGCAGATGGTAGAGCTTGCTTGTGTTTATTGGCAATCACATGAGGTCTTACGAAGGCCTGCACAGTTAAGATAGGTGTTTTGGCTGGAATATGACCCCAGTAATGAACCTTGTACTTCTCACAGATTTCCACTGGAAAAGACTTCATAGCAGCTATTGCCAGAATTTTAAGAGTTTTAATTGCAAACTAGAGGATCGGAAGCCTAGCACAGTATAGTCTGATAACCTGAGGGTTATTTTGTATTTTGTGGGTTTGGCCGGGTGAGGGTGGGGGTATGGAGTTTTATTTTTTGTTATTGTTGTTTGTTTTTTATAAATTCTTTGTACCTTTATTTTATTTATTTATCTTTATGTGGTGCTGAGCATCGAACCCAGGGTCTTTCATGTGTGAGGCGAGCACTCTATCGCTGAGCCACAACCTCAGTCCCTGTTTTTGTTTTTTGATGGTGCTGGTGATTGAATCCAGGGCCCTCATGCATACTAGGCAGGTGCTCTACTCCTGAGCCACATCCTCAGCCACAATATGAGTTTTTGATGATGCATCCCGATTGTTCATACCAGAACTGCATTGATCTGTACTCATGTGGCTACTTTGCTAATATATGTCCTCAGAACCACAGGGGTCTAGCCAGAGTAAGAAAGGAGTTTGATTTCAAATATCCACCATCTTCCTCAAATTCAGCACACCAAAGCTGAGTTGTTCATGCCCGCTAGTACCCTGATTCCTTAGCATTCCCATTTATATCCTCATACTCACCGTTCTTCAGATGTCCATCATGAAACTTTGGGCCACTTTTTCCTTTTCCTTCTCATAAATATTCAAATCTGGAGTCAGACACAGTGATGTATACCCATAAACCCACTTTTTCCTTTTCCTTCTCATAAATATTCAAATCTGGAGTCAGACACAGTGATGTATACCCATAAACCCACTTTTTCCTTTTCCTTCTCATAAATATTCAAATCTGGAGTCAGACACAGTGATGTATACCCATAAACCCAGCTATTTGAGAGACTGAGACAGGAAAATCACAAGTTTGAGGCCAGCCTGGGCAAATTAGCAAGACCATTCCCATCTCAAAAAAAAAAAAAAAAAGAAAGAAAGAAAGGAGACCTTTTTTTTTTTCTGATTGAATGGTAGACAGTGTGGATTCCTTTTGAAGCAGAAAATTTCTCTTTATCCTTGGTTATATTCATTCTGGCTCCAGGTTTGCTGTTTCCTTCATAATTTTTCTTGAAATTTTCTTTTTTTTTTTTTTAGAGAGAGAGAGAGAATTTTTAATATTTATTTTTTAGTTCTCGGCAGACACAACATCTTTGTTGGTATGTGGTGCTGGGGATCGAACCCGGGCCGCACGCATGTCAGGCGAGCTCGCTACCGCTTGAGCCACATCCCCAGCCCGAAATTTTCATAATCTGTTAGTTTGTCATGCTACCCCATAGATTCCCTCTGGCCCCTGAAATTAGTTCTGTTTGATCCTTCTATTCTTTTTCTGTACCCTTATCTGTTTCATTCTGCACAAAAATATTATGTAATATTTTTACAATACTCTATATGTAGCACTTCCCAATTGTCCCAATAATGTCTTTTATAGCTGTATTTTTTAAAGCAGTTGATTTGTAGAATATCCTTTAGTTTTAATTCTTTGTTTCCTTTTGTTTTGATTCATGTTAAACATGTTGTCCAGGATTGGAGTGGTGCTCTCTATATATGTTTCTGAAGCATCCCATCACCCCATATCATATTGTCTCATCATTGGGACATTTGATCACTTGATAAGCTGTCAAAAATCCTCCAGATTTTTTTCATTGTAAAGATAATTTTCACTCTCATAATTAGTAAGTTATCTTATTGAGAATAGTTGTGGAGCTTTGGTCTGGAAGAATGAGGCCCAATATGAATAAGAAAGTTGGTGCAGTTATAACTGGGAAAGAGAAGGAGTGGAGTAAGAGTCAGAAACATCTTGTACTCCAGTGTCTTTGATTACAGCTGGGCCCTTATCCAGCTGAAGACTGGAATGCCCTGAGGCTGACCTCAGATCTGTTGTACAGGTTTCCCTCCCCATTTGTCCAGTAATTTAACATACTTTTGTAACTTTTTTCTAGAAAACTGTTCTCCAAACACTGTGCTATTAAGGGCAAAGTGAGGAATAAAGGTTACAGCAATGAACAAGGCTGAGTTACCACCTCTGTGGAGTTTGCAGTATAGCAAGGTGAATTAAAAAGTTTTTAAAAAATTACTTACAGATGTATTAAATACAATGAAGGAAATAAGTTAACATGCTGAGATGAAGGGATATTCAGCCAAGAGTGAAAACCCAGCACTATGTGGGTAGCATCAGAAAAGAAGAGAGTGTCAGGAGAGGGAAGCCAGAAGGAACATGGAGTATTTAGGCACCAGAAGGCAGCCAAGGTGTCTGGGGTCTGGTGGGGGTTGGGTACAAGGTCAAGGTTATGTGAAAGATGTGGCCAAATTATGGAATGTCTTGTGGGCCATAAAAGTAGTTGACTATAGAGTCTTTACAGTGAATCCTTCTTTATGAGATACATTTGGCAATAAATTGTATTTTGTGTAGCTATAATGTAAAGCTCCTGGAACTGCCTTTATGTTGCTGGGCTGAAAGCACCAATTTGCCAGTGGTTTTGTATCCCAAAAGTGTGTGATATCACTGCCCCATTTTGTGTCTACTGCAGAATGGAATTAGAATTCACAGATCTAAAGAACTTCCATGCTCATTAATGAGTTCTGCTCTTTCTTGTTGATGAGACTTGGGACTCACACAGCCTTTCCAACTAAAGGGCCATGTCCAGATGAGAATTGAGTTAGATCTGAGAGAGCAATTGGTTGTGGGAGTCTGTTAGCAGAAAGGCTGGGGAGGTTGGGAAGAAAGGAAGAGCTTGGATATGGTGCAACAAGGGGTCTGAGGGAGGAGAGGTGCCATGGAAGGTGTGAGAATGTGCACACATATCCATGGGGAGGGAAAGGCCTCAGTGGTACTGGAATGAGCAGAACAGAAGTGAATACATGGCAAGAGTCAGGCACATGCAATACTGGACTAGGCTGCTGGATCTGTGGCCTCAGGAGGTAGCCATGCTGTGGAATGGGTTTGTGCAGGGAGGATCTTCTTTCCTGGCCTGACCTGCTTGTGCTTGAGTCATTTGCTTTGATGCCCAAAGGTTAATCAGATCCTAAGGAGTGCTCTGCATGTCACGAACTGGTTGTAATTATAGCTCCCTTTATTGTTTCATCTACAGCTGTAAAATACATATTAATATTCAGAGCAACCTCAACTGATTTTATTGCCTTGATTCCTAAACAATAAAGATCCACCTTCCAACCCAAACATAATTAGACTTGGCACATGTTCAGGCTTTGACAGTGTTATTGTTTGCATTTTACACGCTATGTTCTTGGTTCCTTTCCTTTGGAGTTTATTTTATTCCTTCTTCTGCCTGTTTCTGATAAGCCAGTTTTACTAGTTGGACTAGTGTGTAAATGTTTAAAATAAGAAATTGGTGCTGCACATTGCTTTCAGAGAAGCAATCAGAGTAAGGGATAGTGGAGTTCTAAACCCCATTACTGCCAGACTGTGAGCAGTCTAGGTTATAAAAATATGTCAGTTCATCAGCAGTGCCTCCACCCACCCCACCCCAACATAGACTAGTGGGGAGATGGTAAGAAGCTCAATGTCCAGCTGTACATCTAGCCAGCCAAGGTGGGGTAGGTAGCAGCATTGGCTCTGCTTTTCCACAGAGATGTTGGAAGTGAGAGAACAACCTAGCAGTAGGAGCCAGACCCAGAAGGGAGCTTGATTTGTTGGGTAGCAGCCCAAGAACTCTGCCCTCACCTATTCAGATTCATCAGAGAAAGTTCTGATGAATGGATAGAGTAATGCAGTGTCTTGGATGAATGTTCTACCTTGTGTAAGTTTGTACGTAAAGAGAGTGTTTGAAGTAGGTAAGGTATGACTTGTCTGACAAGTTTGAGATTGTTAGTGGCTTAAGACTCTTGAGAATTCAGCCAACTTTTTCACACTGTGATCAAGGGTTCCTAATGAGTTCTGATAACGTTTGCATGTCTGAAGTGGGTCATAAAAATGGCTCTTTTAATCAGCTGTTGACACACAAAGACAGGCTGCAGCCTCCAGCATTGGCACCTAGGACACCAGTGTGTGACATTTCAGAAAGGTGATAGGAGAGACTTTGCACTCCTACCTAATGGCATTGTTTGTTGCCTCTGCTCTAAACAGAAATAACACTTAGGCAGGTAGAAGAAAGCATTAGTAGAATAGTCTTTAAAATATTAGGCATTTTATATTATTATAATTACATTAAATTGTTTTCATTCTGCTGTCTTAAGAGGATACAGACCTGGATGCTATAGGATCAGTCTTTGTGCTTGGCTTCCTGTTGCTAAAATGTGCAGCTATAGCCTCACCGTGGTGCTCAGAATCTCTGCAGATGGGACTGGATATCTGGGAGAACTTATTTTATTCTGAAATGACTAATGAAGAGGCCAAGTTTTTTATAAAGGACTCTGGGTCAATGGGATGGTAATGAATTTGCTGAAAATTTAAACCTTAAAGTTAGGTGAGTTCCAAAATAGCACAAGGTTTCCATCATTTTTATGTTTGAGCACCTGATGAAAACTCAATCTATGTTGATAAGTGTGGCTGGAACAAATTGGGGAGGTGAGGGCCAAAGAAGTAAAAGACATATTTTCCTACTTTGAAGAGTTTACAATCCAATATAGCTGAGAACACAGGACCTAAAATGAAACCTGTTCCAGCTAGTCAAAACTAGTTAATTATGTGTAATCCCAAGATGACTTGATAATTAGAATCTGCATTTGTTGCTCCATCAGCCAGTGAAGTGAAATGGGGTTCTTAGGCAGTGGGTCTATTCTCCTATGGCCAGCCCTTAGGAGAGGCTTTGTCATTTATATAATGACAGTGGCATTTTGCAGGCAAGGAGACCTTGGTTGTTAAAGCAAAAGCAGTCTGTTGCAGATCAACAGTTTTTGAGTTTGCTGTTTTTTTCCTGTCTTGGTTTTCTGAGCCCTGAAATGTTACTAGTATGCTGCTATTAATGCACAGACTTCAAATGTATCAGCTGACTGTGGCTTTGAGCCTTCAAGAGCCAAGTACTTATAGTGACTGTGATTCTCTACAACCTTTTTAGAATTGTCTTTGTTTGTGGTGAATAATAAAGGTTCAAGATTCTTACAAGTAGCTTAAGGCAAGCTGTAGGTTATTTGCCTTGTATTCCTTCTCTGTGGTGTATTTGTTTACACTCACCCTGAATGGGGAGAAATAAATAACTTGAGAAAACATTGCCAGCTGAATTAATTAATTGATGCTGCTGATTGAACCCAGGGTGCTTAATCACTGAACCACATCCCTGCCCTTTTTGTTTTTTATTTTGAGACAGGGTCTTGGTAAATTGCTTAGGGCCTTGCTAAGTTGCTGAGGGCCTTACAAAGTTGTTGAGGCTATCCTTGAACTTGAGATCCTCTTACCTCAGCCTCCGGAATTGCTGGCAGTACAGACGTGTGCCATAGCATCTGGTTGCTAGCTGAATTCCTTAAGCAAAGAGGAAGGACTAAGATAGAGCAAATGGGGAGTAGATAAATGAAACAAGTCTTCTTGGCTAATCAGCTTCAGCAACTAAGCAAGGCCCTCAGCAACTTAGTGAGACACTGTCTCAAAATAAAAAAGTGGGGCTGGATTGTGGCTCAGTGGTAGCGCACTTGCCTAACATGCATGAGGCACTCAGTTCGATTTGCAGCACCACGAACAAATAAATAAAAAATAAATAAATAAAGGTCTATCAACAACTAAAAAATATTTTAAAAGTAAAAACAAAAAAGGGCTTGGGGATTGTGACTCAGTGGTTAAGCGCCTCTCAGTTCAATCCCTGGTACCAAGGAAAACAAACAACAACAACAACAAAAAGCAGGCCAAAGGGTCAAAGTATTAAGTAGTATCTGTTCACTTTTTGGACAGAATGAAGGGCCTGCTTGTGAAGAAAACTCCATTGCCCAGGATTGCTTTCCCCCAGTTTGGGAAAAGCATGTTCTCTTTTAATGTGATTGTTACATGGTGTGTGCCAGTCTTCTTTTGGTAGTACCCAAAACACATGGTGGGTTTGTCCTTCATGGTCTAAAGCTAAACTGCTAAGGGAAGATGAGTTTGATATGAAACAAGTTAGTTCATCATTTTCTACTTAAGCTCTGGAGGCTGCAGAGTATGCCTCAGTCCCAGAAGAGGAAGAGGAAGATGATAAGCCAGCAGAGGATTAGTCTTAAAATATTGGCATGTGCAGAATTCAGAATACAGTGTACCTCTTTTGGATCTGGTTTCCCATAGTCACTTTCCCATTATCTCTTTGCCTCCTATTGAACCATAGACTCTGGCCTGGTGGTCCCAAGTGTTTCCTATGAACTACATAAAAAGCTGTTATCTGTAGCTGAGAAGCATGGGCTGACCTTGGAGCGGAGACTGGAGATGACAGGTGTATGTGCCAGTCAGATGGCGCTTACCCTTCTTGGAGGACCTAATAGGTAAGTGCCTCTAGAACTGGGAAGGGTGAATGTGGGGTGATAAAGCTTGCCTAGTCACCCCCACAGTGCCTTACATGTGTGCAGGAGAGTTAGCTAGAGTTAGCTAGTTAGGTTGTCTTGTGAGCCTCTCTAGTCACTTGAAAAAAACCCACTGCCTATGATGGCTTTTCCCTCAGTTTTGGAAAAGCATGTTCTCTTTTAATGTGATTCGGCAGGGTTCTTTGCTCCTCCTCTCACTTGTCTCTTGGAAGTCCTCACTCTTCTCTCATTCTTCCTTTCCTTCATGACAGCAACTGTCTGGCTTTGAAACTCCTTTGACATTCACCAGTCACTTTCAGTGTCTGGGAATGCAACTCAGTCTTGAGCTCCATACCTGAAAACTTCTAGAACCACCCTGACTGCTGGGTAGGGCAATTTGAGATGTGGCATCTTCCCACCTGCCCTTGTGTTCATATACTGATAACCATGTGCTCAACAGTAGGGATACCAAGAACAACAAGTTGATTTCCAGTGTTTGTTCTCTCCCTCCTGTGGGTGCCGTGTTCTACTTTTATTCTTTAGGGTGGTGGGTGAGAGGGAGAATCCATTTGGGGAACAGACACAGCAAATCAGGTTCCAGCAGCACTCTGCAGCATCTATCTGCAGGCAGAGGCATTCATCATACTTCATCCAGATGCACAGAGTGGGGTTAGTGAGTGGTTTGGCATCTATGTAGAATGCATTGCTCAATTCCCCCAAAACTTATTTGGAAAGCAAGGTGGTTATAAAACTCCTCTTTGGTTTGACAACATCTGTTATCTTCCTCCCTTTGGGAGATGGTTGTCATTGTTCTTCCCCTAAGTAGGGACTTATAGCTTTGTAGTCCATCACACCTTCCTGCCTTGTGAGCCAGCCGTGCTGCCTATAGTTGGGCATAGATCCAGGGCTTTGGAAGTTCCATCTTCCACACCTCCTTATTCTAATGGTTTCTCTGAGACCTGAGGCATCTCAGCTTTGAACAATGACTGCTTCATCTAAGGCAGCTGCTTCCTCCATGGTCTACATAGTCAAGTACTTTCTGGCACTTCTAAGTGCTACTCATCCATCAGTCCACATAGTGTCCAGTGAAGTAGGTACTAACTAGTAATATCTATGGCATCACCCTTTTTAGCTTACTGGCAGCTTGGAAAAGAAAACTTGGATTGGCAGTGGATTGAGGACAATTTAGAACTACCCTATATTGGTACTTGCTGTGAATTTATTAGGAGTTGAGAAAAGGAGAAAAATTAGTGCAAGCTAGAGTAATCCCAGAAGTAGTAAACCTTGAGTCAGAACTCAAAGGGTAGGTAGGAGTTTGAAAAGTAAAGGGCTTTCTGGGCAGGGGACATGGTTTGCATATAAGCAGAAAAAGAGCCTTACAGGTGCTGGAGAGAGCGAGACTAGCCTTGCTTGAGCAGAGCAATGTTTTAGGAATGAAGGCCAGTGGAAGCTACAGGGATAGAAAGATCTTTGCCAGGCAGAGCTTGGACCTGATAGGTCAGACAGGGAAGAATCATTAAGCAGTGTTGAGTCAGAAAGAGGTGGTGTATGCAATGAGATCTGGGTGAACTCCTTGATGGGAAGACCCAGCAATGAAGTGACAGGGTGTGGGACTGTGGGAACAACACCCTATAGGCCTGGCCTGCTATGGAGTTTGGCCCCTTTGGAGCCTGGTACTTGGTGAGCAGGGGAGAGAGCCCTGATAGCAGCAAGTGCCTTTTTGTCTGTTATTGGGATGTCAGAGATTAGCCAATCAGTAATTGTTAACTGCTTTTTTTTTTTTTTCTTCTGTTCCAGGTTGAATCCTAAGAATGTTCACCAGAGGCCCACAGTGGCTTTGCTGTGTGGGCCCCATGTGAAGGGGGCTCAGGGTATTAGTTGCGGAAGGCACCTAGCCAACCATGATGTGCAGGTCATCCTTTTCTTGCCCAATTTTGTCAAGATGCTAGAGTCCATCACCAACGAGCTGTCTCTTTTCAGCAAGACCCAGGGTCAGCAAGTGTCTAGCCTCAAAGGTGAGCCCTAGGGCTGGGGAACAGTGGTAGAGTGCTCACCTTGTCTGTGTGAGAGCTAGGGTTCCAGGCACAGCAAACAAACCTACTCTAATGGAGGAGGGGGCAGAAGAGCGCCTACCTCCTTGGTAGTTTGATGGTCTGGTGGTGCCACCCAGTGGCAACTTGCAGAAAGGTTCCACCTGCATACAAGACGGTATTCTGCCTGTAAGGAGTCTTGGAGCTGCCTATGGGAAGAAACCTGGTGGGTGGCCTATTTTCTATCCTGTCTCCCTTTGCCCTCTCTCACTACTCATACAGAGAACTGGAGACCCACGTATTCATTTCACAAATACTTACAGAAAAGGCACTGTTCCTGGTACTGGGAATATGGGACAGATTTTTTTTTTTTTTTTTAATCCATTCTTCCATAGAGTTCACATTCTGGTTAGGCAAGGTAAATGCACAGATAATTAACACACTAGGTCATATGATAGTGTTATGGAATGAAATAGCAGGGAAGGGGGGAAAGGAATATTGGGAGGTTAGATGGGGAGTAGGAGACACGCATTTCAGGGTCAGCCATGAAGGGCTCCACAGATCACCCTGAATGAGGGTTTGGGCTTTTACTCAGGGTGGGCTGGAGAGTTACTGAAAGAATTGGCAAAGGAATGGTCTAATTGGACTCAGGTTTCAGATGAGCAGTCTGGTGCTTAGAGTTCATGATCAAGAGTACATAGGGGTGCTGAGATGCTATTGTTGAGACTTGGAGCAAGAGCTGATGGTGGCTGAGTGGCAGTAGAAGGGTGGGAAGTGGTTAGTTTCTGAATCAGTTCTGAAAATAGAGTCAACACATTGGGTGTAGGGAATGAGAGGAGAGCTAAGAATGATTTGGGTTCTTGGCTTGAGTAACTGAGGGCCTGTCACTGAGGTGGGACTTGGTGGCGGAGAGGGTGTGGGGATCAAGAGCAGAGATGTTTGAGATGATTGTCAGTTATTCAGTGGGAAGTTTATGAACCTGGAGTGAAAAGGAGGGGTCTAGCTTTGAGTCCCAAGTGTTTAGCTGAAGAGAGTAGAAGGAGGGTCAGAGGAGTAAGCTCTTTATTTCAGAGTCAGGGAGCTAAGAATCTAGCCAAGGAGACGAGAAGGAATGGCCAGGGAGAGAGAAGAAAGAGCAGGAGAGTGGCATCAAAGCGCCAGGTGAGAAAAGGAACGCAGTCAGATGTGTCCATGATCCATTCTAGGTTAAGTTTACAGGAAAGTTGAGAATTAACCTTAGATTTAGCAGTCTCATGTGCAGTGGTGGGGACAAAGTCTAATTGAACCAGGGTTTAAGTGAGAATGGAGGGAGAAAAATTGGAGCAAATATCCAGAGAGAGGGCCTTGCCAGAATGCAGAAGCAAGTCAGGGTGGAGCCTGGACTAAACAGTCTGTGGGCACCACTCTTTAGTGTCTCAAGACCCACAAGGACTCCACATACTGATGTGTTATAAGAGGGAAGCCATGAGAAATGTCATTACTGTGGGCTGAGAGCTGGGATTGGGAACTGGTGTGAGTTGAAATCTCCAATGTGATGCCTTCTTCAGACAGTTTTTTCCTCTGGAGGCTCAAAAGGTTTCGTAATCAAGCTACTCTAGGAAATGAGACTCAGGAAACAACCTTTGAATTTGGTCTTCAGCTGTTCTCAGGTTTAACTTCTTAAGCTAGTCTAAGATATGTGTACTTGTTGAGATATCCTGTTCTTATACTGTCCCAGGGGACTTGTTCAATCAAGCAGAGGCGCCTTTATAAATGCTGGGAGAGCAGTGATTGTTTCTTCCCATTCTTAAACTTGGGCTTCATAGAAAGCAGGCTAACTAGAGTAGAATGAGTAGGCACTCATGCTCTCACCTGCTCACTGGTCATCAGGTCATCAGCTCCTGTTTCTCTTGGACCCCATCAGGGTTTCCCTGTGAGGGCTGACTCCACAGTGGACTCTACTACCTTCCCAGAGCTTAGAATGTCCCAGATTAGTGGGCGTACAGAGGCCTGCCTGCAAGGCAGAGGTGGTGAGGGCCTTGTGCCTTGTGCTCTGTACTCTTGTCAGGTTAGTACTTCAGCCCCAAAACTCCATGAGGGAAGTGGTTCTTCAGATGACATACTCTCAGCCTCTGGCACCCAGTCCATCCAGGCTTTGGAACTCCCAGGGCCTTTTCATCCAATCCGATGTCTGGTAAGCAAGACCCTTTTGGGTCCACTTGTGCTCTCAGCACAGCCTGGCTGCTGTGTGCTGTGGGTACTCAGACAGTTTTCTTTCCACCTGCAGATCTGCCCACTAGCCCTGTTGACCTGGTTATCAACTGCCTGGATTGCCCAGAGAATGCCTTCCTGCGGGATCAGCCCTGGTACAAAGCGGCCGTGGCCTGGGCCAACCAGAACCGGGCACCAGTACTCAGCATAGACCCTCCTGTGCATGAAGTCGAACAGGGCATCGATGCCAAATGGTCACTGGCACTGGGCCTGCCTCTTCCACTGGGGGAGCACGCAGGCCGTGTCTATTTGTGTGACATTGGCATTCCCCAGCAAGTCTTCCAGGAGGTGGGCATCAACTACCATTCACCCTTTGGCTGCAAGTTTGTCATCCCTCTACATTCTGCCTAGAGGGGCCCTGGGCAGACTGGACTCTGCAGTCCCTTGCTCCTGCCACCAACCAAACCTGACGATGAACGCCTTAAGGATGTGAAGCTTCATGGACCTTATTGTTAAGTTTTTCTTTGTTTCTTCTGTAAAAGAACAGAACATACTTAAACCTGACCTGTCACTTGCCCGTGGCTAGGGAAGGCTTTCCCACTGGGTGTGGGGCGGGGTCAGGCTGAGCACCTCGGCTCCAGGCATCTCTGCACCTAGCTGGCCCTGAGTGCCAGGTGGGGCTTTGTTTACAGAATAGGCAGCTCTGAGACTGTGTTTCAGGTTTACAGCCCTTGGGCCTGCATGAGCGCCTTGGGGGTTGGGCTAGGTTCTGGAGGGGGCCTGTACCTGCTTTATTTTATAGCTTATGGCATACTGTCTCCTCTGCTTCCTCCCACCAAGCAGCCCTTCTAATCATGTAGACCAGGCTGCATGCAGCTGACTGCCAGAGGGTAGGCCTGTGCCCTCCATCCGTTTTGAGGGCTGTGGCAGCTTAGGCCTTCCCTCTGCCCTACCAGATTTTGACCTTTCTCTTGAGCGGATCCACTGGGATTTTTCTTTGGGTCTTTCCACTCCATCATTTTGAGAGGCAGGTAAAGGGATGCATCTGGATGGTTGGGATTTTAAGCTGGTTTTCTGTTGTCTTCAGTACAAGGTCACATGTTACCATAGTGCCCATCTTGCCAGCAGTGCCCACCCCCTAGCTGAGGGTTGACTCCTCAGTGTGCAGCTTTAACGTCCAGGATTCGGAAGGCCCTGGGGGAGCCTGGTGCTGAGCCATAGGAGGTTCCTTGGTGCTTCAGTCCTAGGCCACCACTTGTTGCCTCCTTGCCTGTACTTCCATGTGCCCATTTCCTGAAATGGTCCTTTGCAGCTGTTGTCCCAGAGCAGGGTCTCTCTCCTGCCTGGGCTCTACCCTTGCTCTTACTACTGGGCTTTGAATCCTTTCAGGTCGTCTACTCTAGATACAGACTTGGGGCTAGTGGCCCATCTCAGATATTCAAATAAGGCTGTTTCTGTATGAGCTGGTGGTGGGGCGTGGTCATGGGAACACCTACTGCTCAGATCTTAAGAAACCAAGACACAGGACATGCCTGGTCCCTGGAGGCTGGCAGGACAAGATCCATATCTGGAGAGTTGGCCAGGTCCCTTACAAAAATCTTTAAAGCCTTTGGTTTTGTTCTGTATGCATCACTTGTTGAAGAGTGCATGGGCTGGCTTGCCAAGAATCGTGGACACAGGATAGGCCTTGGTGTTGTAGGTTTTCAGGCTGCTTATCGCTTTTCTTTCCAAATAGGGCAGAGGGCTGGTCCCTCCTTTCCTCTCATTATCCCTCCAGTGTTGTCTCCAGTGGTGTGAAGAGGCCAGGGACTGGGACCCTTGTGCTCTGTATCCTTCCTGAGCCCTCTGCTCAGTCTCAGGGACAAGCTCCCAAGATGAGACCCTCTTTCTGTAGAGGCAAGGCCAGTCTGGGGAGCAGTCTATATAACAGGCATTTTAGCAGTAGTTACAGGTTTTGGTTATCTGGAAATACAGGCCCCCTGACTGGGTGTAGTGGAGAATTAGCTAAATTCTGGTCCTAAAGACTGTTAATGCCAATAAGTTGTCTCTGGGGTGATGGCCTTGTTGAGGGGCCACTGGGAGTTTGTGCCCAAACCTCTCCCTGTTTCTGCAAGTGGCACTAGATCTTCTCCTTGCCCTCAGCCTGTACATCCCCATAGGTATTAAAGATGGATGCAATTCCTCTACCTTCAGCCCTCTTGGGAGGCATCCTGCCCAGTGGCCAGTCCCAAGAGCCTCAGTCAGGTGGTCAAGTCTATCACTCACGCAGCTTTTGGGAACCAAAAACCAGCACTACAATAAAGCTGAATGACCGAGTCCTGTGCTGTATGAACTGCTCTGCAAGCTGCCTTCCCCAATCTAGGAGCCCCCCTGGATCATCTTGTACCCTCAATAGACCAGTCTTTGGGTATGTATAGCTTTTCCCATCCAGTGTCAGGGCTTAGGGGTATAGGAGCCTTCTGGGTCTTATTGCCTGCCACCTCAATTCCCATCTTGGGCTAGAACTGCTCTGCTCCTGGGCCCAGCCTCTTGTCTAGTCTGTTCATTGGCTCACCCCTCTGTGCCTGGCCCAGTTCACACTTAGCTCTCCACAAGCTGAACTGCTAAGAAAGACTTTATTAATAAGGTCAGGGGAAGGGAGAAGACAAGGAGCCTGGAGATGGACACACTGGTACCAGGGATTACAAACAGTAAGAAACACTTTATTATAACTTTACAACATATAAATAGCTTGAGTCAAATCTGTGCTTTCTGGCAGCTGGGCACCAAGTCTCCTCCCCTGCAGGCTCCTGCCTTCCTTCACATTGCACTGTTCATCGAGTGGCTCTGGCCGAGGCCCGGTGGAAGAGGCTGGAGAAAAGGGGCTGGCAGCCCAGTCCCGTTCTCCGTCTCCTTGAGCATGGGCCTGCTCCTGTCATCTGCTGGGGTTGCGGCTGGTGTGGAAGGACCGCTCCTCAGGGGTTAGGCCAGCAAAGAAGGGATGCAACAGGGCCTCCGCCAGTGTGATGCGCTGGGCAGGATCAAATTCTAACATCCTCCTCATCAGGTCAAACAGCTGCACATGCTCCAGGGAATCTTGGAGCATATAACTCTGCTCAAGGACACAAGGTGCCTCAGTGTCACGGCAGGGTCCACAGCAGTCCCCTTGCCTCTGGGATGCCTCCTTGGAGGACTCTACTTCCGCCCTCTGGGACAGACAACAGCAGCTCCTTGCCTTTCATGCCCAAGTTCTAAGGTTTTGCTCAGAACTTAGGCTACTGGGTGTCTTGCTGGGTTGGTGCCTCTACCCCACATGCAAAGTCCTGAGAGGTGGGTAGAAATCACCTCTGCAAAATTCACTTGTCCAGGCACCAGATGCAGTTGACAGACTTCCTGGCCATGTTTACATCTTCCCTCCCCCTTGCCTCAGTCCTGCCTAGTTCTTCCCAAAATTGAGATGAGAGGGAGGGTCAGGAAGCAGCAGGGTCTCTGACATCTGGCTCTTCTGATGTTCCCCAATTATATTCATAGCCACCCTGTGGGGAAGGGGTAGGGCTAAGGGCCCCTCTGGGGCAGCTTGCAGGAAGCCTCACTGCCAACACCCAGCAGTCTTGGGTGCTGTCTCCCACAGAGCCGGAACGAGGAGGCAGCCTTTAGCTGCCCGTTCTGTCTCTGCTGTTTGTCTGGTGCCTGGGGTCTCCTTGGCATGAGTTGAGCTGGGGGAAGCCAGAAACTGACCTTCAAAGGTTTGCAGTTCTCCTTCACATACCGGCCATCAGAGCTGTTCTCATCCCAAACCAGGCCCCCTTTGTAGAAATATTTCTGCTTTCTAAAAATTAAGGGAGAGAATGTAATTAAGAGAGGGAATGTAAGAGTGGTGGGAGATGGGGAATGGCAGCTCCTGGCTGAACCCAAGAGAGAAGCAGTCTGGGTCAGCAGGGCAGGACCCAACAGTCCTGACCCAGCAGGGCAGGAAAGTCTGGGCTGCAGAGTGCCAATTCAGTTGGAGGGACACATGAGGAACACTGTTAGGAGCCTGGAGGGCCATGTAATGTCCAAAAAAGACTGTACATATCTGAAGTGCCCTGCTAACTCACAGCCAAGAAAAGGCCCTCCACTGCCCTGAGAGAACCATCAGGGCTCCTTACCTGGTACGGTGGATCATGTGTGATGGGATGGGCCCTAGGATTTTCTCCATCATCACCAAATGCTCTCGGTTTTCATGGGTCTAGAGAAGGCCAGGGACAGAGCAAGTAGGGGTCAGTCCCAGCCTCAGCCCCTTCAGGGAGTACAAAGAGTGAGAAGAGATGGGCAAGTAGCCTCCCTCCCTGCCCAGGAAATGCAAATCTACCAATGGAACCTCCCAACCTCTGATGTGGAGACAGCTCTGTAGGTGAACTTGTCCACTGGAGTGAGTCTCAGCATGCTGCACTAGGCCTCGACTACAGAACACTCTGGTTTTTCACTCTCCTCAGTTTGGGTGCCCAATACCGATCCATTCTCAAGCCTGCACTCATGCTGTGCCCCCTTGCCTACAATTCGCTTCTCCCACCCACCCTAGTCTTCTGTCCTAGCAGAAAGCTCTTTCCTGAGTGTTCCAACTGTGTGCCAATCTCTGCCTTTTCCTGAGCATCCACAATTCTGAACAGTCTGGATCTCACATGACTGGTGGGGGGGTAGAAGACACCTGTCCCCCTCAGCCACTCAGGGCTTCCCACCCCAGGGCCCTGCAGCACTCAGCTCAAATAGTGTACCTGGAAGAGTGTGAAGCCCCGGTAGTACTCGAAGAGAATGCAACCGATGCTCCAAACATCACAGGGCTGTGCCCAGCCCAGCTCTGCAAGCCAAAATGAGGAAGAAGCTGTGAGACTTAGCCTAGAGGTCATGGGTTACTGCCACTCTGGCTGAAGGGACTCTTGTCCAAATGTACAAGGCCCACTCTAAGGCTATTCCTACAAGGCCAAGTCAACCTGTCTTGTGACACTGCCAACCCTGGTGGCAGATTGAGAGGCATGCCACCTCCTCTATGCCCACCCAGGGTTAACTGCCAGGTGTAACAAGGCTGACTCACCAAGAATCACCTCAGGCGGGCGATAGTGACGGGTGGCCACAATGGTTGTATGATGCTCATGGTCAAAGGTGGCACTGCCAAAGTCAGCCACTCGAATGCTGGTGTTCTTCACTGACTTTTCCTCACAGCTCTGAAGGACAAGGTAGGCCAGCCAGGTCAGTTTACCAGGTGGTAAACCAGCCCCAGCAGTGCCACACCCATGCCCCAACAAATGCTTTTACCTTGTG
The DNA here is from genome assembly GCF_045843805.1 of Urocitellus parryii. Lineage (NCBI taxonomy): Eukaryota > Metazoa > Chordata > Mammalia > Rodentia > Sciuridae > Urocitellus > Urocitellus parryii. Next base: position 117,743,442 of record NC_135536.1, on the reverse strand, counting down.
CTCATTGTAGAGGGTTTCAAACTCAGAATTCACAAACAGGATGTTCTCTGGCTTCAAGTCTGTGTGGGTCAGCTGGTTCTCATGTAGAACTAGAGAAGTAGGGGAAGAGGGAGAAGCAAACCCTGAGACCTTTGTCTTCCCCTCTGGCTCTCCCACCAGCTCTAGCCTAGACTCCTCCAAAGCCAGCAACTGCCAGAGCTGTGCATACGCATCCTCAGCAGAGAGCTGGACCTTATCTTATCTCCCCACTGGCATCCCTCTCAAGAGCTCTATCTGAGACTCTGAGGGTTTGCCTTTAGAAGGAGGACAGGGAAGGGCAGGTTTTCCATCCCCAAAACCTCCTTCCTCCTCTCCTTTGCAAAGACCAGGCCTCCTTTCCAGTCTTTCACCAAAGTCACAGCAAACAGCCTCAGGTGGCTTCCCCTCCCCAACACTCCCTGTGTAATTTGCAGGGTCTGTTGTGAAATGAAAACACAGGCCCCTTGCTCAAAACTGAAGTGTAACTGACCACAGGATCACTCACCCATGAAGCCAGCCCTAAGCAGGGATGCCTTTTGCCTTCAGCCCACCAACAGTGGCTTCACACTCAATCACGTCTGGCATATAAGACCCTCACAACTCTGTGACCCACCACTTCCCAATATAAGCCCTCTCTCCACTGGAGTGAGTCTCAGCATGCTGCACTAGGCCTCTGCTGAGCTGCTCCCCTTGTGCTTGATTGTCCCCCTTCCTGCTACCCATCCAGACCCCACACATCCTCGCTCTATATCTTATTGCTTTACGTAAGAGTCCTTTATGTTCTTCTGTAACTGTCACAAATCTGATGGTACTGAACACTTGCACCACCAAATATGTTCTTCAAAGCTGACAGGCAGATGGTTAGACAGAGGTAGAGGAGTCTATCAGGTCTAGTTTCTACCTTTTCTCCTATGCATGAACATGGGCGGCAGGATTGGCTCCTGGGCCAAATCTAAAGCAGCCCTTCCCTGTTTTCTTCCTGAGCACCTTCGGGCAGAGCCTAGCCCAAGAGGTCCCTGGAGGAGGGGGAGAGACTAGCCTTTCCACCCTAACACTAAGGTTCCTACGTAAAGATAGAAGGCCTTTCACTAGGGCCCCTGGGGGCCTCTTAGGCCCAACACAATGATTAGCAATGCTCTGGAGTGAATGGGGGCAGACAAGAATAACCAGGTGACTTTGCAGGAGTGTAGCCATCCCGTGCTCCATCTGAGGGTGGACACTTACATCTAAGGGCGTGGCAGAGCTGGTAGGCCATGTGTCGGACATGTGGTAAGGGGTAAGGCTGGAAATTATTCTCCTTCAGGAACTCAAAGGTGTTCTTGCCCAGGAGCTCAAAGGCGATGCACATGTGACCGTGGAAGTTGAACCAGTCAGACATCAAGACGCACAGGCTGGGGGAGAAGGATGGGTGGGGCTCAGGCTCTGTGCTGGGGGCTGCCTCACTGCTCCTCAGATGAAGACAGCCCCCACCCACTCCTAGGCCACTGGGTTGTACACCACAATGCAGATACATGTGAAGAGAGCAGAGCCAGAGCACATCTCCCCACTGGCCATCCATCACCCAGATGAACTCTGGGCAAGACTGAACTTCCTGCTGCACAGAGGGCCAGGGCTCTGGTCTGAGCTCATTCACTTACAGGATGAGAGAAGCCCTGCCTCAGTTGCTGAGGGTGAGGTGGAGTAGTGGCAGCCTACCATACCAAAGGACACCCCCTTGCTACTGAGCTTCCTGAGGGCCTGTGTGGACTTGGCCCTCTGTCCAAGCTTGGCTAGGCACCATACTAGGGCGGGGAGGACATATGTGCTCAGTGAGTGTCTATCTGCTAAAGGAAGGCTCTCCTCTAGAGGTCTCCTACTATGTGAGGTCCCCAGTTTTGCAACCAGCAAAGTCCCCAATTCACAAATGCAAGGCTGGAGCTTGCCTCAGAACACATAGCTGGCTGGTGTGAAGCCTGGACTAAAGTCCAACAGCTGCTTAGGTAAAACTCGCTCTGAAGTGTGCTGAGAAGGCACAGTGCCAAAGAGGTGACAAGACACAGTGAAACCCCAAGCAGTTGGGGCTGGAGCAAACTCTGTCCCCTGAAGCCTTCCCTCCCAAATACTGCAGATACTCACAACTTGTTCTCTTTGTCCTTCTCCTTGATTTTCTTGAGAACATTGATTTCTAGCCGGGCAGCCTCCCGGTACTTGCCCACGTTGCGGATGATCTTCAAGGCAACCTGAGACTTCCCTCTGGCACCCAGGAAGGAAACATAAGTTCTCATCAGTGGCTGCCCAGCCCCTCTTTCACCCTCCACCCTAACCTAGCAACTCCCAACAAATAGGCTCCATGAATAGCTTGCCTGAAGAGAATAGACACTTGAGGCCCAGCCTGCACGATGCATTACCAGATCTGTCACCTAAAAGCAAATTTGCCTAACATCTGAGTTAGATCTCTCAGGCTCCATGCTGATCTCAGGCTTTTAGAGCCCAGCCAGTGATATAAGCTGCAGGCCAGGCTGTCCCACTCAGAGCCCTCCCTACTATACCTCTTGACCTAAGCACATCTACAAGCCAAAGAGCCTCTGGGCAAGGGTTCCAGGAGGCCAGGGTACATACCTTCCCAGGCCCTCCTCCCTGCCTGCCTATCATCCACAGCATTTACCAACAACTGAAGAGTACCAGGAACTCTTATTAGGTGTCCAAGAAGGATCTAAACAATCCTTGCTCTGCCCACCTCAGTCTGCCATTTGCAGATGTGAACAGAGAAGAAAACCTACTGAGGCCCTGTCAAGGACAGCTAATGTTCAGATGCCCAGTGGTGACTTGGCAATGAATTGGCCCTGACCCACAAGGGTATATCTTCTGAGGCCTCCATCAATGTTCTTGGCTTCCTGGTGCCTAGGTACAGATAGGTCCACAGGCCCAAAGGCAAAGGCACCTTTTAGAGAATACCCTACTTTGTTCTCCCTAGACAATTTCCTCAGACCTTCAGGACCTCAGAACGAAGGCAACTACCCCAGCCTCCCAGCACAAGATCCTGCCATGGCACTTCAATCCTCAACAAAGGGAGTATAAGGCTTTTAGAGAAGCCCCCACCAGGCCTACTGGCTCTGAGGATGAGGCTTTCCTCTCATTGAGCTTCCACAAAATCACTTTGCCAGCCTTGCCTCCCTTTAAGATCCCCTGAAGGATCTGTGGGTCCTATGTCTTCTCCTTAACGACTTCAGAGGCTCATTTTCCCTCAGAGTGGCACAGCCCAGATAGCTTAGCTGCCCTTATGTGTCACAATTCTTGAATCTGTCCTATCCTTACACTCACTGATCCTCACCCTAACCTCTTGGGTCACACTGGATTCATGCATGTTTAAATGGGAACTGGGAGAAAAAGGAAGTTTCCTCTCGGTCATATCACTGCTTTACCTCATTGCCCATAGAAATGGCTGCTTCCTGGGTCTAACCGTCCTTTATAAGCAGTCCTCTTTTATTTTCAGTGCTAGAGATTTTATTTTATTTTTTTCAGTGCTGGACCTTGCACAAGCTAGTCAAGTGCTCAATCACTAAGCTACACCCCAGCACTGAGCAGCCCTTTTTTTCGGGGCAGGGTGGGGTGGTGTACCAGGGATTGAACTCAGGGGCACTTGACCACTGAGCAACATCCCCAGCCTTATTTTGTATTTTATGTAGAGACAGGGTCTTACTGAATTGCTTAGTGCGTGCCTCATTGTTGCTGAGGCTGTCTCTGAATTCACGATCCTCCCGCCTCAGCCTCCCAAACTGCTGGGATTACAGGCATGTACCATTGTGCACAGCTGAGCAACCCTTTTAATGTGGAAGCACAGGGTTCCCAGATCTGCCTTAATAGCTGAGATATGAAACCCTGTGCAGCATTCTTTAAAAGAGTGACTGACATGGCTCATAGTTCAAATGAGGTACCAGCAGTTCATGGCTAAGGTTACTGTCAGAGACCTAGTAAGGCAGGGAGGCAACTGGTTTCCAGGGGGTAGCCTCCCCAACCCAGAGTTATACAGGAATCTAGTCCTCTAGTCTTGAGGAATGGTAGAAGACAAAGGTGTTACACTCTTAGGCCTGGGAGGGAGCAGAGCGTTCCCAGCAGCACAATATATATTAGTATACCCCCCACACACTCTCCTTGACACTCAGCAGGGACTCTATGAGACTCTAGCCACACTGGGAAAGGCAGTGACCTGCTTGGTAAAAGTCCAGAGTCTTATTTCTCTCAACCAGGATTTGCACAGCCTTCCAGGCAGACTAGGGTAGGCGGCTATCAATTCTGGGCTGGACTTAGCAATATTCCCAAACCCCTGCCAGGTCAAGAACCTGAATGAGCTCACAGGAAGCAGCTCCAGGCCTCAGAGGAGCCAGAACCTCAGCTCTGCTCTGATATCTACCATCATAGCCCTGAAGAACTGGGGCAAAGCCATTTATTGACCAGTTCTTGGGCAGGGACATCACATGCCTGCTGAACCTCAAGATTTCTCCCTTATTTCAGGAGGTCAGCACAACTCCAACATGTACAGATCAGAATCCCACCAAAGAGTTTTCTCAAAACTCTGAGAGCCTCAAGCTAACTCTTCCTAGGATGACATCTGGAGCCAGCTGTGCTGCCCCAGCTCACTCACCTGGCATGGTCCAAGCACTCCACCACCTTGCCAAAGGTGCCTTCACCTAGGTTCCCCACGATCTCATCTACAAGAGAAAAGAAGTAGGGCATGAGAGTCCGAAGGGCAGGAGGTCGGCGGCTCCTGCAAGTTCACAGCATTCAAATTTTCAAAAACAAAAGAGGTTTCTCTCTCACTGCTACTCTCTTAAAAACGGAAGTTGCTAGTGTCTGTGTCATTCAGGCAATTACTGTGGCCCCACTAAGGCGCCACGCGCACTAGAGGCCCCTCCAGGCAGGAGAGGTCTCGTCTAACAAGGGGGGTAGAAAGTAGAGAGGTAAAGTTTTACGAAAGGTGGCTGTACATCGCTCTTGGAGCCAATCGCCGATCCGGCACACCAGGTGGCCCTCCTTGTCATCTTCCACACTCCGGCTGCTGCGCTTACTGCTCTGTTGGCTTCTCTGCATGCACCGCCCCCCGAAACGCCATCCGACCAATCGCATGGTAGGCGGTTCCGATTGACAGATTGAAGTGTCAGTCAAAGGCAGAGGTGGAGACGGTGAGGAGCCGGTGGGTTGGTTGGTTGGATTTTCCAGATCCCAGCATTTCATAAGGCACACAGCATATATAACGATAGGGATATTGCAAGGGACACGTCAAGACACAAACTGACTTCAAAAACAGAAAAGTAAAAACAGCTACAGGTATGTAAAGAAACTCCGATATTATCTATAAGAGGAGCGCCACAAACGCTCAGAAAGATGTACAGCCTCTGCCGCCAAGGGGCCGGGCCCTAAGGACAGCCTCAGCCCTGACTCCCTCTTCTTCAGTCTTCCCCCTCCCTGGCCCTCCCATGGTGCCTTTAGTCAGAGCTAAAGACACAGTGAGAAACAGCACAAGAAGGCAGCTGGCCCAGCCTGGGTCTGACCAACTGGACTGGTCGGAGGGCTACCCTGGCTTCAGCTGCAGAATGTCCAGCCTGTCCTTGCCTGCCTCCTTCACCCACACAGCCTTCTTTGCACATGCCTGACAGCTGCCACACAGAGCCAAGCTGCTACCTGCCCCCAGACGGCACCCTTGGCCAGAAGTAACCACACTACCAGAGACAGCCTTCCATTAGCAGTCCTCCTGCCACCAGTCTCAAGCAGGAAAGGAACCTGGGATCTTCTGGGATGGCTGACCTCCAGTCCTCCTACAACAATTGGCCTACACAGGCCCCAAGTCAGCTCCTGCCCTGGCCTTGGCACCTGTGCTGCTCACAGGCCAGGCCCATCCCAAGCCTTACAACCACAGAGGGCACCAAAAGAGAAGAAGCAGAGCCACAGACTTGCACTGCCATTCTGTGGCAGCATGTGGCACTGTACAGAGGCCACATGGCCACGACGGATTTGCACGCACAGAGTCAACCATCAACCCATGGCCGCTCAAAGAAGTCACAGAGAGAGCTGGGCAGAGAAGATGCCTAGCCCCTCCACTGATCCTCAGGAGCCTTATGGACGGCAGAAGGGAGGCAGGGAAGAGGGATGTGGAGAAGAGAAAACAGCACATAACCTCAGAACACACACTGGCTTTCTTCCCAGGGGACTGAGTGCAGTATGGGCTCCTGGTCTCAGCCGAGATCTGTACCACCCTCCACATCAGAACACTGGCCAGCCCTGTTCTTAGTATTTGGCCTGCAACAGGGTGAGGCCTTGAGCTGCCTGGGCTGTGGACCTCTTTGCCATTTCTTCCAAAGTCCCATCATACAGACAGCTGTCCCTCCTGTGACTGTTCCTCCTGCAAAGAAGTGAGGCTGAAGAGGGCCTGGCTGAAGTCAAAAGGGAAGCTCCCAATCTGAGCTGTCTGACCATATATGGTGACGCACACCTGTAGTCACAGCTGAGGCGGGAGGATGGCTTGAGCTCAGGAGTTCAAAGACCAGCCTAGGCAACACAGTAATTACCATACCAAAAAAAAAAAAAAAGGTGGATGGGTGGGATGGAGATGTAGTTCAGTGGTAGAGCACTTGTACAGCGTGTGTGAGGCCCTGGGTTCAAGTCCCAGTAGCACCATAAGAAAGAAAAAAGTCAGAGCTGATTGACATCCTCTCCCATGGGGGCACTGTGGCCTCAGGGCCTCTGGGGAGGAGTGTGGAAATGAGACTGCAGAGGTGGGTGCAGTCCACATGTCAGAGCACTCAGCTACATTGAGGGTGATCTCTGGTAGGAAGGACCAAGTCATGTAGCCCAAGGTCACATACTGACAACCTACTGGGATTCCTGAGAAGTGTCCCTGGCCACTTGCACCATGTGGCCTAGGTCTGGAGTAGTGTGTAGACACAGACAGGCTGGGACCAGCCAGAGCTGGAGCCAAAGCCCTATAGCTGCCCCTGGCAATGGGCCAGAAGACAGAGGGCCAAGGTCCCTGCTCAGCCCTGCACCTGGACCAGACAACACATACACACACACATGCACGCACAGCAGCGCGCAGGGCTGGCAGTACTCACCCAGACCAGCCAGCCTGAGAGAGGTTAAAAAGAGATGAGGCCTTTGGCCCCAGCCAGCACACTCTGGCCACCACTCACCGAGGAGGCGCTGCTACAAGACCTGGTGCGGCGTTTGTGGCAGTGATGGGCATGCTTTCGGGTCCGGTATGGCCCCCTGTCCCGTGACCGCCGACGATGGCGAGAACGTGAAGATCCATAGCAGTCCTCCCCAAAGGATGGGCTCCGCTCTTCACACCGGTATGTATCGCTGTCTCGGCGCTCCCGGTATCTCCTCTGGTAGGGCAGGCGGTCGTGGCTGACAAGAGGGGGATGGGGATACCAGTCAAGTGTGGCGCTTGCTCCCACTAGCCAGTCCCTGTTAGCAGGTAAGAGGCCTGTGGGTCCCTAAAAAGAGCTTTCAGGGAAAGCTTGTTGGAGAGGCATAGGACTGAAGGGAAGTGAGCAGGGGAAGGTGTGAAAATACCAAGCTCACCCCCCCAGAACCATGGATAATGTCAGCATCCCTCCAGTGCCACAGAAGGCAGAGGACAGGGGAAGGTGAACATGTGGAGGGAAACAACTCTCTGAAGTTACCTATAGCTTGCTATGACTATAATTTTGGTCTGGGGCCTGAGACAGGACCAGGGACCAATCTTTCCTAGACTGAGACTATGTTCCTAATTCCCAATAAGGAAGGCTCAGGAGGTTGGCAGGGGAGACACTGGCTTAGAAAATGAAGAATGTATACGGAGAAGAGATAGAGACACTCCAGAACAAAGAAAGGGTGGCAAGGAAGGCTGCTACTTAAGGCCAGAAAATGCCGGTTGAGATTAGACAAGGAGCCCAGAGGGGTTAGGGCAGGGATGGGGGAAGGAGAGCTGGGCAGAAGTAGAGTCATCCCAGAGAGACTGGGGCTGCCAAAGCCTCCAGACAATCTTCCTTGCCCAGCTAAAAGGAGTCTCTCTTTCCTACCCAGCTCCCACTCACCTTCTGGATCGAGATCTTCGGGGTGGAGGTTCCCTTCGGGCTGGGTAACGTAGTCTCCCTTCATGTTCCCGACTGTAAGACCGTCTCCTCTTCCAGCGGTAGCTGAGGTACGGGTCTGGCTCAGGGGAGCGGTATCGCTTACAGTGATGCATCTAGGCAGTGAGAAAGAGCCCTGCTCAACACACAGCCTGCTGCCTCCAGCCACAGGGTGGCGTGGGGCACACCAGATGCTCCTGAAGAAGAGGCCCATTGTTATGTTTGGGGGCAGCCCCTCCCAGGGGTTTATGAAGTGAAGAAGAACTCTGAGGTCACACTGGCCAAACAGCAGACAATGGGTAACTCCCTTCTCTGCCAATGAACAAATAAACAGCTGCCTCCCTGGCATGGCCTGAGGCCCAAGCACTCAGGGAACTGGGTGGGCCAAGGTGGGAATACAGGGTAAAGATGGTGAGCACTATCACAGGGATGCCAAGGTAGGGGGAGAAAAGGGAGACTCCTGTACTCAATTCCCTTCTGCCTGTGGGGTTCTATGACTTGAATGCTCTGGAAAGCCTGAGACCAAAGGGCAGCTGTCATGGAGCCAACACACAGAGCAAAGAGCCAAAGCCTGGTTTGAGAGGCTCAAAGTTACCTGGCTGTGGCCCTAAACTGGACTCATTCAAGGCAGTAAAACAAGTCAGCACCAGGAGCCACAGCAGAAATGAGAAAACAAGCCCTTGGAAAAAGAGGCACACAGTGGCTCACCGGCACTCCCTAGCTTATACAAGGGTCTAGCCAAGTGGACATGGACATGGACCTGTTCAACCCTTTTTGGCCCACACTAGGTCTCAGCACCAGCAGGATGTCAGGATCCCAGAGTGCCTAAGTTGCTTGCCTGGGGTGCCTTATGTTTCCCTAACAATACAGGTACCATCCCCTCTTCTATCTCACCTGCTCCATCAACCTCTTCCATGCCCATCTCAGGAGTAAAGGACTAGCTGGCTGGCAAGCCTGTCTATACAGATAGGCAGGGCCCCACCTCAATATTCCTGTCCAGTGGCAACTTATATCCACCACAGGAAACTACCAAGCTGGATCAGCCATCAGCTGAGAAAGGTGGATATGTGAGGCCAGCTCCCTGTTCCACCTGCATCCCAGCTTCTGATGTTACTTCCACAGGACGGCTAGGCAAGAAATTTGGACAGCCTCTTTCCAAGCATCTACTTGGCCATGGCCAGTCTCCCATCCTGGGCAGTCCTGGGCTTGCCCAACCAAGCACATTTTGGACAAATCCACCAAGGCTACCATATCTCTCCAGTGCAGTCTATCAGGATGAAACAGTTCCTTGAGGATAAGCAGGATGATGTGGCATACCTGCCACTGCCCCTGGAAGCTTTTCCATGGTCCTAAGAAAGGCAATGCCCTCAATCTCCCCAGTAGCAACACCCCCTTCAACACACCTGAAAGCCTGATCCCCAGCAATCCTTGGAGATAAACACTATGTAAACTCAGTGACAGAGCTTATATTTGTTGTTCTGATGATGATCTGACTAATGTCTCACTGTTTTTCTGCAATTACCTGGGTCAGGTGCCCAAGCCATGGACTGAAAGCCTTATTTCACTCCACTAATTAACCCAGAAGACGCTCCGCTGGTCAGGGCACACTCCTTCCCACAAGGCAAGTGTCATCCTGTTCAACCTCACTGAGCAGACAAAGCACCAAATCTGGATGTGGATATGGTCTAATCCACATCCCTTCATCCCAGGACTTAAAGGTTTCTTATGTCCACACATGTTTACATGAATGGAAAGTCGTAGACTGGGAGTCAGGTGTCAGTCTGAATTGTGACAATGCCACTGCCAGCTGTTTGCCTTTGGGTAAGTTGTTAAAACTACCTCATCTTTATCTTCCTCTTACAACAAAGAAACAGTAATCTCTTAATTAAATAAGTCTTTCTTATAAATCAAATACCTTGGGCCCACAAGAGGTACTAAAGGCACTTTTCATTAACACTAAAAAGGTTCCATATAACCCTTCAGTGCTATTAAGTGTCTTAAGGACATTTTATAAGCCTCTTCTTCAAGGGATCTGAGAGAAGAGACCTCTGGCAGAAAACCCTGACTAAATCCCAGTGCTGCCACTTACTTACTAGCCTTGTGACCTTAGACAAGTCACTTTAGGCCTTGGAAAATAAAGATAACACACTTTTATGCCTGGAAAATAAGACAACACCTACCAGCCTGGCAAAGGAATTGCAAGTATGAGAGCCATAAAGTACCACACACAAAGCAATAATAGAGAAGACAATCTCTCCTATAACTTTCGAGGCAGGTGAAATACAGAAACACCAGGTGCTTCTCCTCATCCTCTCAGCCAGGGCTTTGGCAGATCCCTTTTCTCACCAACTGTCACTGATTGTCTGAGATCTCAGCAAGCAGGTAGTTTCAAGAAGCTAAGGGACACAACTGTGCATCGGGAGGCTCTACACATGAAAAAGCAATGAGAAGGAAACCAAGACAAGGATGCCAGCTTTTCTCTGAGCACAGGCCTAGTCGGCTTCTCCTTTGCTTTTCCTGGCCAAAGAACTGGGCTGACAAGAACAGCCAGCCAGGTCAGCGGCTGCCCTCCCGGATTCAAGCCACCCCAGTGCCCCATGGTTATTTTTGGCTGGCACTGCCCCACCACTGCAACCTCAAACCTGCCACCTCGGAAGCCGCGGCCGCCGCCGCCGGGTGAAACGCTCCTCCTTTTCAAGGGCACGGAGGAGGGAAGCTGGAAGGCCGCCAACTCCGCCTTGACGGGGGCTTGGCTCAAGCAATTCCCACCCCGGCTCCACATCAGGGCACCCGCACCCGGAACTGGAGCATAGACTCCCGGCCGGACCGAGGAGTAGCCTGGGCATTTGTACAGTCAAGTTGGCCTGGCCTGCTTCCTGGGCTGAAGCGGCTCCATCATAAAAACAAAACACGATGGGACCCGAGGCCCTCGATCACATCCCTTCCTTCGCCCGGTCCCCGGTAACCGCCACTAGTGGTACGGAAGGAAGACCCGGCGGGCTGAGGTGGCCAGCCTGGGCTAGAATCAAACTCCAGGCGGCGCGGGGAAGAAGAGCCTGCGGACTAAGCCTCGAGTCGGGAGTAGGGAAGCGGTCCCGAAGCCCTTTCAGGCTATCCTAGGTCGGACCCCGAACTCTTCCGGCGGGCAGACGTAGGGCAGAAACCGGATCCTCGCAGGGGCCTCAGAGGCCGCTTGGGCTCCGCCTCCAACACCGCGGGATCCAGAAGTTGGGGTCTGCAGTGGCCGCCCTCCGGGAGAGAAGCGGCGGGTCAGGGGTGAGAGGTCGGGGCCGCGGCCTGAGGCGAGCCGATGAGGAGAAAGAATCGGTGTAGGCCGAGACTGAACCGAGAGCACGGGTACCCGCACCAGCCTGCCCGCCCAGCCGACGCACCCCAGCCGCCGCCGCCGCCGCCGCCGCCGCGGGCCCCGGCCCACACTCACCGTCTCCCAGGCTCGGGCTGCGGCTAGGCCCCACTGCCCGCTCCAAGCGCCTCTTCCGCTTCCGGCTCCGGCCTCCGCCCGTGGCGGCCCCGCCCCCCCAATCCCGCGTGACGCAGCCGTAGTCGTCCCGGGCTCGACCTGGCCCAGAGGCCTGGCCGCTCTAGCACTCAACTCGGAGGCTCTGGGGGACCAGCTTCCTCTGCTCCGGCCGGTGCCGCAGCAGTGAAGACTAGTTCCGGGAGGGCCGAAGGGACGTTCCGGGCAGCGGCCCGGCTCCCCACGCCGTGTCTCCACGCACGTATCCCTAAAAGCCGGATAGGTGCGCGTCCCCGGCTGACAGGGCGCTTGGAGCCAAAAGGTGGAGCCTGGTCGACTACCAGGCTCTGCCCTCTCCGCTGTCGCTGCCCCGCCGTGTCCGCCTGCGCGCGGAGAGGACTGGCATTGTTTCCCTGAGACCCGGAGAGCACACGACAGAGGCCCTTGCGTCGGGGCTCCGAGAAGTGGGACGCGACTCCACTTAAGTGAAAGAATCAAACCACATATTATTCTCTCGGTTCGTGCGGGTTTTTTGAAAGCCGTGGTGGCACGCCCAAGATCGCTAGTGCTTGCAGAGCAGATTCTGGGAGGACACCCATGAGCGAGCCAAGACGGCGGGGTCCCTTGGCAGGGCAGTGGTCTGGGGAAGAGGACGTCCCCCTTTTATTTGAACTCCATTGGGGCGTCTTACTGCCATGAGCACTGATTCTTACTTAAACCCCCGCCGAACCCAAGCCCCATGCCCTGCCGCTTCTTCAACGAGTAATTCGAAGACCCCCTTTGACAGTGGCCTTGAGTGTGGGGCCAACTAAACCCCGTCCACCTGCTGGCCCGCGCTGGATCAGGGCCAAGGGGAGTACTAGGCACATTCCCAGAGGCGAAAACAGGTTGGGGTCCTTTGGGAAACCTCACTTTGTGAGCGTGCGCGCCCCGCCCGCTCCCGCAGTGGCGTTCCCGCCCCCGGCGTCTCTCAACCAAGCGGGCGGGCGGAGCGCCTAATTGCCCCACGCTACGCGAGGGCCCGGGGCGCCGGAGCTGCAGGCTCGGAGTGGAGGGTCCCGGTGTAGTGTACCTCCAAGCCCCGCCCCTCCTCGGGCCCGCTCCACGGGGACAGCTGGGGTTTCCCCAGCACCGCCAGGGCGCGGGTCCGCCGGTTCCCTTTCCACGGAGGACTGGGGATGAGCGGCCCTGCAGGCTCTGTGGCAGTATACCCATCCTCCAGAGCCGCAGTCGCGGCTTCTTACTCTTCCCGAAGTTGGGGTTTGGAGGATTATTACTTGAGTGATAACCCCTTGGGTAAAAACCTCCGCCATGCTGCACCACGCCCACCTGAAGTAAACAACAGAAATTAAAAGCTTAGTTCAGCATCAAGACCGACCCCCGAGTACCCTTTCAATCAAATGCACCCAACCACCGCCACTCCCGACCCTCACAATATAGACATTTAGGAGCCACTTAAGTGTGTACTTCGGTAACCCAGAGCCCAACTGTGCCGGCCTCTAGATCCCGCCCCTCAGGGATCTAGAGGCCTGGGCCACAACAGCAGGATTGCTTCCCATCAGAAGAGGCGGGAAGACTCTTCCCACACCGCTCAGTGTTGCTTGCAGTTTCCATGACTGCAGGACACCAAACCATATCTGCATCTGAGCATAGGACAGAAGTCTTCAGAGAGGATTCTGTCCCTCACCCTGCCCCAGGCGCCAGGCTCTGATGGGGTGAGTTAGGCAGTCTTCTCACCAGCCCTCCTACCTTGTGAAATCTAGGAGTCCTTGCCTCCCAGCAACAAAGAAGCACTCTTTCCCTGAGGTGGGACAGGAGTCATCTCGTAGCCCCATTCCACCCTGGAACATTGCAGTCTGGAAGTCTTCCTGCTTGAGAGTTTACCAGTAGGGTTTCATTCCTTGTTTAATTTCTTCCTAAAAGAACTCACACCTTTCAGAGCGACAACCCCATGTGAATTTTTGGTAACTACTCCAGTCCTACTCCTCCACCCCACCATCCCTCCAGTGCTCCTTGCTGAGAGGGGAGCTCCAGGTTGGGGCCACCCCCAGAGGAAGCTGCTCCACAACTCTTGCCCCTCCAACCCATGCTTTCTCCAGTCTCCACCCCTGTGGTCATCAAGTCTTTTCTGTGTGGTTGAAGTCTGCAGCGGGATCCAAGGCACCAGAGAGATGCTCCTGCCCTGTTTTCATGCAAATCCCACAGCTCCTCTTGCACCTCTTGGTCTCCTTTTATCCCCAGGTTCCTGGACTCTGAACCCTAGTCCTGCTGTACTGGTGCTCTTCTTGTCTGCCACATTCATCTCTGCCTTCCCTGAGCACAGCTGATTCTCCTTTGAGTCTCAGCCCCAGGGTCACTCCCTGGAAAGCCCTCCTGGAATCCTGAAAAGGAAGTCAGGCTCCTCCCTGTTCTCTTACAGCATGGGGTGCCACCCTGCCTTGGCTCAACATGCCCCCAAAATATGGCCAATACCCACCCCCCAGTTCTTCCCACTGTGAGCCCCTCTGAAACTAAGTGAAGCTCAGCTCAGATTGAGTCAGGGCACAGGCTGCCATGGAAAGCTCCTCACTGCTACCTGGGAAGGAATACCTAGGTAGGATGGAGTTGTGGATGCTGTGCCAGGGTATGGGAGGTGAGACCAGGTGCCAGCCTTCATTGAGGTCTTGGGAGGTGGTGACACATAGGGAGACAACTGGATCAAGAGGGGCTGCAGGAATCTGGGCCCCAAGTGGGAATGGGAGGTGTGGCAAGTCTGGGGTTGTTGCAGGGATGGCAGAGGTGACCAGGGTCCCCCCTGCTCAGATGGAGACACACTTCCTTTGGCCCTTGCAGAGCTGGAGCAGAATGCCTGGTGCCTGGGAGTGGGAGGGCAGTGGCAGGATTGGGCCCAGACCCTGAAGGTGAAGAAGGTGGTGGTGAGGAGTAGGGGGTGGCAAAGCCAGCCAATTGGTCTTGTCTACCCCATGAGTTCCCTCACCAAGTGATGAGCATGGGGATGAGGCCCCCTGAAGCTATGGAAGCGAGAAAGGTGCCAGAGTAGTGACCTGATGTGAAGGCTTCTGATCCCCTTGGAGCAAGCCCAGGTGCTGAGAGGCAGGAATGCAGGCTGGGACTCAGCTAGGCTCAGTGTGAGCTGCTTTCTGAAGCAGAAAGTGAGGTTCCCAAGCACTTCCCCATGTCTTTTTTGCCTTTCTGCAGCCCCAAGGAGATCTAAACTAACGAGTTCTCCTTGCCAGGCCAAAATCTCTAAAGCTAAATTGTAGAGGCCCCAAAATGTTTCCCTAATGGCTGCCATTTCCAGACTCCCATGCTGGGAGGAGGAGCACTGTGGAGCAGCAGGGGCGGGAGAAGGTAGATTCTGATGCCAGGATGCTGCATTGGTGGGAATTCCAGGTCCCCTGGACTCCCACATGATCTGGGCCATTTGACCTCCCCTCAGAGCTTCCCTTTCCCCCACAAACACACACTGGCTGCCCATGCAGATTAAACAAGATCATGTTTATTGACCATATGGCTGCCTGTAGTGAGCACCACAACTCACAGAAACTTGGATTTGAGAACTGGTTAGTGAATTTGAGGCTAGTGTTTATTCAAAGTCCAAATCAACAGAGGGACTCTGGGGCCAGGGGTCAGGATTAAGCCCTGCTTGCAGAGCTCACTGTGACAGAGCCCATAGATCTGATGCTTAGCCCTGTCACATGTCTTCAGCTGACACCTCTGGCCACTAGACTATGTCCATCCACCGAACCCCACTGAAGGGTGCAGGTGCATATGGAGAATTAGTCACGGCACCCCACCACGGCAGGGCCTATTCTGAAGCCTGGTTCCTCTCTCGGTGGCAGGTGCTCAGAAAGAGCTCCAGAGTGGGACTGGATATGGATAAAGAGGGAGCTGCAAGTGCAGCCTGCAGAGAGCAGGTGGCAGTGGGCTTAGCTGGTCAGCCACTTTCAGACAGCACTGGAATCCCTTGGAGCAAGTCCAGGTGCTGCAGAGGCAGGAATGCAGGCTGGGACTCAGCCAGGCTCAGTGTGAGCTGCTGTTCTGAAGCAGAAAGTGAGATTCCCATGCTCTCCCCCATGTCCTTTTTGCCTTTCTTCAGCCCCAAGGAGATCTGAACTAACAAATTCTCTTTACCAGGCCAAAATCTCTGGAATGCTCAGGGCTGGTGCCCACATCTGGTATCATATTCTCAAGAGAAGGTTTGCCAGGGCCTGGGGCATCTGAAGGAGAAAGAGGAGAATGGAGTCACCAACAGGGATGTTGAGCAGAGTCATCTCTGGGTAGCACTCCTGGAGGTGTGCGGTGTGTCGGAGAGGCATGTGCTGGGCGTGGCTGGGTACCAGCTGGAAGCAGAAGAAGGGCCAGAGTCCCTGTGCTCAGTGATAGGAGAGCTTCCTTAGAAGTTCAGTCTCCTGATGAAAGTGGCAGTTCCCAGAGAAGGACAGGGAGATGTGCAAGATGAGGCTTCTTGGGGAGGTCATCCCTGCGCTGTGTGAGGGTACAGCCCAGGCTAGATACTCAAGACTTTAGTGACCCAGTTTCTCAGCCAATAGCTAACCTCCTGGATCCACTGCTTCCTAAAGGCCTGGATGACCCTCAGGACCCAGTTGACAACCCATCCTCTTGTGCCTTCCTGCTCTCTAGCATTCTGCAACTGCTTCCCCAGTTCTCTTACTGCTTTAAGCTCTGAAGTCATCAGCAGCTGGGGAGGAAAGGTAGTATGTCTCAGGCCAGCACATCTGGAGCCTGTAGTAATAGATAAGAGCTGAGTAGGTCCCCAGAGCCTTGGGCCACAAGTTCCTTGTATTTAAGCCAGTGTTCAGACTCATTCTGGCTGGCAGCAGGGCCCTTGGTTGGAGTCTGTCTGCTTTATCAGAGGCTGCAGACTCTACCCTGCCTGGTGGGGATAGGGAGGCTGGACCAGCCCTCCCCAGGGGCTCCATGCTGCCTTTAGCATCCCCCCACCCAGAAGGTGGAATTCTTCCTGGGCCACCTGGAGCAGAAGAGGCACCAGCTGTGGGGATCCCAAGGACAGGAGGAGTGGAAAAAGCCAGACCAGGTCATAGAAGACAAGTGAGGGATGGAGAGTCATGTGGGCAGGAATTGAGTGTCAGAAGAAAGGCAGACATGCCCTTCTGACCCCAGGATCTTACTACTGTAGACAGAGGTGGAAAAGGCTCAGCCGAATTTGGACCATATGTGCTCCTTGTTGCAGAGCCCAGCCTAGGGACCTCTGGGGTCGAGATAATAGCAGAGCCTCTCCAAGTGGGTGTATGGAACACTTGCCCTACTGTACTTTCAACCCTGCCCTATACTTTACTCTCTGATCTTCATTCTGGGAGCAGTAGGTGGAGAAGGAGGGCAATGTGAGGGCTTCTGTCCAGCCTGTCAGGGATCCCCCCAGCACTTGAGAAGACCCCGAGACCATCTGGCTAGATGGAGAATCTGAGACCAGCGGGTAGGGAAGAGCTTGTTTGGGGCCATAACTTGAATTGGAGTGAGGCCCCTGCCACAATATGTCTCTTGGAGGCACCAGGGGTCTACCAAGACCACCTAGTGTGTTGAGGCTGGGAGGAGGTACCAGAATCCTATACTGTTTACTGGAGTCACTGGGGCCAGGCCTGCAGATCCAGGAGCAGAGCTGGGATGAGGACCAGGTGCTTCAGGGTTTAGAATCTCCCTGGGGGCTGCTGAGACCCCTGATCAAGCTCAAGATATAGCCCTCCTGCAAGAGCAGCTGCTGATTCTCATTCAGGTCACTACAGTGGGCAGGAGCAGCCCCATGTGGTTGACAGAGACAAGGGAGGCTGGCCCTGTTGCTGGGGGACTCTGAGGTTGAGCAAGGGGTTCTAGGGACATGGTAGAAAAAAGGGTGACTAGAAAGACAGACTGGGGTAGGGCTTCCACACAGCGCAACTCGAAGCGCAGTGCACCGGGGAAGTCTGCATAGCTGGCACTCATGGCTGGTGTGCAGCCTGGAACGAGTCCATAGTCAACACCTGGTGGTGTGGAGATGCCTCTGAAGGTTGGGTGGTCATACGAGGACTTCTGGAAGAGTTCCAGAAGAGGACCAAAGGTAGTCTAGAAGGGAGGGACTCTAGGTAAAGGTCTGGGTCAAGGCTGAGTCCATCCTGACAGAGGCTGAGCCACCACTCCGGTTAGGCAGGGTCTTTCAAGTAACCATGAGATTCTCAGAAGATCTGAGCTGGAGCCACTAATGACTAGGGACTTTCTCAGAGCAGCTAGAGCAGCTGCAGGGGGAGCAGAAGGTGTTGGGGGGCCATATGCAGGCCTTAGAGACAGACATGCCTGGCTACTTGGGGAGATGTTCGTGCTGCCAGCAGCTCTGTGGGTTGATAGCACTAGGCCAGGAGGCCTGGTAGGTGGCTACTTAGGCCCATCCCTGGGTTTAAGCTAGGCCAAGATGGGTGCCCTGGTCTTACATTGGGTGAAATGACTGTTGGCAGGAGCTGGGCCAGTCTCTGTTATGGTTTGGATCGGGGAAGGGTCCAGAGCCCCAAACCTGAAATCACACAGCCAGAGCTCAACTCTCTTCTCTGTATGAGTGCTCTTTATTGTCCCAGTCTGGCTCTTTTGGGTTTAGGGTGGCCAGGGAGCCCTGAAAAAGGCCTTTCTGCCCTACCCCTCTTCCCCACAAGACATGGTGAGGACATCTAACTTGCAGAGAAATCATTGAAACACAATGGGGTAGGGTGATCTGAAGTCCGTGCTATACCTAGACTGCTCCATTTCTCTCAGCACACTCCAGGTCCTGGAGGTGCTAGTTTTCTTCAGGAAAGAACTTGAGAAGCAAGAATCATGTCCTGGGCTTCGTGAGGAGGTGGCTGAGTATTGGAAGGCTTGCTGGTACATGTGGCAGTTGCCCTGAAATTTAAAGAGGAAGAACTGCAGAGACTCCAGAGACAGAGTAGGCCTGGCAGATGGATTATCTCCCAGTTCTGAAAGCTACAAGTTCACATCAAAGTGTCACAGGGCAGGGCTAGCTCCTCTTGAGGGCTGTGAGAAGGATCTGTTCCAGGCCCCTCCCCTAGCTCCTGGTGGTTCCTGGGAATGGTTGATATTCCTGAGCTTGTATGTGACTCATCCTGGTCTCTGCCTTCATCTCTGCATGGCATTCTCCGAGTGTGAGTCTGTCTGTAATCACGTTCCCTTTTTATAAGGACCCCAGTCACACTGAATTAACTCCTAGTCTCATGACCTCATTTTAGCCTGTTTACCTGTGTAAAGATTCTATCTTCAAATAAGTTCATATTCAGAAGTCTCGGGGACTTCCACATCTTTTTTTTTTTTTGAGGGGGGTGCAGGTGGACACAATTTAGCCCACAACATCTCTTATCTTGCTTCCTGCTACTTTCCTGTTGGGCATCTTGGGTATGACTTGGGACCCAGCTGCTCTCATATTATTTTGCTCCTCCTGTGACCCCAGGACTTTCACACAGCAGCAGAGAGTCCAGAATGTGTGTAGGAGGAAGACTCATGAGCAGCAGGTGGGGCAATGCTCAGGAAGCCTCCAGCACCTCCTCCAAATCCTGGCTGAAGTTGAGGCAGGCAGGGGCCAGGTTGGACCCTGCCAAATCCAAGACTCTATGGGAGTGCCTGTGGGTATGAGAGGAAAGGGGGTACTGTCAGATGGGGACACAATCTGTCCCCTCACGGCTCCTACCTGGCCAGCCACAGAAGGAGGACACAGACTCCGGAGAAGGAGAATGACCAGATGGCTGCTGGGATTGAGAAGTGTGAGATGGGGTGAGGAAGAACTCATGTGGGATCAGGGCCCCCAGTGAACACTTCCTGAAGACACTAAAGCCCCCTCCCAAATCTGAAATCAGGGGCCTAGTGCAAAATAGTGGGAGGCCCAGGCTCTGCCATAGTCACCAGTCCCTTCTCCTCCTAGGGCCTTAGCTTCCTCATCTGTATAATGGGTCCCTACACTGATCTCTATAGTGCCTGGGGTTTAGGTCCCGCCGTGTAGGGCCTTTGGGGTGCAGTAGGTCATCTCTTCACAAATGGACCCCAAGCTGAAACCGATGCTGTGGGCAGGAGCAGCATTTCAGCTGCTGCTAGCACTGAAATTTAATATCAACTGCTAGTGTCAAGTATTGGGTGTCCCCAGGTCATCCTGGCCTGATCCTGACCCCACCCAAGGTACAGGGACCTGAGAATCTGAATAATCCAGCCAACCAGAAGGAAGGGAAGTCACTCCTGAAGCAGCCCAGATGCTCTCAAGTCCTCACCATCTGTCCTTTACCCACAGGGACAGGCCCCAGGCCAACCCCAGGAGTCTGCGAGTGGAAGTGGAAAGTGGGCCCCACCCAACCTCCGGTGGAAGTTTGGCTTCTCTCTGGGGACCACACTGGCATTTCCCCTGAGTGAGTGCTGGCTGAGCCCACTCCCTCAGGCTGTGAGTGTGGCGGAACTTTTCCTGGGCCCATCATGAAGTAGGGTTTCTACCAACATCCAGATGGAGGTTCCTGTCTCAGTTCTGCCAGACTGGCCCAGTGGCTGTGCCTAAGCCCCTTGTCTCCAAGGCTTAGGATCCCATCTATACATTGGGAGCTGCACTGAAGGGATTCCAAGCAGTTTTAACATTCAGAGACCCTATTGCCCTATTCAATGTACTCACTGGGTTACTGTCCCAGGGTTACAGTCTCCCCAGCTCCAGAGAACTGGGCTTGTGTCTCCACACATCAATCTACTGACTTTGGTTGGACTAACGATATTTAGAATGGTGGTGGTGCCTGGGATGGTGGCACACCCCGTAATCCCAGCTACTCAAGAGGGTGAGGCAGAAGGATTACAAGTTTAAGGCCAGCCTCAGAAATTTAGCAAGACCCTGTTCAAAATAAAACTTTGTAAAAAGGGAAGGGATGTTGCTCAGAGGTAGGACATCCTGGGTTCAATCCCCAGTACTACAAAAGAAAGGGAGGAGGACTGGGGATGTGGCTCAAGCGGTAGCGCGCTCGCCTGGCATGCGTGCGGCCCGGGTTCGATCCTCAGCACCACATACAAACAAAGATGTTGTGTCCGCCGAAAACTAAAAAATAAATAAATAATTTAAAAAAAAAAAAAAAAAAAAAAAAAAAGAAAGGGAGGAGAAACCAAGGAAGGAAAGAAGGAAGGAAGTTGCCTTCCCAAAGGTCAAGCTGGCAACAAGGGCTGAGGGTGGGGCCTCCTAGGCAGAGGATGCAGCTTTGGTCTCTCTTTGCCCTCTAAAGACACATTGGGCCCCTGTTTCCAGGAATCTGAAAGAGCTGAGCTCAAGACTACCTGGAGGAGGGAAGGTAGGGCCTGGGCCCAAAAGGAAGGGGATAGGGTGGGGTAACTGTCTTGTGGGACCCAGGAGTCAGCATAGAGATGTCTCCATTAAGGGCCAAGGGTTGAGCAGGTTGAGCCTAGACTCATCCTTGGCCCAGAAACACAGGCTGTCATGGCTTCACACTTTCTCAGAGGTGACCCTGGGAAGGGGCTAGACTCTTACTCCTTGGCAGGAAGTTCTCACTAATCTCCACGAAGCAAGTGCACTAAGGACCCAGGCTGTGTGGGTCCAGCCCTATGCACTGAGACCCTGTGCAGGGAGACAGGGCAGGACCTAGAAATAGAGGACTACCTGGAAACCTGGGCTCTGGGCAGCACTATGTACACAGGGAATATTGAAGGACTGTCACCCATGGATACTTTGGGACTCAGATGTAAAAGGAAAGAGTTAATTAAGTGAAGCACAGAGGGTTTGGGGCAAGCACTCTAGATCTTTAGTTACCTGTACAATTTGGAAATTAGTCATTTTGCTCTCTCTCCCAGTACTGTTCCATCAGCGCTGTACCTGATGCTCCTATTATGGCCCCTTCTTTGGGGGAAAGGCATAGTCTTAAGAGAATGGGGCTGCAGATCCAGGATGTGGCTATATCCTTGGGGAAGGACCAAATTAAAATGAGAGTCAACCCTGCTGCTCTCTGGCCCAGACTTCCTGCAAGAGGTGGGCATGGAGCTAGCTCAGATGTGGACTGAGCTCCACAAGGTCTAGGATATGCTACAAGTTGGAGACTTTTAGCTAGAGGCTCAACAGTGGGTGCCAGAAGCTGCTCAGCGCCAGATACTCAACAGCAGTACTCCAATTCAGCATGGCCCAGCCCTGCAGAGTCCTACAGGCTTCCCCAGGTCCAATCTTTGGTGCCCAGCTAGCCATCACCTTCCCTTCCCCACACTGGGTCAGTCAAGATCCTGCCAAGACCCTGAGAGTGGGCTCACTACCTCTCTCCCAGCTCCAGTTGGCTCCCTGAGCAGCTAGGGCCTCTGGGGAGGAGATGGTGGAAAAATGAGGTCACAGGGCAGGGGTGTGGGATACTGCTTTCCATCATGGAGCATTTGGCAGGCCTTATAATCCCTCCTCTTTGTTACAGGATTGGAAACACAAGTCTTCTCATGCCCTCAGGAGGAAGGGTGGGGCTAGGGCAGCAGGTATGGGGGTGTGCTGCTGGACCTGGGCCCCACGTCTCTCCTAACATGTCTTCTTTCTCCCTGATGAGGGATACAGGGAAGAAGCTAGAGGGCAGGCAGGTGGGTTCTGAGGGTGCAGGGAGTCAGGACATCTAGGTTCCTGGGCCTGGGTGTCAGCTGGAGGAGGGTGGTCTTCAGACCACTGCACAATCCTATGCTGCACTGTGTGTCGCTTACCTGCTTGCCTTTGCTAAGTCTGCTTCCTCATCTCTAAAATGGGAACGACAGTCCCTGCATATAGGATTGATATGAGGATTGCACAGGACAGTATGTTTGTGCCTGGTTCAGGGCTTATTTTCCTGGTCCCCTATTTCCCCGCTACCTGGGGTCCAGGTGGGTTGAGCTGGAACTAAAGCCATAGAGCTGTGCACACATACCTATGACCCATAAGTTTGAGTCACAAAGTCCCTTTTGCCCAGTGTGCAATGATCAAGCCTTCATTTGCCTTCTTACTAAACTCAGAAACAGGACATTGCTGTGATCAGCTGCTCAGGATCACCAATGTGACACAGACACTGAGTGGAGGCAGTGTTTGCTTGTGCTTGGAAGCTATTCCACTATGAGGTCTTCAGCTTTGAGGGCTGTGGGGAGGAGCTCCATGGGGCAGGGCTCCTGTCTCTGATCCAGCTCCTCTTCAGGCACCTTAGGAAAAGAGTCAGGGCCACTGAAGGGCACTGGAAGGCTCCAGCCAATTAAAAACCCCTGCAGGTTGCATTTATAGCCCTCCAAAGAGGCAAGAGTGATCCCTCCTTGTGGGACCCAGGTCTAGTTCCTTTGTGCCTTGGTCTCCCCATTGACAACTTCGAGGGAAAATAGAAGGCTGGGAGGGTCCTTCCAGCAGGAGCTTGGCTGGCCTCCCTCTTTCTGGCAGAGCCAGAGCTACCCCATGCCTAGAGGCTACAGCCTCTTAGTACCACGTGGAGTCTGCCTCTACTCATCTGTCTCAGATTCCAGCTCCAGCCTCTGAGCCACAGGGAAGAGGAGCACCTGAGAACAGCCGGGAGCCAGGGGACATACCCAGGCAACATGGAGACCATGGCCCAGTGCACCAGGGTACAGATTCACAGCCTCTTAGTGCAGCTCAAGAGATTGAAGTCAGTCCCTGGCCCACAGCCAGTAAGCGGGTAGTCCTGGCAGTAGAGGGACTGAATTGAGAGGTCTTGAAGAGCCAAGAGTGCGCAGGGATTCCTCAGGGAGGAGCAGGCTCCTGTGTTTGTGTCTGTCAGGGTTTGTGCTAGGCAGCTGCAGTCAGAGGTCTCCCTATCAGAAACCTCTCCCTGTCCCCGCCTACCTATGGGACTGAAATGTCCATATTGGCACAATGTTAAGATTTCTGACTTTCAAATAAGGCCACTTGGCCCTTTCCCAGGGCATTCTGTGGCTAGGAATAGAGCTGGGAGAGGAGTGGCCACTGGGGGTACTAGTGTCCTTGTAGGGCATCATTGGTACAGTGCCATCAATGTGCCCACCAGCACCCCCTTGGTCTTACTGCTGAAGGCCTTGGGCACTGGGCTTCAGACATTTTGGTGAGTTATTCACTTATGCCTCAGATCACATCACAATTACCATTTCACAGACAGGGAGAGAAGGGCAGTGACTTGCCCTAGGTCACACGGCAAAACAACAGCCAAGTCCCTAGCCCCCTAACCTGTCCCAGAAAGGCGTTTTCTTCTATCATACTTCATATTCTGAGCTTGATAGCACGACTGTCCTCAATAGCCACAGGCAAGTTTGGCTTAGGCTGTGTCTCTCCTTCAAGGTCATCTGGCTACTCTTCTTTACCTGAACTCCTCTCCCATTCTGCTTTGCGATTCCTCCCCTATAGAACTCTTGTCAGCCAGGCTCCATACCCAGAACCCTCCTTCCATCTACTCTAGACTGAAGTAGCATTGTGAGGATGAGGCTTCATGCCACCCTGTCCTTCTTTTCTGGGGTTTCCAAGATGCCAACCCAGATTCACATGATTGCTCCAAGGCTGGGTATCGAGCCCAACTGGCCATGTGGGCCCCTGCCTGGATCACTGATTGGAGCAGGGCTAGTCCCTCTTGGGCTGAAGACCAGACACATAAAACTTGGGACCTATCAGTTGTCCTGGTTTTCACCATGTGGAAAGAGCTGGATTTCAGTGACAGTAAATGGAGAAAGTGGAATTGGGATGAAGAAATTATAGTTCATCCAAGGGGGTCTCATGCATGGAGAAGACAGACATCCCCAGTGCTGCTCCCAACTAGCCTTCTGCCTCCCCCTTCAGTCCTCTAGCCTCATATAGCCCCAACTCCTGTATGTCTCCCTGACACACAGAGGACCCACCCCCAGTGAAGGGAAGGCCAGGGGCTTGTCAAAGATCACCTACCCTTCTATCCCTTTGGATATATATATTGAGATGGGGCTTCATTATGTTCCTTGGGCTGACCTTAAACTCCTGGGTTCAAACGATGCTCCAGCCTCAGCTTCCCGAGTACTGGGACTACTCCTGTGTGCCCCAGCGCTCAGCCCCTCTTGGCCTTGTCTATCTTGGATCCCTAACTCCTGTGGAAGGCCAACCACCAGCTGGGTACCCTCCCCCTGCTCTTCCTATTCTGGCTACTCCTTTGTTTCCTCTTCCCAGCAGTAATCCCAAACCTCCTTTCATAAGCCCCTCAGACACCATTTCCCCTTTCCTTCATGGCAATGACCTCCACTCCCATTTCAGAGACCTGGTAGCCTTCTTTTCCTGCAGGCAGAGGGGTAGCCTTCTTTTCCTGCAGGCAGAGGGGTAGCCTTAGGGGGTTTCCCCTTTTCTGTCATGGCAATTAGGCTAAAGTCATTCTAGGCTTCACCACTGTGCCCTCAGCCCTCAGCTCCCAGGGAGTGTGGTCTAATCCTGGTAGACAGGTGATAGTGTGGCCTGATGAGGGTAGTTGGGAAAGCTTTTTTTGGAGCTGCCACCCAGTGACCTCTGGCTGGGGGCAGCATGGCACAGTGGAGACCAGGGGACAAAAAGTCTTGGGTGCTCTTCCTCTGTCTGGTTAGCATGCTGGCTGGCCCCTTCTTCTCCCGGAAAGGAAGCACATCAGGCAGAGTTTAAGGGGAGCTGCTTCAAGCACTTTTTTTTTGTATGTGGCGCTGGTGATCAAACCCAGGGCCTTGAATGTGCTAGGCAAGTGCTCTACCACGGAACTATACCCCCAGCCCTTTTGAGATGAGGTCTTCGCTAAGTTGCCCAGGCTAGCCTCAAGCTTGGGATTCTCCTGCCACAGCACCCGAGTTGCTAGGATTATAGATATCTTACTTCACCTGGCTTGGAAGAGCCTTTCTAAACCTGAACTCTGGTTAAAACACAGCCTCTGATTCTCAGAAGATGGTACCCAAATCTTTTAGTCTGGAGTCTTATCTTTTCCCAATCCCCCACCACTCCCACCCCTCTGACCCTTGGCACTGGCTAGTCTAACACCAGATTCTCTGATGCCACTGCATTTCCACACCCATCAGTTCCCTGCTGGAAGGGCTCTTCCTAAACATCTCTAGCTGGCTCTTCCACATATAATGGCACTTCCTGGGAAGACCTCCAGAGATTCCCAGGTGAGTTGCTCCAGCTTCCACCTTTTATGTTGTATGTTTGTATGTACGTATGTCTATATATCATATATGATGAACGCTCATAAAAAATGGATCCAAAAATTTTTTTTATTCACGTGATTTAAATGGTTTAATTTAAATTGGGTAAACAGCTGTTGAGGATTGTTTTAATATGTGAACAAAAAAGGAGGTTAACAGATCTGTTTGTTTACTTTCACCTTTCCTTTTCATTATATTTAATAGTTCTGTTCAAGATAAGGTACATTGTTAAGAAAATTGTTTTCTTTTAGTGCCTTCTGGAATGTTACATAATTTTTTCTTTAGCCATTATTGCCAGAATTCCTATCTTCATCCCAGTGCCGGTGAAGACAAAGATAAAACCAATCTACAGCTTCTGCAATAGCCATCACTGAACTGCTTGCAGAACTTGCCTGGACTATGTATCACTTGTATGCATTGTGAACTCACTTGTATGCATTGTGAATATCTGTTGGTGCAGCGACTTGTGGTAGTGTTGGGGTATTTTTGCTGATGGTGTCATCGGTGGTACAATTTTTCCAAAAGGAGCCATCAATTGACTTGGTGTATCTTCCTCCCTTCTGCTTGTCATGGTCGTTCAGCTAAAATTTGAGGGCCAACAGAGGTGAGGCAAAGAACCTCACCCCCCCCCCTGCTGGTAGTACAAAGACCTATCCACAGGTGTGACTGTATGCTGGACCGGTAGTCAATGATGGGTAAGATCCAATTGCAATGGAAGTTGGTCAGGCAGTTTTTTCCCTGAACATCCTCAGTAATTAGCTTGAACTTCCTAAACGCAACTTCATCATTCTGCAGATCAACAAGACTCACTTCAAATACCCGACCCTTGAGGCCATCAGAAGCAATTTTGGTTCCCTGGGTCCTGGTGACTAATGTTTTTCCAATATTTCTTATATTGAACATTGCCGGTGCTTTCACATCATACCAATCTTTCTTAGAAAATGGATCAACCACTTCTTGGCTCCCTTCTTGCCGCCTTTTGTAAGGCGCTTGTTCTTGCCTACTGTCATGGTGCTGCTCAGAGAGCCAAAAGGACCTGTCCACTGTCGACTGTTCATATAGAGTCCGTGTTATACCACATCCCAAAGAACAAGTCTTTGTCTAGATGCTGTGTCTTTTCCCTTGGCATCTCATCTAGCAGTTCAGCAGGAGCATGCTAAGCTAAAGAGGTGATCCCCTGGCCCTATGCCTGTCAGGACAATGAGGTAACCCTAATGGAATCAGCTTTGATGACTACCCAATGATAGAGTACACTGCTAAAACAGCCGATAACCTGAGAGTAGATGCTCTGGGGATGAAAGGTGAGCAGTGCAGGGGAGAAGGTTCAGAGAAGCCAGGGGACCAGAGAAGCAGCTCCCTTGCTCCCTTTTCACTCTGAAGGACCTCACACCGTGCAAGAGTCACTCAAAGCAACAGAGAGACCTGCTTGTGAAGAGGTAGAGTTTTATTGAAATATAAACATTCAAGAACATGTAAGATAGAAAATAACCACAACATATAGACACTTGCTGCAAGAGGATGTCTGAGGTATTTATTCACTGCCTAGGCTACCCATGTGCTATCACATTTTTCCTGGTTAAAATACATATAAGATGGGAAAGGGGAGGGGACAGAGTTGCTCTGGCCAACTGCCTCCCATGTGGCCTTCAAGGACTGAACCTCCAGGGAAAGCTCTGCTTGGGCCAGAGCGTGGATGCTGGGGCACCAGCTAGTGCCTCTACTCTCACACTTTCTGGCTGAGCCCCTGCTGCTGGCCTTAGGAAAGAGTGAGGGCACTCGGAGGGACAGATCAGCATGATGCCTGAGGAAAGGGAAAGGGTTCAATGCCAGAAAAACCCAGTGCACTGACCCTGCATCTTCTGGGTGGGAAGAGTCCATTCTTTTGTGACCAAACCCTGAGAAAGATACGTTGGCCAAATGTCTGAGACTCTCTCAAGTGGGCCCAGAATCAGCCACCTGGGCTTCTCACTGGCACCAGATTCCAGATGCCCTTCTCTGCCCACACCTGGCATGTGCCTGGCGGGAGAGGCTTCTGAGGCCAGAGGGGCTGCCCCCAGGGGATGGGCTGTGCCCATGTGTATGAGTAAATGTGTGCGAAAATATGCGAATGTGTGTAAATGTGAGAATGCATGTGTGTACATGTGTGAACACGTGTGTGCACACATGCACAGATGTGTGGAAGGCCGGGGGAGGGAGGAGGAGATGCAGGTCAGCAGAGCGGCTGCTTACCAGGTTGAGGTATGTCTTGCGTGCAAGCTTTTGATTTCCCTTTCTTTCCCTAGATAGGACCAAGTATAGGCCATGCTGTGATCTCCACTGCCACCACCCAGGGAGTTCTTGTGGGTGGTGTTCCAGTGAACTCTTTTGGCCGAGAGGCGAGCCTTGTGCAAGCATCACGCCTTCTTTACCACACAGGAGCAGCGGGAGCCAAGAGAAGAGAAGGAGCTCTCTCAGCATTTCCTCGTTCCCTGGGTAGCTTGGCCACCAGCAGGGCCCACAGCCACCTACCTCATGTCCTGAGGTGGGAATGCTGAGTGAGGAGAGATGTCCTGCCCTACCCTGTCAGCTGGAGCAGAGGGCGGCAGAACACAGGAGTCAAGGCCCTCTTCAGAAGCAGCCAGCAAGAGTGGGCCTCTCCATCTGCCCCTCCCTCCCACCACAGTGATCCCTGAGTCATCCCACCTGCTCCCGCCTGGCCTGTGGGCTGGGGCCCGGGCAGGGCTGGAGGGGCTGGCTACTGAGCCAGGGCTGGCTACTGAGCCTCATCTGGCTGGGGTGATCCGCTCTCATTTCTTTGGTGCTACAACAACAGCAACAACAATAACAATTTAAAAATAAAAAACAAAAAGTCAGCAAAACACATATAAAAAAGATTTCAGAGATGCAAATACTTCCTGAAGAATCAAACATCAACAATTACAAATCTGAGGTATTTCAGTGAACCTGACATCAGCACATCTGGGGCTAATGGGGCTCAGATGGCCCCAAGAGACGATGACAGGAGCCAGGGACAAATGGGTTGTCTTGGGAGTGCTGGCCAACAAGGGCAAGTGGGGAGCCTGAGGTTTGGGAGGGTCAGAATAGGATCCGTATGAAGTGGGTGCCAGGGCCTAGGCAGCCTAAGCTCTGCTTCTCTTCAGCAGCTGCCTGGAGGCCCTGGGACTGAAGTCTGTTCTCACGTGCTCTTTCTCAGGCCCTTTAAAAGGGGATATAGGATCCTGAGTACTGATTCATGACTTGGATTTGAGGGACCCACCCTCTAGGAACCAAACAGTAGGCTAGGTGGGCTGGGAGGGCCCCATCCCATGCTCTGCAGACAAGAGCCAGGAAGGCACGCTCTTGGCTCCTAGCAGCACCACAAGGGATTTTAAAACTGGGGGACTGGGTCAAGGAAGAGAGCAGTGGAGTTGGGGTGATGGTAGAAGGCAGGGAAAAGGAAATAAATTAAAGGGGAAGGGATATGGAGGGCCTCCAGCCCTGTGTCGGCTTTCAGATTGTCGATACACTGTGACCCGGGATGGGAGGTGGCCGGGGAACCCTAGAGAAAGCTGGACACCCAGACCTCTGCCCAGTTCTCCAGGTCAATCCCTGATTGGACAACGCTGACCTGTCCCACCCTCTAGCCTCTCCCTGTCCCCAGAGAACAGCAGGACCTGAAAGGAGCCTGGACAGACGGTCATGTCCAAACTCTCAACGTCTGGCCAAATGGTGTTTGATGTGGGCTCCATGAGATGAGGTAACTTCTGTGCATCAACTTCCTTCACTCTCGGCAGGAGTAGGGAGTGGGGAGCTGGGTGCTGCCCGTCAGAGGGACCAGCTGGTGGAGGGCTCTGCACTGGGGGTGCCCCGTGATGAGGTAGGACTTGGTGAGCAGTGAGAGCTGCTGCTGCTGGCACTGCTGCCAATGCTCTGGGGAGCAGAGCCTGCAATGAGGTGGACCACTGGTTTCTGGGCAAACAGCACACCTAGGGTGGGGAGGAGAAACAGTGTGGGCTGAAGAGACAGCGGACTCAGTTCAACAAGGACTGACTGACTGCAGGTCTAACCCTAAGTATGCTCTGTTCTCCATACAATGCAGGGTGCCAACAGAAGCCCAGACACTGTCCTGCCTTCCTGTGCTCACACACTGCTAAGGGGACAGAGAAGAAACAGTAACTTCGCTAGAACATTACAAATGCTCTGAGACCAGTGTAGCCAGTGTTGTGGGAACACTGGAGAGGGTTTGGAGAGCAAGGGAGGGTAGGATGTAAAGGATCCAGCAGGAGAGTGAGCCTGGACTACTGGAAGCGGGAAAAGTGGCCAACTGAAGAAAAGCATGGCCAGAGAATCTGAGACACAGACACACCAGGGAGAGGTGCAAACTGACAAGGGCTGGTTGAAGTGTGTGGGACAACCAAGGGGTAGTGATGGCCAGGGCTATAGCAGATGGGGTTGGAAAGATGCTCAGGCAAGGTGGTGTGGTTTGCAAGGGCCATGGAGGCCCTGAAAATTTTGGGCAGGAGAGGGATATCAGAGTATTCTTTGGGGAGTGAGAGGAACCTGGGTGAGAGAGGAGGGGAGGCCTCCAGGGACTCTACTTTAGTGGTGCCAGCAAGGACAGGGGAGGAGCTGGAGAAGAGAAAAGCACTAGGAGGGTGGGGAAAGGCCCTATGCTGGTGGTAGGTAGCCCACCAGAGACCTACAGCATGGGGCCTGTATGGTGGTGCAGCAGAACAGAAGCATTCAAACAGGCAAAGCCCTGGGAAAGCACCTCCAGTTGTTTGTTGTTGTTTTTGGAAGTGGAGATTTAATCCAGGGGTGCTTTAGCACAGAGCTTCATCCCCAGCCCTTTTTATTTTCTCAGACAGGGTGTCACTAAGATTACAGGTATGCACCATCACAACCAGCTACACCCCCAGTTTTGATAGAAGGTGCAGCTGTAGGGTTTTAAAGCCTCTGTACTGGATGCCTCTCCAGGCTGGCTGACACTCTTTTACATCCTGGGTAAAACAGGCAAGTGACACCTAGCCCAGGCCTTGTGGCCCCTAATGATAGTTGTACTTACCAACACTCAGCTGGACTTGTTCCCAAGGTGGTCCCTAAACCACTGGAATGGCAGTGGAAAAGAACTGCTGTTTCTATGAATATGAAGCTGAACACTTTAAAGAGGCTCAGTAAAGGTACAAAACCAACCAACAAACAAAAAACTGTTGGTAAATTTGGTTTAGGAACAACTGAAAAAGACTGGGGAAGAAACCATAAAAATGTAGATTGATTGTGCTGCAGTTAGACTCCTTTGCCAGGGTCTCAACCCATGGTCCATTTTAAAGAAAGGGAATGACACATAATGTAATATGAGTGTGTGTTATGGTCAGAGAAAGGAGATGCATGTATTGCAAGACCCATTCTTGGTGGGCACTAACTTAACTTGTAAGTTACTACAATGTTTAAAGGCACTAATGTAGTATTGATTATGAATCCTCACATAAATGATTTCTTCAATTAATCTACCAACCATCAACCAAAAAAGAGTTAGATGAAGGGTATCTGTCAATGTTGGGGGTGGCATCCTTCAGCATCCTTTATTCTTCTGTAGTCCAGAAGAACCCCTTTACCTTTGGAACTGAGACAATGTGAAAGGAAGCAGGGCCAGTCAGGGAACTGAACTGCTACTGGCTGCCACTGTGTGGGCATCTTCCGGGACTCTAGGGCCTACCTGCATAGGTGGTGCCATCGATGTCCACAGACATGTTAATGCTCCCAATGCTGCTTGTGGTCAGGTTCAGGGCTGCAGTCGAGGCATCTGCTCTGTCTTCTGGTGGTGAAAGGGAGAAGCAAGTCTGGTCAAGCCTCCTATTATGCTCCTACTGTTCTCTCTGGTGCTTCCTGGCAACCCCTGACTCAAGCCCTCACACCATTAGAAAGCACCTACATAACATAACCACCTCCTGAACACACAGTGTGAGAGGGAACCAGGCTCAGTCAGCTTCCCACTACTGACTTTCTCCAGTGAACCAGTTCTTTCTTTCTTTTTTTTTTTTTTGGTACCAGAGTTGAACCCAGGGGCACTAAACCACTAAGCCACACTCATAGTCATTTTATTCAGACAGGGTCTTGATAGGTTACTGAGGCTGGCTTTAAACTTGTGATCCTTCTCCCTCAGCCTCCCAGGTCACTAGGAGAACAGGCATGTGCCACTGCACCCAGTTACTCAGTGAACCAGTTCTTTTCCCCTCTGCTCTTGGAGAGAAGGGATCACAGTCAGCAGGCAGGCTGGCCAGTTCTACAGTTGTGCACTAATACTCTTGGGGTGATTTGGCAAACTATGAGTACCCATTAGACACTGGGTATAGGAAATCAGAGACCAACAAAACTCAGCCTTGACTCTTGAGGATTTACCCTGTCCCTTGCCCCTTGATTGTAAATCATCAGGGTTAGATGTGTATGCTCTCAATACTTGGTCAGCTAGCACATAGGGACTCTGTCTCTGCAACACACAGAGCACCAAGAATTCTTCCAAGTGAGCTGCCTTTCTGTTAGTCTCTGGCTTTGTACAGGAACAGGGCGGCAGGCCCCTGAAATGGCTGTTACCATCTAGCTTCCTTCTGCTCCTCACCCAGGAACAGTGGGTAGGGATTGGCTGCCCTGGAATCTGCACTAGCTCTCTTTACACCTGCCTCCTTCCAGGACATGCTTATGCATGTCTGCTGTGAGACAGAGTCACAGCAAGAATGGCAAAGAACAGGTGTGTGAGGGGAAAGGGGAGAAAGAGGAATAAGGAAAATGGAGATAGTTTTTTGGAAAAAGAGAAGGTGGGCCACTAGAAAGATGTAGAGGGGAAGGGGAAAGATGTCACTTATGTCGCCAAACTTGTATTTCCTACTTTTTATTCCTGATGGCCTCCAGCACTCTGATGTTTCCCTGCTGACCTTTTGTTGAGCCTTAGGAACAACAAGTGTATTTTCCTCCCAGACCAGAAGGCCAGACCACAGTACCCTGCTCTGGCCTATATCCTGTGAGGTACAGGGGGGTAGGCCAAGCCCTTTAATTTAGACAGATCAAAAGGTGGGTGGGGAAGAGAAGTACAGCAGCTGTCTTTGACTTCCCAGGGCACTGCCTGAAGCAACTTCTGGTTCTCTAGAAAACCTCAGCTTGATGAACAGAGATATTAGTTGCCAAAGAAACTCCATGTGGTTCTCTTTTGGGACCTGGAAGGCAGATCTGAAGGGGCCCCTTCTAGGTCAGGATTATGTACTTTACCTCACTGCCTGCCTGGTCCCAGGAGATGTGAATGAAACTCTAATGGAGTTGGGTTTGGCACGTATCAGGAAGGGAAGACTGAGCCCTGAGCCTGGCACTCACCCCTGCCATTGATCTTAATCTTCATGGGGAGCTGCCGTGCCATGCTGAAGAAGTTGCGCTGGAAGGCCTGCTGTACCAGGCGCTGCTCCTCCTCTGATAGCCTTGAAGCCTTCTTCTCAGGAGGCTCTCCTGACTCCAGTCGCTCTCGCAGCTGCTCTAGTGTGGCAGTCCGGGTACTGGCCTGCTGGCTTGCCAAAGTCAAGGGCACAGCCAGGCGATTTGGCACGGGCACTGTAGTCATTGGGACTCCATCACCTGTGAAGGAAGCGGAACTAGACCAATCCACGATCACCCTTCCCACCCAACAACCCCATCTTGGGACACAGAGAAACTGGGCTCCCTTCTTTCTTCCCTTCCCTCTTCTCCCAAGGGCCCTGCTGACCTTTCCTGAGAGTGGATGCTGGGGATATCCGAGGGCTACTGGTATTGGTGCCACTGCTGGAGCCAAGCCCAAGGATGGGGAAGCGAATCTTGGGTGGTGAGAGAAGGGCTGGAGCCCCAGTAGCGGCAGCAGTAGCAGCAGCAGCAGGTGAGTAGCCAAAGAGAGAGGAGCTGTAGCTGGGCCGACGGCCCTCTCTCCGGTTGCCATCAATGGCTGCCTGGAGCTCAGCTGGAGAGCTCAAGGCTTTCTTCTCACACTCATAGGCATAGAGATACTTCATATACCTGTGGGGAAGGAAGCAAGCAAGAAGAATAACACAGAACAGCCCGACATGTGGGGCCTGCCTGTAATCCCAGTGGCTTAGCAGGCTGAGGCAGGAGGATCATGAGTTCAAAGCCAGCCTGAGCAACTTAGTGATGTACTAAGCAATTCAGTGGAACCCTGTCTCTAATAAAATATAAAAAAGGGGTCTGGGGATATAGCTCAGTTGGTAGAATGCTTGCCTCACATGCACAAGGCCCTGGGTTCCATTTCCAGCAGCACAAAAAATAAGTAAACAATTAAACATACAAATAAATAAATAAAAAGGGCTGGGGGTGTGGCTCAGTAGTTAAGAGCTCCTGGGTTCAACCCCAGTACCAAAACAAAACAAAACAAAACAAAACAAACAAACAAAACCCAAACAAAACCCAGAACACAGCATCAGAGACTGCCCAGGCAAAGCTGATGGGTTTCTGGAAGCAGCCTCTGTTAGGCAAGCTCTAGGGCACGTTGGTGTACTTAGTGGAAGAGAAAAGTTTGGGATCACTGGACATGCTGATTTAAGGCCCCTTTAACTGCTACTTAATTCTAAACATTGCTCAAATCTGAAGCACTGGTCATTAAGGGAAATCAGCAACATCTTAACTAACATTTTCACATTTGTTTTGGTGCCTTTTCAGGGCCCTGAGAGAAATGAGGTCCCTTGTGGAGCAAGTGCTGTTTGGGAGGCAATATTCTGGAAAGAGTGTGGATTTTAGAGATAGACACCCAGGCCTAACTCCTTGATCTTAACATTTTGATAGATAGAAACACTTCTTCCGCTGTGCTTGGGACCTAGAAGTAATGTCCTTCTTTGTGTCAAGTGCCCCAAGAAGTAATTCTCTCCCTACAAACCTTGCTATTCTGGTCATTGCTCTGTTCCCAACTTCTACTGGAATAGTTCCAACAGATAAGATGCTTCTATCTTTCAACAAGAGCATGACATACTACCAAACTGATGTGTCAGCTGTTCATTCCCTATTCTTCACATAGCAACTTCCAGAGTGTTCCCAAAGAACAGATTCCCCTCTGGCCTTCATTCTCTAGTGCTACTTGTGGTTCTACTGCTTCTGTGACTTTTGAAACTAACTCAAATAGTGACAAAAATAGGTCGTGATACCATGGAGCCTGACTGCAAGCTGAGTGTCAGGTAAGAAGGGCCACTTGTGGCGCAAGTGCTGTTTGGGAGGCAATACTCTGGAAAGAGTGTGGATTTTAGAGATAGACAGACACCCAGGCCTGAATCTCAGCTCTACCACTTATTGGCTGGTATAGCCTTGACCAAATCATTCAACCTCAAAGACTTAGTTTTTATAATATAGAAATTAGGGAAATGTATACTTCACAAGACAGAGGTTTAAATAAAAGAGAATGGTAAAGTACCAGTACACAGAAGACCCTGGGTTAGGGCGACTCTCACTGTTACCTGGTCTAGTGTGAGATTCATCTCTAAAGCTCCTCACTGTTTCAGGAATTCCATTCCTCCCTCCTCCAGCTCTGGACTAAAACATCCCCTTTCTCTAGCTTCCACCTCCTTCCCCAGCCCTGGTCACTCACTGGGTCCTGAGGGTAAAGGCGGCGCTGGTGATAGATGTGGGCAGGTTCAGGCCTTTGGTGATTTCCCTCCAGATCTTCTTGTTAATGATCTCCACCAGGCCCCCCTTCTCTGTCACCAGCTTATACAGCATGTATAGATCCAGGATCTGCTTGGCCATGATGGGGATCCGGTTGATGGGGGTCCCTGTGATCATATAATAAGAGAAAGACAGGGCTGAGAAAGATGCCTGCGTATGCTCACACTTAGCTGAGTTGGAAACACTGTTCATGAATCTGCTTAGAAGTGTGATTTAACTCAAATTCCCCAAACCTGAAAGCTGTCAGACTAGCTGTTGATTCTCTTTAGGATGAGAAGGACAGGTCCAACTCCCAGGGTAAGTGGCCTTAGGCAAGACACTTAGCTTCTCTGGATCTGTTTTCCCATTTGTAAATAAGAGGGCAGGACTAGATGAATTCAGTGGGGTTGACTGTTTGCAATACAATTCCAGATTATTTCCTAATGATTTGGCAATTTATACTCCTCTGGAGCATCTGGACTCTACTCAGGGGCTGCTTCCTCTGGCAGGCCTTATCCTGACTCCCTGGAAGGAGAGGCCCTTCCTGATCATACACCTGGCTAGAACCTTGTTACTCCCTGGTAGCAGTTTGTTAATAGTATATTCCTTTGCATACTGCCTGCCTACTTCTCCCCTCCTGCTACAGGATGGAGACATGGTTTCTTTCTTTCCTGTGTGCCTCACCATGTCAAAGGAGCTGCTGGACAAACAGATCTCCAGGGGAATGAAAAGCCACTCAACAATTCTCTTTCCACTAATCACCCCACCCCCTCTGTGGCCTCTGAAAGAGGGAGGGTCAGAACAGCTTCCGCCCAATAGCCCCGAGGGGAAGTGAGAGGAGCCAGGGACTTGATTAGGAAACCTGGCACCGGGCAGGAAGGGCTACTAATGAGCACCAGGGGATGGAAGGGAGGGCGGTACTGGGGTCCCTTCACAGCCGGCTGGGATGCTCGTCAGGAGGCGTGATGGATGACTGTCATTTGGCAGCCCCGGGATTAATGATCTATAGGTCAGAGGGGAGAATTCCACAGGGAAGGGTCACCGTCCAGGGCAGAGTATAAGACTTGTTGCCTTTTGATGGCAAACTCCTTTTACTGTACACAGGCTGCTGCTGCTTTTCGTGTACCTCCCCTGCCTGCCCCCATCTCACTGAGGACACACTGAGCTCTCTGGTGGTGTCACAACAGCTTGAGCACGGGGGGGGGGGGGGGGGGGGGGGGGGCCGGCTATTTGCTGCTCTGCTTCTCCCGCTCTCTCCCCTAAAGGCAGGCCAGTTTTCTTTTCAGTCCTAAGCATCAAAAGCCAGAGAATGGAGTCAAGGGTCCCACATTTCTGAAGAGGGAGAATGTGGTAATGCTATGGCAGGATCACACCTCTTTCCTAAGAGTGGGAAGGAGTGACCAATCTTGAAGACCTTTGTCTTGACCAGTGGTCTTTCAAGAGTCAAGGACAAAGGGATCATGGAGTTAGACTGAAAATATTCATAGGTAAAGTATCAGCGGATTACTGATATACTCAGACACAACAGTTCACAAAGTGGTTAACATCTCCCCATGCTGTTGTGGACAGTGAACCTCACTCCTACCACAAAGACAAAAGCCTGATGTGGCAGAATTGATCTCCTAGCAGGACAGGGCTAACACTACTTCCTTCTGGAGGCCTGTATGCCCAAATATACTTATGGCTTTGATAAATACACAGCTTCCATGGCATTTCCTGAAAGTCTGGGAGGACCACTCCCAAGGTTCCTTCACATAGGCCTCCTAAGCTCACATTTCCAGAAGCTTCCAGGGCATCCTCACATGTGACCTATTCACTTCCAAGTCAGAATGTGGGTATGACCTCACTTTTATCTCTCTAAACTAATTCCTTTCCCCATCACTTCTTCTGTCCCACCCCTAACCCCCACTGTTCTTTTTTTTTTAAATTTATTTTTTAGTTGTAGTTGGACATAATACCTTTATTTCACTAATTTATTTTTATGTGGTGCTGAGGATTGAACCCAGGGTCTCGCACATGCCAGGCGAGTGCTCAACTCCAGCCCAATACCACTGTTCTTATAGGTTAGGCAGGAACCTCAAAGTCAGCACTAACTCCTCTTTTCTCCTTATTACCCACTTTTAGGTTGTTAGGAGGCTCCACTGATTCACCCTTTGAAGTTCCTTTCGTAGGCATATTCCTTTCTGGCTAGTAGCATACCACCCATGTTCCCAATACCCAGTTACAGATCATCTATAAAGTACCACATTTCACTGCTGCCGACATGAGTCTTCTGTGGATCCAAATCTTGCACCAAAACAGTTTAGTAATATTGATTTTAAGTAATACTGGCACAATTTTACTATAAAAAAAAGCTTCACATAATGGTAAAAAAAAAGACATAAAATCTACCACAATTATGGGGTGAAATATGGTATTTGAGCACATACTGACAACTCCTTTCATTCCAGTCAGCTGGGATTTCTCACCATGCTCCTTGGGCCACAGTGACTTCTGCTTCTCCAGCACTGTCCCTCCTCAGCCCTGAAATGACCTGCCTCCACTCAACCCTCAACACTGTCCACTCCCTCTAGAAAGAACTGTCCAACTACCCTAGTTCACATGGATTCCTTCCCTCAGGAATTTCTGTGATACCCTTCCAAATTTGGCAATTATTCTATAAATAAGGTTCACGTATGCCATGTAGTATCTCAGGAGGACTGTTGGCTGTGTGAAGCAGGGACAGTCTTTCCTTTGCCACACCTTGAATATTATTGTGGCTAATAAATAAGCCTATTATTCAGATTAAGGGAAAATGCTTCTCAAGGTATTCAGCTCTGTGGTAACTCAACTAGGAACCTTAAAACACATGCTCGTGCTTGTGGGAGGACAGCTGAGATTCAGTTTTGAGTGTCAAATGCTGATAGCCCCAACAGAGGTCACCTTCCCCTTTCAGTCTTAAAAAGGTCTCATTCATTCATTTTTTGGTACTGGGGATTGGACCCAGAGGCACTGAGCCACATCCTCAGCCCTTTTTATTTTATTTATTTATTTTTAACTGTATATGGACACAATGCCTTCACTTTATTTTTATGTGGTGCTGAAGATCAAACCCAGTGCCTCACACGTGCCAGGTAACGTTCTACCCCTGAGCTGCAACTCCAGCCCCTCTTTTTATTTTGACACAGGGTCTTGCTAAGTTGCCTATGGCTTCATTAAGTGGCTGAGGCTGGCCTTGAACTTGTGATTCTCCTGCCTCAGCCTCTTGACTGGTTGTGGTTACTGGCATGTGCAACCACACCCAGCAACATGGGTTAAACCATCATTAAATCATTATTAAACAGCTGGGGGAACTGGAGGCAATCACCCAACTGAAGAGAGCTCTCTGAGGGTCACTGGTGTTGGTCCTGCAGTAAACCAAATCTCCACCCCCAACATGGAAGGTGAGGGGAGTGGAAAGGTGGGTGCAGAACACCAGATGGGGAAGCCTGTAGACTGTCAGTCACTGCTATCAAAGCAGGAGCTAGGATTGAGGGCTCAGAGGGCTTAAGTGCTGTGCTGCCAGGTCCCACAGTACAAGACTAATCACAGGTAAAGAATGGATGGAGAGTAGGGGATTTTGAGATCCCAGTTTGAGATTCCAATACAATGGGGTAAAAAAAAAAATGGAAAGATATTAAGAGTATATGTGGCTGGATTTGTGAGTACACAGAGCAGTTGTGGTTGAGGATTTTTTAAAAAAATATATATATTTTTTAGTTGTAGGTGGACACAATATCTTTATTTTATTTTTATGTGGTGCTGAGGATCGAACCCAGTGCCTCATGCATGCTAGGCGAGCGCTCTACCACCGCGCCACAACCCCAGCTCATGGCTGAGGGTTTACAGCACAGCAGGGTTTGCCCAGCTGAGGGAGTACCATTTATTAGACCACCTTGGAGAGACATACCATACAATTTTAGAACTCCATGTATTAACAGCTTTCAGACTTTGCATTATTTTCTTCGGGATCTCTTTGCAGTGGTAAATTGTCAAATGTAGAGAATACATTATACTTTTAGAAATGGTCATCATTCATTTGGAAGCAAGCCAAGTGAACAGGATGAAGGGATCAGGATCCCTTCATCCTGAAAGGATATTTATACTATTTTTTACCTTTATTTATTTATTTATTTTTATGTGGTACTGAGGATCGAACCCAAGGCCTTGTACGTGCTAGGCGAGCACTCTACCGCTGAGCCACAACCCCAGCTATACTGTTTTTTGACTGAAGAGGAGATGTGGACATCTAAGACAGACTTTCCAGTGTAGCTCAAACTGTCTGTAAGGGCAACTCCCCAGAGAGGAATGACATGTTCATTCTGAATAGTCAATGGACTAAATGTTCAGCCATTTGAGACAGCTTCTTTGAAGAGTAACACTGTTACAGATGTAGAAATTTTGTTAAAAATTAGTCTCTCTATAACCACCCAGAGTGTGACTGTATTAGAATGAGAACTGCTTAGGGAAGGGAAATGGTAAATGCAGAATCTGAGAAGACAAGAAGGGTCCAAGTGGTGTTTGAAGTCCAGGCTATAAAATGGCTTCTCCCAGAACCTGCAAAGGGAGAGCAGCCATTCCTGGGAATCATCTCCTCATACCAGAGCGCTGCAGCTAATGCAGGGACACCCTGGTAGTGGCCCCTGCAGCCAGTCCCACCCTGGGTATACTGGGATCCTGCTTTCCCTCATTCCACCTCACTGCACATGGACCCCTCTGGTCAGGCACTCTGGTTCCAGAGATCAAGTCAATAAGGGAATCAGTCTGTCTCCTCTGTTAAAGGGTTAAAGCAGCTCCCGGGGCAGGTTGGCCCCTGAGCACTGTCAGAAACACAGCTGAGGCCACCCACTTGGTAACTCTAGATGACAATATGATTTTTGCACATTATCTAGACAATCCAGATACAAAAAATCTGCCCTGGCTTTAATTCTTCTGATGACCAAGATTCAACTGGAATCCTCAGGTTGGTCTATCTCAACAGTTCACCTTATGCTGAATGGACCTGGTAGTCATTTCCCTTGTCAAAGAAGATTCTTCTATGAAGAAAGCAGTACGGGGCTGGGGATGTGGCTCAAGCGGTAGCGCACTCACCTGGCATGCGTGCGGCCCAGGTTCGATCCTCAGCACCACATACAAAGATGTTGTGTTCGCCGAAAACTAACTAACTAACTAAATAAATAAATAATTTTTAAAAAAAGAAAGAAAGAGGTAGAGTCTTTTAGCTAATACATACTCCTGGGGAGTGGGACTCGGGGACTCAACAGATTCCACAGATTCAGTTTCCCCATCTATGAAATGAGGAGTTTTAGAACTGACTTTCAGTTCTAAAGTCTTATGACTTTCAGAATAAAAAATCAAAACATAAATTGATAATTGTGACTACCAGAGAGAGGATAACTCACTTTTAGGGAATAATGTTGCCAAGTGACTTTGAAATGCATGATTTGGGATCTTTTCCTGTGAAGGACCTTCTATGGGGTTTAAGACTAGGTCCATGAAGTTCAAGTCCACAAGTAATGGTTCTTACCCCTTTCTTCAGGAGAAGGGGACAGGGTCTCTGACTCTCTTTAATATCCTCCTCTAAGGAAGCTGTTCACCTGAGAGAGGTAAACCTGTGACCACAATAAGCACAAAAGCAGCTTGTTGTGTACCATCAAGGAGGCAATCACACATCTGAATTGAGCTCTCTGAGGGTCACTGGTGTTGGTCCTGCAGAAAACCAAATCTCAGCTTCCAACATGCAGGGTGATGGAGGCAGAGGGGGGTGGGGTGCAGAGCACCTGATGGAGAAGCCTGCAGACTGTCAGTCACTGCTATCAAAGCAGGAGCTAGGATTGAGGGTAATTAATCATGCTCCCTCTGACAGGAATCCAGGGCCTTATCTGTACCCCAAGAAATACCGCTGGTCTCCAGTTCCCTCCTCAATAAAGGAGACTGACAGTTGCAACAAAGAGGCTCCTTATCAGATTTCAGCCAGGGAGCCTGAGGCAGCACCAGGGACGGATGTAAAAGGCTTTTATAAGGGCCAGGGACCCAGTGAAGCCTCCCTGTGGGACTCCTGGGGTTTTAACCCTTGTTGGTGGGAATGCTGCTGGGCACTGGCACTAGCAGGCCAGAGTTGTCATCAGGCTCTTCCAGTACAGATATGGCCAACAAAAAATGTTCCCTGGCACTTTACCTTTCTTTCTATCAGACAATACAGAAGTAGCTAGGGTAGAGGTGAGGGCAAGAAAGGAAATGGCCACCTCTGGCTCTAGAGACAAAGATGGAAGATGGCAGAGTGCTGAAAGGAAAGCCACTTCCTCTTCATAACAGAATATGGGCATGTTCAAGTGAAGACCAGAAGCAATAAGGAGCAGGGTCCCCAGACAGACTCATATGGCTGCTTTCCTGCCTACTGGTCAGGGGTGAGGGCCCAGGACCCAGGGCGTGGCCCTACTAGGGACCCTTGCTGCTTTTTCCTGGCTTTGAAAGAGATCATTAATCATTTCCATAGCCTGTCAAGAGAGCTGACCAGGGAGCCTAGATGAGTTTAGAAAAACTCATGTTAAGCAGGGAATGTGCACAGGCAGGCAGGCCAGCTTCCGAACCACTCCTCTATAGCATTCTTGTGCTGCTCAGGGAAATGACTGGTGATTTTTCCCCAACTTGTTTATGTAGAAAATACCTCCCCATGGGGAGACTGGGTGGCAGTGTCCAGCAGTCTGTAGCCTGACTGTTCCAGAGGGCAGGGCAGAGGCAAGGACATGCTAGTATCCTATTTTTTTATTTTTTTTTAAAGGGAAGCCTGGTGGCTGAGTTCAGAGCTCTGGATCGTCCTTGTGACACAGCGAGCCCAGCCCCAGATCCCACTTTTTTTTTTTTTTTTTTTTTTTTAAAGAGAGAGAGAGAGAGAGAGAGAGAGAGAATAAATTTTTTAATATTTATTTTCTAGTTTTCGGCGGACACAACATCTTTGTTTGTATGTGGTGCTGAGGATCAAACCCGGGCTGCACATATGCCAGGCAAGCGCGCTACCGCTTGAGCCACATCCCCAGCCCGCTAGTATCCTTTTACTGGGCTGACAGGTATACTTAAATCTGCTGCCTCCAATTGCATACTGAGTGGGTCTGACTTACATATGGTATGGTGCACTAACCTAAGTATACAATGGATCTATACTTCCATATGCACCTATGTAACCATCCTTCAAGACAAAATACAGAATGTTTCCAGGGTCCCAGAAAACTCCACCACAGCCATTCTCAATCAATATCCATCCTCTGATCCCACCAGCCTGGAGGTAATTAACCACTATCCTGAAATGCATTTTCCTGAACTTTATATAA
This sequence comes from Urocitellus parryii, assembly GCF_045843805.1. Lineage (NCBI taxonomy): Eukaryota > Metazoa > Chordata > Mammalia > Rodentia > Sciuridae > Urocitellus > Urocitellus parryii. The sequence goes on along the minus strand of NC_135536.1, from coordinate 117,700,765 downwards.
ATGGAAGAATACAGTATATAAGCTTTTTTAAAAAAAATCTCATACTTTTTTTTTTTTTTTAAAGTCACTTAAAAACAACCACCACCACCACCACCAAAACTTTAATTTATTTATTTAGGTACAGGGATTGAACTCAGGGGCACTTGATCATTAAGCCACATCCCTAGCCCTATTTTGAATTTTATTTAGAGACAGGGTTTCACTGAGTTGTTTATTGCCTCGCTGTTGCTGAGGCTGGCTTTAAACTCCTGATCCTCCTGCCTTAGCCTCCCAAGCCCTGGGATTATAGGCAAGCGCCACCACTGTGGCTTTTATTTATTTTTTTATGTGGCACTGAGGATCGAACCCAGTGCCTCACACATGCTAGGCAAGTGCTCTGTCACTGAGCCACAACCCCAGCCCCATAACCTTCTTTTAAAATGTAATCTTTTGGGCTGGGCTTGTGGCTCAGAGGTAGAGCGCTTGCCTCAGCATGTGTGAGTCACTGGGTTTGATCCTCAGTGCCACATAAAAACAAATAAATAAAATAAAGGTATTATATATACAACTAAAAATATTAAAAAATAAATAATATATATATACAACTAAAATATTAAAAAATAAATAATATATATACAACTAAAAATATTAAAAAATAAATAAAATATAATCTTTTGTGTTTGGCTTTTGCTCAACATTAGGACTATGAGAGTCATTTCAGGTATACAGCAGCAGTTCATTTTTTTACTGTACTGCATTATATCTGTGCCACAACTTATTAGTCCATTCTACTACTGATGGGCATTTGAGTTATTTTTCGTTTCCAACTATCATGAATAGTGATGCTATCAATATCTTTGCATGTGTCTTTTATGAAGAACAGCACTTGTTTCTGTTGGGTATACACCCAGAAGTAGAACTGCTGGGTAACAGGCTCAGCATGTTAGCCACAAAACAGATTCCAAAGTGGTTATACCCATTTATACTCCCATCAGCAATGTATGGGAATTCTAGCTGCTCTACAATCTGGGAGGCTAATTTTACTGCCCCCCCCCCGCCCCATATTCCCTACTGGTAATTGAACTCAAGGGTACTCTGCCACTGAGCTACATCTCCAGCCCTTTATAATTTTTATTTGAGTCAAGCCTGGCTAAGTTGCTGGAGCTGGCCTTAAATTTGCAATCCCCCAGCTTCAGCCTCCCCAAAAGCTAGAATTACAGGCAGGCACCACCATGCCCAGCTAAATCACTGTTTTTGATACTCCAACTTGCACTACTAATTGCTTGGGTGAAATTCAATAGTGACATAATGTTGTATTCTGCTATGGTTAATAATAAATGATGATTATGGTCATGCCATCTCTTTCCTTAAAAACTGCAAGGCTGCTCTACTAGTGAGGTCTTGACAAAACTTGTCTTCCAAGTGAACAGAAGAGAAGTTGGCAAGAGTGGACTGTCAGACCCTCTCTGCTCTGCCTGATGCTGGATTACCACACCTTGGCTGGCTGGGAGGGGTACACCTCAAGTGCCTGGATGTGCACCATTATCTGATCTTCTACTGCCAATCTTGCCACTAGACTCTTAGGCCTTGCAATATCCTCAAGGCATAAGTGGGTCAAACTCTCACTTCAACCTTTCCTTAGATCAGCCCTTGGACAATTAATGAATATTGGCTCAATTGGAACACAATAGGCAAACCCTATGAAACAACTCAATTTTACCATCCACGTGCTAGAAAAACCAACAAAAGATTTTTATTTTTATTTTTGTAGTGCTGGGGATTGAAATTGGGGCCTTAGGCATGCTAGGCAAGCACTCTACATCTAAGCCACATCTCCAGCCCACCGATAAGACTTTGAAAGGAAAGATGTTGAATTTAATGACAAACTGCGCCATTAATTGCATGCCTGTAATCTCAAGGGCTCAGGAGGGTGAGACAGGATGATTGCAAGTTCAAAGCCAACCTCAGCAACTTACCAAGGCCCTAAGCAACTTAGTGAGATCATGCATCCAAAAACAAACAAACAAACAAACAAATAAATAAAACAAAAAGAGCTGGGCATATGGCACAGTGGTTAATAGCCCCTGAGTTTTCAATCCCTGGTATTAAAAAAAAAAAATCCATGCTCTCTTCCCATTCACTGTGGATAACTGAATATTAAATGATTATTATAAGAGGTGAAGGAGAAACACCATGTTTATCATAGCAGCTGGATCACCTGGAGCAAGAAAAGGACCTGGCCTCTGACAAAAGGCTTATCCTGAGAGTCAAAAATATGCATTTTAGACTTTCATTTGGAGATAAAGTTAGAAAGTGAAGACCACCAACTTATTTAATCTGACAAAGACAACATATTTTATTCTATCAGGAAGGGTATCCAGGGCACAGAATATTTACTACAAGATACAAAGAATACAGAAGAAATAGTCTTTACCAAATGGCAAAAGCAATATATGTCATGAACATTTCCTTGCCTGAGATGGACAGATAAGAACACAACAGAAGGAAAAACACTCAAATTGCACTTTGAGGCAGACCAAGCCCTTTTCCCACAGTAAATTCTTTGTATATACACATCAAAAACAGATCCAACAATCCATTGGGGAAAACCAAGGTCAGTAGGCAGCCTTGAACAGAACTAGTGGGGGTGGTAGGGCTTCTCTACTAGTGAGGTCTTGACAAAACTTGTCTTCCATGTGAACAGGCAGGCAGTTCCTTAGCTGGGGGTGGGAGTTAGGGGGTGGGGAGAGCAGGAAGGGACAGCCCTGTTTGAGGGCATTATGGGTGTGTTTCCTCTGATTCTATCCCATCCTGCCTTGAGAGATGGCAGTTTCCTTACCCCTATGAATTGTCATACCTGCTTTTTCAAGAGACAGGAGTGATAACCCTGGGATGCAGATTCCTCTTGCACACAGCGTTTTTTACCCTGAGCTAATCAGCTAAATGCTATGGGACCTTCTGCTGGGCCACAGCATGGAGGTAGCCAGCACTCTGTGGGCCTCAGAATGCTGAAGGAGAGACAGGCTTATTGGGTACTCCAAAGGGAAGTAATGGGGTTGCCAGTGTTAGGGAACACATTTCCCAAAAGCAAGAAGAGCAGGGGCTGGGGTTGTAGCTCAATGGCAGAGCTCTTGCCTCACATGTGTGAGGCATTGGATTTGATCCTCAGCACCACATAAAAATAAATAAATAAACAAATGAATGAAAGAAATAAAGTTATTCATGTCCATTTATAACTAAAAAAAGAAGAAGAAGGAGGAGGAGGAGGAGGAAAGAACATTGTTCTGAAAGTTAGAATATTAAAGGCTAAGGTCTGCTCTCTGGCCATAGGTAATTCCCTGAATCTTGGGGCTGATTCATCATGGCTGCAGGTGATAATCTTTGCTTTCTCTATCCCATTGAGCTATAGCTGTGGGCAGCAGATAATGGGCCAAAAGAGTTCTGTAAAGTGTATGGGTTAATAATAAAAAAATAACTACAAGATTGCCAACATAATTTTCATCATCATCACCATCACCACCACCACCACCACTACCACCACCACCACCATCATCATCATCATCATGGCTCTTTAATGAGACTATACTTTTGTTTCACCTGTATCATCATCATCATCATCATAGCTCTTTAATGAGACTATACTTTTGTTTCACCTGCCAGGAAACAAGTTTTTCTTCCTCACTGATGAAAAATAGAATTGTTTATACACAGCCTTTGCTTATCAGACTTATAAATCAGTCCCTCCCCTTGGGCACTGGAAAACTAAATGGAAAAATCTCTCAGGGAATAGTAGCTCAGAAACCACCCACAGTGAGTTAAACTGGTCAATTTTTTTAGAAGTTTTTTTTTTTAGAAACTTTATTTACCAATTCCCAATCTTTTTTTTTTATTTTTATGTGGTGCTGAAGATTGAACCCAGTGCCTCACACGTGAGGGGCAAGCGCTCTGCCATTGAACCACAACCCTTCGCCCCTTTATAGAAGTTTTTGACTTTTTTGCAAAGAAACATACACATACACATGCCTGATGCACCTGCATGTGTACCTGCAAGTATATATGTGTGCCAACAGCAAAAGTAAGCAAAAAGGGACATTAGAGTTCTGAAATCTAACTCATCTTTCTTAGAGCAATATTCTTGGCAGGGCCTGGGGATACAGAGCAACTTGTTTTATTTAATTTTGCTTCAGTCAGCAAAAGAGGAAATACATTATTTAGCAAAGAAACAAAGAAACATTTGGTCTGAGAGATTGTTGGTATAGTTTTCACATAATTATTTTCTTCTTTCTTTTTTTTTTTTTTTTGTTCATCAAGGGTAGTTCATTGTCTGTGGGGAGTTCAATAGAACAACCATGGATACCATAATACAGAGCACAGAAACTTACAAGTTGACTCTAAGATAACCTTCTCATTTTACAGATGGCCACCAGAAGGGAAGGGTTTGCTCAAGATCATGAAGAGGGGTGGTTGTTAGCCCTGGATTTGCACTCATTAGTCCAGAGCTCTTTCCCTCTCCTTGGGTCTCCTGACATGATTGCAGCAGTGCCATTCCAAGGCCAGCAGGAGACAGCATGAGTGGGGCACTGTCTCAGCTCACTCTACTATTCTCAGGCTCCTCTGCTGTTCAACTGGGTGCTTACCAGGGTGCAAGTCCCTAGACAGGCCTAGACACCAACGGCTGACAGCTGAAAGGACCATCTGTTGCGGTCAATTCACCCAAATATGTTAATAGCCGAGAGACAGCACAAAGCAGCAGTTAAAGTGTGTGCCCTTCTCCCACTGGACTGTCGTTTTATCACCTGCAGCTGCAGTCATTCGGAGCAGCCTGCTGAGGGCTGCCTCCTTTGCAGCCCAGTCTACTTCCTCGGTGGTAGCCTGCTGTGTCAAAGCTGCCCGATCTTGCTCACAGTGCAGGTGTTCATCACAGGCCTTTCAAATTCAGGCTGTGCTCATCACTCCTGCACAATCTACTACTTATCCTTACATTAGCTCCAGAAGCTGAGTTGCTGATCTTCTGCCAAGGTCTGAGATTTTTTTCCTTGGTCTCAGTTAACAAGATCTGGCTCAAGTGTCCTAGACACTCCACTTTGGGAATGACAAATAAGTCATACATGTCTAGGGGCTCTTGGCCTGCCCATTCTGGGAAGAGCAAAGACAGCAAGTTTCACATGATTCAGAGTACAATCTGCTCCTAGCTCTTTTGAACTATCACTCTAATTTATCAGATAAGAGCATTACAGGAAGGAGACTCTAGGTCTTTCATACACTGGAGCCATAGCCCCTCTGAGAGGCTTTCTCTGCACTCCAGCCCAGGGTGTGGGCTCCCAGTACCCTCTGGCAATCAGTGTGTGTGTGTGTGTGATGGGGGGAGCTCAAGATACCACCTGACTCAGGCCCACCCTCAGGTACTGAAAAGAGGTTAAGGTGATTTCCATAATGAGATTTTTTTTCTTACAGATCATTTTTTTGGGGAGGTGGGGTGGTAAATGGGAATTGAACCCAGGAATACTCTATCACTGAGCTATATCCACAGCCCTTTTTATTTTATTTTTTTTTTTTGAGACAGGGCTAATTTGCTGAGACTGATCTCAAACTTGAGATCCTCCTGCCTCAACCTCCCATGTAGCTGGGATTACAAATGTGTGACACTGTGCCTGGATTCTGCAGAAAAGAATTCTTATCTTTACACTCTTCCCCATCCTTCTATGGCAGTGGTTCTTACTAGGAGGCAATTTTGACCTCCTAGGTGTCACTTAAAATACCCAGAGGCATTTCTGGTTGTCATGACTTGTGGGTGGTGGTGGTTAATATTAATACCTAGGGAGATGAGGTCCAGATACTGCTGATGTCCTCCAGTGCACAGGATAATCCAGTTCCCAAAGTAAATAGTGCTGTGGCCAAGAAATCCTGTATTAGAGTAACTAACAAGCAGCCAGCTGAACTGTTTCCCTCTTATTGGTGATGATAGCAAATAGTGAAATATCTGACATAAGTGCTGAGTAGAGGACAAAGATTTACTCAGGACCCAAATAACCATAAATTGACCAAAGGCAAAGACTTCTACTTTGGGTTCACTCAGAAATACACTAAATGACTATCTGGCAGCCCCAGAATAGCAGGTAGATAGCAAAGAGTGCTCTCTACTGACCTCCAATCAGGGCAGCTGTAGAAAGGAAGAAGAGGCACCCAAAATCTCAAGGGAGCTCAGCTGCCCTGCATGGCAAACTGAGTTATGACAACCAGAAGACTATTCAGACAGCAAACATGCCAGTACCTCTCTGCCTGGACCTGTGCTAACATTGTGGGCACAGATGTATGACAAAGTAGCTGTCCTTGAGGAGCTCCTACTCTAGTGGAGACATGTAGCAGTAAACAATTACTGACATTCGCTCTTGGCTAGGCTGATCTAACTTCCATTTCCCCTTAAAAATACTTCTGGGAAGGGGAAAAACAATAAAGTAGAAAATAAAGCAGTGGAGCTACATTGCTGATTAAAATCTATATTGCTATGGCAGCCCCTCCGAGACAGGATCAGCTCCTGGGTTTGCACCAGCTGGGCTTGTGAAGCTTGTAAATAATTAAAAGGTAATTGGAAAGGGAGACCAAAGTATTAAGTGGATTTCTCTCAGGGCAACCAGGGAGTTTCATTGCTGCCAGTCACATTATCTTTCGGGATTATATTCTTGTTTTTTACTAACACATGCAGCTCCAGATAACCGTTGGAGAAGTAAACTAATTAGGGCCGCTTAAACTGCTTTTATAGGTTTGGAGATTGCAGGGAACGAGATTTAAAACTTTCGATTGCCCTTTTAAGTAAACCAGCAGTAATAGCCCTGCTACCAAGAAGGCAATAAGGCTTTGGAAGGTGAAAAAGGGAGGAGAAAGAGAGGGAGGGGAGGAGGAAAGGAGGGAAAAAAGGAGGAGAGAGGGAGGGAGAGAAAATGCGAGAGAGACAGAGAGAGAGAGAGAGAGAGAGAGAGAGAGAGGGAGAGAGAGAGAGAGAGAGAGAGAGAGAGAGAGGGAGGGAGGGAGGGAGGGAGAGATACAGAAGCTCAGCCTAGAATAATAAGGAGAATTTCATTCCCAAGTCTCAATAAAGTTGCTGACACAGACCCCCAAGGATGCATGATCAGATATCAGCAGGGTCCTAGAAGCAGCGCTCTTCTATAGCTGTATCCTCAGGGTGATAAAACTGGAGTTACACAGTTTGCTGAGGGCATTCTCCTAGAGAATCTGGTTTCTGGCCATGCTTCCTGAGGACTGACCCAGCTGGTGAACCCATTGCTATGATATGATATTAAACTAGGAAGTTGAGTCACTGGGCTCAAGACTCAGTCACATCATGGTCTACAGTGCGATGGCTATTGGGGTTGGTGAGAAAGGCAGGAAAGGAAAGGAAAGGAGGAGAGAATTGAGTGGGTGCATTTCAATGCAGATGTACACATACCCTATAGTTAAACTGCAGAAATATTCTGACCAAACCACTGGATGCAAATATCAAAGAGCCAATAGATAAGAAGAAAATGTTGACTTTTTCTCTGTGGATCATTTCAGTTTCTCTAAAAAATTGTTCTACTTACCATTTTCAGTCTCTATGATATTAGATACATCATCAAGAAGCCCCACATGCTAGTCTAAGTGAAGCCCAGGGCAGCTATAAGGCTAAGAATAAAGCATATTTGAATTTGAAATGACTCCAGAGACCAGTTAATTAGAAGAGAGACAGAAATAAGGCAGTGCCAAGGATGATCACTCCATCCATTTTCTGCCAGTCATCTCTATCTTCTTCAATGTGGTTGTCAATTTTCAGACAAATCCTAAACCATTTACCTGAGCAGTAAATGCTGCTCATCTTTCTGGAAAAGGATGGGTAAGGAAGGATGTGTAACAGTGACTAGCATACAGAAAGCTCTTAATAAATAAGCACTGAATTGGAATACCAAAGAGACTGCACACTCACCCCTCTTCTGCATAAAGATGAAGAGGTCATCCAGGAATTCTTTCCTTTCAGGATCACTGTCCAGTTCATACAGCTGCAATCCCAACCCCAAGAGAAAAACAATGAAACATTCCACTTCACTGTAAGAAATCTCATAGTAGAGACACTACAATCACCCAAACAACTACAGTGCGACTGACTAACCACTCACATCCTCATTCTTAGGGAACAGACACAACCCACTGCAGAACTGCCCTCATCTTTATCACACAGGACATATTACAGACCTTGGCAAAATCTCGAGAGATCTCTCTTCCCCGACCTCCATCGGCATCATCACTCCAGGCCAAACCACCATTCTAGAGGGGAACAAAACATAACAATGTTGAGAAGGGAATAGGAAGAGAAAGAGTATGAGGGCAAGGTAATCATTTTGGGGGAAGATGATGCCCTTCAGATGATGCTTGGCTCTGACTAGAAATGACTGCTAAGTGACCACCACCTCTAATACTCTTACAAAAATATCTTTTTTTTCCCCTTCTCCACTGTTGGAGAAGAGTGGGTATCACTTATAGTTGATAAAGCTGTAAAAAGGGGACCCAAAGGCCCACTGTTCTAAAAAACTTTCATTCCCCAGTTGATCTTCCAGAAGCCATCACCTTAAAATCTGCTGAGCTACAGGTGTGAAGATACTCATACTAGTTTCCTACACAATGCTCCCAGTGGAGATAAAGGGCTAAAGGGAGCAGGGTAAAGACCTAGAAGTTGTGGTCTCTCCATCAAGCCTCACATTGGAAGCCCTAAGCCTAGTGATAAAAATGCCTTAGTGATATGAGGGTCATCGTAGGCTGAGGCTGTTCCCAAAGTACATACAGACTGGTGACTCTTGGGCACAGTTCATTTTCATTAGGAAAATAATGAACAACCTAAGCTTAATTACTTGATTAGATTAAATCAACACCATTCAACTGAACAGAAGAGAGAGTAAACACGCCTTTGTTTATGCTCTTTAAATTTGCTTCTTACCTTTAAATCAGCCGGGTAACTCTTTCTCTTCAAATCAGGCACCTCTTTTGCAAGAGTGCCTCCCTTTATCCCCAGCTGTACTAAGGACCCTAGGAGCAGTCTCTATTGCTAGTTTAGAATTTTTAAAAAAAAATTTTTTTTTTTAAGAGAGAGTGAGAGAGGAGAGAGAGAGAGAGAGAATTTTTAATATTTATTTTTTTTTTTAGTTCTCAGCGGACACAACATCTTTGTTGGTATGTGGTGCTGAGGATCGAACCCGGGCCGCACGCATGCCAGGCGAGTGCGCTACCGCTTGAGCCACATCCCCAGCCCCGCTAGTTTAGAATTTAACAGTACTTTGGAATTATCCGTCATCCCCACCAGAAGGAAAGCTCCTTGAGAGCAAAGGCATCTTACTTATCTTCGTACCCCAGCACACATCACATTGTCTGGCACATAATTAACTGGTTATTTGAACCAACTAAATGCCTCTTCAAAAAATATATAAATGCACATTCCATATGGTACAGTCACAATGTCTCTGTGCTGGTGGCAAGTATGAAATCTGTATAATTTTGTGCTACTTACTCTTGACCCATGGGACAATGGAGGGTCCAATGGGTGCGACTGGATGCCCTGACCCTGTTACATGCTCTCCTTTGTCTCCTAGTTCCACAGACACATGCAAAAACATCACCCACCTAGCTGGGGTATGTTTGTGGTAGAGGAGGGGCTTAGAACAGAGGTTTCTTGGGAGCACATTCTTTGGACTGCATGGGGATCTAGTTCTGTCAAAAAATGAGAGCCTGACTAGATTTCAGTTTACCCCGCTCTCCCTTTAATCAAGCTAGCCTGAAAGCAGGAGGCATCAATCAGTTATATCTGGAGGCCATACTTGTTTTTTTTCTACTCAAAGGGGGCTCTGAGATGCAAAGCCATTTCCCAATAGCAACAATTCAGCACAGGGTAAAGTAAATCTAACAAAGAAGCGACACCCTGTCAGTTGAAATGAAACAGGCTACACCAAATTGTTTCCCTGCTTATCTATTAAAAGATGTGTGTAAGGAAGTGCTTGGTAAATGCTATCATACCAGGCGCTCATCAGATCCTGAAGTAGACATTGTTAGAACTGTTCCTACAACAACTTCAGCTCAGAGAACCCAATAACCAAGCTGGAGAAACACTAGCTTGATTTTTTTTTTTTTTTAAACCTCAACTCCACATTGTAATTACAGCCACCAGAAATATAGTGTCATCTGGTGGTAACTAGTACAATGAATAATCAAGATGAATTATGCCTGTCAGGTCAGCAAAACCAGACTGTTACATTCCCGCTTTCAAAGGATGCAGTAGGTCGCTCTAATGCCCAGTGATTTTGTTTGAGCCAGTAATTCCTGCTGGAAAGTCAATTATCCCAGGAGCCCCCATTGGCTGAAAGACATTTAATGGGGGGATCATTGCTGCTTCTGTTATGTCAGCTGTTTACGGTGGCAGCTCAATTCCCAACCCTCTATAGCCAGAGATCTGAGGCCTACGTTGTTCATAAGATAATTCTTTCTCTATAGGTCACTAAGAGATGAAAACTCCAGTTTTTTTGCTAATTACTGTAACTTGCAGACATGCTGAAGGCTCATTCAGAAACTATTTAACACTCAGTTGGATGGTGAGGACAGAATCCACAAGCTAGAAATCTCAGACAGGGCTCTCTCAGCAGGACAGGAGTGTGAGAACAAGCATGCCAGTGTGAGCACCATGGAACTATGTGTGAAAATAAACACCCAAGTGTGAGCTCAGCTCCAGAGACAGAGAAGAATGTTTTGGTACAGTGGGGGCTGGGGCCCCGCCAGGCCTCCATTCCAGCTCTTCCCAAACTGGAAAGGAATCTGTGCATCGGATATAGCTGAGAAATCTGCTTTGTAAAAGAATTTTAGCCTAAAAGGCTTTCAACTCAGTGACTAGAGGACAGAAACACTGACCAGAAGAGGACAAAAATGAGACACCAAACTCTTTGAGTAATGCCACTATTTAAGCTTTCCATAGAAAGGAATTGTCAGTTACTACTGAAAGAAAATGCAAGGAAAACAGATGACTCAGTGTGGGCATGTTTTCTTTAGTCTAATTCCAAGTCAATGATGGCCCGTTAATTTAAAATATTCAGTTGGGGCTGATGGAAAAATGTCTAATGTGCAGTAATGCCTCTGTCTTGAGGTAGTTAAACTTTGATCCTGCTTCACAGGATTTTCTGGCTGAGGTGAGAGTAATTCCTGAACCCTGTCCACCAGGCAGATTCAACGCTTTTCAGCTCAAGTTCTGGTTATTTGTACCCCTATGTCTTCACTCTTAAAGCATCTATGGGTATCTCCTGTCTCCAGCACACAAAAAGCACTGACATAAATGCTAAAAGACAGACATGGGCTCTCCTAGGACCATCAACCTCATAACTCCTGTCTCCACTCTCCCTCCCTTCCCAATGGCAAGATTATAAGCTTAACCAGTAATTCTCTTGGTTCTCCGATCAACTGCCATAAAAACATGGCTTACTTACACAATTCAAGTTTATGTACAAGAAATTTCTTAGACTATCAATGAGCTATGGGTGTAACAAACTAGAAAGTTACCAACACCAAAATAATTTTTCTAAGATGATGAGTATTGGCTGACAGAGGCTACAGAGGTGGAAGAAAACAGGAAATGGTGGAAGCAGGAGAAGTGTGGAGACACACATGCAAAAAGAGCTCAACCGTTTCGGGTTCACAAGGGATCCACAGAAAGAGCATTTCAGATGAAGGGCTGCTGCATGGAAGTATACCTTGCTGAGGAACAGGGTACCCCATCAGCAGCAGACCACAGTATTAAATAGCCCAGAAATGTGTGTGGGAAGTCAGCAGTAGCCAGAGTGGTCACTTATTGCCATTTACAGCCTCTTCTACTTTAGAACTCTTTAAACATCTTTGATCTCACCAGGAGCTCACAGGAAACTGACAGTTTGCTCCCAAATACCCATCCAACACCAGATTTGGCTTCTACACTCACATTGGCCTATTTTCCCCAAGGAAGTCAGAGTGTTTTGCCTGTAAATCCCTCCAAAATGGTAGTGAAAGAAGGGGGAGGAAGGAAAAGGAATATAGTATTTGTGTGCTTTTTGTGTTTTAAGGGTTGGACCAGGAACCTGAGAAGCTTTTTCTTACTTAATTCTACAATGTATAGGGGATTATTTAAGAGGTGGGGAAAAATTGGCTCAATGCGTTCAAGCAACTAGCCCAAAGCCTCAGAACTTCCAAGTAGCAGCAACAGGATTCACACCTAGGTCTCACTTCATAACATACTGCAGCCTCATGGGTTGAAAGAGTATTAGAACACAGTCTGGTTGGAGAGATCAAGAAGGGAGAAAAAAAGAGGAAAAATGTGGAAATAAAATCCTCTGTCCACAGAATGCCCAAGTCACAGCCTTGGGTGGCTCTCATCAATGAGAGGTTCTTTTAATCCTTGATTCATCTCATTAGTGTCTTTTGGGTATTTCAACCAAACGAAATAACACAACATGTGCTCTGAGAATTATCTGGGGGAAGTGAAATAAGAATTTACCCCTACCTCCAAAACAATCCATCTATCCAGTGTAGGATGAGCTCCTATATTCCCTCAGGGGATAAGAGACAGAGGGGAGGGCAGAGAAGGGGTGAGAGAGGGAAAGGGATGGAGACAAAGAAACTGACAGGCAGACAAGGAGATTATACTTCTGAGGGAACCAGAGAAAAATGGCACCCAGCATCCTGTCAAGTACATATAAGGTTTTAAAAACAACAAACCCTAAATCTAACTAATCTAACTGCTACTCAAAATAAAACAGTGCTTCTAGTCTAACATCTCAATCTTAGAAGAAAATGAAGATTCACTACATTTGAAAAATCTAAAAGTTGCCTGTGGAAGAGAATCTGCTCCCCCACCTCCTATCCCCTAAAGCAAACCGAGGGCTACTGGGCAGAAGTTGCCAGGGGGAAGGTTCCAAGCCTACAGGTGAAGCCTCTTCTTAACAATTAGAACTGCCTAGTAATGGAGTGAGCCTTCTCAGGAGGTGAGCAGCTTCCTGTCTCTAGATGATCATCTGTCTGGGATGTCACAGTGTGGAATCCAACACAAAACGGGGTTGGGCAAGATGATCTCTAGGGGCCCTCTCTGCCCTGAGAAGCAAAGATCTGATGACAAATTTATTCAACACAGATTTCCTGAGAACCCACCTAGGAATAGCACTGTGCAAGCTGCCGAGGAGAGTACCCCATCCTCAAAAATATAGGTCCCACCACTGGAAGTTTTACCATGAGTTAGAAAAACAAGCACACCTATAGCATTTAATAATGCAAAGCAACAAGTATCAAAACAGAAAGTGCCTGAGTGGTGGAAGAAAATGCTGGATGCTCAGAGGTGGAGGTTAAGCTGGCCTTGAAGAATGGGCTGAGGGGAGGTTTATAGTTTAAATGAGTATGGAGTAGGAGATAATTGAGGCATGTTTTGGCAGGGAGGATGTAAGGACAGCAAGTCTGAATAGTTAAGGTGGAAATAGTCTGTGAAATGCCTTGAATACCAGGAGGAAATTTAAACTCTGAACTGTGAACCAGTGGGAAGGCAGAGGATGTTTTCTGAACACAAAAGCAAATTATTAAAATTAATGTTCTGGATGTTTTTAACAACTCCTTAATGTTGAAATAAATATAAAACACACACAAATGCACACAGATACCTAGTTGGCTTTGATCACAAGTTCAAAGCCAACCTCAGCAAAAGCAAGGCACTAAGCAACTCACTCAGTGAGATCCTATCTCTAAATAAAATACAAAGTAGGGCTGGGGATGTGACTCAGTGGTCCAGTGCCCCTGAGTTCAATCCCCAGGACCCCCCCCCCAAAATAAATAAATTATGGCAGTTGGGGGTATAAAACTCAGCAGTAGGACAGCTGCTTAGAACTTGCACAAGGTCCTGGGTTTACTCCCAGCATCACAAAACAAAACACACAAACACACACACACTCACACACACATACACACACAGTGTGTGTGTATCACAAAACCCAACAAAACAAAAATTATGTTTGTGCTATTTTTTAAAAATTTGTTATATTTTTCTAGATTTGACTTTGACTCCTCTGTTAAAACCTACCAATTTTTCTCCCCAGTCTTCAACAAAGATTTGCATTTGAATGTCACTGAAAGAAAGGATGGAATAATTTATAGAAATAACTCCTTCACAATACTTAGTCTCAGATAAGAGACTAGTCTGTTTCTTCATTTAATAAAATGTGTTTTAATCCCTCTGCAGTGATTTACAATGTCAATGTATTGCTTTTATAAACAGCACTGAAGACTTGAGAAAAAGCCAGCGCTGAACTGGGTGGCTGTGCCCACACTGAGAATTTGGGTTTTGAGAGAGAACCAAGAACAAATGACTGTCATAAGAGGCAGCCAAGTCAGGGAATCAATTGGATTTGGGTTAAAGGGATGAAAAAGAGAGAGAAGGGTGACTCTGAATTCCTACAGTGAACAAAACATATTCCTATGCAAACAGAAGCTGGGCAAGGGATCAAGCAGGAAGCCTCAGAGCACTAATGAAAACAGACCACTGCCTAGGGGACGGGGTAACAAAATCCAAGCCAGGAGAAAAACAGGTTAAAGTAGCTAGTAGCAGCAGAAGCAAAGGACTTATTGCCAACCTTCTGTTGTAGAGAATGCAAATTCTCCTGGTCCAAGGCGGCTACCTTGGGCCTTTCTTTTTACTGAGACTCAGGGGTGGAGGGGACCCAGGGGAGGAAGAGATCCAACCAGACCAGGCCTTAAGATCTCAGGAGCCAGCACTGCATTCCTTAGAGCTGTACCTCCCCAGAGACAGGAGCCTGACTTTAAAAGCAATTAAGTATCTAGGCTATTTTAGGATTACTCCTTGACCACCTGGAATATCTTATTAAAGGCACAGCTCAGATGTCCAAAGCAATTTTAGTTCCCATTCCTCACTCCTCCCCAAGGCAAAAGTTAACCCTTTCCTTAGGGTTATGTACAGGGCTAAGCTACCAATTCTTCACTTGGGTTCCCCACACTCTGAAACCTCTAAGAAATAATCCTATCCTTAAACACCACTGAGCACACTGATAACTTAAAATGGAGATTCTTTTTTTTAAAATTTTTTTAAAATATTTATTTTTTTAGTTATCGGCAGACATAACATCTTTGTTTGTATGTGGAGTTGAGGATCGAACCCGGGCCGCATGCATGCCAGGCGAGTGCGCTACCGCTTGAGCCACATTCCCAGCCCTAAAATGGAGATTCTTGAGTGCTCTCTGAAGACAGAGTGATAATGTGTTTCCTTTCTTTGTACTCTCTATAATCTGATAGATATGAAGCCCAAAGCCAAGGATTTAGGTAAATTTCTAGGAAATGAACGTCAAAGTATTCATTAGCAAAATCACTAGACTTCCAAGTGGCTGATCACAGGCTCCCAGATATGAATTTATTGCTCTGAAATACAGACTGTAATAAAGTGTTTGGGCTGAATGTGGAGATGATTGTTAGGGATTAAAAATAAATAAATAAATAAATAAACTACCTTATCTTTTGATAGATCTGTAGCTCTGTAAACACAATATATGTGCTACATTTGTGACTACTTTGGTTGTGACCTGGTTGGTGACATTGTAATATTAATAGTCCAATTTCTAGATTTGGTATGAAGAAAAGAAAAAAACATTCTTTGCCCTCTCACTAGTTTCAACTGATTCCAGGAGGTAATGAGACATGAGGGTAATGGCAGGATTACAGAAGAATCCTAAAGGAGAGGAGAGCCCCAGGAAGCAAAACAGATACTGTTATAAGCAACACTGTTGGACTACAAAACCTTCCTGATAAGATCAGGATTACTGCTCTTAACTAAATCACTCAGGCCTTGGAAGCACTGGAGTTATAATTATCAGATGCACACCTTCCGCTGTCAGGTAACTTTAGGAGGAACCAGAAAGAGCCTGCCTACCTCCTACTAGCAACAGAGATCAATTCAAATTCGGTGGCTTGGAAAAAGAGCTAAGGGACACTTTACTGATGAAGTATGAGAAAGGGGGTAGGGTTGGGGAATGGGGAGTTACCTTCCATTTAGGCACAGAATCACTCTACTAGGCAATCAGACTGCTGAAATGAGGTGTTTTTACAAAAGGAGGGAGAAAAATTAAAATGCAACACTGATGAAGAGGATACCCTGATACCAAGGGGTGAAATGGCCAGACCAAGTTCAAATCTGAGAACCACAGAGTTCTACCTCCTTTTCTCTGTGCCAAGTAAGAGAGCCCCTCATCTAGGTGTCATAGCAGGAAAACAGATCTGAAGAGGTTAGAGAAACTGGCCCCTTGGGGCTGGGAATGTGGCTCAAGCGGTAGCGCGCTCGCCTGGCATGCCTGCGGCCCGGGTTCGATCCTCAGCACCACATACCAACAAAGATGTTGTGTCCGCCGAGAACTAAAAAAAAAAATATTAAAAAAAAAAAAGAGGGCTGGGGATGTGGCTCAAGCGGTAGCGCGCTCGCCTGGCATGCGTGCGACCCGGGTTCGATTCTCAGCACCACATACCAACAAAGATGTTGTGTCCGCCGAGAACTAAAAAATAAATATTAAAAATTCTCTCTCTCTCTCTCTCTCTCTCTCTCCTCTCTCACTCTCTCTTTAAAAAAAAAAAAAAAAAAAAAAAAAAAAGAGAGAGAGAATAAAAAAAAAAAAAAAAGAAACTGGCCCCAATCACTGCTCCACAAATACAAAACTATTTTTCAAGTTATACAATTTAAATGTATAGGAATTTTTTAAATTTTTATTGGAGAACTGAACCCAGAGGTGCATTACCACTGAGCTACATTCCAGCCATTTTTTATTTTGAGACAGGGTCTTGTTAGTTGCTTAGGGCCTTACAAAGTTACTGAGGCTGGCCTCAAACCTGCAATATGCCTGCCTCAGGTTCCCAAGTCACTGGTACTATAGGTGTGTGCCACCATGCCTGGACCAAATACAAACTTTCAGAACTTCCTCTAGGGTACGTACTCAGCCTACACTTCCCTCCCAGGTTATTATGGTGTAAGCATTCCATAGTGTCAGAAACAAAAAGGAAGAAATCAATGAGCAAGCACCAAAGCTGAAGGGCTCAAGGAAGAATTGCACTCCTCAGCTCAGGGCTGAGGAGTGGACTTGGTATCACATAAATACTCCCATCTCAGAAGAGGAGTCCAGGTTGCAAGTCTCCTGCATGTCAGGAACCAGAACTGAAATAACTATACTAAAGTCAGAGGACTTGAAAGACTTATCATTATCACCTCAGAAAAACTGCCCACTAGCCCAGAGAAGCATTAAGGAACTTTGCCATCTACTAGGGGATTTATGGGAAAAAAGTGTCCATAGAAACTCATGCTTTCATTAGGCATAGATGTGGTCTTCAAATTCACATCAGCCAAACCAATGCAACTAGCTAAGCTATATCTGAGCCCCAGAAGAAAGGAAAAATTCCCCTTACAAGTACTTCCACAGAAACAAATCCCCTCTCAAAATGAGAAAAACAAACTACCACAAGATAAAATAATCCATTATACAGGAGACTAATATGGTAAAGGGAGAATGCATCCCAAGAATTAAGAAAAAATAGGGCTGGGGATGTGGCTGCTGAGAACTAAAAAATAAATATTGAAAATTCTCTCTCTCTCTCTCTCTCTCCTCTCTCTTTAAAAAAAAAAAAGAATTAAGAAAAAATAATAGACTAATCTAAAAGCATCTTTCAAACAGTCATATTTACAAGAATGGTCAAACATTGATCCTTGATGAAAGAAGGCAGGATTAAGGACGCATACTTTGTTGCCTTTTGTGTATTTAAAATTTTCACAATAAAAAATTTAGCAAATTTCACAACATAAAGTTTAAAAAGTTAAAAATGCCCAAAGAGCTAAAGAATAGAAATCACAAGAACAGATAAAATTTTAAATACAAAATTTTTTTATAAATAAACACAATAATTGAGATAAAAATTTAAAGACTAGTAAAATAGAGCAGATAGAACTGAAGAGGGAATTAGAAATTGGAAAACTGAATGTGAATGCAGAATGCCATAAAAGACAAAGTTAGTTAAAAAAAAAAAAAAGATATCTAGAAGACTTCATGAGAAGTTTCCACTACTCCTATTAGAACATTGGTCCAAATAATTAAAAAAATAATGGCCAAGTGGGGGATAGAGAGGGAACACTATGACAACACACAAATAAGGTTGAAAGAGCACACAAAGACACAAGTAAAAGAAAATGTTGGTAGAAAAAGAAAAAAAAGCCCCAAGTGGAATAAATAAAGTACAAATCTAGAATATATTTATGAAGGTACAAAACAGCAGTCAAGAAGGGCATGGTGACATGACTGTAATCCCAGAGACTCAGAGGGCGAGGCAGGAAGATGGCATGTTTACTGCACAGGTGACTTTTTTTTTTGGTGGTGCTGGGGATTCAACCCAGGGCCTTGTGCATGCTAGGCAAATACTCTATTAATTGAGCTATATCCCCAGCCCCAAGATGGCATGTTTGAGGCCAGCATCAGCAACTTAGTGGGGCCCTAAGCAATTTAGTGAGACCCTATCTCAAAAACGTAAGTAAATAAAGCTGCAGATGTAGCTCAATGGCAAAATGTCTCTGGGTTTAATATCCAGCACCCTACTTCCCTGGGCAAAAAAGAGTAGTCAACACATGTAGCCTGAGCTAATTGGGAGGCTGAGGTAGGAAGACCGTTATTGCTTAAGACCAGGAGTGGGAGACCAGTTAGGCAACATAGTAAGACCCTATCACAAAACAAAACACAGAGGTGTGGTGGTGCATACCTGTAATCCCAACAATTCGGGAATATGAAGCAGGAGGATTGCAAGTTCCAAGCCAATCTCAGCAACTAGGAAGCCCCTAAGCAACTTAGTGAGACTCTTGTCTCAAAATAAAAAATAAAAAGGGTTGGGGATTTGGCCCAGTCGTTAAGCACCTCTAGTGTTTAATCCCCGGTCCCCAAACAAAAACAAAATAAACACCCCCCCCTCAGTAAAAGAACAAAATCAGAAAGTATAACATCCAAAACAGTAGAAGAGATACTAAATAAACCTCTTAGTCAAATCAATATAAGGCAGAAAAGAAGAAAAGAAAAAGTATGAATAAATCAAAATCCAAAATAAGAGGACAGAAATAGATCATCCAAATGTATCATCAATCCTAATAACCAAATAAATTAAATTAACCTAATAAATACTAGTCAAAAGAAAGCAAGTCTTACACTGGAATATTTTAACTGACCTTTTTTTGAAAATGATCACACAAAGGCAACTTAAAGAAGATTTCAAACAGAAATCAATACACTTGATCCATTAGACATACAAAACACTGCCTTTAACAAATAGCAAATATGCATTCTTTCCAAGTACATATGGATCATTTATTGAACTAATCATACACAAGACCAACACAAAAGATTATCTTAAATTCCAGAGAATCAGAGAAGCATGCCAGTTCTTTAACAATGTAAGTGTGCTATAAATTAATATTAGAAAAAAGAAAAAAAAAGTATTGGAAACCAAAACCACTTCTAAACAACCAACCCAAGGCTTAAAGATGCAATCACAACTGAAATTATAAGGCATTTAATAATAAGCAACAATGAAAGCATTACATATGAAAACTTGTGAGATACCAAGCAAGTGAGATGCAGAGGAAAAACCCAAAGCCTTGTAAAACCCATTTACAAGAATTTCAGAAAATGTACTAATCATCCAACTCAAATGGCTTAAAAATAGAAAGAAATCTCAATATCAAAGGATCATATAAAAATCAACATCCAGGTTATACTGGCACACTATACAGTTTTATACAACGTTACCATGGGGAAAAAAAAGACAAAATGTATAAAAATGATCATTTTTGTATTATTTCTTACTCCATGTGAATCTACAATTATTTCAATAAAATTTCATTTATTTATTTATTTTTTTGATACCAGGGATTGAACTCAGGGGCACTCAACCACTGAGCCACATCCCCAATCCTATTTTGTATTTTATTTAGAGACAGGGTCTCACTGAGTTGCTTAGCACCTCACCATTGCTGAGGCTAGCTTTGAACTCTTGATTCTCTTGTCTCAGCCTCCCAAGTCGCTGGGATTACAGGCATGTACCACCATGCCTGGCTTCAATAAAATTTCAACTAAAGAAAAAAAGAATGTGGTCAAAATCCAAAAAAAAAATAACACCATTTAAGGCTGGTGAGGAAATGGGAAAAGTGGGTACTGGTATATTTACTGCTGATGGGAATGCAAAATTATACAGCCACTTTGAGAATGTGGCTGTTTCTTACAAAGCTGAAAATATCCTTACCATACTATCCAGCAATTGCATTTTTTAGAATTTACTCAAACTGAAACCTATGTCCACAGAGAAATATGCATATGAACATTAATATCAGCTTTATTTATAAATTGCCAAAATTTGGAAGCAAGCAAGACATCCTTCAATAGGTGAGTGGATAAATAAACTATGGTACATCCAGACAAAGGAATATTATTCAGCTGAAATCAGCTATCAAGCCATAAAAAAACATGGAAGAATGTTAAATGCATATTACTAAATGAAAAAAACAAATCTGAAAAGGCTACATACTAAATAATTCCAACCATACAAAATTCTGGAAAGAACAAAACCATGAAGACGGTAGAAGGATCAGTGGTTGTCAGGGATTAGTGGGAAGAGAAGGATAAATAGGTAGAGCACAGAAGATTTTTAGAGAAGTAAAGCTACTCGGTATGACACCATAATGGTGGATACAAATCATCACACACTTGTCAAAATCCACAGATTGTACAATAAGAGTGCACCTTACTGTAAACTATGGACTCTGAATGATAATAATGGATCAATATAGGCTTATCAATTGTAACAAATATACCCTCTGGCACAGCATTTGAAGGTGTGCATGTGTGGAGGAAGTCGGTATATGGGAAACCACTGTACCTTCTGCTCAATTTTGCTATGAACCTAAAAAAATAGTCTTTTTAAAAAAAAAATGAAGCAATTCACATGAAAAAGGACAGTAAATGAAAATGGAAGAAATAAATATTTATTGAATGCTTACAATGTAACATTACTATACAATAATAAGCAAATCAAATGGTGTCATTGTTCTCTTGGAGCTTACTATCTAGTTTAGGAACTAACCAATCAACCACACCAATGTAAAACAATAACATTCAATGACAGCATATAAAGGGAGAACCTGATCTACACTGAAAGTGATGACAATGCCTCTGAGGAAGTGACCAATAAAGGTATTCTAGCATATACAAAAATGAGGGTGATTGAAACACAGTGATAGGTCAAGAGATTGTCAAAGATAAGGCTAGAGAAGTAGGGAGGGCCAGATCATAAAGATTTGGGATTTTAAAATTACAGTGTGGGACATCATACTTGGAGGCCATTAAAGGAGTAACATTTTTTGATTTGTTTTTTAGATCACTCTAGTTATTGTGTACAGAATGGATTAGAATCAGGGGACACAGAAACCTGCTGAGAGCTGCAACAGTAGGAAAGTGGCTTGGATTGGGTAGGTTATGCTGGAGAAGAAAAGAAGTAGCAAGATTCTAGATATCCAGATAATTGATGGTGATGACCAAACACAAGGAGTGACAAAGTAGGAGATAAGAGTCAACTCCAAGGTTTTTGGTATACTTGACTAAATGAATAAAAATGCCATTTACTGAGAAGGAAAATAAAAAAGGAAATAATGTGGAGGAGGTTAGAAATCAAGAGTTTAGTTTTACAAGCATTAAACTTAAGATGTAAGTAAAATATCTAAATGGAAATGCCAAGCGGGTAGCTGGGAATATATGCACTGAGCTCAAACTAGAAATGTGAGCCAAAAATTATATATTGGAGTCACTGACTTGTAGACGGTATTTAAAGCCACATAAGTAAAAGATGCAGGGCATACAGAGAAGAGTACTTAGTCTTGAGCTCTGGGGAACTTAAGTTTTAGAGGCCAGATAGAAGAGAAAGCATAAGAGATAAGTAAAATAAGCAGAAAGAAGCCAACGTTTCAAAGAGGAAGTGGTCTACTCTATTCAACATGTGGAGAAATCAAAAGAATAATATGGGGGCTGGGGATGTGGCTCAAGCGGTGGCGTGCTCGCCTGGCATGCGTGCGGCCCGGGTTCGATCCTCAGCATCACATACCAACAAAGATGTTGTGTCCGCCGAGAACTAAAAAATAAATAATAAAAATTCTCTCTCTCTCTCTCTCCTCTCTCACTCTCTCTTAAAAAAAAAAAAAGAATAATATGGGCAGTCTTGGCAAGCAACATGATGGTCATTAGAAACCCGAACAATTTAAGGGATAGGATCCAGATTGAGTATGCCGAGGAGTGAGCAGGAGGTGACAAAATAGAACTGTGGAATACAAACAATTCTTTGGAGAAGCTTTGATGCGGGGAAGGGGGAGGTAGCAATACAGAAAAACCTGAGGGAGAGGTGTAGAAGAAAAATTCTTTAAACCTGATCTCTCATTTCCTTTATAGTAACTGAATGAGGGAGATTTTAAGACTAAAGAAGAATTTAATTTTTTTTTTTTTTTTTAGTTTGGGAGCTAGATAATTGTTAATGTGGAGAAGGCGCCAGAAGAGCATGAGTCCAAAGGTCAGGAAATGGAGAGGTTCACTGATGAACAAGTCCCTGAAAATCTACGAGAGGATGAGCTCTAGGACATGCATGGAGGGATTAGTCTCTGGAAAGAGGGAGAAGAACTGAGTTTTAGTCAGTGATCATGTACTTATAAGGATTTAATATCTATAAAGCTTACTTCTACCTAAAGAAAAAATATGCATGTATCCCTATTCTTTTTTTTAACTTTTTTTTTAAATTTATTTTTTAGTTTGTAGTTGGACAACATCTTTATTTCACTTGTTTATTTTTTTTTTGTATGTGGTGCTGAGGATTGAACCCAGGGTTTTGCACGTGCAAGGGGAGCGCTCTAGCGCTGAGCCACAAACCCCAGGCCCCCTATTCTAATATGGAAAGCAGCATCTTCAAAAGTGCAATCCTGAAAGGTTTCATAGAACTCTAGAACACTTGAGTTTGGCCACAACTCCAGAAAACTTACAGAAGGAGTTGTTTTAGAGTACCGTCTAGGATTTGTGGAGCATCTTATCTACAAAGGTTATAAAAACTAAAAAAATATAGCTTTAAAAAGTATTTACACATTAATGACAATTCAACCTGATCTTTATTGTATAGTGTATACATTTTACAAAAATATTTCAAACCATTTTTCTTCCATGTTTGTAATATCTTAAAATAGATTCCTGAGGATGGTAGGAGAGAATTATCATCCTCTGGAATAAATGGATGCACAGGTTGAAAGAGGAAGGTTAGAAGGTTAGGACCTTTGTCCAAAGTACTTGTCCAGCAATCAAGTGGTAGAGCTAATATCTAAATCTACCTTCTGTTTCTCTCAAACCAATTTTGAGTCAATTATTAAATCTGTTACTAAGTAACAAGTTTGCCAAGTAACTGTGCCTTAATCTTTTGGGGTTAATGACTAGAAGGACAACCAAGCTCTCTCACAAATCACCACAATAATGGAATGCTGGGCTGGAAGAACCCTGCTTAGAGCCAAGTAAGAGATCTCAAGTTCTAGGTCCTAGGCCTCTCCCAGGTGGTAGTCTGTTCACTCAGATGACTTCAGGAGACACCTAACTCAACACATACATTGAAAAATAGAGGAAAAAAAAAATCAAGGATGCTAAAGCCCTCAGTTACTAAGACTGAAGCACAAAGGAGCTAAGTCTAGAGCATTGTCTATGAAAAGCATAGCATACAATTTTCTTTCCAGTGACACAATACAGACAAGAATTTCTCAACCTAGATGTTTTGTACTGGGTAATTCTTTTCTTTGTTGTGGGGAACTGTCCTGTGTGCTGTATCTCTGGCCTCTATCCACTAGATGCTAGTAGCACATCTGCCAACACCCCTGTCACAGAAACCAAAAATGTCTCCTGACATTTTCAAATGTATCCTGGGGGAAGAAAGGGAGGGCCACCTCCAAATGAGAACTACTGATCTAGACAGACTCTACTGTGATTATAGAAGCCAAGGGCATGTAAGACAGCCTTACAAAGAATGAGGAAAGTCTACAATTTTTTTTAAAGGCAATATTTTACACAATTTTTACAAAAAGTCCCAGATATTCTAGTCATGCAGTATGTACCAAGAAAAGGAGGCCTAGCCCAAAGACCCACATTTTATTTACAGGAATAGATTCTGGAAAACCAGACAGTCACAACATTTAGGAGAAAAAGGCAGACACATCTTTGTCCACTAACTGCTCAGCAGGAAGTCATCTCTCACAGTAAAACAAGACTGATTTTGAAGTAGTTAATAAAATTTTTATTTTTAGAGAAAATCAATTATTTTGGGGGAAAACAGACAAAATTTCCTCGTCATTTTCCCTGTCTCCCAGTGCCCATCTAACATGGTTCTTTGAGTCTGCCATGAAGCTTCCTCTGCTTCAGTCCTGCAGAGATGCTGCTCCAATGAATTCAAAGAAAGCCTACACAGCTGTCATGAGTGGAGAGTGTGCCAAACAACTTCCACGTGTTCAGAATTGGCAATACCTTCTCCTCATTAATGCATGTGATTAGCAAGCTTTAGGAAGTGTTAGGAATTCTTTAATTGCAAGTTTTCTGAAATTAGACTCTTGATCCTAGAAGGCAACTGAGGCAAAACCTTGTAAAATATCCAAGAAGAGGAGAAGGAGAGGGCCTACATTATTGAGTAACGACTTGTAGTGTTTTGCACTGAGTTATGCAAAGTCACACACAATAACCAAAGTGACTGCCAAAGTATGCAGAAATCCAGACATATATACTCTGGCTCCCACAGGCCATCAAGTCATCGCTCATCTTCCTATTTTGTGGAAAGAAGTCTATGCTTTTCTGGAAACTAACAGGCTAACAGACAAAGACTTTTCTGGAAACTAACAGGCTCAAGACAGACAAAGACTGTATTGCCTGAACGACCTCTATCCAGGACAACAGAAGACCACCCCTAAAAGGCCAACAACAGCCCTCTCTCCATTGGCTATGTGATTTCCTCTGAGAGATGAAACACTCAGTTCTTTGTTGTCTTGTTTTACAATTATTTACTCTGCCCATAGAAATCTGACGGGTTTTAAGATGTTGGGCTAGGTGGTATTATTCATTTTCCACATCGCTCTTGTGTCAGAATACTATATTCATAATGATCTAGATCTTCAGAAACAAACATTTTCTAAGAGTTTATTCAATTCAAAGAGAATTCATAAAATAGTTTTGACTTTACATATTCTAAGAAAGGGATTTCAGAAACAATGGATAATCTATGGCACCCTTAAGTTTTTTAGTTTTGCTCTTTGCTTGGCAGCTACCTCTCCTACTCTCAACACCCCCTTCCCACACCCACACCCATACCCACACCCACACCCACATTCACCAAAGCTTCCAAAATAGAGTAATCTTGTTGATTTGCCAAGCTATGCTATGATGTTAATTTAAGGGTGGGGGGAAACAACACTTAACTTTTTTACTTTAGTGAGTGAAACAAAACTAATACCTACATCATAGCCAGATGTGGTCATGCATGCCTGAAATCCCTATGACTCTGAAGGCCGAGGCAGAAGGACCTCAAGTTAGAGTCCAGCCTAGGCAACTAAGCAAGACCCTGTCTCAAAATAAAAAGGGCTGGAGAATGTAGCTTAGAGGTAAAGTGCTTCTGAGGTCAATCCCCTGTACTGCAACAAATAAACATCTATCTATTAGAAATATCTACACCATAGCACAGACTGGAGATTTGGCTTTAGCTGATCCTGGACAATGTAATTTACTCCAATCCACCTTGAGGTTTCCCAGTACCATCACACCAGCTCCCTGGAAAGACATGACTTACCTCAGGGAGCACAGCCCTGGCACAAAGAAGCCTTCTGTACAAGTTTGTTGTTTAAAAGAACAAAATGGACACTGTAACACATAAAGCCTTTCAATTGCTGGAGCAAGGGCAGCCCTATTTATGCTCTCTAGAAGTTAATTACATTAAAAAAAAAAAAAGACTAAACAATAAACAGCTAGTCTCATGGTTTCCACGATTTCTATAGGACCTACTCAAGGATAGATTTTTAGTCTTCCTTATAAAACACAACAAAAAAATCTTAATCCCCAAGCACATTACTTCTTTAAAAGCAAGTTTAGGGCTGGGATTGTGGCTCAGTGGTAGAGCCTCATCTAGTATGTACAAGGCCCTGGGTTCGATCCTCAACACCACATAAAAATAAATAAACCAAATATTGTGCCCAACTACTTCTAAAAAGTAAATAAATAAATAAAACACTTAAACACACACACACACACACACACACACACACACACACACACATATATACAAGTTTTAGACAAAGAATACAAACCAAACCCATTTTGAAAAAATAAAATCCATAAGAGGAATAGGAGATGCTCATCTAAGATTTTAAGTCACTGTCCACTCAATGCCCCCCTGACCCAGTTCCTGATTTTCAAGTTCAGGGGGCAGGGATTAGGCCTCAGCTACTCCAACATTTATAAAAACATTTTGGCAGGTGCTCTGCCAGGCAGTCTATAATTAGTGAGTGTGCTTCAGACACCTAAATGAACTCAAAGGGTGTCAAATGCCAACAGCCAGCCCCCAAGAGTGCTGAGTTCTATAGCTGCGCAGTGGCTGCTGTCCAGGACTTGAGGCAGGCTGCCTTGCCATGGCACACACGTGTGCACACACACAAGCCAGTTCTGAAGAGTCGCTTTTTTCAAAGCTCTAATGGCTTGACCTCAACACCTGCTGCACTTCCTGAAGACAGACAGGCTCTGGAGCTCCACTTGTTCCTCGCACGCGGCTGCACTTTCTAGGAACGACCGCACACAAGCAGAGGCTGGCCAGCTGCCAAGGCGGGGGCAGCCCAGCCGCCTAGAGCCTGAACTTTCCCAGCGCTGTCAGGGCGGGATCCTATGAGCTGACTCAGCGGCCAGCATGGAACTCTGCCAACCGTACAGCAGTGCGGGGCTGCCGGCAACTCACAGATGTTTTGCTAAAGCAAAGCAATCAGCCAGGAGGCGGGTCTGGGCTGGCAGCCAGGGTGCTGCTGTCGTGGAAGTTGGGATTCTGATTCTAGTCCTAGCTCTACTGCTATCTCCCTGGGTCATGTGAGGGAAACCCTTTGTACATCTTAGTACTTTACTTTCTCTGGTTCAGAGGCCTGTCAGTGTAGATGCAGGAAGAAGATGGCACTGTTTGCATAAGACAGCTTCTGGAGCATTACTAGCCACCATGTGCTTGGCACTGCACAGATATTCACATGGACTAGCTCATTAATCCTCAAAGTATCCTTGCGAGGCACCTTCATTACTTTTATTCCACAGATGATAAGACACAGGCTTAGAGCAATTCAAGTGTGGCTACCAAAAGACCACAGAGGAAGATACAGGAAAAAAATAGGATTTGAGCCTATTTCTCATTCTATAATCTACTGCACACTGTTGTTGTAAAACTTAGGTCAACTGCACAGGGCTCCTTGATCCAAAGATGCTTGATTTTTCAGGTTCCAAAGGACCTTTCTTACATTTCTCAGTTGTTCTGTGTTAACCCATGGCTCTTCACAAATAATTTCTAAACAGCACCATTTGGAACACATGACAAGCATGTGGACATTCTATATTCTGAGTATCCAGGTACTAATGGCTTTATCATGAACTCCCAACCTAAACCATCTCATTGTTTGAGTGAGAATATACATTGTACACCATAAAGAAAAAAAATTAAAATTAAAATTAAAAGACTTGGAATAAGAATACAAATTCCGTAGGCTCTACTCTCCAAGATAATTTATTAGGACTCCAGTCTGTCTTTTAAAAAAGTTTCCCAACCGATTCTGACATTTAGAAGTCATTTCAGCCATGTTTAGAAGTTTTCCTTGGCTATAAAGGGAATTTTGAGGTCCACCCTTCTCTCTTTCTAAGCAGATGTTATAAGGGTGAAATGAAATCATGTCTATAAGCCTCTTTACTAGGAAACATACACAGTACAAGAGCTTCTTGTCGGCTCTGTTCAAATCTCCCTTAAAGAGTATGATCCTGGGTTAGCCTGGAAATAAGAAGTTCTTGGGCAAGATTGTTCTTTTACGTTATTATTGGAAAAACTCCAGTGTCATGCATCTCACATTTTTAGATGCATCCTCAACACATCAACACAGTTGCAATCTCATTCTTCCTTTAAAAAAAAAAAAAAAAAGATTATACTGATATTCTTTCGGGTCAAACTTGGAACAATCTACATCGAGTTACTGATACATTCTATTGGTTTAATCAAGAAAGCAAATGTTAATTTCTGTGTGTAGGGTGGGTGGTGGTGGTGTTGGTGATTAAACCTGGAGCCTCAGGCATACTAAATACATTACCACTAAGCTATACCCCAAGCCCAAGAAAACAAATATTAAGTGAAAAAAAAAAGTTCAAAGTCTGTTTATGGTGTGGTTCAGTGAAGTGGGGTGAGCAGACCCAGATTGGTGTAGCACCAGACCATCCAATACTCTTTCTAGCTAGCCTTTAGGAAGAATAAATGGCCTCCTATAGCGGAAAGACTGACCTGCTTAAGCTGCTCATCCAGATTCCAGCTTGGCTGTCCAGTTGTGGAGACAGAAGGTGGGGCCTTGGTAGCATCTTTGGTATGGTCTTCTTTAGCTTGTTGTCCGTGTGGTGGGAGCCCTGGTGCTGGAAGCAGACTGGACATGGATGCTACTCTGGGGTCTTGGCGAGTTGCTTTCTGCACATGAAAATATTTGGAAGCAGCCTGGGCCCCCTTTTCAGCCACCTCTGCAACATCCTCATCCTCATCCTCATCTTCTAAACCACCTTCTTCTTCCTCAGGCTCTGAGTTCACGTTGCTCCGTTCAAAAACTCGGGCCACTGGTGTGGCTGGTGGAACTCTGGCTAAGGGACCCAGAGCAGGGCTGCCAGAAGGTCTCCCAGGTGTGGCAGAAAGATGAGTTGGCTGTGTAACTAGTTTTTGGGCATACAGGAACTGGGCTTCTCTCATCTGCTGTCCCTGTTTCTCTCTGGCATCCATTTGCAAAGGAGCTAGATGTGGCTGCTTCTGCTGCTGCTGCTGCTGCTGCTGCTGCTGCTGCTGCAGTGGCTCCATTACTGCTTCAAGCTTCGACCACAGATTGGCATGGCTCTAAACCCAAGCATAGCCCAGCAGGCACACTGGGTTTATACTTTATGTGATTAACCAAAACCACAGAGGAGGGGGGGAAAAAAAAAAACCTATGTAAAACAGATATAAAAGGCTTTCTTTCCTCCAATAAAGAGCCATAAGTTCTGAATACTAAACATAAACTTAGTGCTTCTAAACCTGATTTTCAATGAGTATTTGGGTTTTGAGGGGTGGGTAGGGAAAGGTGTGAAGAGGAACAGGATCTAAGAGGGGAAATGGAGTGAATTTTAATAGTGGTATACTATTGAGGGTTTTATTTTTATTTAAAAAAATGGTTTTGTAGTTGTAGATGGACAAAATGCCTTTATTTCTATTGTTTATTTTTATGTGGTGCTGAGGATAGAACCTAGTGCCTCACGCATGCTAGGCAAGTGCTCTACCATTGAACTACAGCCCCAGACCTTACTGGGGAGTTTAAAAGAAGCAATTCAGATGATATTTAAGCTGCTAGCATCTGTGTTCTGATCTCTCTCCCTCTACATTCTCAAACATTAATCTGTTTATTACTGAAAAGGTAAATGGGTTTGTACTAAACAGGAATATGAAAACCACAATAATAGAGGGGAAAAAAGAAGGCCTGCTAGCAAAAGAGAGACTATTGCTTATATTCCCAGGCCCACTGAAGAAAGATATTACCATTCA
The DNA here is from genome assembly GCF_045843805.1 of Urocitellus parryii. Lineage (NCBI taxonomy): Eukaryota > Metazoa > Chordata > Mammalia > Rodentia > Sciuridae > Urocitellus > Urocitellus parryii. The sequence goes on along the minus strand of NC_135536.1, from coordinate 117,670,867 downwards.
AGTTGACACAAGCAGACAGAATGCATCCTCTTAAAAGAAGAAGCAAAACCAAGCAAACTGCTCTTGGGTTTTAAACTTTGCAAATTTCCCAGATCAAATTGCCAGCCTGCTTGCTGAGTGTACTGAGGCAGGCAAACTGGACATTATAGCCTCAGAAAGAATCCAATTTCAACAACATGAAAGAAAGAAACATGCAAGGAGGCAAGAGTCTCAAATTGCAATCCTTGCTCAAAAACAAACAGGGAGAATTCCTCTGGAGATTTTAAAGTTAATTAATTTGAAACAGGTATCAATATTATCTAAACAAGGTAATGCGGCTTCTTTTTTATAAATGGCCAAGTAAATCTCCTCACATCCCCTTTCTTTATGGTTAATTTCTATTATGATATTTATTCTACCACGAATACAAAAAGAAAAGGCTCTCAGGCCAAAAGCATTGTGGGGGCAGGTTTATCTGCATTCTTACCAGTCTCCAAACATACCCCTTTCACACCCTTTCCACCTCTACCCCCACCCTCCTCTCCAGACTCTTCACTTGAGTTGTTTTCTCAGCAAGTCTCTATAACTGAATTACTATGCAGGAGCAAATTTTAGGGTGAACAGGACTTGCAGCATGGTGTACAATTTTGTCATCACATGAAAGAAGCTGCACTGTACAGGTTGGGACTTGATGCTTGCATTGTTTCAGTGTTTTGGGATTGAGTTTGAAAGACACACACAAAAAAAAAGAAAAGTAAATGTCTTTAGCATATTTAAAAATTCACAGGGAAGTAACTGCATCTCTAGCAATAAAAAATGGTTTGAATTAAGTTTTTTAAATAGGTTGAGTAAAAAAAGTACAAACTTTAAACCTAGGCAAAAAAGCAGAGATTAAAAATTCTCATTTTCTCTGCATCTTAGAAGCACAGGTTGTGCTTTGTGTAGTCTGTAAGATTCAAATTCCAATTTGCCCCTCACTGTCTCTACTTCCTCTCCTGGCACTTTTAGAAAGTGTGAGTTTGAGATATGTCCAAAACAATACTTTCATTCCACTTTAGCTCTTCTTAGAGTATCAAAAGGAATGAAAAAATTTAAACCCACAATAAATCCAATTAGCAAAATGTTTATTTATTTATTTTTCCCTATACTGGGCATTGAACCTAGGACCTTGCACACACTAGACACTGAGCTACATCCCTAGCCCAAAAATGTTCATTTAAAGTTTAAAAAAAAAAAAAAACTTGGGTCAAAGAAAATTAAAGAATAAAGTAAATGATTTGGTAGTCATTAAAACATGTCCTGTAATCATTACAATCAGTCACAATCGAAATAATTTTTCAACCAAGTCCTGTCAGTCACTGAACAACTGCTTCTTGTCTTGTGGCACCATGTTCTCTACGCTGTCCCCAGCAGAGGGGGAGGTGTCCCACAGCTACTTCAGTAAGTCTGAGATGACTCAGTTCTACAACTCAATATACACATTCTCCCCGCCAAGAGCCCATCTTCCCCCAGCCCCTAAGTAGCCAGTGATCCAAACAATACCACCTGCCTACATTTGGAGAACTTAGTCTCAGAAATCTAAACCACTCCATCCCCTCACACAGGTCCTCCCCTATTTCCCCTAAAGTTCAGGGACCACTAAGCCAGGCAAAACCTACAGCTTGCGCCTTTGAGTCTGGCCTTGCTGACCATTCCTTTACCTTCGCTGCCAGACCCACTAGCCCCGGGCCCCTCCAATCTCCCCTCCCAGGTCACTCCAATGGCCCCCTCCCATTCTTTGTCCCCCCACCCCACCCAGCCCTATCACTTTTACCTCTACTAAGCTCTCTCAGCCAATTCATTGGTTCTTCTCGGATCGCCCCGACCCCACCTATCTTCGCCCTCTCGGTTCCCAGGGGCCCCCTTACCCTTTTCTTTCCCTTTATCTTAAATCACGCCTATGGGCACAGGATGCCCCGGGGCTCCTCCCCAGGGCTCTCACTTTTCCTCAGCGGTCCCCGCGCTCCGACGGCCCGCGCCTTCGTGTCTCCCCTACACACCTGCCTCCCCTCCCACCTCGGTCACCTCCACCTGCCACAGCCCCCATGCCCGCGGCGGCTAAAAGAACTAGGACCCGCTCAGCGTACCTGTGCGGGGCGCTCCCAGTCCGCCGCGGCAAAGGAGCCGCTCAATGCCCAGCGCGGCAGCTGCGTCTCCTACTCTCCGCAGCCGGGGGCCACAGCCGGGGCGGGGCCCGCACCGGAAGCGGCGCCGCGGGGCCGGGCAGCCGGCCGGGGGGCGGGGGAGGGGCGGGGAAGGGTGGGGCCCACGGGCTGGGGCGGGGCTTGAGGCCGGAAGCGGCTAAAAAGGGAACGAGGAGGGGGTATGGGGCGAAGCGGAAGTGACTCTAGGGACAGCTCGGCCCGCCTGTGTTGTGAGGGGAAGCAAGTTGAAGCGGGCGGAAGCTTCAGCCAATAGGAAAGCACTGACATAGAAGAGTTCCGGTGGGAGACTTCCGCGGGGAGTTGAAAAGAGCCAGGCTTTACCTAGTGTTTCTTGGGTGTTTTCTGGGTGCGGAGGTTGGTATGGTCCGAGCGATAGGTTGAGAGAAAGTCTAGTAAAAACAAAGAGGCTTCGGAGTTTTCTTTTGCTTAGGTCCCCTCCCAGTCTCCTATCCTCAAATTGGTGGTTCTTAGTCATTTCCGTTCTTAGATCGAATGATTCTGTCTTGGTCTGAGACCTGTCTCCTGAAAATGCTACATCCCCTGGAACCCTCTCACATGGATTAGTATTCTCACCAGATTTCAAAAAGTGGAGGCTGTGTGCCGAATACCCTTGCTTCTCCGATGCTGCTTCTTAAGAATTGCTGTTCCTTTACCCACCTCTGTAATGAACATTTGTCATTTTGCGCATGGAGCTCCCTATATTATTTTTTCCTCTATGATCATCTTCCTTGATCGTTTCAGAGTCTAGGTGGACAACCCATTCAACATCTAGCCTTATCTCTAGCAACACATCAGCTCCTAATCCTAAATCTTGTCACAAGAAACACGGTGTCGTCATGAATCAGTAATTTGAACATACCTTTACCCAACCACAGCCTGTTACCCTCTCAACTGCTCAAGAATTTTAGATAACTGTTCTTTCGGCTTATCAGAACCTCTAATCTGATGAAAGCCTCTACTTTATCTCTTAGCCATTAACTCCCTCCAGTCTTCACTTTCCTCCTTAACCATAGATTCAATGATAAGTAATTACAATACTGCTCTACTCTCAGTCCTGGTTTAACACTCCCAGTATTCCAAGACCTCCATCCTGAATGGGTCTACGTACTTCTCCATGCTTGTACTTTGTCGTGGAAAATTGTCCTGTTTCATAGATTGACATAATTAAATTAATTATACTCTTTCATCATTCTGAACTGACTGGAAACTTCGTTATATTCATCTAGTCAACTTGCTGTCTACTATCTCTAAAAATCTCTAACGCTACACTTCCCCTACCACTTCCCCTGATTACTTTACCATAAAGTAATAAAATGTAGAATGCCCTGAAATTTTGTTGTGATTCTGTCTTTCCCTCCTATACAATTAGCAATATTAATTGAACTCTTAGTATATGCCACCTCGGAATCATCTCAGTGCTTATTGAGCACTGGACAAAGCAAATTTCTTGTCCTCCAGGATCTTTACTAAGTCAGAGATACAGAAAAACAAAAACATAGTCTCACAAACTTACATAAATACAGTTATCTAGACAGAAGTGCCAAAAACATATAAAGGAGAAAAGACAGCCTCTTCAACAAATGGTGCTGGGAAAACTGGAAATCCATATGCAGCAAAATGAAATTAAGCCACTCTTACCATGCACAAAACTCAAAGTGGATCAAGGACCTAGGAATTAGACCAGAGACCCTGTGCCTAATAGAAGAAAAAGTAGGCCCAATTCTTCATCATGTCATATTAAGCCCCAGCTTCCTTAACAAGACTTCTAAAGTGTAAGAAATAAAATCAAGAATCAATAAGTGGGATGGATTCAAACTAAAAAGCTTATTCTCAGCAAAAGAAACAATAACATAAAGAGAAAGCCTACAGAATGGGAGCAAATTTTACCACTTGCACATCAGATAGAGCATTAATCTCCAAGTTATATAAAGAACTAAAAAAAGGCTGGGGATGTGGCTCAAGCATAGCCTCTCCTGGCATATGTGCGGCCTGGGTTCGATCCTCAGCACCACATACAAACAAAGATGTTGTGTCTGCTGAAAACTAAAAAGTAAATATTAAAAAAAAATTCTCTCTCTCTCTCCTCTCTCTCTCTCTTTTTTTTTAAAAGAACTAAAAAAACTTAACACCAAAAAAACAAATAACCCACATGGTACAGTGATGCATGCCTGTAATCCCAGCAGATCAGGAGACTGAGGCAGGAGCATTGCAAGTTCAAAGCCAGCCTCAGCAATGGTGAGGTGTTAAGCAACTCGGGAGACCCTGTCTCTAAATAAAATACAAAATAGGGTGGGGATGTGGCTCAGTGGTCCAGTGCCCCTTAGTTCAATCCCTGGTACCCCCCCCCCCGCAAAAAAATAAGAAACAAAGAAAAAAACCAAATAACCCAATCAATAAATGGGCTAAGGAACTGAACAAACACTTAACAGAAGAAGAAACTCAATCAACAAATATATGAAAAAATGTTCAAATTCTCTAGTAATTAGAGAAATGCAAATCAAAACTAAGATTTCATCTCATTCCAGTCAGAATGTCAATTATCAAGAATACAGGCTATAATAAGTGTTGGCAAAGATGTGGAGGAAAAAGCACACTCTTTACATTGCTGGTAGGACTGCAAATTGGTGCAACCAATCTGGAAAGTAGTATGGAGATTCCTTAGAAAACTTGAAATGGAACCACCATTTGATCCAGCTATCCCATTCTTGGGTCTATACCCAAAGGACTTAAAATCAGCATACTGCAGTGATACAGCCATATCAATGTTTGTAGCAGCACAATTCACAATAGCTAAAATGTGGAAGCAACCTAGATGCCCTTCAAATGGATAAAGAAACTATAGCACATATACACAATGGAATATTACTCAGCACTAAAAAAGAATAAAATCATGGCATTTGTGGATAAGTGAATGGAGTTGGAGACTATCATGCTAAGCAAAGTAAGCCAATCCCAAAGAACCAAAGGACCAATGTTTTCTCTGATAAGTGGATGCATAATGAAGGTGAGCAAGGGAGGAATGGAGGAACTTTGGATAGGGCAAAGGGTAGGGAGGGGAAGGGAGGGGGCATGGGGTAGGAAAGATGGTGGAATAAGATGGATGTTATTACCCTAGGTACATGTATGATGACTTGAATGGTGTGAGTCTACTTTGTGTACAACCAGAGAAATGAAGAATTGTGCTCCATTTGTGTATAAGGAATCAAAATGCATTCTGCTGTCGTATATAACTAATTAAAACAAAAAAATTAATTAAAAATGTTTTATCAAGAATATGTGATAAAAAGAATAAAGCAGGGAAGGTATTAGATAGTAGTGTCAGGTAGCGTCTATTTTAAATGGTAGAAAAGAACACACTGATAAAAATGACTTAAGCAGAAACTGGAATTGACTTGATAGAGGTGAAACATGTGTACATCTAGAGAAAGAGTATCCCAGTATAGGAGACAGCAAATTTGAATATTCTGAGGCAGAAACATGCTTAATATGCTATAGAAATAGACCCCTATGTTTGGTGCTGAATGAGTGAGGGGTAGAGTGGTAGGAAATAAGATCTGAGAGATAGCCAGAGCCAATCATGCAGGGCTTTGTAGGACATGGCAACAACTTTGCCTGTCACCACGGAAACCACTGGAGATTTTCAAGCAGAAGAATGATTTGATCAAATTAAAGTGTCTAAAAGGACCATTCTAGCTCAGGGTATAACAGACTATGAGGATAGAGGGGTCAAAGTAGAAGCATTAATCCTGACAGAAGATGGTGGTGGCCTGAACTAGATGATGGCAGTGGAGGTGGTGAAAGGTGGTCAGATTGAAAGTGGAGCTACCAAGAGTTGCTGATGGACTGGTTGTATAGGTTAGAAGAAAGAATCAAGGAAGATATCAAGGTTTTTGGCCCAAGTAACTGGTAGAATAATGGTGTCACTGACCAGGGGGATACTATTAGAAACCAATCAGTTGACTATTTCTTGGCAATAAAGAGGAATGCAGAATTGATTATAGCATCATGGTAAAGATATTTTGAGCTGGGCACAGTGGCACATACCTGCAATCCTAGTGACTTAGGAGGCTGAGACAAGAGGATTGAAAGTTCAAGACCAGCCTCAGTGATTTGGACCCTGATTCTAAATAACTAAAGGGCTGGGAATATAGGTCAGTGGTAGAGCACTTGCATAGCATGCACAAGGTTCAATCCCCAGCCCTGCAAATAAATACACAAATACATAACATACACTTTTCGGAATGAAACAAGTCAGTCTAAAAAATGACATTCTTGAAATTTTTTTTCTTTTGGTACTGGGAATTGAACCCAGGGGGCACTTTACCACTGAGCTGTATTCCCAGCCCTTTTTAATTTGAGACAAGATAATAATAAGTCTCTAAGTGCCTTGCTAAATTGTTGAGGCTGACCTGAAACTTGCAATCTTCCTGCCTCAGCCTCCCAAGACACTGGGCTTATAGGCATGCACCACCACACTCAGCTACATTTTCTTTTTCTGTGCTGGGGATTGGACCCAGGAGCACTCAATCACTGAGCCATATCCCCAGCCCCATTTTGTATTTTATTTAGTGACAGGGTCTCACTGAGATAAGTAAAATTCCATTGTGTATATATATACCACAGTTTCTTTATGCATTCATCTATTGAAGGCATCTAGGTTGGTTCCACAGTTTAGCTATTGTGAATTGTGCTGCTATAAACATTGATGTGGCTGCATCACTGTAGTATGCTGGGCTAGGCCACTGCACCCGGTCCAGTTATTCTTGAAAGCATTAATGGGGCATAAGTCAAGTGATTCTCAGCAGCTAGAAGGGGATGAAGGGGTGCTTTTAAAGGGATAGTAAAAAGGAGGGTTTGGCAATCATGGAATTTTTCTGAATGCTGATTGTGGTGGTAGTTACATGACTCTATACATGTTTTAAAATCCATTGGATTATATATAAGAAAAATAAAGTTAATTTTATTGTATGAAGTGTTTTTTCTTAAAAGCCAACCTTTCACACACGATCGTTTCCCTTTCCAATTTTCTGGGATCTCCCTTTGGTCTCTTGAATTTGGATCCTCCCATAAATTTCAAGCAAACTTGTTTCACTCATTGCCTTAATCTGTTTTGTAATGCTATAACAAAGCCTGAGGCTGAATAATTTCTTTTAAAAAATTAGTTCTGGAGGCTGGGAAGTCCAATATTGAGGTGCCCCATTTGAAGAGAACCTTGATTGCTGTGTTATCTCAGTGGAAAGCTGGAGGGTAAGAGAGGACCAAACTTAACTTTTATAACAAGTCTCTCTTGAGATAACTTCCACTCCTGCAATAATATTAATTCTTTAGTGCTGGGAAAATTGGAAATCCAAACATAACAAAATGAAATTAAACCCCTATCTCTCATCCTGTGCGAAATTCAACTCAAAGTGGATCAAACACTTAGGCACTAGAACAGAGACCCTGTTCCTAATAAAAGAGAGAGAAGGCCCAAATTTCACCATGTTGGTTTAGGATCTGACTTCCTTAACAAAACTTCTAAAGCATGAGAAGTAAAATCGAGAATCAATAAATAGGATGGATTCAAACTGAAAAGCTTCTTCTCAGCAAAGGAAACAATAATGTGAAGAGAGAGCCTACAGAATGGGAGAGAATCTTTGTCACCTGCACCTCAGGTACAGAATTAATTTCTAGGATACATAAAGAACTCAAAAAAACTTAACACCAAAAAACAAACAAACAAACAAACAAAAAACACAACAACAACTAACCCAATCAATAAATAGGTTAAGGAACTGAACAGACACTTCACAGAAGGAACACAATCAATCAGCAAATATATGAAAAAGTGTTCAACATCTCTAGCAATCAGAGAAACGCAAATCAAAACTACTCTTAAGATTTCATCTCACTCTAGTCAGAATGGCAATTATCAAAAATACAAGCAACAATAAATGTTGGTGAGGATGTGGGGAAAAAGGCACACTCAGACATTGATGGTGAGACTGCAAATTGATGCAACCAATCTGGAAAGTGGTATGGAGATCCAGAAAAACTGGAATGGATCTACTTGTTGACCCTGTTATCCCACTCCTCGGTCTATACCCAAAGGACTTTAAAATCAGTGTATTACAGTGACACAGCCATATCAATGTTTATAGCAGCTCAACTCATAATAGCTAAACTATAGAATCAACCTAGATGCCCTTCAACAGATGAATTAATAAAGAAAATGTGGTATATATACACAATGGAATATTAATCAGCCATAAAAAGAGATACAATTATGTCATTTTCCGGTAAATGGGTAGAGTTGGATAATATCATGCTAAGAGAAATAAGCCAATCCCAAAAAAACCAAAGGCAGAATGTTTTCTCTGATATGCGGATGCTAATTCACAATAAGGCAGGGGAATGGCTAGGGAAGAATAGAGTTTCTTTAGATTAGGTAGAGGGGAGTAAAGGGAGGGGGGTATGGGAAGTAAGGAGGATAGTAGAATGAATCACACATTATTACCCTATGTACATATATAATTATTCGACTGGTTGGATTCTACATCATGTACAACCAGAAGAATGAGAAATTATACTCTATGTATGATATATAAATAAGTGCATTCTACTCCCATGTATAGATAATTAGAACAAATTTTTTAAAAAGAAAAAAATATTATTTCTTTCATGAAGGTAGAGTCCCCATGACCTTATCACCTCATATTAGGCCCCCCCCCACCCAACACTGTTGCATTGAGGATTAAGTTTCCAGCATATGAACTTTGGGGGATGCATTCAAACTGGGTATCTTTTACAAAGAGAGAGAGAGAGAGAGAGAGAGAGAGAGAGAGAGAGAGAGAGAGAGAGAGAATCTTTCCCTTGATCCCACATTCCATGACTGTTCTATTCACTATTCCCCTTCCAGTCGGTATCCAGCGATATTGTTCTCACTGCAGCCCAAGTGCTCCAATCTTTTTTCTTCTTAGACAGCTTTATGGCTTCCCATTGCCCTCGAGGGCAAGGCCTAAATTCCTTCACAGGGCCTACAGGCATTAGGAAGATCTAGCTTCTTACCTACCTCTTTGGTTTTATCTCTTTGCCTCAGGTCCCAGTAGCTGAAACCAGAAAGTGCTTCTCTCTCCATCATATAAATATGGTTAAGTCCTGAGATATATACCTATTCATTTTACAAAGAATGTGATAGAATCTTTATTTTAGCTTTCAAGGTGTGGTAGATTGAACAGAATAGCCAATGGTTTGAGCTCCTCCCATCAAAAGGTAGAGTCTATTATTCCATTTTCTAAAGGTAGGCTTGGTCATATGTCATGCTGTGGCCCATGGGCATTAGCAAACATGATGCAAGAGAGTCTATAAAAGTGATTACAATTGGGCCTAGTTCTCTCTCTGCTGGGAATTCTTCCACCATCATGTGAATAACTGGGTTAACCTGATGGATGATAGCGGATACATGATTATTACCCCATCTGACATCTAACCAAGTGCCAGACATATAAGTGTGAAACTTTAGACCAACTTGCCTGCCAACCACCAAACATGTGAGCCAGGCCATTCTGTACTAACCAAGATTAGAACTCCCCAACAACCCATAGACAAATGAAAAATAAGAAATATTTATTGTTTTAAAAGTTAAATCAATAAATTCTGAGATTATTTGCAACAAATGATAACTGATACTTAAGATGTTTCTTTATATCAACCAGGATGGATTTGGTTTGGAACTGCTTGGAACTGCTGAGCATGTGAAGAGACCCACCATACTTCATCTTTATATGTTAAATTAAGTTCTCTCATCAAGTTTCTTATCATTTTGCCCATTTATAGCAAAAAAAAATGTGTAAGGAATACATGTAAGGGATAATTTACATCATATATATATATATTTTTTAATTTAACTTGTTTAGTAAAGATAATATCATTTGCATGTTTTAATTGATTTTATTATAGTTGTCCCCTCTCATCTGCAGTTTCCATTTTTGTGGTTTTAGTTACCCATGGTCAATCTTGGTCCAAAATGATTAAAGGGAAATTCCAGAAATAAACAATGCATGAGTTTTAAATTGCTGTTCTGAGTAGCATGATAAAATCTCACACCATCCCTCTCCTTCCTGCCCCCCAGGATGTGAATCATCCCTTTATCTAGCATATCCACACTGCATATGCTACCTGCCTGTTAGTTGCTTAGTAGCCAATCAGTTCTTAGTTTGGTTGTTGCAATATCACAGTCCTTATGTTCAAATTAACATAATTTTACTTAATAATGGTTCCATAGCACAAGAGTAATGATGCTGGAAATTTGGAAACCCCAAGAAGAATCCATATAGGTCTTCCTTGAGTGAAAAATAAAAGTATAATGTTATTTTGACAGAAAATGAGACCACATTTACATGACTTTTATTATAATACATTGTTATATTTGTTTGATTTTATTAGCTATGGTTAATTTCTTACTGTTTGTAAGTTAAACCTATCATAGATACATTTGTATAGAAAAACAATTTTACACACACACACACACACACACACACACAAGGTTTTATAGTACCCAAGGTTCCAGGCATCCATTGGGGGTCTTGGAATGTATCTCCTGTGGATAAGGGGGGGCTATTGTACCATTCCAAAAAAAAAAAAAAGCCAAACTTCTTTTTGCCCTGTGTATTCAAAACCTCTGCCAAGAGTGAAAGAAAGAAAGTACAGATGGGCAGGATATCTTCAAATTATTTGGCTTGCTTTATATCATTATAAAGACAAATCTAGGCACCAATTCACAGTTAGAATTTAAAATCAAGCACTTGACATGCCTTGGCTAGCAAGTTCTGGGGCTAAAAGACAGGCCTTTCTCAACTGCAGTCTGCAGTCACTAGGCAAATTTGGAAGGCTTAACACCTTTGCATAGAGAAAAATGGGGATATCCTGGTTTTCCAGGATTCACCCACTACTTTCTCTATAGCTCTCTGTTTAAGATAAAGTTATGAGAGGCCTGGGTTCTGGCTCAGTGGTAGAGCACTTGCCTAGTGTGTGTGAGGCACTGGGTTTGAACCTTAGCACCACATAAAATAAACAAGTAAAATAAAGGTATTGTGTTTATCTACAACTAAAAAAAATCTTAAAAAAAAAAAGACAAAGTGATGAAGGAAAAAAGCAAGCACATCATTTTCTAAGGACACTAACTGAAACCAAGAACCTCAAAATCTATTTACAGAAAATTACACGAGTTAGCTATGAATTGTGGTGGTGTTTCAATGTCTTTGTTGATTTTGAAACAATGTCGATACATATATATATATATATATATATATATATATATATATAGAGAGAGAGAGAGAGAGAGAGAGAGAGAGAGGGAGAGAGAGAGAGAGTCGCTGCATTTTCAATATATATCAGCAAATTTTTTTCTTTTTTTTTTTTTTGTACCAGGGATTGAAATCAAGAGCACTTAACCACTTAACCACTGAGCCACATTGCCAGCCACCCCACCCCCACCCCCGCTTCAGGGTTTCACTGAGTTGCTTAGGGCCTTGCTAAGTTGCTGCAGCTGGATTTGAACTTGTGATCCTCCTGCCTCAGTCTTCCAAGCTGCTGTGATTACAGGCATGCACCACCATGCCCAGCAACAAATATTTTCAGCAAGTTGAATTGTATAAAATATTGTGTATTAATTTCCCTCCTTCCCCCTTTCTACTTTCTCTCCCTTCTTCCTCACTCCCTCCTTCCTTTCTCCCTTCTTTCCTTCCTTTCTTTCATTTTCTCTCTTTCTGTTTTTTTGTTTTGGATTGTTGGTGCTAGGTCCTGGCCCAGGGCCTTGTCCATGGTAAGCAAACACTCTACCACTGAACTACACCCTCAGCCCCAGGCATTATTTTTTTATGTATGTTTCATTATAATTTTAGTCTTAAATGTACAGTGCATAGAAACTGAGAAGCAAGAGATAAATAACTATATTAGCAAGTACTAATGTAGTTAGTCCTAATGAGGAAAAAATTCCTTTAGTTTGTTTTTCTGATAGCCAGTGTTAATTGTATCTGTCTTAATGAAACTTAGACTCAAAAGAAGATACAAAATGTTTTGCCTCTAAAATCATTTATGATTGCATTTTCTACTTGAATCCGCTTGAATCTGCTCCACAAAGGTTTTTCGGGATTAATTGCCCTAGTAAAGCAGGAAAGGACTGTCCTGAGGTGGCTGTACCTTTTGTTGTCACTGAAAATTAAGATGTAACCAGATGAGGAAAGGTTCTTATTGTCCTTAGATCAAGGGATACTCTCAGGAACCTCTATTAGCATATGTGAAGCCTCTGCTGAGGAAATGGTATAAATAGTAAATGTGTATATTGAAAGAATGTGACGGGAGGGGTCCCTGAAAGGAGGTGTATGGAATAGACACATTCCTGAGGGGACCCAGCTAGTTGTGGGGGTAGATGAACCAGTAAGTCACATGCAGCCTGATTGGCTTCTGAGTGTGGTCCTATGGGAAGGGTAGAGAAGGGCATATGCCCATCAGTCGGCCTTCTAAGTCTCCTCTTCATAGAACTGTTTGTACTTTAAGTCAGCAATTGATATTTGGGTCTGATGACCTGGTTGTTTGATAAGGCAGCTTCCACTAGCCACTTAACATTGAGGAAATGCCAGCACCTAGTTCCTGAGGCCCTAGATAAACTTTAAGAACTTTTTAAAGTGATGAGTCCTGGGAGTAAATTCTCCTGGAGGTAGCTGCTCTTTTACCACATTCCCTTTCAACCTGCTCTCACAGCAAAGGTCCTTTCCAAACCCATATCCATGACTTGCCAACATTCTGATGAGCTGACTTGACTTTATTATTGTTTTTCTCACTTGAGAATAGAAGAGGTTAGACCTGGAGGACAAGCAAAAGGACTGATCCCAAAGTGATTAATCTTTGAAAACATTGTATTGTATTGCTCTCAGTGATACTTAATTGAAAGCTGTCTTTGCAAAGCTCCATCCAGATTTCTTTGGTGGCCCCAGCACTCAGCAGTCCCGCAGATTGCCAGAGCAAAAGGGAGCAGGAGGCAATTCAAGCCATCTGTCCTTAAACAAGACATCTGGTCACAGACCTGTGCCTCTGGTCGGGGCTCTTTGGGAGCCATCTGGCCCCTGATCTGACAGAGCTGTGATAAGCCAGATTCTGTAAAGTGCTGGAGAAGGAGAGGGAGCCCAAGCCAAAGTCAGCCTGGCAGTGTAGTTGGCTGACTGGGAGAATTGTGCGGCCAACCAGTTGCTGCAAATGTGTCCACAGACCCCTACCCAAGCCCGGGGAATTTACATACATCAAAAATCTTTTATTTCTAAACTCTTGATACTGAATGACAGTAACAAACATTTTTTTATTGTTAAGGTTGATTGGGATTCCTTTTTTCTGGCACACCCACACACAAAATCAATTTCAGCTTAAGAAACTTCAGAAAAGTTAGGGGACAACACTAGGCAGGTATTTTAGAAACATGAACTTGGAGGATACAAGGCATTCTGGAGAAAGTTTGGTAGGAAAGGAGTTTGCAAAATCCAGGGTGAGAAGTACTTGCTTTTGTTAGGTTTGAGATGTTTGGACTCCTGCTGTATCATATCTTCATCATCAGACACAGCACATACCACATACTTACGTTTGTGTTGCAAGTTGAATACAATTCTATCCTGAATTCTTAGCTAAAGGAAGCTAAATATAGTATAGTATACTGACATTTTATTAAGGTGAAATACATTTAACATCAGAGAGATTGAAAAGTTGTCTTCACTCTAGGCCTTTACTCACTGCTTTATGGCAAGAGCACATGTTGAATAACTAGATTGATACAAATCAATCTCAACATAGATTTTTAGCCCTGCTGCAATTTCAGGGAAAAATTTATAACCTCACTGGGAAACCTGATTCAGAAATATCACCTTTGAAAACTGAACTTTAGTCTCTCCAATTAAAGTAGAAGTTTGATTTTATAATACTTATAATGGTACTGAGATTATATTGGAAGAGAATAGAGCAGTTATAAAGTTAACTAATCTAAAATCCTCCTGACCAATTCCTTTCTGTACCACTCTACCCCCAGAAAAAAGGAGCAAATTACTTAGCTTAACACTGTGGTCCTCAAGCAACAAATCATTTCCTAATATGGGCAGTTCAGCCCTCCAGTTTCACTTCTGGAATTCAAGTGCTAGAAGAATGGTATTTACATTTGTGTATGTTTCTACAACTCCTTCCCTTCTCATTCTCCAAAGCTATGAAGCCTCTGTGTTGTTTCCTTTAACATTAATTATGGCATCAGGAATGACTGAATTTCCTGAACCTATACTATAGGATCAGCCCTGATAACAATCTAACCCTAGTAGTTTAATTACAAAATTCAAATGAATAGTCATAGAACTTGAGAAATCTTTCCTTATTAAAAATGATTATCAAAAAAGTAGTTAAAAGCCAATACTTCTGTTGGAATGTGAAGATGTCAAGATGTTAGCACAATCTAAAAAAAAAAAAAAAAAAACCAGCAAGGTGGAAGTATGTAAAATAAAATCATGTTGAAAAGGGAAATATTTAATATGATTTAATCTTTTGAAAAACAATTTTTTTGGGGGGGTACCAGGGTTGGAACCCAGAGGCACTTAACCATTAAGCCACATCCCCAGCCCTTTTTTATATTTTGTTCAGAGACAGGATCTCCCTAAGTTGCTTAGGGCTTCACTAAATTGCTGAGGCTGGCTTTGAATTCATGATCCTCCTGCTTTAGCCTCCTGAAGCATGCGCCACAGCACCTGGCTGAAAAACAAATTTTCATCAAAACAGTAAAGGCAGTTATGGTACATGTTCTACCTTTAGACTAAAGGTTAATTTTTGCTTTCTTTGATACTTAAAAAATTATAAAGGAAAAATCTACAGTATAGTACTTGTTAATGAAATATTATCATGTGCTGAACACTTCATTATCATTTAATTCCCCTAATAAACTTTACAAGTGAGAAAACTAATGCTTAGAGGAGTTCAGTAAATTACCTGAGGTTCAATTGCATGTTACAGGTAATAGAACTGGGGTGAACCTGGTAGGTTTTACTGTAATTCATGCTGTTAGGCCACTTTGCTATGATCCTCCTGCCAGTGTAAATATTTGACTTGTAACCTCTTGAGTTTATTTTTCAATATACACTTTACCATAGTTTACCACAGAGAATCAATAGGAGTGTGTATTAGCTTTGCAATTTGGTTAAAAACTAAAGAAGTCTTAAGTTAGTAAGTAGAACTAGACAATGTTGGATGTGAAGCTACCTACCTCTTGTATTTGCAGAGTACCAGTTGAAAGAACATGAAAGAACTGAACATAGGGCAATAGCAAAATAAACAAACAAATGCAGGAAACCTAACAGGGCTGGGGTTGAGGCTCAGTGGTATAGCACTTGTTTCGCATGCGTGAGGCACTGGGTTTGATCCCCAGCACTACATAAATAAATAAAATAAAGATATTGTGCCCATCTACAACTGAAACAAAACAAAACAAAACAAAACAAAACAAAAAAACCAAAAACAAAAAAACAAACCCAAACCTAACAGGGAACTGGTTAAATAAAAGTGTTACTCAAGCTATTCGAAAAGAAAAAATATTCTGCAATCTGTATATGGGGTAAAAATGGGAGTTCATAACCCACTTGAATCAAATGTATGAAATATGATATGTCAAGAGCTTTGTAATGTTTTGAACAACCAATAAAAAAAAATAAAAGCAAATCAATTCTAAAAAAAAAAAAAAAAAGAAAAGAAAAAATAGCGTCTGGGGTTGTAGCTTAGTGATAGAACACATATTTAGCATGTATGAGGCTGTGGGTTCAATCTCCAATTTAAATAATTATTATTATTGTTAACAATTTAAAATCACAGGTTCATTACACAGTGTTTATTATGTTACTATTAATAATTATTTTTAAAAGGGACACATATGTACATAATCATTTTGTTGAACAAGCATGACTCATGGGGTGTGTATCAGTTACTGTAGGCAACGAATAATCTAAAATATGACTCAGAAAAATACTTAATTTCTTGCTTGCACAACATTCCTGTGCAGATATTCAGGTCAGTGAGGTGGCTCTCCTCCACTGTTTTCATTAGGAGCCTCAGGCTTCTTCCATCTTGTGACCTTCCTCAGAAAGTGGCTACATTGCTGGTGGGATGGCGCTCGCCTGTAATCCCAGTGGCTCAGGAAGCTGAGGGAGGAGGATCCATAGTTCAAAGTCAGCCTCAGCAATTTAGCAAGTCCCTAAGCAACTCAAGGAGACCCTGTCTCTAAAATACACACACACACAAAAGAGAGAGAGAGAGAGAGAGAGAGAGAGAGAGAGAGAGAGAGAGAGAGAGGCTACATTGCTTCAGCTCACATTACATTGGAGAAAACTTTGTCACATGGTTACCCTCAAATTGAAAGAGAGTATGGGAAACAGTGTATTTGTGTGCCTAAAAAGAATAGTGGAGCCAAGCACAACAGCACACACCTATAATTCCAGTGGCTCAGAGGCTGAGACAGGAGGATAGCAAGTTCAAGCCAGCCGCAGAAACTTAGTGAGACCCTCAAAATAAAAAATAAAAAAGATTGGGGAATGTAGCTCAAAGGTAAAGCTCTATCTTTATTTTAATATTTATTTTTTTAGTTTTCGGTGGACACAACATCTTTATCTTATTTTTATGTGATGCTGAGGATTGAACCCAGCACCCAGCGCATGCCAGGTGAGTGAGTTTCCGCTTGAGCTGAGCCATATCCCCAGCCCAAAGCGGTATCTTTTAAATCCTCAGTATGAGAGAGAGAGAGAAAGAAAGAGAGAGAGAGAGAGAGAGAGAGAGAGAGAGAGAGAGAGAGAGCTTTGATAGACAGCCAAAGGACTCTTGTTACAGTTAACCTCTCTGACCACCCATATACTATTTACCCTTCCCCCAAGGGAGATGACAAAAAAAATCCTATCCAATTATGGCACTTATATCAAAATCTGGAATGCATTAATTTCTAATTGGTCTGGATGAATTTCCTCATAGCTCAGCAACTTATGAACTAAGAGCCAAGTTGTTGTTTCATTACCATTCCAATAAACCTTCCCACCCAATATGCAGTGATGGAACAGCGACAGGTAAATGGCAATAAAAACACCTATTTGGAAAAAGGAGAATGAGAAACATAGAGCCACAGTGTCCAATGAAATTATGGAATCCTGCTAAATATGTATCATGAAGATAGATGCCCTTTCCTGGCAGTGGGGAAAGTTCCTAGATTAGACCAGATTTTGCTCTTTAGGGAAAATTCTCTTGTCACTGTTCTCCTTAAACCTTGATTCTGTCCTCTACTTATTCTTCCTGAACACTGTCCTCCTTGGATTTCTGTAGAGTAGGAAGCATGCCCTCCTTGAGATGTACATAGTTTTGACAGGCTGCTTTCTGATGGTGCAAGTTTGGATATCCAAGTGTTGTTTCATGGCTTTACTTATTGATTCAGATGAAATTTATATATTTTTTGACAATATAATTCCCTCAGAAACTTTTTGAATCTATTTGTTTCAAAACAGTTTCTTGTGCAAGAAACTATGCCTAAATGGTGAGCCAAAATAAATATTTATTCCTTTAAATAGATTTTCTCAGGTATTTTGTAACAGCAATGAAGAACAGATTCACAGACTTGCTATGTAAAAGGAGGTATGAGGTCTGGGGTTGTGGCTCAGTGATAGAGCATTTGCCTAGCACGTGTGAGGCACTGGGCTTGTTCCTCAGCACCACTTAATAAATAAATAAATAAAGTTATTGTGCTATCTACAACTAAAAATATTTGACTGACTTTATTCCTTCCTAATTCAATGCTTTTACTCTTTTTTTTTTCCCCTTCACCCTGCTAGCCACTGTTCATGGGCCTCCAAGCTGAGTGGCTGCTAATTCATATGGTGACTCTGTTTAGACAATAAAAGTGTTCCTTTCCTGGGTGCATGTAATCCTATGGTGAGAGAACCATACCTCTGAATGAATTAGAAAAAGGCAACTTTTCTTCCAAGTAGACACAGAACATATGGTTGGGAGAATGGAACTCAGACCAGACTTCAGTCCCCATTGTACCTTCAGCTAGGTAGCCTTTAACAGTGAATGAATCACAACCATGGGCCTGTTAAGATTGGGACATAAGGGGAAAGTAATAGAGGAGACAGTTAAGTTTGTACAACTAGTATTGTCATGAATGTATGAATGGCACTTGTACTCTCTGGGGTTGGCAGATGTTTAAGACTTACTTTTTTGGGGGAGGAGGTTGACTATATTCCTGAGTTCTTTTTTTAAAAATTTATTTATTTTAATTAGGTATATATGACAGCAGAATGCATTTTGATTCATAGCACATAGTTGCAGCACAACTTTTCATTTCTCTTGTTGTACAAGATGTAGCGTCACACCATATGTGCAGTCATACATGTACCTAGGGTAATGATGTCCATCTCATTCCACCATCTTTCCTGCACCCACGCACCCTTCTCTACCTCCCTCCTCTTTGCCCAATCACAATTCTTCCATTTTTCTCATGCTCTCCCCCATTATGGATCAGCATTCACTTATCAGAGAACATTCCTCCTTTGGTTTTTTGGGATTGGCTTACTTTGCTTAGCATGATAGTGTCCAACTCCATCTATTTACCTGCAAATGCCATAATTTTATTCTTTTTTAATGCTGAGTAATATTCCATTGTATATATGTACCACAGTTTCTTTATCCATTCATCCATTGAAAGGCATCTAGATTGCTTCCAATTTGCAGTCCCACCAGCAACGTATGAGTGTGCCTTTTCCCCCACATCCTCACCAACATTTATTGTTGTCTGTATTCTTGATAACTGCCATTCTGACTAGAGTGAGATGAAATCTTCGAGTAGTTAGATTTGCATTTCTCTAATTACTAGAGATGGTGAACATTTTTCATATATTTGTTGATTGATTGTGTTTCTTCTTCTGTGAAGTGTCTGTTCAGCTCCTTAGCCCATTTATTCATTGGAATTTTTGTTTTTTGGGTATTAAGTTTTTTTTGAGTTCTTTATATTATTCCTGAGCTCTTTAAACCTCCCTCCTCCTATCATTGGGGAGCTCATCTTGGCAGTTTCTTTTGCATAGATGAATGTTATTACTTTTACAATTGTTTGTAATTCTTTTGTTTTGGGGGGGTAACTGGGGATTGAAGTCAGGGGCACTCGACTGCTGAGCTACATCCCCAGCTCTGTTTTGTATTTTATTTAGAAACAGGGTCTCACTGAGTTGCTTAGGGCCTCGATAAATTGCTGAGGCTGGCTTTGAACTGGCAATTCTCCTGCCTCAGCCTCTTGAGCTGCTGGGATTATAGGTGTGTGCCACCGCACCCGGTCTATAATTTTTTTCTTGAAGCAAATCTAACTACTTTTAAGATTTCATCTCACTTCTGCTGAAGTCCACTCACTTCTTTAAGGAGCTTTCTTGAACTGAATCCAAGAAACCCTTTTCCAGAACCCTTGCATGTTTGTATCATATTTGGACTAACATATTAGTTTGACCCATTACTATGAGCACTGCTACTTTCTAAACCATAGCCTCATCTCTACCCCACAGGATGCCTGATCAGTCCTTCACCTTTTACATATCTCAGGTGTGACTCAGACATCCACCTACGACCTTTCTCAAGTTGGAAGGTAAACATACTATGCTCTACTAGGCAATCTCAGTAAAATTCCTTATATTAATTAATTCTTATATGAGGCAAGGCATATACATCAGTAAGAATAAGATTAGGGGTGATGGTAATGACTTAGCACACCTATAACTTTCTCTAAAAACTGCGTCTCCTATATTTTCTTCAATTTTTCCTGACACTTTTTTTGTTGTTTATACTGGGAATTGAACCCAGGGATGCTTAACCACTGAGGCACACCCCTCAGCCCTTTTTATTTTTTGTTTGACTCAGGGTCTTGTTAAGTTGCTTAGGGTTTTGCTAAACTGCTGAAACCGGCTTTAAACTTACAATCCTCTTGCCTCAACCTCCCAAATACCTGGGATTAAAGGCACTTGTCACCAGGACCAGCTCTCTAACACCTTTTCTAGGGAAGATGGAGGTGGATGATGAGGTAAGCATGAAAACTGGTTTTCTATAAGGAAATCTCTCTCTTATATATATTGAAATACATTCATGCAGTAGAGTATTTTGTAAATCTTAAAAGGAATGAGCTATATAGGTCTGGGGTTGTGGCTCAGTGGTAGTGCACTTGCATTGCATGTATGAGGCACTGGGTTTGATCCTCAGCACCACATATAAATAAATAAATAAATGTCTATCAATAAATTTTTTAAAAAAATTTTTAATATTTATTTTTTAGTTTTTGTTGGACACAACGTACGTTTGTATGTGGTGCTGAGGACCAAACCCGGGCCGCACGCATGCCAGGCGAGTGCGCTACCGCTTGAGCCACATCCCCAGCCCATCTATCAATAACTTTAAAATTAAAAAAAAATAAATAAATAAAATAAAGTGATTCTGTCCATCTACAACTAAAAGATGTTAAGAAGAATATTTTGATGTAGAAAAGTCTCAAAGATATTTTATTAGTAATAAAAAGGAGGTGTAATATTTCACAATGTGCCTATTTATATGCAATGAAACTAGGCATTAATGCACATTTATGAATATGTGAAGAACATTTCTGGAAAGATTTATTAAGATAGGCTAAATTATGTTGTATTAACTAACATATTAAACTTGAAATCTTAGTTCCTAAGCAGAATGAAGAAGTATATTTTTGGTGTATGTGCACAAATTTTTTGTGTATACACACATCCTGTGTAAGATGGGCAACACTTCAGGGATGCTGTTCTCCATGTGGTGACTCAGGGATCCAGTTGCTTCTGTTTCATGTCTCCACCATGTAAATGAATGGCTTCCACAATTGCTCTAGTAAAGGAAGAGAGAGTCAGAGAGTCATATGCTGGCACTAAATGCTTTGGTCCAAGAGTGCACAGAATACTTCTATTCATAACCCTGAGCCAGAATGAGTGTAAATCAGGGAAGCAAATACTGTCATACTTCATGCCCAGAAAAATGCAAATGAAATGGAATTCAATACTAAGTGGCATTGTGTCTGCTACAAGAACACACACACATGCACACACACACACACACACACAGCAGTAATAGGAGGAGGGAGTTTGAGGATATAATATCAGAAGGAAATTTGCTTCTCTTGCTAAAATTGTTTAGTACTATTTACTAAGTTATTTAGGATGTTTAAACCATTGTCTTTTGTCTAGTTTTTCAATTAAATAATTTTTCTTTTAGCACCAATGGATGCTAAAAATAGTGGGTGATGAAAAGGATATAGTCATGATGAAAAGGATATAGTCTCAAAAGGTTTCACCACAAGAGTCTTTTTAATTACAAATAGGCAAAGAATAATTTTCTAGTAGAAAATCCAGCAGATAATCCGGGCACAGTGGCACATGACTGTAATCCCAGATGCTGAGGAGGCTGAGACAGGAGGATTGCAAGTTCAAAGCCAGCCTCAGCAACTTGGTGAGGCCCTAAGCAACATAGTGTCTGTCTCAAAATAAAAAAAAAAAGGGGGGGGCTGGGGATGTGGCTCAGTGATTAAGCTCCTCTGGTTTCAATCCCAGAACCAAAAAAGAAAGAAAGAAAATTCGGCAGATAACACCTTAGTTTAGGAATCAAAGTTAAAATATCACCAGTAATAAATAGACATCATGTACCTTCTGATTTAATGATCTGAAAAGAACATAGCATATTTTTATGCTATTTCTGCAAAAGATAATAAGCTGATTCTAATCATGAGGAAAATAAACAGATAAAACCAAATTGAATAACTTCATACAAAATATCTGGCCTATATTCTTCAAGTGATGAGTTATAGAAGGCAAAGGCAGACTGAAGCATTATTCCAGATTGAAAGAAACTCAGAAGCTGTCAAGTAAATGCAATGTGTGATCCTTTTTTTCCAGGCTTGGCTCCTGCAACAGGAATTTTTGTTTTCTTTTTTTCTGTACAGAACATTATTGAGACAATTAATGACACCCAAGCAAGGTCTCAAAGTTAGGTAAGATTTATCAATGTTATTTTTGGCATGGTAATTGTGCTACTGTTATGTAAGAGAATACTATTTTACATTTTAGGAAACAAACCCATATTCAAGTGTTTAGGAGTAAAAAATTCATTATGTCTGCAATTTATTCTTAAATGGCTCTGTAAAAATAATTATCTATCAATACATGTGTGTGTGTGTCTGTGTGTGTCTGGGTTTGGAGAGAGACAATGATGACACGTCAAAGGCCCTTAGTTCCATCATTAGAACTGCAAAAAAGAAAAAGAAAGTTAACATTTTTTCGAATTTAAATAAAAAGAGGTTTTTGACCTTTCCTGAAAGCATTTTCAAGTCTGAAATTATTTCAAAGGGGACAACTAATTAACTATGCTTGTTAAGTTTAGGTTTATGAACTTTTGCACTAGATATAATGCTGAGCAAGGATTCTATTTTTTTTTAATGTTTTTTTTTTTTTTAAAGAGAGAGAGTGTGTGTGTGTGTGTGTGTGTGTGTGTGTGTGTGTGTGAGAGAGAGAGAGAGAGAGAGAGAGAGGGAGAGAGATAATTTTTTTTTAATATTTATTTTTTAGTTCTCGGCAGACACAACATCTTTGTTGGTATGTGGTGCTGAGGATCGAACCCGGGCCGCACGCATGGCAGGCGAGCGCGCTACAGCTTGAGCCACATCCCCAGCCCCGAGAATTTTTTTAATATTTATTTTTTTTAGTTCTCGGCAGACACAACATCTTTGTTGGTATGTGGGGCTGAGAATCGAACCCGGGCCGCACGCATGCCAGGCGAGCGCGCTACCACTTGAGCCACATCCCCAGCCCCAAGGATTCTATTTTTATCAAAGCTGGAAGTATCCATAGAATGCTTCAACCTCCTTTTTTTTTTTTTTTTTTTTTTTTTTACAGTTAAGCTCATGGGTTTTACAGATGAGGCGTCTGGACTAGGGTCTCCAGGATGAAGCTGTGAGGATTCAAAGACTAGGAGAACAGGAAAACAAGAAGATAGCAAGTGTCACATCCCAGGACCAACTACATAACCGAGGGCAGGGAGTGCAGAGAAAAATAAAAATGCAGGTTTCTTCTTTATAAGTTATTAAGAATTTCAAAATCATGACAGCAGAACATTAACCCAAGCACAGGGCCCTACTAAGAATAGGCCTTGAGTGATGGCACAGGTAACACACCCAGGAAGCAGGTCCCAAATGTCACAACCTACCAAATATGTCTACATTCAGTTACTGTCCTGGAGTCAGTTAAGGTCATGCTACTGAGGCACTTTCAGTTGAAAAGACAGACCCTTGATTCAAATGGCTTCACGCATAAGGAGATATAGGCCAGCAGAATATCATTTGAAGGCTTCATGTGAACACTGGCACTCCAAGTCATCAAAGACCAAGGTTCTTTCAGACAAGTCTCTGTGTATCACTGTCTTCAGTACATATACGGGATTTTCCTTTAGGCCTGAAAGCATCTATGTGAGATATGGGCCTTCTCTTCTTGTTGTCTTTGGCAGGAGCATGGATGACTTTCTCAAGAGTTTCTCACATCTAGTTAGCCAGAATTGGGTCCCATGCCCATGGCAGGGAGAATATGGAGCTATATTGGATTAAGCTATCAGGATATCCCTATAGTAGCTCAGGTTGGGGCCATCTTCCTGTGAAGCACAGGCAACTTGGAGGTGGATACCTGAAGAAAATCAGGGCTCTGATGAGAAAGAAAATGGGTATCTGCCATGGGGGCTGATACCCCATGCTGTCATGACATACCACTGCTGTCTCCAGTACCATGAGAGCTGCTCGGCATGTTGAAGGATGAAGCAAAAAGCAAAAAGCAGAGATGAGGATCAGAGCTTGGCAGGGGCACGATCTTGCACTTCCAAAGGCAATTCGGGCTTCATTCAGTATGCCAATGAGACCACTAGTGCTACACAATATATTAGGTGGTTCACAGAAGAATATTTTTATTTCAATAAATGCATGCTTATTTTTTGTTTTTTCTTTTGATACTGGGCATTGAACCCAGAAGTCCTTTGTATTTTTTATTTTGAGACACAGTCTCACTACGTTGCTTAAGGTCTTGTTAAATTGCTGAGGTTGGCCTCAAACTTGTAATCCTCCTTTCTTACCTTCCTGAGTCCTTAGGATTAGAGGCATGCACCACTGCACCTGGTTAGGTATATGTTTATTTTTAAGTGTATTTTAAAGATAGGTAGTAAGCAGAGCACAAAAAGCCACTAACCATAAAGAAAAAAGACTTATAAATTGAACTTATTAAAATGAGGAACTTCTGTTCATTAAAGGAGCAAAAAGGCAAGCCATACTGGGCTACTTGGGAGGTGGAGGCAAGATGATCACAAGTTCAAGTTCAGTTTAGACAACATAATAGAACAAGACCCCATCTCAAAAAAAAAAAAAAAAAGTGAGCTTTATGAAGAACAGACATGTGCGCACACACACAATTTGTGTGGGAGACAGGAGGAGACATTGTATGAAATTTGTGGCAAGCCCTAGAGAATTCCTTGTGGTTCTGGAGCTAAGCCATGTCATCTACAGTGGAGAGTCACCCTTTAGAAAACACATTCTACAAAGTCAACACATTCTGAAAGTCAATAAGAAAAAGAAAAAGAAAAAAAAAACAACAATAAAAAAAAATCAGACAACTAAATTAAGGCCAAAAACCATGAATAAGCACTTCACAAAAGAGTATATCCAATTGACTGATAAACATGAAAACTTTTTCAACCTCATTAGTCATTAGGGAAACACAAATTGAAACCACAATGAGATACCACTCTATACCAACGAGAATGACTAAAATTAAAATAACTGATGACGTCAAGTGTTGTTGCAGATATGAAACAATTGGAATGCTCATTCAGTGTTTCTGAAAGAGTAAATTAGTACAATTACTCTGGGAAACTATTTGGCAATGTCTACTAAAACTAAACACAGTCTTGGCAATTTAACTCCTAGGCATATAGGCTAAGAAATGCATACATGTGTTTTTTAAAAGACAAACAAGAATATTCATAGCAGCATTCTTTGTAATAGATAAAACCTAGAAACAACGTAGATAGCCATTAATGGTAGAATAGACAAACACATGAGTGTGATCATATAATGGAATACAATATTTCAATGAGAAAGAATAAATCAGACTACCTGCAACAAGATGGATCAATTTCACAAACATAATGTTGAGGGAAAGAAACCAGATGCAAAAAGAGAATGTCTTTCTATACATATAATGTTCTATTTCATTTACATAAAGTTCAAAACTAGGTAAAAAAAGTATACCCTCATTCATTGCAACATTACTTACAATAGCTAAGTGGTGGAAGCAACCGAATTGTTCTTAATGCATAAATGGATAAACAATATGTGGTACAGACATATGATGAAGTATTATTTGGCCTCAAAAAAGAAAGAAAATTCTGATAGATGCTACAACATGGGTGAACCTTGGAGATGTTATGCTAAGTGAAATAAGCCAGTCACAAAAAAGACAAACACTGTCTGATTCCACTTATATTAAGTACCTAGAATATTCAAATTCATAGAGACAGAAAATAGAATGGTGGTTGCCAGGGGCTGGTGAGAAGGGTGTGAGGAGTTGTTGTTTAATGGGTTCACAGTTTCAGTTTTACGAGATGAAAGGAGTTCTAATTGCAGCTATTCAGGAAGCTGAGGCAGAAGGATTGCAAGTTCAAGGCCAGCCTGGGCAACTAACTTAGTCTCTGTCTCAAAATAAAAAATGAAAAAGATGTTGGTCAGTGGTAGAGCACTTACCTAACATGTGTAAGCCCTGGGATTCAATCCCTAGTACAAAAACAAAAACAAAAACAAGAACAAAAACAAAACAAAACAAAAAAACCCAACGAGTTAAGAATATTAGTTGCACTATATGTTACTGTATTCAACACTACTGAACTACACTGTGCTTAACAATTGTTTAGATGGTAAATTTTATGTTATGTGTATTTTACTATAATTAGAAATTTAAAATAAAAAACATGAGTCTATGGTGATAGAAGAAGGACAGTGGTTACAGAGCTGGCAGATCATTATGCTCCATGGGAAGGTACATTATTTATCAATATCTTGAAGAATTTGCTGGTGATTTGCCCATCAGAATCTCTATAAAAAATTAAGTAGGGGCTGTCTTCCAGAGGATAGGACTGATAATAGAAGACACTATTGCAGAACTTGGTTCATTGATAGCCATGGGAGTCATTGGACTCTAAAACAATAAAGGTCAAATGGTGGTTCCATTCCCAGCTTTCCAAGAAATCTCCATACTGCTTTCCAAATTGGCTGCACCAATTTACAGTCCCACCAGCAACATACAAGTGTACCCTTTTCCCCACATCCTCGCCAGCACTTGTTGTCTGACTTCATAATGGCTGCCAATCTTACTTGAGTGAGATGGTATCTTAGGGTGGTTTTGATTTGCATTTCTCTGACTGCTAGAGATGGTGAGCATTTTTTCATGTACTTGTTGATTGATTGTATGTCCTCCTCTGAGAAGTGTCTGTTCAGGTCCTTGGCCCATTTGTTGATTGGGTTATTTGTTATCTTATTGTTTAATTTTTTGAGTTCTTTGTATACTCTGGATATTAGGGCTCTATCTGAAGTGTGAGGAGTAAAGATTTGTTCCCAGGATGTAGGCTCCCTATTTACCTCTCTTATTATTTCTTTTGCTGAGAAAAAACTTTTTAGTTTGAGTAAGTCCCATTTGTTGATACTAGTTATTAACTCTTGTGATATGGGTGTCCTATTGAGGAATTTGGAGCCCAACCCCAAATTGTAGTATGTAGATCATCTCGGTCTATTCCCTAAAGACCTAAAAAGAGCATGCTACAGGGACACTGTTACATCTATGTTCATAGCAGCACAATTCACATTAGCAAGACTGTGGAACCAACCTAGATGCCCTTCAATAGACGAATGGATAAAAAAAAATGTGGCATTTATACACAATGGAGTATTACTCTGCATTAAAAAATGACAAAATCATAGAACTTGCAGGGAAATGGATGGCATTAGAGCAGATTATGCTAAGTGAAGCTAGCCAATCCCTAAAAAACAAATGCCAAATGTTTTCTTTGATATAAGGAGAGTAACTAAGAACAGAGTTGGGAGGAAGAGCATGAGAAGAAGATTAACATTAAACAGGCATGAGAGGTGGGAGGGAAAAGGAGAGAGAAGGGAAATTGCATGGAAATGGAAGGAGACCCTCAGGGTTATACAAAATTACATACAAGAGGAAGTGAGGGGAAAGGGAAAAAAACAAGGGGGAGAAATGAATTACAGTAGATGGGGTAGAGAGAGAAGATGGGAGGGGAGGGGAGGGGATGGGGGATAGTAGAGGATAGGAAAGGCAGCAGAATACAACAGACACTAGTATAGCAATATATAAAACGGTGGATGTGTAACCGATGTGATGCTGCGATCTGTATACGGGGTAAAAATGGGAGTTCATAACCCACTTGAATCAAAGTGTGAAATATGATATGTCAAGAACTATGTAATGTTTTGAACAACCAACAATAAAAATTAAAGTAAAAAAAATAAAAATAAAACAATAAAGGCCAGGTGACAGTGCTTAACTTGTAAAAGCTAGGCAATGACAGTGATCATAATGATGGGGTTAGAGTGGCAGCCTTAGGGACCTGGCCCACAGTTATGGAGGTGATTGATAGAGTGTTCCTAGAGACAACATAGACAACTATACTACTCACCTTGTACTAGCAGAAGACATTAAGAAGAGCAGACTGAAAGGTTAAAGACAACAGCCCCAAGAAAAACTCATAATCCCTTTCCTCGTGTCCAGACTTGAGCCAGTTTTCTGATTTAAAATCTCATGGCTAAAGAGGTGGCTGGGGCCTGAGGAGAAAGACCCTTAACAATATAGAAAAAATATGTGATAATGATTCCTCAGTTCTATCTCAAAGAGACTTATGGCTGTTTACTGGGGTAACTACACTGGGACAGGGGGATGCCTAGCTACATCATGGTCTGTTGGAAGCAGAGTCTGTGTTGACATTAATATGGGAGACCTTGTGTCATTATGGCTTCTCCCTGTTAGAGTTGGGGAGGCACATGGGGGCCACAGTGTAAGTGGAATTTTGTCTCATGCCTGGTTTACCGTGTGTCCTTTGTGTCCTTGGTCCTCTCAGTTGTTGTTTTTCAGGCCCTGAGTGTGTATTGGGATTGGTTATTCTTGGGGAACATAGAAAAGTGCTAGGAATAGGGATTATAGAAATTAGTTCCTTCCTTAAGGGTACAAAGACTACAGGGAAAATGGTTTCTAGCACATCTCTATTTAATTCACCATTATAGACTCTGCAAAAACTGAGTGAAGCCTGCAGGTGACTGTAGACATGTACCATGAATTCAACCAGATACGACAGCTCCAATTGCAGCTGAAGAATTCCCCATGTGGCATGTTTGCTACAATAGATCATTTTGACTTTAAGATCACACTATGCACCCATGGATTTGGAAAATGCGTTCTTTTCTCTCCCAATTAGATAAAAAAAAACACAGAAAGATGTTTTCATTTACATAGAATGAACAATAAACACTTGAAGTTTTCCAGGGTTTTCGTCTCCTACACTACGTCATAATTTAGTCAGAAGTGATTTGAACTGTCTCGACATACTTTAGAGTACAACATTGATCCATTACCTTGACGACATCATGTTAATGAGCCAGGTGAAAAAGAGATGATAGTACACTGGAGACCTTGTGAGGATAGGTGTACTTCAGGGGGAGCACTGTGAAGATTCAGGGGCTTTCTGTACCCATAAAGGTTTTAGAAATCCAGTCATCAGGGATGTTGGTGGGATATCCCCTCCCAAGGCAAAGAAATTTCTGCACCTTGCACCTTCTACCACAGAAACCTGTATCTTTTCAGGTTCTGGAGCACAGCACCGCTCAAGTCTACATGCCAGGCATCATGAAAGGCTGACAGCTTTGAGTGAGGCCTGGAACAGGCTCAGAGCATGATAGAGCTTTGCCAGAAGTACCTGTTACAGTGCAAAGAGGGCTGGAGATTATCAGAGATGGGAGAAGACACTATGTGTGATTTGTACCAAGCCCTAGAAGTGTCTTGGGGACTCTGGAGAAAGATCATTCCAGCTGCAGTAGAGAATTAAACACCTCTTGAAAAACAGCTCTGGTGCACCACTGGGCCTTGGTAGAAAAAGAATGGCTGACCAAGAGACACCAAATGACTGTGCAGCTGGAATTTCCCATCATGATTTGAATTCTCTCAGAACCACCAGTTCATAAGTTCAGGAGCACCCAGCAACAATCCATCACAGTATTGAAGGGAGATGTCTAGTATCACTCACAATTAGGACCATAGACACAAGAATGTCGCACAAGCAGATAGCCTAGACTCCCATAGTCCCCACAACTGTGGAACCAGGGACTCTCTACTTGCATTTATGACTATCCAGGGAATCCTAGAGGACCAGCTGAAGGAGACCAATCTCTGTGCTTGGTTTACAGATGGGTCAGCTTACTCTACAGGTATAAGTGACACATGGACAATGAGCAGCATCACTTAGACATTAAAGACAATGCTGAAGGGGAGTCATATTAGGAGCAGAATTTCAGACAGTACGCTGAGTGATCTTTGTGTAGAAAGAGCAATAACCCTAATTTAGAATATGGTCACCCCTCCATATCTGCTGGTTCTGCATCCATGGATTCAATCAACCACAAATCAAAAATATTTTGGAAAAAACTACATCAATATTGAATATATACAGACTTTTTTCTTGTTCATTATTCCCCAAACAATATAGTATAACAATTATTTATGTAGTATTTACATTGTATTAGGTATTATAAGTGATCTAGAGGTGGGAGCCAGACTCGATTGCTTATGCTTGTAATCCTAGCGACGTGGGAAACTGAGACAGAAGGATCTCAATTTTGAGGCCAACCTCAATAGCTTAGTGAAACTCTGTCTCAAAAAAAAAAAATAGGGCTGGGGTTGTAGCTCAGTGGTAGAGTGCTTGCCTAGCATGTCTGAGGCACTGGGTTTGATTCTCAGCACCACATAAAGATAAATAAAACAAAGATCCATCAACAATGAAAAAGTATTTAAATAAATAGATAAAATAAAAAGGACTGGAAATGTAGCTCAGTTGTAGAGAGCCCTGGGTTCAAACCCCAGTTACAAAACATAAAAATAAAGTTAAATAATATAAATTGGCCTCCTGCCTCAGGACAGTCACAGAGTCACTGATATTATAGGCATGTGCCACTGAGCCCAGTTACTATGTCATTTTACATAAGGCACTTGAGCATTTGTGAGTTTTGGTATCTATTCACTGCAGGGAAGGCAGTGGTCCTGGAACCAATTCCCCAGGGATACAGAGGGACAACTCTATGCATAGATTCAGGCAGTGGCAAATGTCTTGGTTGACTGTCTGGGTCCTGGAAGAAAAATCTTAGAAGATTGAAAGCAAAGAGATCTGGAGTAGGACTGTGTGGATAGATATATGGGAGTGGACTTCAAGTTTGAAGATCTTTGTATCACATGTTAATTCCTACCAGGGAACATCCACTAAGAAAGCTTTAAATAACCAAGAAGATAAAAATGACTCAGCCAGTTGACCCAAGCCAGCCTTTGTAGTCTGCCCTGTGTAGGCATTAAAGGCACATGAAAAAGGTGGCCACAGTGACAGAGATGGAGGCTACCCATGGAGCCAATGGCATGAACTTCCACTTACCAAGGCTGATCTAATTCCTACTTCATCTGCCAAAAGTTTAGCATCCCAGTTAATAAAGACCAACTGGGATATACCATTCCTTGAGGAGACCATCTTAACACATTGAACTCTTCTCATCTTGGAAGCACCAGAGTTCATGCTCACAGAAACAGACATATATTTCAGGCATGGGTTTGCCTTTCCTGCCCTAGGGCTCAGCCAGCCCCACTATCTCAGGGCTTATGGGGTGTTTGATCCACTGGCATGGGGTTCTACATAACTGTACCAGACCAGGAACCTATGGCTATGGTATTTAGCATAGGTCATGTCCAGTGCTATGTCATCCAGAAGATGCTTATCTGATAAGAGTGTGGAGGCATCTGCTAAAGGCAAAACTGAAGCAGAGACAATACAAATATAGGGATGCCATCTTCTAGGATACAGAATATCCATTGGGTCAGTATATGGGGAATGATGCTCAGGTGCCGCGTCCCCTCGCCAGCAAAGGAAACATGACACAGGATTCTTCCTTCAGCAGTTTATTCAGGCCTTTATTTTGACATGTCTTCTAGCTTCTACTACTACTCCTACTGCTACTTCTACTGCTACTCCTACTACTACTACTATTACTACTACTACTACTACTACTCCTGCTACGTGCCCCAGCCTTAATAAAGCAGATAAAGCCCCAATGCACAACTGCCACGTGGATCTTTCTCATAGGGTGTTTTACAGCTACGTGCCAACTCTCCCAAAACAAGGAGTTGTTTATCACAGGCCACGGCGCTTATCAGCGCCATCTTGTAATGGCGGCCACAGTACACAGAAACGGCTCACTACACTCAGGCATATCCATATATTCTCAAACCCTTATTAATAGACCCTTCTGCCACAAGTATTTGGAATTATACAACAATGGGTAATATGGATTACTGAAATGGGTGATTGTAGATCGGCTATTCATGTCCAGTACTCCTTCTTTTTAAAAATTCGTTGATGGACCTTTATTTTATTTATTTATATGTGGTGCTGAGAATAGAACCCAGTGGCTCACATATGCCAGGAAAGCACTCTACCACTGAGCTACAACCCAGCCCCAATATGCCTTTCATTTTAATTTTGTATTGAATTATATACAGGTTCATATAACTAAAAGTTCTAATTCTATGTGTATAATTTTGTTTTGTATGTCTTTTTTTTGCCCCACAGGACTGGTGGTTAAAATAAGATTTCCCCCTTTTCTTTTTATTTTGAAATAATTTAATACATACAGAAAGATCTCAATTCCAAAGCAAAAAACTTTTTGTCTTAAGCCATTCAATAGAATGTCGCCAACAATATGCTGTCACCCATGAGAATTCTTTAATGTATATTTCCTGCAAATAGCAATAGTTTCTTACATAAATACAGTGTGTCTATCCAAACCAGGATAATTGATGATGATACTTTATTACAGTCTAACCCAGGGATGCCATTTGAATTTCACCACTTAACCCAGAATAATATCCTTGCAAAAGAAACCAACCTAAGATCACACACTGCTTTGGGTTTTCATCCCCCTTTAGTCTTCTATAGTCTGGAGTAGTTCCTCAGTCTTTCCTTGACCTTCATGACCACTTTTGAAGATAACAAGCCAGTTATTTTTAGATTGTCTCTTGATCTGGGTTTGTTTGATGTAACCTCAAGTCTAGAATCAAGTTATGCATCTTTGGCAGAAATATCACAGAAATGATTCTGTTCTCCCCATTGCATCCTCTCAGGTGGTGCACAATTTCAGTTTATTATGTTACTGCTGATGTTAACTGGATTTACTTAAGATGGTGTCTTCCAGCCTTCTTAAAAATCAGAATCTAAGGGCTGGAGTAGTGGCTCAGTAGTAGAGAACTTGCCTGGTATGTGTGAGGCCCTGAGTGCAATCCCCAGTACCACACATAAATAAAATAAAAAGATCCATTGATAACTAAAATATATTTTTAAAAAATCAGAATCTAAGATGGATGCCAAGTAGGCTCCTTGCTTTAGGATATTGCTGTTCCAGTCCTTCCCAGTAAATACACGTTGTATAATACATGCACTTATACATGTATTTTATCTATTTATATCAAATGGAAACCATGAATTTGCTCCAAAGCCTCCCATTCCAAACTAACACCACAAAGTTCATTCTAGTTTCTCCATTACTGCCTCTGTCCTTTCATTTTTAATTGCAAGAAATTTGGCTTCCATTAGCTTTAACATATTTACTTATTTTCTTTAAATCAATACTCTTATTTATTTATTTGTTTATTCATTTATTTTTATGTGGTGCTGAGGATTGAATCCAGAGCTTTACATGTGCTAGGCAGGTACTCTACCGCTGAGCTACAACCCCAGCCCCCATATTTACTTATTTGATCTTTTTTTTTCTTTCACTCTTCCATGAACCCTCTCCTTGTCTTGGACTCCGATATTCCCAGCTAAGTGGCTGCCACCACCACTCCCACTTCCCTGTGGAAACCTCCTCATATTTGGGATCCGACACCCTGCTCTTGTCCACTCCCACTCTCCCCACCATGGACTCCCTCCTCATTCTGCCTGGACTTTGACACTCTGAACCCAGTAGTAAAATGGGACTCGTTAAAGCTAAGAGATTAAGGACGCATGCTATAAATTGCAACTATGATGAAATCAGTCATACATCTTCACATAGACCTGAGGACCAGACTAACAATATTCTGCACTTATGTTGGAGTTTTAAAAATACCAGTAGTGTTTCAGCATTAAATCCACTTGGAACTTATTTTTGTATATGGTATAAAATGGGATACCAGCACCATTTGTTGTATAATCAACCTTTTCTCACTGAATTCAATTTTCATTGTTCATACATTATATTTTTATAAGTATATCTATTCCTGGACTTTCTATTCTGTCTCACTGGTTTATTTGTCTTTTCCTATACCAATGTTATACTAATGTCTATTCCTATACCAACGTCATACTTGTACTATTTGTAGATACATTGAACCTTTCAAATGAATTTTAAGATAATTTAAAAAAATATGTTGGGATTATAATTGGAATTTTGCTAATTTTATATAAATCTGTGGTGAATTGACCTTTTTGTGACATATATTAAGTCTTGATATCCAAGAATGAACAATGGAGGCCATATGCCTATTAGTTGTTCAGTTATTGTTCCATTTATTTATCCAACATAATTTTTGAGCAGCTGCTACATGCCAGGCACTGTTGTAGATGCTGGGAACACAACAGTGAACAAAATAGATAAAGTTCCTGCTTTTTTTTTTTAAGTTTACATTCTACTGGTGAGGGAGACAGATAATAAACAAATACATAAAATGTATGTTTTATACATAAATGCTGAAGCTTACATTGTGGTAGGAAGAGATGAGCAATATACTCTGAATATAGATTCCATATCTGCAGATTCAACTAACCACAGAACAAAAATACTTGAAAAAAAAATTACAACTGTCCTGAAATTGTAAAGTCATTGTTCCCTTAACAATGCAGTCTAACAACAACTTACATGGCATTTACATTGCATTGGGTATTTTAATTAATTTAGAGAGTATTTAAAGTATACAGGAAGTTGTATATAGGTGATATGCAAATATGCCATTTTATGTAAGGGTCTTGAGCAACTGCAGATTTTGGTATCCTGAATGGCGGGGGGGGGGGTGGGTCCCCATGGATACTGAGGGAAAACTGTATATAACAAGTAAATAAATGCATAATATAGCAGATGTTGTTAAATGCCATGGTAAATAATGAATCCAGTTGAAGGGATATATAGAATGCTGGGAGGGGGGTTGTTATTTAATCTAGGGCGATAAGGTGATGTGGTCATATCTGAGCGCAGCTGTGAAGGAAATAAAGGAGCAATCCATACATTACTCCTCGATGCAGAGGCAGGAGCAAGCTCCGTGTGTTATCCTGGCAGAGGAAGAGGAAGCAGCTCAGCATGGCTAGAGTGGAGAGACAGGGGTGGAGTGACAGGAGATGGACAGAGAAAGATAGCTGGAGGGAGAGAAGAGGGCATATGGAATACAGCCTTGGAGACCACAGTGAGGACTTTGGCTCTGAATGAGAAGGGACATTATCCTGAGTTTTCAGCAGAGGATAATGCCATCTGATGAAAGTTTTTAAAACATCATTTTGGTGGAAGAGGGTGGTGGTAGAGGTGGTGAGAAGTGATGGATTCTGATTGGCCTAGCTCAAGTGCACCCATAGTCCACCAGAGGGCACTGCATAAGTGTCCAGATTAAGTTTAGTTGTGACCACAGGTCTTTTACTCAGCCTTGCATAATAATAGGCTATGATTCCCACCTACTTAACAACTTCCCCTCCCCATTTTGCTATTAGAACTTAGATTATCTTCCAGACAGTGGTGTGCCCAACCTTAAAGGAGAAATCATGTTGGTAAGAGCACCTTCAACTCTGCGACAGTGGTCATCTAATGACATTGCCTTCCTTCATTTTTAAGACTTCCCTAATCTCTCCATTACCCTCTCCTCCTGTCCATTTATATGCATCAACTAGTGTTTTAATGTAGTCTGAGAAGACGGGTTTGCTGAGAGTGACTGGGTGCTTTCTGCCATTAATTCTTAAGGAAACATTGCCTTTTAAACCTATAACACTGAATAAAAATAATGTTTTAAAAATTCAACTAATGTGGGCTGGGGCTGTGGCTCAGTGGTAGAGCGCTTGCCTAGCATGTATGCGGCACTGGATCTGATCCTCAGCACCACATAAAAATAAGTAAATAAAATAAAGGTATTGTGTTTATTTACAATTGAAAAAAAATTCAACTAATGCAAAGGGTAAAGAAATGTGAGATGTCTGAAAGAGTTTACAGCAGCACTGTTCAATAAAACCATAACACAAGCCACATATGTAACTTTAAATTTAAAATTACATACATACCTAATTTTTAAATGTAAAAAGAAATGGCTGAAATTAATTTTAATCATAATTTTATTTAATCCAATATATCAAAATATTAAGATATAACCAATTTAAAACATATTTAAATAGATAGTTTACATTTGCTTTTTAAATTAAGTCTTCATAATCTGGTGGGTATTTTACACCCACAGCATAACTCCATTTGGATTGGCCACAATTCCAGCACTCAGTACCCGCTTGTGGCTGGTACCCACTGAACCGGTCAGTACAGGTTTGCATTTCCCATCCTTCTAAAAGTTGGGTGCTGCCACATCTTGGCTTTCTATTGCCGTGTCACAGGCGACCCCAAACTTAGTAGTTTAAAACAACACCCGCTTATTATTTCAGAGTTCAGAGTCAACGTGTGGGTTTGGCTGGGTTCTCTTCTCAGGATCCCACAAGGCTGAAATCAAGGCGTCCACTGGGCTGGGACTTGTCTGGAGGTTCTGAGGAAGAACATGTTTCTAAGTTTAAATTTAAAATTACATACATACACATCCTTTGGGGCTGTGGATCTGAGATCCTGGTTGCCTGCTGGCTCTGGGCTGCAGGCTGCTGTTTCTAGGGCAGCTTGGAGGCCTTCTCCTGGGCCCCTCCTCTTCAAAGCAGCAGTGATGCCGCATCTTTCTCCTGCTTACAATCTCTGACTTTCCCTTCTGCCCACCAGCTTGAAAAAAAAATGTGCTTCTACAGGGCTTGTGATTAGGGTGGGCCTGCCTGAATATTCTCTTTTACCTTAGAACATAATTACCAGGAACAAAATTCATCCTCAAGGGAGAAGGAAGGAATTACTATACCTGAGAGGGAGGATCAGTGAGGGAATTCTTAGAATTCTGCCTTCTGTGCCATGTGATTAAGTTCTAGTTAATAGGAAGTTAATGGTGACTTTATTCTTCCAGTTGTTTGGGTCAGAATATTAGGTGCCATCCTTGACCTCACTTTTCTTCACACTTCACTGGGCAGTCAGCAGATTGTGTCAGCCATACTTTCCAAACACTCAGAATTCAGGCCTCCTCAACACTTTCCATTGCTTTATCTCGGGCTGGCCACCATCATTTCTCAGATGAATCATTGTAGTAACCTCCTTACAGCTTCACCCTCAGCCATCTGTTCTTTTTTTTTCTTTTTCACAGTACTATAGATGGAACCCAGGGTGATCTCCCACTCAGCTACACCTCTAGCCATTTTGTTTTTTATTCTATTTTTTTATTATTATACAGGGTTTGACTAATTTGCCCAGGCTGGCCTCTAACTTGTGATCTGCCTGCCTCAGCAGCCCAAGTAGCTGAGATTACAGGTATGTACCACCAATCCCAGCAGCAATCTACCCCCACCCCCATATTTGGGATTGACTGAGCCCAGGAGTGCTCTACCACAGAGCTACATCCCCAACCATTTTTATTTTGAAGTAGGGTCTTGTTAAATTTCTGAGATTGGTCTTGAACTTGTGATCATCCTGCTTCAGCCTCCTGGGTCATTGGGATTACAGGCATGTGCCACTGCATTCAGCAGCAATCTGTTTTTTTTTTTTTTTTTTTAAAGAGAGAGTGAGAGAGGAGAGAGAGAGAGAGAGAGAGAGAGAGAGAGAGAGAGAGAGAGAGAGAGAGAGAGAATTTTTAATATTTATTTATTTTTTTAGTTCTCGGCGGACACAACATCCTTGTTGGTATGTGGTGCTGAGGATCGAACCCGGGCCGCACGAATGCCAGGCGAGCGCGCTACCGCTTGAGCCACATCCCCAGCCCTGTTCTTAATATAGCAACCTGAGTGATCCTGGTTCAACATATGCCAGGTCATGTCATTTAGCACCCTTCAAAAGGTTCCCATTTTGGAAGAAAAACTAATCTCCTGAGGCTGGAGGTGTAGCTCAATGGTATAGCATTTCCCTAATAGGCTGGAGTGCCTGGGTTGGATTCCCAGCACTACAAAAAGAAAAAGAAAAACCAAAGTTTTATTATGGACAGCAAGGTTCACTTTGATCTCCTTGTTAGCTTAGTGACCTCATGTCCTTCCAAGCTTCTCAGTCCTTTCGCCATAGCTACATAGGTCTCCTTAAACATGCCAAAAAGTCCCATAGGGCTTTTACACTGGCTATTATCTTTTCTAGAATGTTCTTCTTCAAGATATCTGTATAACTAACTCTCATACTTCCCTTTGGGTCTTAATGCTAAATTTGCCCTTTTTAGTGAGGCCATTCATGTCCCCCTCTTCATATTCCCCTACCCTGCCTTATTTTTTTCTCCTTAGTACTTTTCACTATGCAACATTTTACATTTAAAAATTTTACATCTTGGGCTGGGGATGTGGCTCAAGCGGTAGCGCGCTCGCCTGGCATGCGTGCGGCCCGGGTTCGATCCTCAGCACCACATACCAACAAAGATGTTGTGTCTGCCGAGAACTAAAAAATAAATATTAAAAATTCTCTCTCTCTCTCTCTCTCTCTCCTCTCTCACTCTCTCTTTAAAAAAATAAAAATAAAAATAAAAAAAATAAAAATTTTACATCTTGTTTGTCTCTCACTAAAATGTAAATTATTACAATAGGAATTCCCTCTTCTTCCCTTCTTTTGATCATTACTGTATCATCCTGGCATGTGGTAAACATTCAAAATTGTCGGTTGAATGAATAATACTATGAAAGAGAGATGACAGATGTGGTTTGGAAGGAGGGTAGTGACTTTGATTATCTTGAGATTTTGCTAAGCCAGATGTGCACACTGTGCTTTTAAGGGTTACCACTGAAAGGACAGAAATAGAACTGTGACTTCAACATCTGTGAGCAGGAAAGAGCAAAAAAGAAAATTTTATTAAACCAATGGAAGACAGGAGTGATGGGAAAGCAGCAAAGAAAAGAAAGCATGAAGCTTCCAGTTTCCTATAGAATAATTGGGGCAGACACCTAAATCCTTTCACAATCCTTCAAAAATCATACAATGAAAGCAAGTTAAATCACCCCAGCCCTCATCTGCAGCATCTCTCTGAGACAGAGAATATCTCAAACTTCAATTTATATGTAAATGGAGAGATAAATATCTGAAACCAGCTGAGCTAAGGCTCACAGGAACAGTCAAGGGAGTGGTGGGAGAGAGCAGAGAGCAGCTGGATCCTAGAGGTGGCTAAAAAATTGATAGCACTAGCAGAGATTGTGCCCAGAAGGAGCAAATCCTATCCAGAAAGAGGAAATGGAGAGAACATGTTGAGACCTGTGGATCAGACTACTGGCTACTGGGTGATCAAAAGGAACATTTGTGAAAACTGATAATAGATCAGGACATAAAGAAAACCTCAGTCACTTTAAAAAATACCTATAGTATAAAGCAACATTCTGATCATAATGCATACAATTATAGATTTTGTGGGGATAAGAGGGATTGAACCCAGGTGTACTCTACTGAGCTACATCCCGAAGCCCTTTTTACTTTTTTTATTTTGAGGCAGGGTTTCACTAAGTTGTCCAGGTTAGCCTTGAACTTGAGATCCTCCAGCCTCAATCCCCTGAGCTGCTGGGATCACAGGTGTGGGCCACCATGCCTGGCTATGATCATAAATTAAAACAATTAAGAACACAAAGCCCTCCCACTTAGAATTTTTAAAAAATATTTATTTTTTTAGTTGTAGTTGGACATGATATCTTTGTTTTATTTATTTTTATGTGGTGCTGAGGATCGAACCCAGGGCCTTGCACATGCTTGGTGAGAGCTCTACCACTGAGCCACAATCCCAGCCCCCCACTCAGAATTTTTCAAAAACTTTCTATTAAGCAACACTTGGGCCAAAATCGCAATATAAACCAAAATTGCAGAAAGTCATAAAATCGCAATAATGTAAACAGCTTATCTGCATTTATGAGACATTACAGAAGCAGTTGTTAGAAGAAAATCTATTATAATGAATACTGTATAAAATAAATTTTTTAAATTGTTTTTAGTTGTAGATGGACACAATATCTTTATTTATCTATTTTTATATGGTGCTGAGGATCAAACCCAGTGCTTCACACGTGCAAGGCTCTTCCACTGAGCTACAGCCCAGCCCTGTATCAATAAAATAACTGTCAACCAAAAAGCTAGGAGACATACAAAACTAAACCAAAAAAAAAAAAAAAAAAGCAGAAAGAAGGGACTAATACATGTATAAAAATAAATTAGCCATGCACATTGTTGCCCACCCGTAATCCTAGAGGCTTGCGAGGCTTGAGGCAGGAGGATTGCAAATTCAAAGCCAGCCTTAGCAAGTTATCAAGGTCCTAAAGCAACTCAATGAGACCGTGTCTCTAAATAAAATACAAAAAAGGCCTGTGGATATGATTTACTGGTTAAGCTCTACTTGGTTCAATAAAATAAACAAACAAACAAACAAATAATAATAATAATAATAAATAAAGAGTTAAAAAACAAAATTGTATTTGAACCTGGAGATGGCCTAACTACTGGACAAGCTATTTGGGCCATGGGTGGGAAAGATGTCTCCTGCCCTGTCTGGACACCCACTGCAATTACTCTGTCCTCCTTCACTCCAGCCTTTGAAGTGCAGTTGCCTGTCCCCACCCCCACTTTCCTGGGTTTCCCTCACCTTTGCCCCTCTTGGACAGAGGCTGAAGCAAGGTGTGTCTACCTCTGCTCACTGTCCACAATTAGACACTGACCAGCCAGCACTGGAAGGCAATGAGCCTCAGACCTCATCCCTCCACATCCCCCATTTGCTCTCATCAGCCCTTCCATAAGAAAACTTAGGATGCCCGAGGTGAAGTGGAAGCTGAGGGATTCTGACGTAAGTCCTTGCTTGCCAGAATCTAATACTCCTACCAAGTGTACAGATGAGAAAAACTACTGGGAAAGGTGTTCCACTGTCTTCTCAACGTTTAAAAAACTACCCAAGATTCTGGAATTCTGTCACGGGCCAGAAAAGACGGAATGGAGCGAAGCCATCTGTCGAGTTCCTCATGGCTAAAACATTCAGGGTCACTCCAGGTGAACTGGGCTGCGCAAAATAATCATACAAGAGACAGAGGCACAGTTTTCTTTGGGTCCTGTGATGGCTCTTCTGACCTTAAGGCGGGGTGGGGGGGAGAGAGAACGTGCTGACCCCTTTTATTGAGAAGAAGCCATTCAAATGAGGCAAGGGGTCAGGTTTCAGGGGGTTGAGTCCAGCTTTGTGATGTCTGTTGTCAGCAGGCCACACCCAAAGGTAGAGCAAGAGAAGGAGACACACAAAAGGCATTTCCATGGAACATTCTATCTCAAACAGGGTAAAGGGGTAGTATTACAAAGGAATAGGTGAGTGTAGCTCAACCCCATGGGTGACTTGCCTACATCTGAATGCACACCCTCAACTTCCTGAACCAGGACAATGCCCAAGTCACTACGAAATGTAGTGATCCATCAGAGCCTCACTTCAGGATGGAAGGCTATGGCCTATGGCAGCAGAAAGAGATGAACTTGGAAGCAATGGGAATTATGCCCTTTGAAATGTTTGCATTAAAATTGTTTATATTACTCAGAAGCAGATGAATATTTTCAATAAATGATGGCTAAAATCTTTTAAAACTTTACATGTCTCCCCTGGACTGATCTTTAATTCTATGAGGGGAAACAGAGTGAAGTTAGCCCTGTGTCCTTGTGTTTGCCCTCAGTGCCATGGGGTTGCTGCTATCCGTGCTACGGAATTGAGTTCTCTTTACTTCCTAGAGGCACACAACCCTAGGAAAGGCCACCGGAGGACTCCTTTAGCTCCTCTGTTGAGTTTCCAAAGAAAATTAAGATGTAATCAAGTAAAGACTTAATGGGCTGCAAGGAAGGAAAGGAAATGATGTCAGCATGGGAAGGTTAACTTGAGCCAAATTTGGAGGGTGGTTTGTGGATGGTTAGACCTAAGTTTATGATGGTTGCAGAAATGGTGGGGAGAAGACTGGAAGGGTAAGTTGCAGGTAGATGTGTGCCTGGTCTCAGATGCCAGGTGTTATGGTTTTGATATGAGATATTCCCCAAACCTCCTACGTTAATGCAGGAATATTCAAAGGTAAATGATTGGGTTATGAGAGCTGTGACCTAATCAGTTCATCTT
The DNA here is from genome assembly GCF_045843805.1 of Urocitellus parryii. Taxonomy (NCBI): domain Eukaryota; kingdom Metazoa; phylum Chordata; class Mammalia; order Rodentia; family Sciuridae; genus Urocitellus; species Urocitellus parryii. The sequence continues at coordinate 117,628,884 of NC_135536.1, read as the reverse complement.
AGTTAAAATGGACTAACTGGATGATAACTATAGACAGATGAGGTGTGGCTGGAGGAGGTGGGTCACTAGGGGCATGCCCTGGAAGGGTTCATCTTTCCTGCAGCCGCTTCCCCTTTCTCTCTGCTTCCTGGCTGCTTTAGGAGGAGTAGTATTGTCCAACCACACCCTTCTGCCATGAGGCTCCATCTCGTCTTGGGCCCAGAGCAAAGGAGTTGGCAATCTGTGGACTGAACTTCTGAAACTGTAAGCCAAGATAACTTTTCCTCCTGTCAGTTGTTCTTGTCAGATATTTTGGTCATAGCTACAAAAAGCTGACTACATACCACGCTCATTCCCCAAAGCTGTCCTTATTTCACCCTTTTATCCTTGTTTTTAAAAGGCCAGTACATTGACTCAGAGGGGGTTAAATGTGAGAAGCTTGTTGTTGAGGCAGGAAAATTGCTTGAGCCTAGGTGTTTGGGGTCAGCAAGGGTAACAGTCTCTTAAAGAGACCCAGTTTCTTAAAGAATAAAAAATAAATGGCATGGTAAAAAGAACTAGTTTAGTTTGCTTTCCTCTTTTATAGGATTCTGTGATGAGAATCTACAAATCTTGGAAAACCTTCTAAAATCATAGTATCAATTATTGAACCACAGCACTGGGAAAAAAGGAATTTATTCCCGGGGCTGTGGCTGTGGTTCAGCAGTAGAGTGCTTGCCTAGTGCATGCAAGGCCGTGGGTTCGATCCTCAGCACCACATATAAATAAATAAATAGAGTAAAGATATTGTGTTCAAATACAACTAAAAAATAAATATTAAAAAAGGAATTTATTTCCTTAGAAGTAAGATCTCTATTTGCAGGATGAGATGGGCAAGGAATGGTATGAGGTTTCATCAGGTGAACTCAACAGTGGATGAGACTAGAGCTTAACTTCACTTGAAGACATAAAAGCCATAAGAATATTCAAGAGGGTGACAGGTGGGTTGTGTGGTAGCTGTCCTTATATCCAATTTGTTTAATTTACAGAATAATTTCATAAAAGACATATTATTTAATATAATTTACTATATACTAGAAAAATAAGTCTAAAACATATTTCTTGTATCCCTTCTGTTTATCTGGTTTTGGACCAGAAAAATTATTTAATGGCTGCTGATAATAAACTATTCATCTGAGTCCAAAATTCATCTCAGAAATTTCTTTTTTTTTCTTTTTTCTTTTAAGAGAGAGGTGTGAGAGAGGGAGAGAGAACTTTAATATTTATTTTTTAGTTTTCGGCAGACACAACATCTTTGTTTGTATGTGGTGCTGAGGATCGAACCCGGGCCGAACCCGGGCCACACCCGGGCCTCGCACGTGCCAGGCGAGTGCGCTACCGCTTGAGCCATATCCCCAGCCCCTCATCTTGGAAATTTCTAAGCCATATATATGATCTTGATTGTTACACATGATTCTATTGGGATTAAAACAAATGGCTTGATTTTACAAATGAAAAAGAAAATAAAAATGAAAAAGAAAACAGAAAAAAAATCTAAAAAGAAAAAAATTGATTCAATTGCTCTTCCTGAGGAAAAAGTCAATCAAGTAGACAACCCATTAGCTAACCTAACCAAGAACAAAAAGCAAAAGACATAAATATACAAGAAATGACAAGGGACATAACTATTGAAACAAGAAAAATTAAAAAATTTCAGTCATTACTTTTCATAAGTCTGGACAAACATATCTGAAAACCTACATTGAACAAATAATTTCCTAGAAAAAGTTTACCAAAATTGGCCCCAGAAAACAGAAAATTGAAACAAAGAATTAGCCCTCAAGAAGTTCCAAGGGGGCTGGGGATGTGGCTCAGGCGGTAGCGCGCTCGCCTGGCATGCGGGCGGCCCGGGTTCGATCCTCAGCACCATATACCAACAAAGATGTTGTGTCCGCCGAGAACTGAAAAATAAATATTAAAGTTCTCTCTCCCTCTCTCACACCTCTCTCTTAAAAGAAAAAAGAAAAAAAAAAGAAATTTCTGAGATAAATTTTGGACTCAGATGAATAGTTTATTATCAGCAGCCATTAAATAAATAAATATTAAAATATTCTCTCTCTCTCTCTCTCAAAAAAAAAAAAAAAAAAAAAAAAGAAGTTCCAAGGATTCACTGGAATATCTACCAAATCTTTGAAGCTACTTAAAGTGTTCCAGAGCCTAGAAAAGAAAACTCCCACATTATTTTTAAACAGCCACATGAGGGTTGGGGTAAAGCTCAGTAGTAGAGCATAAGTAAGGTTCTGGGTTCAATTCTCAGCTCAAACAAAAACAAAAACAAACCAAAAAGAAGAAACACTGATTCCCTGCCCCCCCCCACTGAAAACAAACAAAAATCTCATGCATTTTAAAGAAAGTAAGAGGTGGGGGAGAAACACCATAATGCCCCATTTTGCTTTCCACAGTTTTAGTTACTCAGTCAACTGTGATGTGAAAATATTAAGCAGGAAATTCCAGGAATAAGAAATCACTAAGTTTGGGGCTGGGATTGTGACTCAGCGGTAGAGTGCTAGTCTAGCATGGGCGGGACCTGGATTTGATCCTCAGCACCACATAAAAATAAAGGCATTGTGTTGTGTCCATCTACACCTAAAAAATAAATATTAAAAAAAGGAATCACTAAGTTTAAAATTATGCACCATTCAGAGTAGCATGATGAAATCTGTCAATGTCCTATTCCGTCTTCATGTGTACATGAATGCCCCTTTGTCCAGCATCCATGCTGTATACACTGCCAGCCCATTAGTCACTTAGTAGGTGTCTTGATTATCAGACACTGGCCTGGCATCCCAGTGCTTATGTTCAAGCAAACCTTACACAGTAGCTCAATGCTACATCACAGTGCCTACATCACTCAGCTCATTTTCTCTCATATCATCACAAAAAAAGGGTGAATACAGTACAAAATTAAAAAGTTTTGAGAGTGAACATTCACATACTTTTTATTTCAATATATTATTGTAATTGTCTTTTTTTTATTATTGTTGTTAATCTCTTACTATGCCTACTTGATAAATTAGACTTTATCTTAGGTGGGTGTGTATATACAGGGAAAAAATACAGTGCTACATATAGTGTTGGGTGCTACATGGTACCAGGCATCCAATGGAGGTCTTGGAATGGATCCTGATGGATAAGAGAGGACTACTGTAGTTTTTAATGTGTATTCACGTATTCACCATTTCAGATGTCCTTCATTATTTCCTGAAGATACATGTTTTCATCTGGTTCTTGTGGGAAAAGAAGTAGAAAGGAGAGAGTAAGTGACCCTTATGCTCGAAACTGAAGTTTTTCAGATATTCCAGGCATGGCTTTGCTTGTTTCTCATTGACTGGAAAACTGATGGTCACCCCAGTTGCAAGGGAGTTGGGAGACTGCAATCTTTTATCTGGGCACTTTTCTTACATTGATGAATTCAGGATTCTAGCAATGAAGAAGAAAAGAATAGCTGGGTGCTCCATACACCTGTAATCCAAGTGTCTCAGGGGGCTGGGGCAGGAGGATCACAAGTTCAAAGCTAGCCTCAGCAATTTAGTGAGGCCCTGTCTCAAAATAAAAAATAAAATGGGCTGAGGATGTGTCTAGTGGTTAAGCGCTGTTAGGTTCCATCCCCAGAGAAGAGGAAGAAGAAAGATAATGAGGAGAAGAGAAGGAATCATTGGATAGAAAGAAAGCTGTGACAGCCTGGTTTATTCTTTTGGCCTTCCATCTGTACATGCATGGAACTCTCTGAGAAAGAGAGTTCAGAAGTCTCATCTAGAAACTATATCCATCTCAGAACCCAGAGTCTCCAGACACTATATCCATCTCAAAAACTAGAATCTCTAGTTGATGCATCATTTTCTTCATTGAATCCTGATGTCAATCCTCATAGTCTATAATCTATAAACTAAAAGGCAAGTTATCTTCCCCCACCCAACATGTCTCAGACAAGAGTGGAGAAGGAACTTCTATGGGAAACTTCTATGGGAAAGGGAAGGAAGGGAGAAATCCTTGTTTAAAGCACTTCAAATCTCTAGCAAACATCAAGTCTACAGCAAGTGTCAGATTCTGCTAGACATGAGTGACCTATGCTCCCTTGAAGACAGGGATTAATTTCCTTACTCAGCCAACCTACTCTGTACGAGGAACTCTGTTTCCTCTTGTACTCAGTGTCCTGAGTCTTATCTTGTTTGGTTCATCATTCTCTTTAGCCATATCTGAGGTAAACTTGGGAGAGGATACCCCTTCTGATGTGTGAAAAATTAACAGCTTTTGCTAGCTAGGTTTTAAAATTTTTACTTTTGGTAATATGATTCCTTTAAAAGTATTATAGACTCCTAGTATATTTGCCTCTGGTTGCTTCTGTGTGTGAATAATCATAGCCAAAAATCCTACATAGATATAGTCTTTTAAGCCTGAACATCCTCCTCTATTTCCTATTGGTCTCTGTGCTCTGTCTATCCCTCTAACCTTTGACTTTATGTTTACTGACTTGAGATAATTTGAAAGAACAAACTCTAGTTGAAGATCATTTGCAGAGCCCATTTCCTCTGTTGAGAGGTGAATTTTTAAAGGAACGTGATTAGGAAGGCCTGGGACGCCAGTCTTATCTTCTTTCAAGGTATAGCTTGACAGTGCAACCACCGTTCCTGTTTGGAACACAGTAGCAATGGATCTCCAAATAATGAAATGCTCAAAGTAGATTTGCAGGCCATGGCAGAGAGTGCTGTCTTTAATGAAGTGGTATTTCATTCCCTTTCTCCTTCAGCCTGGATAATTCTGGTTCAATTGGTCTCTTTCAGGAATTAATTCAAAGTGGAACAAAGTCATCAGCACATACCAACATTTTGCACTATTTCAGTCACTTCCCCTAATACTACAGACTTGGTTGACATGTGACGTGTTTCTCATAAAAATAGCAGATTGATCAAATATTTCACCTGCATAATAAGGTTATCAGTATTCCAGTCCTGTAGTCTCTTTGCTCTCACTGCCCAAAGTCCCATCTCTACCACTCAACAAAGTTCACATTTCAGGTGATATGACATAGAGCCCTCCACTTCAGTGTGCTAAGTTCTCTATTTGATGGGATTGCATTTAGTGGCATTTAACAGAAATCCATCAAAGTGGCTTAACCAATTTTTTGGCTTTACTCTATTTTATATATATATATATAAAAAGGAGTCTGGGTCAGGCAGTCCGGGGCTGGAGCAGCAGTTGAAGGAATCAGGATCTTTTTACCTACTGCCATCCTCAGTGTGTGTCTTTTGGCTTCATGATGACAAATAATTCTCATTGTTTCAGGCATGGTGTCTGCTCTGCAGGCAGAAAGAAGGGATGAAGAAAAGCAGAATGGCATGTGAGAGTTGAGTCTGCCCCCCCTCTTTTTTATAAATATTTATTTTTTAGTTGTAGATGGACACAATACCTTTACTTTATTTATTTTTATGTGGTGCTGAAGATCGAACCCAGGGCCTGCACATGCTAGGCGAGTGTTCTACTGCTGAGCCACAACCCTAGCCCATGAGCCCAAACCCCAGCCCAACCCCCCACTCTATTTTTATTTTTTATTTTGGGACAGGGTCTCTCTACGTTGCTCAGGTTCTCGATAAGTTGCTGAGGCTGGCTTTGAACTCATAATCCCCCTGCCTCAGCCTCCAAGCTGCTGGGATCACAGGCATGCACCACTGTGCCTGGTGAGTCTATTCTCTTTTTAACATTTTTAAATTGGGTAGTCAATAGCTATTTCAGAAGCACCAGCTAGTAACTTTCACTTCCATCTTGTTGACCACAATGTCATCCTTAACTCCAGGGGAGTGTGGGGAGATGAATTTTTTTGAACTATGAATAGAATGGAGTTTCTATAAGAAAAGAACAGATGTTGAATAGTCAACTAGGTTTGTCAGAAAATACAAACTGGTATACAGAAAAAAATTTTTTTTCTTTGGTACTGGAGATTGAACCCAGGGGCATTTTGCCACTGAGCTACATGGCCCATCTTTTTTTTTTTTTTTTTTTTTTTTTTGAGACAGAGTTTCCCTAAGTTGCTGAGGGGTCTCACTAAGTTGCTGGGCTGGCCTTAAATTTGTGATCCTCTTGCTTCAGCCTCCTGAGTCACCAGGGTTATAAGCATGCATGGCTGTGCCCAGTCAAGAAAAGAAATTTCTTGACTTAAATCACTGAAAAGTCCAGAGATTGTGCCAATTTGAACCAGGACTTACTGAAATCACCAGTAATCCCAGTTCTCTCCAGCTGTCCACCCTGCCTTACTCCATGATGTCAGAATAGTCTGAGACTGGGTCTCTGAATAGTTCACTAATAGCTTGCAGGGATTCATGCCCAATAAATAATACAGAGGATCAGGATCCCAGCATTTGTGGCTAACAAACTGAACCCGTCACTGGCCTTAGAGGAAGGACTGTGCTGACTGGATTCACCCATGTAGTGAGTTTCAAATTTAGAGCTAGGAAGAAATCTTCCAGGAGCTACATGGCTTGATCCCCAAAAGGAAAATATTGTCTGTTGAAAAGAGACCAGTGACCTCCAGATAGTGAGACGGGGAAAATGATGATAAGAAGACAACCAGCAAATGTTCTCTAGGATGGCTAAAGAAAGAGTCCATGAGACTGGAGATTAGTTACCACCAGAAACACAGAAAATAGGACAGTCTCTGAGGTGACATTGGCAGTGTTCATCTGGGCATGCTGGGGAAGGGGGAGCCCTGGTCCAAGGTCATATTCCTATCCAGTTGCAGTGGCAGGTTTATCTTTACCATGAGGGTCTTGGAAGCACACTCCTTATCTTTCTTGTCTTTTCTTCTGTGCTGGTGCTTGGCTCTCTATTGAAGTCTGCTGATTACATTTGGTTTCCATTGCTGTTTTCCTAAAGGGAGAGAGTGTCCTAAGCAGAGACTGTGATGCCTGGCAGCTGTGGTAGATAGTATGAACCAATACATCAGCATTCTGGTGTTGATGTTGATTTCTGATTCACTGCATATGCAAAAACTCTTTTCCAAGCCTGTGTGGCTGAGGACCATAGAAGTCCTGGTGTTTTCAAGATATCTGACAACTTGTGAGTCTGTGAGGAAACAGATGATGAATTTCTCTTGGAGACCCCCACATTGCCACATGCCAACCCATCACCTATTTCTTGGGTATTAGTATGAGGCCTCAGAGAGATCAGTGTTTTATGCTGGAATCCCATTGTGTGTGTCATTCCTGGTTTTGGTAAGGCTGGGTTTCAGCTTTTCATCTTAGCATCTCTTGCTGTGAGCTTCATGACATGACTTGCTGCTCTCTGGTCTTAGAGTAGAAGAGCCATGAGGCAAGCTTGAATCTTACTTTAACAGACATTTCATCCATAAAAGAGGATGTCCAAATGTTCATATGAAAATTTACTCATGCTCATTTGTTGTAAGGAATATGTCATTGAAAACCAAACTGAGATGCTACTTAATAATCATTGGAATTACTTTATCAGACTAATAATACCAAATGTTGGCAAGGATGTGGAGAAACTGAGACTCTTTTATAATTCTGGTGGGAGTGTAGTATAGCAGTCTGTTTGGCAATCTAATACTGAACCTACATTGATACTATATCCCAGCAATTCCATTCCTAAGTACTAAATTTAACAACAGTAATGTGTACACATGCTCACCAAAAGACATGTGCAAAAATATTCATTATTCTTAGAAGCTTTAAATGGAAAATAACCCAAATATGCATGAACACTAGCATTAAAAATACACTGTGTTATATCCATATTGTGGTGTTCTAAAATGCAATGAAAGTGAAGGAACTACTCTTATTCACAGCAACCTGCATGAACCTCGTTAACACAATTTCTAATGAAAGAAGCCAGACACAAAAGATTATATGTATAGGGTACTTAGAAGAAGTTTAAAAACAGACAAAACTAATTTATGGTGTTAGAAGTCAGGGTAATGTTTACCTTTGGGGGAAGAGTGGTTATGATTGGGAGCAGCAGGAGAGGGGCTTCAGAGGTGTTGTTAAGGTTTTTATTTTTAATCTGGGCAGTGATTATATACGTGTGTTCACTCTGAAACTCCATCAAGTAGTGCTATTAGAATTTGTACACTTCCCATGGCTGGGCTTGCTCGTATGTCTATAGGTGGTCTGGCAGATAGCTAGCTTAGACTGGCTTAACAGGGGCAACTCAAGAGACTGAGCTTTGCAACATGTCTGACCTGTTCCCATGGTAATAGCAGAAGAGCAAAAGGGGAGTTCCAATGTTCAAGTCCATTTCAAGCCTCTGCTTCTGTCATATTGACTAATATTCCATTTGTCAAAGTTGGTTACATGGTAGAAGCTAGGCACGGTGCAGGCTGTTCCACTCTTAATGGGAGGGAAACTGCCAGGTTATGTGATAAAGGCCTCCACTTCAGGAAGGTGATGAATTGGGCCATCAACATAATCTACCACAATGTTAGAGAAAGAGAAGTGAATAGTGACAAGATAATGAACACATACAATAACTGAGAGAAAGAAGCACAGGGTGCTTTAGGGGTACAGAAGAGGGAAAGCTCCATATTTTTGCTTATATGAAAAATTATTCATGGAGGCCCCACGCCTGCTGTGGGCTGTGCTAAGCAACCGTGGGTCTGCGTACTAGGATGCCCATACCAGGCACAGAAAATCCAGAGTCTATCAGACAAGTTGGTGTTCGGAAGCTGCTTCAATGATGGTCCGGGAATTTATACCAGCTGCAGCAGGAGTGGCAAGCCCAAACTCTCCTCTGGACTCCAGAGTGGGACAAACCTGCATATTTGCTTGTCAATGACAGTGATAACAACAGCAAGCTGGGACACATCCTCATCCCCTACGAGCAAACAGAGCTCTTTCTATTCCCATAGAGATACTCCTAGAGTCCGAGACTTGGGATGATGTGGACTTCCTAACGAGGCAGAAAAAATTGCAGGCTGAAGCCAAGATGGTCCTCATCTTGGCCAAGCCCATGGACAAAATGCAAGTGGAGGTGGAGAAACAGAACAGGAAGAAGTTTCCCATGGCTAATCTCCTGCCTCACCTGCCTCACAGCAGGGAGTGCTTGATAAAGAGGAACCTGAAGATCACCTGACCTTCGTGGCATGACCCTGGTCAGCTGCAGGTGATAAGTCAATGATCTCCACTCCCAGATCAAAAGCTCGAATGAAGAGTTGGTGCAGTTGCTCCTCAACCAAGACAAGCTGAATACAGAGCAAGATACCATGCTGGTGGACATCAAAGTCTTGACCAGACATGCTGAAAGTCAGCAGAAGCGCATGGCAGAGAAGATGTCTGCAAAGTGAGGAACCATCAGCCAGAGCCCAGTGGAGTTGACTTTGCCTCTATACTTTGAAGTGCTGTTGCTGAAAGTGGCTCAGAGGCAGACAAACTGCAGTGTCAGTCATGGATGATGCCTGAAGCTTCATGTTCAGTGATCTGCCTTTGCTTTTTAATTTATTTTTTTATGTGTGTACTTAATATTAGGCATTTTAACAAAATGTTGTTATAAAAAATGTACTGTATTTATACCATCATAAACCATGGTTGATCGGAGGGTGGTTTTAACTTTATTTTTACTTAGAGGTTTTTAAGTTGGAGCAATACTTTGCATTGACTACTTCATCCTTCACTATAGTTTAAAGATCTGTGAATGACAGTGCTACACAAGTCAAAATATATGCCTGCCTCCTTGTAAAGTCGTAGCTTTCCCTAATATGTATCTGAATCAGTTTTCAACATTTTGTGAATGTTGACTACTTGAAGTTCATTTTCAGATGTGCTATGAACATTATGTTGGCTTCAGACAGTTTCTTGAAAGTTTTACTTATAAATATCTAAAATAAAGTTAAAACTTTGTTTAAAAAATTATGCATGGAAAAACTCATGCATAGACCTGTCCCCTTCAGGACTGTGAATTTCTTGCATCTGCTTCATTTCCACATTTCTCACAGTTCTAAGCATAAGGCCTTGCATAGAACAAGTATTTGAACATTTGTAAAATAAAATTTCATCCATAAAAGTAGTCATCTCTTCTTTATCCATTTTTATTTCTGCTTCCAGGAGAAGAAAGAGACCCATGGATGTAGCAAGACATATCTTTGTATTTTACAATAAGTTCCATTCTTAGAATAGACCCCAATCAAGTGAAGGATTGGTGGAGTTCCAGAGTAGTGATTGTTGAGTGGAATCCTTCAAACTTTTTTGTTGTCTCTTATATGTTTCTTTTCAAAATTATGGGTATATATAATGTAGAACTAACACATTTACAATGTTGTACAACTATTGCCATCATCCATCTCTAGAATTTTTTTCGTTTTCCCAAACTAAAACTCTGTCCCATTAAACAATAACTTCCCATTACCTCCTGTTGCCAGGCCCGGGCAGCATCCATTTTACTTTCTGTCTTTATAACTTTAACTATTGTAGTTATCTCATATGAATGGACACATATAGTATTTGTCTTTTAGTAACTGATTTATTTCACTAACATGTTGAATGACATACATTTTTCATCTCCCTACATTCCCTTTAGGAAAAGGGCAGCTAGTTGTCAAAAATCAAAAACCCATGGCCTAGGGATATAGCTCAGTTGGAGATACACACACACACACACACACACACACACCTTTCCATTAAAAAAAAGCAATGGACAATGTAACAAAACTAAGTGTTATGATCTGAATTGTATGTCCCCCTCCAAAATTAATTTGTTGAATCCTAAATGTAACTTTAAATGAGATTTGGAGATAGAATTTTTTTTTGAGGGGGTACCAGGGAATGAACTAAGGGGCACTCGGCCACTGAGCCACATCTCTGGCCCTATTTTGTGTTTTATTCAGAGACAGGGTATCACTGAATTGCTTAGCACCTCACTTTTGCTGAGGCTGGCTGAGCTCTTGCTTCAGCCTCCTGAGCCACTGGGATTACAGGCATGTGCCCCAGTGACCAGCTGGAGATAGGATTTTTAGGAGGTAATTGGGATTACATGAGGGCTAGGGTAGTAATTCAGTGGTAGAGTGCTTGCCTCACAAGCGTGAGGGGATGGGTTTGAACCTCAGCATCACATAAAAATAAATAAATAAAAATATAGTATGTCCACCTACAACTAAAAAGAATATTTAAAAAAGAAAAATTACATGAGAGGTTGTGGTTATAGCTCAGTGGTAGAGCACTTGCCTAGCATGTATGAGGCACTGGGTTCAATCCTCAGTGCCCCATAAAAATAAATTAATAAACAGCTGGGGCTGTGGCTCAGTAGTAGCGCACTTGCCTGGCATGTGTGAGGCAGTGGCTTTGATTCTCAGCACAGCATATAAATAAACAACAACAACAAAAAGGTTTATCAAAAACTAAAAAAATTTAAAAAATAAAGTAATAAAAATAAAGGTATTAGAAATTAAAAGAATTATGTCAAAAGAAAGCCCAATATTATATATAACTGTAATGCACTAACTTAAAAAAAAGATAAAATGAGGTCATGAGGAGGATCCTTATCCAATAGAATTGGTAGCCTTATAAAGAGAGAAGGAGTTTTTTCTTTCTCTGTCTCTCCCTTTCCAATTGCACACACTGGGGAAAGGTTGTGTTAGAATACAGCGAGAAAGTGGCTATCTGCGAGGGGAAGAAAATCCTCATCAGAAACTGAACCCTGCTGGAATTTGACCCAGCCTCCAGATCTGTGAGAAAATAAGTCACCATTGTTTAAGACATCCTTTAGCATGCATGAAGGCCCTGGGTTCAATTCCCAGCATCACCAAAAAAACAAAAAAACAAAAAAACAAAACAAAACAAAACAAAAACAAGGTATCCCCAGTAACTCATAAAAACAAGTTGGTGAGGACAAACTACTGGCAGCCAGAAGTCTCATCTGGTCTCAGCCCCTGTGCAGAAAGAAACAGAGGAAGAAAACAATACATCTGATGGATCTGAGATTAGGAATTCCTTCAAACAGCCAGCAGATATTTGTTGGAAAACTCAACTAATTTGAGACAGTAGCTGAAACTGGGAATTTGGGGCCTGTTCCAATTGACTATGTGCAAGGGTCTGTTTAAGATTGGAAGGGACAGGAGCAGTCTAGGCTAAAGCTGACCTTCCAGGATATGGCCTCACACTGAGGAGAAACTGCGAGTAATGGAACCAAAACTGAGCAGGACAGAGATAAAAATGGAGGAAACAGAATATCTGGATAAAAATTGGGAAGGGTAGTTGAATTGCAAAAATCTCATAAAGCAAGCTGCCATATATTTTAAAACTACATGAAAACAGTAGAGGAGGGACCTCTTCCAAGTTTGAAATGCTACCTTGAGCCATATCTCCTTTTTAAAACTCAGGAAAAATAATTTCACACAAAAATGAACAAAAGAAAAGAAGCAAAGCTAAATTTCATACTAAATTATTATAAAAAAAGAGCCAAGTTTCATTCCTATGCATATAAAAATATAACAATAAGACTTGACCAGGAAACAGATAAAAACCATAATCACTTATTCCAAAATAAACAAGAATATTAAGCAAATGGTAAATAAAATCACAACATCTATTATAACTAGGAAAACTCAGAAATGAGGTGACAGAACTCTGGAAAGAAATGTATAAATAAATGAAGAAATCAATGCAATATGAAAATGAAAAGACACCCAGGACAATGAAACCAAAACCCCAAACAAAAAACTAAAAGGAATAGAGAAGGAATAAATATATTATGTCCACCTACAACTAAAAAATAGATGTTTGGGACAAATAAAAGGTAGAAAGGGGGAACATATTGAAAGCAAAAAAAGAAACAATGGAAGATATATAAAATATTTGAGAAAAATGATAAACGTTGATGAGCAATGACAAAGATCCAACATATGGAAAACAGGAGTCCTCTTACAAAGCAAACCAAAATAAAAGAACAGAACTATTCTAAAACTTGCAACACAAAATTTTCACTGAAATTTTAAAAAGCATTTGAAATTACATTTTGAAAGAGCATATCACATGTCTGAGACTATTGACCTTAAATTACAGACATTGGTAAAATTATTTGACCGTAAAGGAAAATTTTTTAAAAAATTATTTGGGCAACTATGTTAATAGAGAAAGTAACTTCTAGGGGAAATAAAATTAGATTTTCAGCATCAGAAGAAAATAGAATGTCTCCAGGAAAAAAAATGTGAACCAAGAATTTTGCATTTAGAAAACTAATTTTCAAATTGCTATTATGCAAAATCCTGGGAAATAATTATTAGTAGGGAATATTGCAGCCCTTTATGAGAAATCCAGTAGAGAATGAGTTTCAATCATAAAAAACCAGGAGTGAGCATCAAACATATAATTCTTTGTAGAATTAAGAGGTTAAAAGAAGGTAAAATATTTGATAGGTATAAATTCAGATAATATACAATACATTTGTTAAAATGGAAAAAAAGGAAAATAAGAACATGTGCAGAAATATTTATCTCATGGAAATTTAAGACTTTTTTATTATTGGTACATTATAATATTACATATTAATGGACTTTGTTATATATTCATATATTTAGAACAGAAAAATTTTAAACTTTTCTCAATAGTTATATTGGTTATGATAGTATTAGTTATTTTGAGATGATTTAATATGTATTGTGGGATAAAATAAATCAGTAATTATGGGATATTAAAATTATGTAATCCTATATGTTCTCGAGAACTGGGATTCTCAATGTCAAAGAAAGGAAATAAAGACATAATTTAGAAAACGTTAAATTAAAACCTTGTAGCAATATAAATGATCTCTATTTCTAATTCTATAGATAGATAGATAGAGATCTTTCTCTAGACCCACCCACTAAAGCAGTTTGGAAATGACCAATTCAGTAGCAAAAACATTCCTACTGCCCAGATTGTGGTCTTGAAATACAATTTCCCACTAAAAACTATGTGAATGTCTTAAAGAAATGACTAATTCTTGTGTCTGGAGAAGGAAATAAACAAGGTGAACTTGTAACTCTTGTCATGCAGACAGCAAGAACACTATCAAAAACTGAAAGTTATGTCAAAAGGATTCAGGAATCAAATTGAAGAGTCTCCATTGCTATGGTACCATTGATTTGAACATGAGAAAATACAAGTAAATACATGGGAAAATGGAAGCTGAGTTTCTTACTGTTGGAAATGGGTGAAAATTACAGAGAAAGGAAAGGTCAGAAAAAAACTGTGGTGTTGGATTGGAATTTGGGGTATTGATATGAATTCATATATGTATTCTATATACGTATAATGAACTCAGTATTAAAAGAGTAGTGAGTTGATTAACTTAAACCCTACTGGGACACTTGATGTAATTTTCTTTTTTTAAAATAGGGTCTTGCCATATTGCCCAGGCTGTCTCAGCCCCCCAAGTAGCTGGAGTTAGTGTGCACCACCATGTCTGGTGATAGTTGATGTAATTTGAATGAGATCTGTGGATTAGCTGGTAGTACTGTTTAATTTCTAGATTCTGATGGATTATACCATGGCTGTATAGTAGAGCATGTCCTTATTTTCAGAAAATATAGACTGAAATATTTAGGGTTAATGGGATTTCATGTATGCAACTTGTTCTCAAATGGCCTGGAAGGGGGCAAAAAAAGAATAGTACATAAATACACAGAAAGAATCATGGGCATTATGTTATACAACGTTAACAATTGGGACTTTGGATGAAGGGCAGGAGGGAGTTATTTTGTACTATTTTGCAACTTTTCTGTAAACTTGAAATTATTTCAAAATGAAAAGTAAAAATATCACTCTCAAGGACAATTTGAGCATATGGGGAAATATTCAAGTTAAGTGAAATATGTAGATTACTAAACAAATGTGCAGTGTAATTTAAATTTTGTTGAATATATACATATTTATTTAATTCAACAAAATTTTAATTTTAGAAGCATATAAAAAGTTAACAATTGTCATCTACAGCTATGCCCATCTTAAGTAAAATTAATTTGGAGGCTTATGCTACTAGATATCAAGACCTACTCTGAAGGTACAGAAATTAATTAATATGAATCAGCCTGGGCAACACAGTGATATTCTATCTTTTAAAAAAATAAATTAAGATGTGAGGTATTGTCACAATGATAGAAAAATAAATCAATGAAACAGAATAGTCAAAACTGACCCATTCATACACAGTCATCTGATTAATGACAAAGCTTCCTCTGAAATTTGGTGGAAATAGGATTTTTAAAAAATAGTGCTGAGTCAACTGAATACCATATGGAAAATAAGAATCTTGCTGCCTACCTCATACACAAAAATTAATTTGGAGTCCATCACATATCTAATGTGAAAAATATTAAAACTGTGGAAAGGGTGGTGGGCCGGGTAGGGTAGCTCAATGGTAAAGCATTTGCCTAGCAGGAGTGAGGCCCTGGGTTTGATCCCCAAAACTGGAAAACAATAACCACCAACTTAAAAAAAATAGGAAATTATCTTCAGAATTATATTAGGGCAGGCAAAGATTTATAGAATAAGACACAAAGAACACTAACCATCAAAACAAAATTTCATAAACTGAACTTTACTAAAATTAAAAAATTCTTTAGAAATATCACTAAGAGGAAAAAAGCAAGCCACAAATGGGGAGAAGATATTTTCAATATACATTTTTTATAAGGATGCACTTATGTTGGATTTTTAATTTTAGTGACAATAGTTTTTATTCCTAAGAGTTTTTTGTTCTCAAATGTGTTTTATAATTGTCTTATTTTTAAATAAAATTTGTAATCCAATGAACACCCAAAACCATGCTGAAAAAACAGTTTCATAAGTTAATAAGTGTTAGGAAGTTGGGAGAGAGGTCTAGGTCACAGGAGGAGTGGACAGACAATCTTTTTATACAGGTGCTATGTGGCACCTCTATATTGAGGAAGCATGGCCCATGCTGTAAGGATGTACATTTATTAGTGACAGTACAAAGTCTAAGTTTGAAAATAAGATTTTTTTCTAAAAGCAAATTTTTGGCACAGATTTAAAAAGTGTATGTCAGGGAAATTTGACTTTTTAAAGTTATTATATAAAAATATGTTATATATTTATATATTCACATATTTGAGTTCTTCACATCCCACCAAGATCCTTCTGTTTGTTCTTGCTCAATTGTAAACTGTACATCCTGGTGAGTCAAAAGTGGTGGAACTAGAAAATTAGAAAGGTGACAAGTCATATGAACAGAGGAAGGGAGGGGATGTGGCAAAACAGAAACAAGGGGCTGGGGATGTGGCTCAAGCGGTAGCGCGCCCTCCTGGCATGCGTGCGGCCCGGGTTTGATCCTCATCACCACATACAAAGATGTTGTGTCCGCCAAAAAATAAATAAATATTAAAAAAAAATCTTTAAAAAAAAAAAAAACAGAAACAAAAACCCAATGAAATGTTCTTGACTCCAAGGTTTCAGCAGAAGTTCCAAGTTCCTTTTGAGAGTTTGTGATGCATGTTCACATACACCAAGTTGTCCAGGGTGTCATGGTCTGTCTTTATTGTGCCAAAGTCCAAGATGATAATTTAGTGCAAAGGGGGTTCTGTTTTTGTTATTGTTGTTTGTTTCTTAAAAAAAAAAAATTGCACTGACCTGTTCCTTTTCTCCAAAAAGAGAAGCCACAGCCCCAAGGTGTCTGCAAGTCCATCAGTTGGTGGTTTGTCTTGGGCAAAAGGGTCCTATAAACAGACAAGATAGGAGCAGCACCACCACCTGAGGTCTGTTCCATGGAGTTAGGCAGGTGCATGGTACAGGAAGATGGTGTTTGGTGGTAAGAGTTTGTCCCCTTTGCAACTTCTCCATCATCTGGCTGGGTTGTACAGAGTTCATTTTTTTGCAGCAGTGTCAGGAAAATACACTCAGGTGATGACCAGTCAGCAGGTCACACAAAGACAATGAAAATCCTAGGGTGGGGAGAGATTTTGGAGATGCTGGCAAGGAAGTCAGAGGCCAGACTGGACAGGTGACTCTCAGAGAACTCACAGAGTGGGAAGATCTGTAGCACACTAAGGGAGCTGATTAGAGCCAAGGTTGGAGACACTGATGATCTCTTATACCTGCTTGGCCTGCGGGTAAGTGATAAAGGTAGCCTAAAGAGAAAGTCTGGCTCACCATATCCTCTTGGTCATGATCACAGGGCAGAGCTAGCAGCAGATAGTAATTTGTCTCTACCATCACATTTAGGCAATCCCTTCCAGCTGTGAGGCTTCCAGCTGCATCTTCTGGGGGATCTCTGATGAAGGGGAAGGACCATTGGGCCAAGACATTGTTGCCAGAGTCAAAGTGAAGCTGCAAAGCAGTGGTGTCATTCTTGAGTGCCAGCAGGTCTTGCCACATGATCAGGTGCTTCTTCAGAAATGACCTTATCTGCAGCTCTCTGAGAAGTCAAGTGTGGAGAGGAATCTTGTTTGTGGGTTGGCTGGTGTTGTGTCTAACAGACTTGTTATCTTTATGTCTTTAGTAAATTTTATTTCCTATCTTACTGACTTCCTAGTATCTGACATTTTTGATGTTGTTGACTCTCAACAATGAATTGTTTCCATGAATTTTTGCTAATTCTTGGTGTAAAATCATTTTCAGTTTGCTTTTCTTCTTACCTGTCAGTTGGTATGGGTTTGATACAAAGTCTAAGCATAAAAATAAGTTTTTCTCCAAGCCTGACCCTTGTTTTGGAGCACAGCACCTATTTGCTAACTTGGTTTCCAAAGACCCTGTTTGGTTGGTTCTGGGTTATCCTTTTATTCACTTTCTCATTTATAATTTATCATTATAATGCTTTTGAACATTGTTTAAGAATTCAGAAAATAAGTGTTACTCCAAAGAGGATTTATATTTGCTATGGAAAATGCACCAGGACCAGTTTTGGATGTTCCTGGATAGCCTTGGAAGGTTTGACCTCAAACATATATAAAGCACATGCTTGAGGTTTCATATTCTTAGGGAAAACAATTTTTTTTTCTACATAGACTCCCCTTTCATTGCCCTTAGAACCAGAAAGAACTTTGTCTTCTTACAGTGCTAATACAATTTTCCTTCCGTTTTTTTCTCTCTTCCTGTCTTGCCTGCCTTTTCACTTAGGGTGCAAATATTTTAAGGATTTCAACTTTATGTAGTTTCAATCTTCTCCCCTTTCATTGCCCTTAGAGCCGGAGAGAACTTTCTTGTCTTCTTACAGTGCTAATACACTTTCCCCCCCATTTTTTTCCTCTCTTCCTTTCTTGCCTGCCTTTTCACTTAAGGTGCAAATATTTTAAGGATTTCATCTTTATGTAGTTTCAACCTTTGAGGGGCCCAATCTTCAGTGTGAAAATAGAAACCCCAAGCAAGATTTCAGGACCACAGATTTTTCTGGAGAAGTACTCATTCACTCTCAAATTCACTGTCATGTTTTCAGTTCCTTCTTCATGTCTAGTACCTGAGGATTTCCTGTCTTTCCATAATCACAGCTATGTGATTAAAAATATATATTTTTAGTTGTAGTTGGACACAATACCTTTATTTTATTTATTTTCCTGTGGTGCTGAGGATCGAACCCAGGGCCTCACACTTGCTAGGTGAGTGCTCTACTGCTGAGCCACAACCCCAGCCTCCATCTGATTTTTAATGTGCATTATTTTATACCACATTTGTGTTTGCAGTAGGAATAGAAATACTTTTAGTTTGCTATCTTGCCAGACTTAGAAACCTGGTATTAATTTTATAATCTTGAAAAATTTTATCTTAAATATACAAATATCTCCATTGTTATGTTTTCCAACTGAGTGACGGACTAGGTCAAATAATCCCTTGAATGTTTAATAACTGCCCAGCACTTTCTAGAAAGAGCTAATGAGGTAACAAGCCTCCAAATGTGAATTGGCTGAAGGACTGGGCCTGGACACTTTTCTTCTCAACAAATATCTGCTCCACCTTTGTCTTGTGTCCAGGTTCTAATTTTCTCTAAGATCTGACTCTTGTTTTGGAGCACAGCACCTACTTGCTAACTTGGTTTCCAAAGAACCTGTTTAGTTGTGTTATCCCTTTATTCATTTGCTCATTTATAATTTATCATTACAGTGTTTCTGAATACTGTATGATGAAGAAGTCAGAGAAGCTTCCTCCTTCTCTTGGAACATAAGGCTATACCAAGAGAATGACATTTGGTAAATAGCTTTGGCCTGAATTGTTCATTCAATACATATTTATTGCTAACCTACTATGTGCCATTCCCTGGTCAACTGCTGAAGGTAAAGGGGACAAGATAGTCATAGTCCATTCCTTCATGGAGATTATGATGAAATCAACCAAAACAGAAATTTATGAGCAGCTAGTATATTCAGCTCCACTTTGGGAAAAAAAAAAAAAGAGACAGGGTTCCTGGTTTCTCCTGGAGGCAGTGAAGACACAATATTAAAGTTTAATAAAACAGGGGCTGGGGATGTAGCTCAAGCGGTACCGCGCTCGCCTGGCATGCGTGCGGCCCGGGTTCGATCCTCAGCACCACATACAAAGATGTTGTGTCTGCGGAGAACTAAAAAATAAATATTAAAAAATTCTCTCTTTAAAAAAAAGTTTAATAATGCCAAATGCCAATGTCTCGGCTTGGCACAGAATCACGAGCCACCACACAGCTTTGTAGGTTCAAATAGCAATTCTTGATTCCCGATCTCACACCAGCCTCCACACACACTCAGGGGAAATTCTCAATCTCCCCCACAATACACGTCCTAAATACTTTTTCTCCACGAGACTCAGCGGGAACTCAGGCAGCAGGCACGCCCTACTCCCAGCAGGAATAATCTTCAACCTCCAACTTCCCTAAAACTCCTATTGTCACGCCCTAAACCCAAGGACGGGGATACTTCCTGCAGGATCCACCCTAATCCTGGATCCACCCTGGTCATTGAGCAGGGTCACCTTTCTCAAACACACAAGCAAGGTCGCAGCAAATTTCCAAGGCAAGTCCATTTAACATGGGGTACCTGGCAAGGATTACAATGCGTCATTCCTACTTGGCAATGGCTCTCAGCATAATAAAACAATAAAATATGGGGTTTAGATGCAAGTACCATAGTAGATAGGACAGAGTTCAAGAAAACTGTACACTTAGGAAGAGTTTCTGAGCCGGACCTGTAATGCCAGTGACTCCAGAACCTGACAAAGGAGGATAGCAAGAGGCCAGCCTCAACAACTTAGGGAGATGTGTCTCCAAATAAAATAAAAAGGACTAGGAATGTAGCTCAGTGGTAAAGTGCCCTGAGTTCAATCCCCAGTTTTTTAAGAAAAAAAATTCATGAAAGAAAGAGGTATATCTAAAGATGGGAAGGATGGGGAAAGGACTTTGGGGACCTCCATGATTAGCCTCCTCCCAAACTCTGTCATGTTTTCAGTTCCTTCTTCATGTCTAGTACCTGAGGATTTCCTGTCTTTCCCGTAATCACAGATATGTAATTTAAAAATATATATATTTTTTAGTTGTACACAATACCTTTATTTTATTTATTTTCCTGTGGTACTGAGTGCCACAGTCTGGCTGGGCACAATCAGGAGCCACTTGTCAAAAGAAACTAACTTTATTTTTAGAACCACACATGCCAAACAAAACAGCTCCTCAGGAAAACCCCTCAGAGCCCAACTGCCACCACCGGGCTTCCCACAAGCCTCCCCACCTCCCACAATCCTCCTGCTCTTGAAGCCGATTGGCTGGGTCGAGTGGGCAGAGCCCAAAAAGTCCCCCAATGAGCAGCTCCGTGGTCTGAAAGGGCAGGGAACCAGCCCAATGAGCATCACAGCAGAGGAGCCAATATCAGCTAGATGTTGCTGCTGGGCTGTGAGCCAATCATCAGCTGGCAGTCTGAAAGTTTGCTGGGGCCCCTTCGGCTGTGGCTCTCAACAACTGAGGACAGAGCTCCATGATTGGCCTCTTCCTAAACATGAAGTTTGTCTGCACTCCTCAAATTATCCTGCTCAAATACTGCCCTAGTCCCAGGCTCTACAGAGGAATGTTCAAGAATTCAGCTTTTACATCTGTGCATGCAGGATCAATCTATCTATTATGATCAACTTCATTTTCTGTTTCTTTTTTGGTACCAGGGATTGAAACCAAAGGCGCTTAGGTTGCCTATAGACTCTCTAAGTTGCTGAGGCTGGCTTCAAACCAGGGATCCACCTGCCTCAGCCTCCGAAGCCACTGGGATTAGAGTCATGCAACACCACACAGGGCTCTCATTTTCTTCTTTTCTTAAATATTAATTTTTAGTTATAGGTGGACACAATATCTTTCAAACCTAGTGCCCCACGCATGCTAGGCTTGCGCTCTACCTCTGAGCCACAAACCCAGCCCATTTCTTATAGCCTCCTTTTGTTGTTATTGCTTTCCTTAGTTCTTTAATTCCTTGACTCCAATCATAGCCCCTTTTTGATTTTAGCTAATTCTAACTGTTGTGCAAGCACAATCTAATTTTAACCATGTGAAACTTTTTCAATCATCTAAAATATGCAGTTTCTCTATGAGTTCAGTGGAAAGTCCCCTCCCCACACTGACTCTACGAATGTTATATGAACCTCA
This sequence comes from Urocitellus parryii, assembly GCF_045843805.1. Lineage (NCBI taxonomy): Eukaryota > Metazoa > Chordata > Mammalia > Rodentia > Sciuridae > Urocitellus > Urocitellus parryii. The sequence continues at coordinate 117,607,350 of NC_135536.1, read as the reverse complement.
ACGCTGAATGTTCAAGGTGTGCCAGGAACCCGACTTTGTAACTCCTCTCAAGGACCCAATTTTTGAAGGGTCCCTGTACATCCCATTGGTAAGAACCCTGCAAAAATTCAGCGGCGAGGAGCACAAGAGGCTGACTTCACCCGAGTACAGCCATCTTCGCCGTGAGGTCTGTGGGGAATCGGTGGGGCGTGTTGAAGAGGCCGCCTGGGAAAAGGCCCTTCGGGAGGGCAGGAACCGGGCGGGAGGGGACCCAGGGTCAGCCATCCCACCGAAGGCCCAGCAACGGGCGTTCCCTCAGCCCGGCAGAACCGCTGGTCTTCATAGGCTTCTCAGGAGAGCGCGGGAATCCAGGGTCTGTTTACCTCTTTGGAAAAAGCCACACCATCCCTCCCTAATTCAATACATCGCCGGTTAATCTGACAGGAAACAGTATCACCTCCCCCGAAAGCTCTCCCGCCGGGGATTTCAAACGGATCAGGAGCCACGCCTCCCCGGAACCGGAAGCATGACAACTAGCGCCCCTTGCTGGTCGACTATAAGGGGCGGGGCTGCAGCGGAAACTGCAACTCCCGGAATGCAGCGCGGAGCTTCCGGTTTCCGGCGAGAGGGCCAGAGTGAGTGTTTACACCGGCGGCTCTGCGGCCGGGTTCCTTCCGCGGGACGGGTGAGGGCGCAGGGCCCCTGGTCGCGCGGGCTCGACGTGGGTCGGCTAGATAACTGGTCCCACCGGAGAGGTGGGGTAGCCACCAGACAGTGTTCCTACCTCACTACTAGCTATCTGTGACCTTGGCCCAGGTGACTTCACCTTTCTGAATCTTGATTCCATGGTCTGTAAAATGTGGACAATAATGCCTGCCCCGGGGAACAGTGAGGATTAAGTGAGATTGGTGTACAAATCTAGTTTTAAACCTGGAGGCGGATGGTGCCTTGAGTATGGATGTTTTAAGATGGGATGGGCAGCCTTTTCTTTTCCAATACCCTTTCAGAGACCTCTTTGGAAGCAATAATGATGACTAAAATAAGGACTTGCCTTGCTTTGCCAGACTTTTCCATCCTCAGAACTTTTGACTTCTAGCCATCCATATGTGCCAGGCGTGTGGCCAAGAAAGGCAAAAAATTCTAATGTTTGTATTCAAGGACTTTAAAGAGTTGGTGTGTGTGTGCTGGTGGAAAGTAAATAGCTGTTTTTTGCCCAGTGAGAACAACAGGAAAAAGAAGAGTTTAGAGGAGATTGTATTTGTGTTGGCCTGGTAGGAGTTTGCTAAGAAACCAAAAAAGGAAGACTTGAAAAGTCAGGAAATTAGCAAAGGTGAGAGCTTTGTTTTGAATGGAGACATAGTGAGGTGTACTTAACCTGTTGGGAGAGTGGCACAGGGCAAGGCTCTGTTAGAGAGGAAAGGTGGCAGGAGGCAAAAGGAATGATTTTAAGACGTTTCAGTTTATTCATAGAGGTGGTTTGAAGCCAATTGAGGTGCTCTAAGCAGGGGAATGACTTGATCAGTTCTATATTTCAAAATCATGAGTTGGGTAGCAGCATAAATCTTTCACAGAGAAAGACCAAGAAAAAAAACAACAACAGGGTACTTGATATAAGCTGTTGTAAATAAACCACCAAGAAATGAAGAAAAATCAGAAACAAGTAATGTATAGGAGGGAGAGGATTGGATAATCTCACTTGAACCTCACAACATTCCTATTAAATTGGATGGTATTTATGTCCACTTTAAAGATGAAGAAACTGAGGCCTAAAGAGCTGAATAAAGGGAGGGCCACATATTCTAGTTCTGGCCTCCCGATGTTGCATCTAATGCTTCTCTAACAGTGTCACACTGAATTGTCTGTTATTTAACCCTTTGGTGGGTGGGAGTGGATTAGGATGGTGATCTGTCCTTCAACTACTGAGGCTTTATTCTTTTACAGGGAGAAAGAGAGAGCGCGAAAGAGAGAGGATGTCTCTCTCAGACTGGCATCTGGCAGTGAAGCTGGCTGACCAGCCACTTGCCCCAAAGTCTATTCTTCGGTTGCCAGAGACAGAACTTGGAGAATACTCACTAGGGGGCTATAGTATTTCATTTCTGAAGCAGCTTATTGCTGGAAAACTCCAGGAGTCTGTTCCAGACCCTGAGCTGATTGGTGAGTCTCGGTGGACTGGTCTTGAACTGCTGCTCTGATCTCTTACGTGGGGAGGATACTTACAGAATTACCAGAGTGAATTAAAGGCTTGGGATTTGTTGCCTCATAATGTTAACAATTCAGAGAAGTGAGTGTTAGGCGAGTCACAAATCATAATAGAACTCTTGCTTGCCATTTCAGTCATGTATTACACGGAACTACTTCATCACAATTCCTAAACTATGATATTGTTGAGTTTTTTCTCTAAAAGGATAAAAATTTGGGGCAGGTCAAGGAATGAGTTGTTGATCTGGGGAGGCTCCTCAATGTATCCCTTAAATCTTAAGAAATGATTAGAAAAATTTTTGTTTGGCTGGTTGATTAGAGGGAAGATGGAAAATAAGGAAATGAAGACAAGGGCATTTCAAGTGGAGGAAGGAGGAGTTTAAGTATAATATAATTAAATTATGCTGTGAATGTAATTTATAATAGCTAAGGGTTTTAACTGGTGAGTAGGTATTTTCTGCCTCACCAGATTGGATTCATCCTTTTTTGTTTTTACATTTTCCCACTCATTTAAATGGAGCAATTTCTACAATGTTAAGTTCTAGAGTTCTTTTATGGTTGGATTCTGTATAGCTCCATCTTGTGGGTTTGTACTTGCTAACAATTGTTGTTTAAATTTCTTTCTTTTGTTTTTGGACTAGAGATTGAACCAGGGGTGTTCTACCACTGAGATACTTTTTACTTATTTTCAAGTTTTGAGACAGAATCTTACTAATTTGATAAGGCTGGCCTCAAACTTGGCAATCCTCCTACCTTAGCCTTTGGAGTCTCTGGAATTACAGGTGTGGGCTACCATACTTGGCTAAAATGTATTTCTTAAATAAGAGTATGTTTTAAAGTATGTATCATTCTCCAGTTTTCTGCCCAACCAAAATAAGGTTCTCAGGGGACAAAAATCATCTAAATTGTTTTGAGGAACAAAATAAATGGACAGTTTTTTTTCGTTGTTGTTGTTGTTGTTGTTGTTTTAGATCTTATCTACTGTGGCCGGAAGCTAAAAGATGATCAGACCCTTGACTTCTATGGCATTCAGCCCGGGTCCACGGTTCATGTTCTGCGCAAATCCTGGCCTGAGCCTGATCAGAAACCAGGTGAGTGAGCGTTGGCCCTTAGTCAGACCAGCAGAGTTTCTGTAATTTCTTCAAGGGAAGGGATTGTGTTTTCTTGAGGCATGGCCCTGGGTGGAACAAAGAGACAATGTCAATAGGAAATGACTTTATTACTTGATTGTATCACATTGATAAACAGTAAATTGCCACTAATGGTAGGAGATTTATTTCTCTACTTTCTAAGTTCTTTACCTGATGTTTTTTAATGGACAGAGAATGTGTTTCCATTTAAATTCTTTAGATTAATAGCTTATTAATGAACTTTGTTTCCTTTTATTATTGTTGCTGTTGTCATTAAGAAAAAGCTGGAAACTTCTTGCACTTCTCTAATGCTGTAGTTTGTTTCCTTGTGAGCAAATCATCCTGCCAACTGCATCAGGCAATGATTTGTTCAATCAACTTACAACACCTGATGTACTGGTAATTTATTTTCCAGAAAATGTTCCAACAACATTAAAGTCACTCTTGGAGAAAATATACAAAGCCTTTAAAGCCTTTCTGATTTATTAATAGAAGGTGCTACTTGGAATTCATAATTTAAATTTTATATTTGTGTTTTAAAAGTTTCCTCAAGATAAAGGCAAGCTATATAAAAATTATCAATTTGACATATTTTTATAATGTTCATGATTGTTGTCAGCTTGAAAATTTACCCTCTTTTCAGTTCTAAACATAAAGGACAAAAAACATCTTCTTTTGTATTCTGATGGGAAGTGAGAAAGAAAAAGGAATCCCTTGACATCCAAGGGTTGACCTGGTTCTCACAAGTAGACCTTGGAGTCCTTTCATGGAACATGAACAAATGCACAAGTCACCAACTTTAGACAAGGACATTCTGAGGTCATCGTGGATCAAGACAAAAATAAGATCTTTATCATTTCTGAGCAGAGACCAAAACCTGTACATTGTCCAAACCGCAAAAGTGATCATGTATCCTTCTATTCTGGCTAATGAGAATGACTGTTGCTTCTTTACCAGTAACTGCTGTATTTTTTCCTTCCTTCTTAATATAAGGGTTATTAAAACATCCAATCATGCCAGGTGTGGTGGCGCAAGCCTGTAATACCAGTGGCTCAGGAGGCTGAGGTAGGAAGATCACAAGTTCAAAGCCAGCCTTAGCAATTTAGCAAGGCTCTAAGCAACTCAGTGAGACCTTGTCTAAAGGTATAAAAAGGGCTAGAGATATGGCTCCGTGGTTAAACACTTCGGGGTTCAGTCCCGGTATTAAAAAAAACCCAAAAACAACAACAACAAAAAAATAAACCCAATCATGAAATTGTCCTCACTTCCTGTTGGCTTCAAATTCAGAGCAAAATCCTACTTTTCCCAAACTTACCCAGCCAAAGCTTAAATCTTTTTTCCTCCCCCTGTACTGGGGTTGAACCTAGAGGTGCTTTGTCATTGAGCTTCATCCCAGCCCTTTTGATTTTTTATTGTAAGACAGGGTCTTACTAAGTTGCCAAGGCTGGCCTCAATCTGTAATCTTGTCTCAGCCTCCCAAGTAGCTGGGGTTACAAGTGTGTGCCATTGCACCTGGCTTCAAAGCTTAAATCCTCTATGTCCTTTCTAATATCATCTTGTTGAGACATCTTATAGTTCCCTTTGGTTTGCATTCTCCTCTGTGTAGTGAGCAGTAAAACCATCTTGTTCAAATGCAGATGTTCTCCTGTGTTTGGGTGCCGTTCTTTTGCTAGAGGGCATTAACAAAAGAAAGGAATATTTATGGCTTCTGTGAGCTAGGTTTTTTTCCCCTTTGATATCTCACTTAATCATGACAGTGGCCCTGCAGGGTAAGTAACATTATTAGCATTTTTAGATGAAGGAAAAGGGTTGGAAAGGTTACTTACTTAGAAATGAATGCAAGAGTCAGATGCAGTGACACATGCCCGTATCCCAGCTATTTGAGAAGCTAAGGTAGAAGGATTGCACGCTTGAGGCTAGTCTCAACAACTTAGCAAGACCATGTTTCAAAAAATAAAAAGGACTGGGGATGTTGCTCAGTGGTAAAGCACCTCTGGGCTCAATCCCCAGTACCAAAAAATAAAACAAAAAGCATAATGCAAGAGCTGATAGGGACCTAGATTTTAGAGGTTCAAGAGACAAAGTGCTTTCCAATGGGCTAGCTACCTCCCACCCTTCAAAGGGTACAGAGATGCCCATTATTATTAGTTCATTGCTAGCTTAGAATACTTAGAATCCATTTCCTCCTAACTTCTGCCTGGAGATTTATTTTTTAAGCAAATGGACGTTTTATTGGGAGGCGAAAAGAAGCTTTTCAATCTGAAAAGAAATGGCTTTGTGGCAATACTTTAAATATAGTTTCTCCTCTAGCACTCTTCTTCCAAAGGAAGTACATTCTTCTCCCACTAGATGAGGACTTATAGGATGAAAACTGGCCTGTCTCTCCCTTCCCACCTGGATCCCTTTGGTGTTTCTCTATGGTGTGTTATAAATTCTCAAGATTTTACTTTAGCCTGCTATTTGAGCAGGGATGTGTACCCTGAGCTCCAGACATAAAAAAATGACTTGCTGTTCCTCCCGAACACCACATTCTTTTTCTTCCATATCTTTGCACATGTTCTCACTTAGGCTTGGAAGAGCTTCTTCCCTAAGTAAACATCTGCTCTACCTTAAGTGCCCCTCTCAGATCTTCCCTGGGAGGTGGCTGTGGATCCTGGTCCTGTCTCTCAGAGATGGCCAGAGCCCTTGCTTGCATTCACATATCTGCTGAGGCCATCAGTGTGGTATTTTATAATTGTGTGTTTGATCTAATCTCATTTCTCCTACTGCCCCAAGAATTCCTTTGTTCGTAAAGATTCTTATTTTTTGCTTCCTGTGACTTGCCCAAAGCCAGGCACAGGGTACATGCTCAGTATGTGTTTGTTAAATGAGTAAGTTAAGTAATTTATTTAAGTTGAGTATTTTTTGAAAGAGTTAGCCCTTGTTATTAGGGCTATAGGACATGACTGCTACACTGTATCCAGGAGTACAGTTCATTTTCCTTGGTAGTATGCCCCTGAAGTCAGATGATACAATATATACAAACATATAAACACAAGTAGCAGTCCCTTGCTGAGGATTACCACACTTTAAAAAGTGTGACCCAGGATGAACTTCCTACCTACCTGGTCTCCTTGCTGTTACCCATATTTCTTTGAAATGGACTGGGGTCTTTTATGTTAAAGTAACCACAAGTAGCTGAGGTTATTACTAAACTTTCCCTTATGTATGAATTAGTGTCTAAAGATCAAAGAGGAGTTTGGGGCCTTGCTGTTGGGCATATTATGGAAGGTTTTTAAGATCCTTGGGAGCACAGTGTGTTTTCTTGGTCCTTCTTTTTTTTTTTTTTTTTTTTTTTTAGATTTAGATTTAGATTTTTTTTTTTAAAGAGAGAGTGAATGAGAGAGAAAGAGAGAGAGAGAGAGAGAATTTTAACATTTATTTTTCAGTTTTTGGCGGACACAACATCTTTGTTGGTATGTGGTGCTGAGGATCGAACCCGGGCCGCACGCATGCCAGGCGAGCGCGCTACCGCTTGAGCCACATCCCCAGCCCTAGATTTAGATTTTTTTTTAGATTGAAAATAATATTACAGAAACATGAAAGAATACCAAGGAGAAAATAGTTACCCCTTGGACCTGTTACTTATCTAAGTGCTCTTATCCTCTTGTCCCTTCCAGCTTTGGGCCACAGACACACTGACACTTTTTACATAGTTTTACTAGAAAGTACATATACAACTCTGTGTTCTATTTCTTTCTGTTAACATACTGTGTTAGAATAGCACTGTATTGTTAAGATGGTTTGCAGAGCACTTATTTAAATCCTTGCATAAAAGTCTACTGAGTTGATTTTACCTTCCTCCTTGTCAAATGTAAGAAGTCTAGAATTCCTGTAGTGAGTTGTTGATCAGAACACCCTTTCATGTGGTAAGATTCCCTTGGCCTGAACTTGAATTTGTTTGTTTTATCTAATAAAACTACTTAAAGGAGAGTGCAGTTTTCACATCTGTGGCACAAATGGGTCTGAGTGGATTCTCACATTCTTACAGAGTGATGAGGGGAGGGAAGGTGTGGACCAGGTTGCAAATGGCCACTTGCTGAAATGATGTTATTATGTCTGTGGCAAGGACATAACAAGGTTAACTGTGTCTTGTCCCCCAGAACCTGTGGACAAAGTGGCTGCCTTGAGGGAGTTCCGGGTTCTGCACACTGCTTTGCACAGCAGCTCCTCCTACAGGGAGGCGGTGAGTGTGAGCTGGGGCTGCAGGAAGAGGGTGTGAATGCTGGTGTTGATGGTGGAGAGTGGGAGCTGGGAGTCCCGTTGCCACAGCAACCAAGAGTTCCTCTGGGAGTTTTGCCTTGTCTGTGGGCCTCAGTAGAGCCCTATCTTTTCCCAGAGAGCCTGTCTTAGCTAGGTGTTGATTCCCTCTAATGATAATGATATAACCTCTCTCATACTGGCCTCATGGAATGAATATGGCAGTAGCCAAAGAATCTACAGAGTTTTTGCTAGGCCTCATTCTTTGTCTTTGGCTGAACTGCATGCCTACCACCCCTTAACATCGGTTTCCTCACTGGGGAATGGGCTGATGCTTTTCTGTAGGAAAGTTGACAGGAAAATTAATACAGCTGTGAACTTCCCAGTATATATGAATATGAAATAGTAATTGTATGGAGATTTAAAAAGGCTTTTGGGATCTAGAGAAACCTTTGTTATTGGGCTTGTAATGAGACCTTTCATTTTGCAAGTGTTAGAACTATGGTGGGGGAAAGAACCACAGAGACTGAGGTATACTTGCCTTTTTTTTTTTTTTTTCAATTCTTTGTTTCCTTTCCAGTAAGTCACAATCTCAGAGCAAAACGAGGCTCATCTATTTCCGGGGGTATTGTTTTGTTGTGGTGGTGTATGTGCAAACATGTAAAGGGAGGAAGTCTTTGAGCAGAGTGTGGGCATTTGATGAATGTTTGAAGCTAGTTGAAATGCTTAGTCCTCCCTGTTTCTCCTGCAGGTCTTTAAGATGCTCAGCAACAAAGAGTCTTTGGATCAAATCATTGTGGCCACCCCAGGCCTCAGCAGTGACCCCATTGCTTTGGGTAAGTTCAGGAAAGGATTTGAGGAAATAAGAGTTGTTGGAAAAGGAGAAACCAGGAGAAGGCCATAACCCTAAAGTGATTCTGACCATTTTTTAAAGAATCAGTGGTCTTATGGGAAGAGGGAAAGTGATCAAGATGTGTTTTACGTACTCATCCCCTAAGAGTTCTCAGTCCTCCAGAGTATTAATGGTCTAAATAGCATAATAAATGAGGGTGTGAGCATGCCAAATGAGGGCTACAGTTAGCCTGAATCACTTCAATCACTAAAGGGAAGACTTCCTATACAACTTGATGGATGAGGGAACCCAAAGATACAGAGGAGGAAGACTAGTGTGTTAATGCTCAGTGTTTGAGCATTTAATGCACAGTGGGGAGGTTCAGGGCAGGGGAACATCCCCACTGGAAGAGGAAGGAGTGTACTTGGATTGTGTTGCTTGGGGTGTTTCCTCCTTTTCTCATTAGGGCAGGTCCTATGTTCTTGTTAAACTAGTTGTTCTGAGACTAGTGCCTCTTCACCATCCTGGATCTGACCAGATTTCCATTCTCTGAAGGGGGTTGTGTTCTCTTTTAGGAGTTCTCCAGGACAAGGACCTTTTCTCTGTTTTTGCTGATCCTAACATGCTGGATACGTAAGTGTAATCATCGTATTAGAGGGCATCATGTCTGTTCTCATGTGGTTAGGCCAGAAACCTAATTGTTGCCCTGGATTGTGCTCTTAGAGCCCATCCTCAGCCTGTCACTGGATCCACCTTCTGAATATGTTAGGAGGTGAGAAGGAGCAAAGGCTGTTTGGGAATGGTAAAGCTTAAAGTCAGGGACATGTGAAGAGTGTCAGGATGAAGCAAAATTATGTGGGACAGGGCTTTGTGTGCCTGGGACAGTTAAGATTTTGTTTGGTAGATGTTAGAGAGTCTCTGAAGGATTTGAGCTCTCTCTAAAATATTAGAGCTAGAAGGGACAGAAAAGACCTTGTTTTGCCAGTGGAAACAACCCTACCCAGAGACCGAGAAGGAAGCTGTCAAAGGTTTCCCAGTATAGTAAGAATGTTGTCTAGGACCAGAACCTGAGCCCATCAGCCTATGCATTTCCCATCATGCTTTGTCTGAGATGAAAGTGATGGATTTGCAATAGATTCCAGAAACTGAAGGCCTTGCTTCATTGCTGAGGGCGGATCAGCTTCTTGGCATAAGATGCTGAAGGCAGGGCAGGAAAGGCATCTCTGTCATAGTGAGGGGGTACCCAGAACTGTCATAGTTGAGGATGTCTTTTTCCTTCTTGGTCACCCTTGGGTTTTTCTTGTCCCGTCTTAGATTGGTACCTGCTCACCCAGCCCTGGTCAATGCCATCATCCTGGTTCTGCACTCAGTAGCAGGTAGTACCCCAATGCCAGGAGCTGACTCCTCTTCCCGAAGCATGCCCTCCAGCTCGTACAGAGATATGCCAGGTAAGCTCCAGAAGAGAGTACCATAGGCCCTTCAGGAGCCGGTAATGGCCCAAGGATTTGCTTTCCTCAGCAGCTATGTATAGTGTTGGCAGAGGACGTTCCTTGGGAACTCTCAGTTTGAGTCAGGAAGTGCATCTGTCCTGTAATTTTCCAAGGGGAGATGAAATATGAATTTGGAGTAAGTTGAGCTGAGATCTGGAGCTGCGCCTGTGCCTTTCTGTTCTTCCTCCTGAAATCTGTTCATTCTCTTCCAGGTGGCTTCCTGTTTGAAGGGCTCTCAGATGATGAGGATGACTTTCACCCAGTAAGTGGCCCAACTGCCTGCTGCTTAGGGGAGATGGTGCTAGGAATGAGCCCCTCCCTGGGACTTGGCACTCCCAAGGCTGAGAAGTGGTCATAGGTAGGCCCTTTGGGGGGCCAAGACTTTGTCATACTGTTCCTTTTCTGTATTGTTTTTGGGATCTGGGAGCTTAGGCAGTCTTCCCAGGAACTGTTTCTGGAGTGGAGAGAGGTTCTTTTGGGGATTTCAGTGTCTTTTCCTGATTCTGGATCCTCCCTTCTCCAGAGCACCCGATCTACACCCTCTAGCAGCACATCCAGCTCTCGACCAGCCTCCCTGGGGTACAGTGGAGCTGCTGGACCCCGTCCCATCACCCAGAGTGAACTGGCCACTGCCCTGGCCCTGGCCAGCACGCCAGAAAGCAGCTCTCACACACCAACTCCTGGTACCCAGGTATGGAGAGAGGACTGGGAATATCAAGGCCGTGCCCCCAAGGGAGAAGCTCCCCAGTGGTAGAATAGGATTTGCCTTTGCTGACCCTGGTGCTAGATCTGGTTTGAGCTATACCCTGAAGCCCCTGGTGGGATTTCTTGGTACAGTTCAGGTGACTTTCCCCTCATTTGCCTGTAGGGCTAAGAGGTTTGACATAGGCCTGGCTGATTCCTCTTAGTATTCAGAAGAATCTCCCCTCATGTAATATGCCCTTCCTCATCCCTGACTGGGACTAGGTATCACCAACTTAAGCATTCCTGGTGATGAGTTACTCCAGCTTCCAAGGCCTTCTCCCAGAACTGGAGTCTTAGACTGGGTTGTGGGCTTAAAGTCCATTTTCATGGAGTGGAAGAAAATGGAACTTTTTTTGCCCACATAAATAGCTTTTAGGTACTTTCATGTGGTTATCTCGTAGCAGATTCCTGTTGGGAGGTTGTAGTTGGGTACCCAAGGAGCATATGGGGTGATATGATAATTGTAGATATCTGTAGCAAGTTGAGATAGTTCTTGAGGTGACTCTGATTGATTTGACTCTAGGGCCATTCATCAGGGACCTCACCAATGTCTTCTGGTGTCCAGTCAGGAACGCCTATCACCAATGATCTCTTCAGTCAAGCCCTCCAGCATGCCCTGCAGGCCTCTGGGCAGCCCAGCCTTCAGGTCAGTCTTCCCCATTTCCTGACTTCCATGTGGCATGGAAGTATGGGCATGGCGTGTGACAGGTGAGGAGTGTTCTTACCAAGGACAGTTGTCCCTGTGGCTTCTATTCCTGCTCCCAGTGACCATGACCTGACTCCCCTGACTGCCTGGCTTGTATAATCATGTCAGTTTTAGTCAGGAAGTCATTCATTCATTCAGTGAGCATGAGCTGATCATTGAGCATATGTAATACGAGGTCTGGCTCCAGATGCAGGGGCATTGGGCAAACTGGTTCTCATCCCTGCCATAATGGGGCACCAGGCAGGTTTGGAACTAGGGAAGAGAAACCCAGCTTCTTGAAGTGAGGGCTTAGTTAGGCAAAATTTTTCTTAGGAAGGGTTATTTAAGCTGATTGTCAAAGAATTAACTGGTTTTATTTTGTTTTTTTTTGGGGGGGGGGCGGGCTACTGGGGATTAAACCCAGGGGCACTTAACAACTGAGCCACATCCCCAGCCTTTTTTCATATTTTCTATGGAGACAGGGTCTCACTGAGTTGCTTAGGGCTCCAATAAATTGCTGAGCCTGCCTTTGAACTTGAGATTCTCCTGTCTCCCGAGCTGCTGGGATTATAGACATGCACCACCACAGCCAGCAAGAATTAGCAGTTAACCAAATAGGGAAAAGAGATGTTTGTGGTAGGGAAGGAATAGTTTCCAGGTGGAGGCAACTCCCTGTTTGAGCAAATGTGTGGAGGCATATATTATATACTTAAAACTACAAGGCTCCAGGGTTGTGGCTCAGTGGTAGAGTGCTCGCCTAGCATATACTAGGCCCTGGGTTCGATCCTCAACACCACATAAAAATAAATAAAAGGTATTGTGTCAGCTACAACTAAAAAATGTTAAAAAAAAAAAAAAAAAACCCACAAACAAAACTTCAAGGTACAGGCAACATCCCAGTGTAAAAAGTTCTGAGATGGAGCTAGAGAAAGGGAGCCTGGGTATGCTGGGTGTGAAGGCCCTTAAATGCCAATTTAAGGGGGCTGGGGATGTGGCTCAAGCGGTAGCGCGCTCACCTGGCATGCGTGCGGCCCGGGTTCGATCCTCAGCACCACATACCAACAAAGATGTTGTGTCTGCCGAGAACTAAAAAAAATAAATATTAAAAATTCTCTCTCTCTCTCTCTCCTCTCTCTTTAAAAAAAAAAAAAAAAATGCCAATTTAAGGAGAGAGTCTTGGCAGGTTTGAAGAAGAGGAAGGGTCACCCTAGCAGCTAAGTGGAAAACCCAAGGCCTCAGCATTTTATCACATGCCTCCACATGTGAGCTGTTAGCTTTATGTCTGCTTCCTTTATTCCTTACAGTAGGCCTCTTCAGGGAGTGTCATTCCTAGAACTTGTCTAGATCCCAAAGTCATGAAATGGTAAAGACAGAGTTCAGACCCATGAGGTTTTCACTACCCCACTGGCCCTTAGGGACAATGAGGGTAATAGGCACAGGACATGAGGACAACTTCTCCATGCTTTCATCTTCCCCTGTTAGATGCCTGTTCACTTGGCTCTGCAGCTCTGCACTTGCCTTGGTTCCACCTGACCTATCAAATGCCTCCATGTTGATGTGTGCTTTTTTTTTTTTTTTTGGTACTGAGGATTGAACCCAGGGGCACTTAACCACTGAGCCACATCTCCCTGCCCTTTTTATTTTTTGATACAGGGTCTCACTAAGTTGCTTAGGTCCTTGCTGAGTTGCTGAGGCTGACCTTGAACTTAGACTCCTCCTGCATCAGTCCCCTGAGTTGATGTGTGCTTCACAGTCTCACCCCTGCCTCGCTCTTTGCATTTGCCTTTCTTCCCCACTGCCTTCTTCCTGCATGTGTACACACAGGTTTCCCTATATTGCATACTTCTTCGTATCATGAAGTAGGGATATTAATGACACTATGAAAATACTAGAATAAAATGTGAGTGTATTTCTTTAAATCCTTATAGTAGATAAGGCCCTTTCATGGCTAAAACTAAGAATCCAGGAACCATTAAATAAGAGTTATAAGCCAGGCATGGTGGTGCATGCCTGTAATCCTAACAGCTTGGAAGGCTGAGGCAGGAAGATTGCAAGTTTGAGGCCAGCCTCAGCAATTTAGCAAGGCCCTAAGCAACTTAGTGAAATTATATCTCAAAATAAAAAATAAAAAGGCCTTGGTATGTTGTTCAGTGGTTAAGTGCCCTTGGGTTCAATCCCTAGTACCCCCCCCAAAAAAAAAAAGATTTATAAATTTTGAGTTTATAACTCAAAATTTGAGTTCTGCCTGGCAAATCAAACCCAAATAACAATAACTACAAAAACTAAACAAAGGCTAACTAAACTGAGGGGGAAAGTCTAACGTATCACACAGAGGATGAAATCTTCCTGATGTATAGAGGTTCTAGAAATTAAGACAAATAACTCCATAGAAAAATAGGCAAAGGGATTGATGTAACTAGGTAGAGTATTTGCCTAGCATGCACAGGTCCTGGGTTTGATCCCCAGCTTCACAAAGTGGTGGTGGCAAAGAATATGAACAGACTATTCACTGGAAAGGAAGTACAGATAGCTATTAAACCCGTATAATAATTCCAGCAACCCCTTTTCTCAGAATTTGTTCTGGATGTTTATGTGCCTGTAGAAAATGACAGTTGTAGAGTCAGTCACTGCAGCTTTTGTGATAGCAAAAGATTGGAAATAGCCCAGTTTTTGTGTGTTTTAAGGACACGCATTTGTTAGAATATTGTGTATTAAAAAGTTCTTTTATGTACCAACATGGAAAGATCTCCAGGATAGATTAATTACATTAAAAGCCAGCTCAGGTTATTTAGTGAGATCCTGTTTCAAAGAGTATTTTTTTTTTTTTAAAGGGCTGGGGATGTAGCTCAATGGTAGAGTGCTTGCCTAGGAATATACATTTATATTTCTTGAAAGAAATAAAATAGGTTACTTGGGGTAGGAGTTGGACTAGATAAAAGTAAGACTTTTCACTACATATTATGCTAAAAAACAAAACTAGTTTTATTCCTCTCCCATTTATTTGTGTGTGCGTATGCACACATGCACACAAGAGAAAGAATTGAGACAGTAATTTGCATTTTCTCTTTTGAACCCTTTCTTACTGTAAAACTTTGAATTTGTGTTCTTAACCCTCAAGCCTTTTAATGTTCCTCAAGTCCCCATTCCATGGAACTTAGTATACCACCTTTGCCCTAGGAGTCCCATCTTTTTTTCTTTTCCCTGAAAGTATAGACCTAATTGCATCCTCATTAGGGTCCCAGTTAACAGCTTCTGTCTACCCTGTCTTTCCACAGAGTCAGTGGCAGCCCCAGTTGCAGCAGCTGCGTGACATGGGCATCCAGGATGATGAGCTGAGCCTGCGGGCCCTTCAGGCTACTGGTGGGGACATCCAAGCAGCCCTGGAACTCATCTTTGCCGGAGGAGCCCCATAATCTCCCTGCTCCTTCTGAACCCCCAGCAAGTTACAGAGGCTGCTGATGATGATGGGAGACACTTGTGAAGATGTCTCCATTTCTCTTCTCCCCAATATACCTGATGGTCATCAACTCTCCTGCTTTGTCCAGTGTTTGGCCTTTCTGGCTGATCTGAGCTGGTAGAGGCGGGGGGCAAGCAGAGTGTGCAGTCTTGGTGCTGTGGCATCAGGGAGCAGGGTTGGCCCCTGGTTCTGGGCCCCAAATAGAGGATTTTAGATCCACATCATGGAATGCTGTGTAATACCCTTGTTCACTTTTGGGATTGGTAGCAGTAGCCCCCAGACTCTTTGGTGCTTTGGGGTATGACAGCCTTAGGTTGTACCCAAGGCTGGAGCAGGGCTATGCCAGTATTCAGGGTGATTGTTATGTGACAGTTATGGCCAGAAGAGGCTCATGCTTCTGAGATAACCACAGTCTAGGGAGTAGCCAGTGGGTTTTCAGAGGGAGCAAGTGGGTGGCTTGCCTTCCACATTACTGCTTCTCCCAAAGCCTTTCAAAAACTTCCTTGTCCCTGCCTTGGTCTTGCCTTACCAAACATTTTCTGATGCATTTTCTTTTTTTTCTTTTAATGATGTCAGAATCCAGGCCTCAAAGCTGAGCCAGAATTCAGGGTTCTTTCCTCTGCCCTAAAGGTATAAGTACAAGAGCAGTTGAATAAGGATACTAAATAACAAGACCAACACTAACAGGGCTAAGTTTTAATATTAAAGAGAGGGCACCAACCCCCCCAGCAGCTGCTCCATCTGCAGGTCCTCTGGTTCCCTTGGCACTGCATTCCCCGCTTCCTACAGCATCAGACGTATTCAGGTTGAGAAAGTGGGTTTTATATGCTTCAGGTACTTTGTTAGCAAAAAAATCCTTTGCCTTCATTGGCATTTGAGTTCATTTGAGAGCTCATCTGTGTGGAAAGATGCTCAGAGCTCTGTTCCTGCCCCAGACCTTGGCAGGTGTACAATCTTTACCATCCCCAGTCATGGCTGTTTGGCCTCTTCTTGTTTCTTCCTGGGACAAAAGTCTTAAATTTTTAAGGATAGCCTATTCATTCTTTAATGTTCCCCAGAGAATTTACCCCAAGACCCTTTCTGCCCTAAGGAACCACGTAGAACTGTTCCCTCTTTGCATTAGCAGAACTTTAGTTACTTAAAGAGTGTAACACTTATCCCTTTGACCTGTCCTTGTTTTGGTCCCCTGATCTTTTCTCTGGGTGTCCTCCAGTTTATCAGTTATTCTTACAGGAAGCACTCAGAAGAACCCGCTATTCCATATATGCCCCAAACAGCCCATTGTTCTTTGTCTCCTACAGACATTTTGAAAAGTCTTTACGCATTCCTTCACAACCCTAGGATTAATGTTGAAAAGTGTTTGCATTGGCAGAAAGACTCGATTTCTGGGCCTCTACTGCCAGGCCTCTCTGGGCCTCAGTGGTCTGCCTGAAACCCAACTATCTCATGGTTGAGAGCAAAGACCAGGAAGCTTTGTCTTTGAACCCAGGGTCTCTTGCTTATTTGTGGTGGAAACAGTCTGGTTCTATTCTCTTGTGGTAGTTGAATGGGGCTGACATAGCCCTTCCTGTTCCCATGATACAGCTTGCCCTAGATCTGGTTTCCATTTTGTGGCAACTCTCACCCTGACTCTAATGCCCTTCAAAGATATTGGGGCTCCTTAGCTTCCCAACCCCCTTAGGCTGTGGAGTATTTGGGTAAGCCTGCCCAATTGCCGGAACCACCCCAGTACCAGTTACACAGCTTCCCAGAATTGAACTGAACCCACTGTTTCCCTTTCCCTTCTTTGTCAGCTCTTTCCTCCAGGGCCTTGGCAGGTTGGGTTTGCTTCCTGTGGCCAAGTTTTAAGTAATATATGTTGGGTCTGATAAATGCCCCCACTGAGCCTGGGGTTTTCCAGGGCCAAAGACTCCTTCCTCACCATTGTCTCTTTCACCCTTTCAACAAACATTAAGCTTCTGTGCCTGGTAAACATGGTGTCCTTGCTCTCATAGAGCTGTGTCATTGGTAAGACAGACAACACATTTATACTACAGCCTAATAAGAACTGGACCAGGCAAGTCCAAGGCCTGTGGAGGTTTCTGGGAAAGGGAGCTCACTTATTTGTGTGTGAGAATGAGTGAAGCTGGTTAGAAAAAGTATAATCCAAGATGAGATCTGAAGGGTGTGGAGGAATTGGGCAGGGACGTGTATGTGCTTAGCAGCCTGGTAGTTGGGAGAGAATATGGCTCTTCTATCCCTGTCAGGATGGATATGAAGATGGGTCATGTAAGAAGTTTTGGCTTACCCTGAGGACAGTGTAGAGTTAGAATTTTAATCGCGAGAGTCAGATTTGGTTTTTAGAAGGTCAGTCTGGCTGCTGGAGGTAAATGGAGGGGATGGAGACAGGTTGGAGAGAGGGAGCCCAGCAAGGAAGATGAGGCAGTGATCTGCTTAGAACTGAGGGCTGGCCTAGCAGCGTGCAATGAAGGAGAAGGGTGGAAACAGGCCTAAGGGGTAAGAATTGATATCAGTCTTTGGAAGAGGTGAATATAACCTATTGTCATCTCCATAGAACAGATGGGGATACCAAAATCAGATGGGAAGATCATCTGTCCATGATCTCATGGTTAGAAAGTGTACAATTATAGCTGACTGTTGACCAAAGTAGGGAGGACTACATGATAAGGGCTTAGATCAGCCTGAGGAGCTCTGGCTTTATCCAGAGAAGACTAAAGAGCACCCCTGGAATGGCTTTGGGTAGGACAATTGGGGATCAGATTTGTATGTAAGATAGTCTGACAGCTGCATGGAGGGTGCATTTGTGGGAAGTGAGAATGGGGGTGGGTGTCCAGCTAGGATGTTTGCTGTCTCCAGATGGGACATGGTGGAGGCCTTCACTTAAGCTTACAGCAGGGGAGCTGGGTGGAGGGATATGAAGTGTGAAGGACAGACTAGATTTGAGGGTGAGAAAGAGGGAGGAGGCAGAATGTGAGTGAGTAGGTGGTAGTACAGCAGGAATAAGAAATTGGGGGTTAGGATTTAGAATGCAAGACCAGTTTTGGACATGTTGAGCTTAAAGTACCAACCAAGCAGAGATATCCAGTAGACAGTTGGATGTACCTGGCCTTAAAGAGAGATCAGGAGGTTTTAAGTTCAAGACTGGATTTTCATCATATGAGAAGGTAATTCAACTTTTCAGGGAAAGGTGGAGGACAAAGAATAGCCGCTAAGAAGCTTGACTTTATAGGAAATGATAAGTGTTTGGTAAGAAACCTGGAAGGGAGTTGGGATCTGCTACTTCTGGGAAGGCTAGAGCAGGACTCACCAAAGCAGAGGACAAAGGGCATGGTCCTCACTGTAGCCAAAAGGCTGACCTTGGACTTACCAACTTATTCCATGGTGACCTTGAGGATATGACACAGTAGACCAGAGCCAGATTGGAGGGTTGAGGACTGGATACACTGGGGGGCAGTGGAGGCAAAGGGCAGAGAAATCTGGAGGATCTTGTTGGTTAGGGACAGGGCCATAGCTAAAGGGGAGATGGGATTGAGTAAGCATTGCAGTTCAACAGAGGTGAAGTTGGAATTGATCGCAAGAACTTTTCTAGGAAGCTGAGGGGAAAAAAAGGAAGAGAGACCCCAAAATAGAATATGCAAATATGCAGAGATGGGTAAATTTTCTGAACAGATCCCTTCTCCTGATATAACTCAAATTTGGCTGGGCTGACATGGGCTGGGCTGGCACAGCTTGCTGGGCACATGGGCCCAGGTTCTGCTCCTCGCCTCAGCCCCATCTGGCCTGGGCCCCAAACCAAGCAAACTCAGATTCCTACCCTGAGGTGGCTTCTTGTTTCCTCTGCCCCAGGCCTTGGCAGTGAACTGTTAGTGAGGATTTTAGGAATTCATTCAGGCCTCCCTCTGCTTCCCCAGACTTTTCCAACATGTTGGACCCCCTCTGGCCCTGGGCCAGGGTTCAGTTCAGCTCAGCTGTGCCCCTGGTTCCCTTGGGCCCTGCCCAGTCTTATTCCCATAGGCCCTGCAGTTACTGGTGACACCTCGGCTTTCTCCATGCTTGAAATGGCTTTGCAGTACCCTGGGCATTTGCCTCCCCTACCTTGGCAAAACTAGTTAACAGCAATGCAGTACAATAGTGCTCATTTATCACACATCCTTTGTGCCAAGCATTGAAATAGGCACTTACATGTGCCATCTCAGTTGATCCTCATAACCATCTTCAAAGGGATATGTTATTACACCCCTGTACAGATGAGTGCTTTTTGTTAGAAGATGTCACTGACGGGAAATGTCTTTCCAGGGTTTTGATGAGTGTGTCAGCCATGATTTCATCAAGGTATCCACCTGGGGCCTTGTGCTTTTCTGGCAGGCCAGAAAGTCACTCAGAGGTCTGAAGGGTCTGCTCACCACTCATTCTGAAGTGGCAGCTCAGATCTTGGAAGGGAATTAGGCTTCTTAGAATGACTAAACTTCAGGTCACTTTTCCACAGATGACTTGACTTCTTGGATCCTCTGAACCTGAGTTTTGTCCTATTTGACATTTCCCCTCAATTTACATAAGTGAATATTGACCCTGTGTACATCAGAGATGCCAAGTGCTCAGAACTGGGCTGGGGAATATTCTAGGTGGAATCAGGATCCGGACAGCAAGGCAACCCTAACTAGAGAGACAGCAGCAGGGAAAGTTCAGAAAACAAATTGCTTTTATGGAAGAAGGGGTTTCATTTCTTCTCCTGGGTTCAGATTCAAACTCAGAATCTTTAATTCAGCATCCTAGAAAATTGGAGAATTGGACCAAAGATGACCCTAGGTTTATAGGAAAAGGAGATAGCACCATGGTGTCTAAACCTAATCAGAGGCTTCCTAGGTGCTGGAATCTGGAGTAAGAAGTCTGCCTTTTCAGCCTCTGTCATAGGCGTTGTGTATGACCTGAGGCCTGATTTTTGGAAGGAAAGGACACAAACTGGACTGCTTAGTGGCAGTTTGTTAAATGACTAATCATGTCCTAGGAATCAACCAGGATTAGAGAGACTCCCAAGGAAAGTCCCATGAGAGACTTATTTGGAAATGGGGTTATATACCCTGAAAAAGCAGATTTAAAAGGAAATGACTTATAAATCCTCAAAGGGCTGTATGCCAGAAAGAGGGATTAGACATTGTGTAGTTTTATTGGGCAGAGTTAGGACCACTGTTTGGAGTCTTATATTGGGAAAGAAAACTTTGGGTCAGAGCTACAGAAGATGGGCAGGGCTGCTTGGTGAGGAAGCACACCATCACTGGAAGCAGGTAGGCAGAAGCTGCATGACTGCCAGAGAAGGGCTATGGTGAGGGGCTCCCAGGTTGGACTGGATGCCTCTGAGAACTACTTCCAATTCCAAGAATTGAGATTCTTGGATCATTGCGTTCATGAGAAAAAGTGAACTCTCTGTGAGAAAGCACCAGTCTGCATGTCTACCTCCTCAGTGAAGTGGCCCTAGTAGGCCTAAGGATCCATCAGAGCTGGACGCTGGATCATTAACCCATGGAGATCACTTTGAAACATACTGAATTCATCATACAAGAGAAGAAAGTACAGAAGGTAGAATGAGAAAAATTTGTGTGTGGTTTAGAGAGGAGATAGACCAGGAGAACTGCTGCTTTAGATCCTGAGGCCTGGCCTGGGGCAGGAAATTACCTAACTGGAATTGGTGGCCAAGCCAGGACTTGACCTTTGGCCTCCCAGCCCCATCTAGTCAGGAGATGTTGTTTGGATTCCACATGACTTTCATGGGATTCTTCTCTGCCCTCAGGCCTCAGACACTGAGAATAGAGGCTTAGAGATGAATTTGGGGCGTGGGAATGAGGTGGAGGGAGGAGTTTGTCTTAGGAAGTTTGGGAGTATCTACATCTCCAATACTTGGCTGTTCCAGAGTGGACACCAGGTGGCGCTCCCACCACAAGCCAAGTGCCATCAGTATTGGCTGAGTTTTGGCTAAGGGTACTGAGCTGTCCCCAACCTGTCATGTTTTAGGTAAGCTGAATGTTCTAATGGAAAGAGAAGAGTCTGTCTTTTGTCTGCCAACCCCCTGTCCTCACTGAATATCCCTCTGTGGATTTTTACTTGTTTTCCCTCTCATTTAACTTGGCTGGCCTGACCCAGATCTTAGCAATTTAGAGTAGGGGCAATCAAATTAAAATGTACCTAGAAAATGACTAGGACAGAGAACATAGATGAAGGAATGGGATGCCCCTGGGAAGTGTAGACCCTTGGGGCTAAGCAAGCTGGTGGAAATTGTGAGAAGCTCTCTTTTCATAGGGGCTGAGTAAATGCCTGAGAGGTGATAGGCTCTGTGCTGGCTTAGGAGAAGGAGGCAGGTACTAAACGGAACACACTGGCAGAGGTTTGTAGGTGGGCAGAGCTCTTGGAGCGAAGTATGGATCCAGGGCCATATTATTTAGAGTCATGGGAAGGAAAGGACAGGAATATGCCTCCCCTTCAGATTTTTCAAATCCACATCGGTTCTGAAGAGGATTTTTCCACTTTCCTTGCTGGACCTATTCTAAACCCCAGTGAAATCTTCCAAAAGCTTTGCCAGGGGCATTGGTATCCTCTTTACCTTTTGAATTATTTGTCAGTATTTTAAAACTGATAGTTTCAATAAAGATTGAATTTTCATCTTCTCTTGAAAAATCAGATCACCTGTCACTTCTGGGTATACTTCTTGGTTCCTGTGACATGGAGTTGAATAGAAACTACCCCATAATCACAGTTCCTGAGGTCCCAGCCTATTGGCTTCATTCATTCTCATGACCTGCCTGGTTTCTTTGTCCCCCTGCAATTGGGGAAGGGTCATGGTAGGCAATAGTGATTGTTGCTGTCGCTAGTAGAGGCCTGGATGGCCACTAAGCTCTGAAGCCTCACAGCAGAATGGGATACAGCATTTAGAGAACTCCATCAGGTTGAATGCCTTCTGAGAGTATAAATAATCCCAGGAATTGGGACTCTTGGATCACTGAATCCTTGAAAGAAGGTGAGCAGTTTGTGAGTGACCACACATGTGCCTGTGTTATCTCACTGTATCCTTACACCTCCCACTAGCTTGTTCAGGGTGGGCCACTCCTTCAAAGGCTGTGTTTAGCCATGGAATTAAATTTGAGAAGGGGTCAGAGGAAGCTCAGAGAATGGAGAGATAAACCAAGTTTGGCCATGAACGGTGAGAGGCTTTGGCTGGAATGTTGGACTAGACTCCCAGGGCCTCTGCTGCTTTGGGGTCATGAAGCTCAGGTCTATGTCCATTTCCTTGTCTAAGGTCACTTCTTGTATTTGGCTGTGCTTCTGCTGCCCTCAGGAAACAACTTCTAAGTGTTTTTCTCCTACATCTTTTCTCTCAGTCTCTTCTTCCCCTGTCTGGATTTTAGAGTCATGGGAAGTAAAGGACAGGAATATGCCTCCCCTTCAGATTGTCAGATCCACATCTGTTCTTACTCTGCTGGTCCATCTCCCATCATTGACTGTGAGTGGGAGTTGTGCCCCTTCCTCATTTCAGGCCCAAGAGTCATCCTTGGCCTCCAAAGAAGCATGCAGGCCCTTGTCATAATCTATGCCATTCTGAATTGATTTCCCTGTGCTGCTGAGGGCAGTAAAGTCTGTGCCCAAATACTGGTGCTATTGCTCCATCAACTACTTGCCTTTCCCTTTATAGAGCTGTTGCTTCAATCACAGACTCAGTTCTTACTTCCCCTAGTTGCCTGCCTAGAAGTGGGCTACCATTTGGTCCTGGCCCTTTATCCGCAGGTTGGCTGGCTTGGGGTGATGATGGTTTTCAGTACTATTCCCTCTCATCCCAACTTCAGTCTGAAAAAAAAAAATACCTGGGCATTTACTTAGTTTTCATCTGCTGACCTGTTGTTTGGAAGGTTGAGCCTACTCCCTGGCCTGCCCTTCTGGCTAGCACCTGGCCCTGTCTGTGTCTTTCTGAGGATCACTTGTACCTAGGCTCCAGCCTCAGATAGGAGGCAGCAATACCAGGGCATGTCACTCTGGGGGAAGTTAAGGACCCTAGAGAGAATACCTGAGTTTCAATCCTTGCCCTACCTTTAACCAGCAAGTGCTCCTGAGCACAGTACATTTCCTTTCCATGCCTTTATTTCCTTGTTTGTAAAGGAGATGAATATTAACACCTATCTAATTCCATACCCTAGGATTGCAGAAGTTAAAATGAGGCTATGAAATGTGCACCACACTCAGTAACTGCAATGTTAGCAATTGTTATTGGAATCTAAAAACCTGGGTTCCCATCTTGATTCCATCATTTACCAACTGACCTTGGTCAGGTCCCTGTCCCTCTCTTTGCCTCATTTTCTTCTCTAGAATGGAGTTATACTTTCTCCCTTAGTGAGGGAAAGAATGCAGGACTGGCAGGAATGATGTAGGTGGAAGTGGGTTGCACTTTGCAAGTTGCTATGCACATGGGTAATGTTTTTATTTTGAACCTGTTTGAATTCTTAGTTCTTAAATGCAGGGATGGGTGATTTCTTAATTTGCCTTAACTTTTTTTAAAAGATATTTTTTAGTTGTCAATGGATCTTTATTTATTTATATGTGGTGCTGAGAATCGAACCCTGTGCCTTATACATGCCAGGCAAGTGCTCTACCACTGAGCCACATCTCCAGCCCTTTCCTTTTTATAGAGAAAGACAATACTAGGGGCTGTCTATCTGACAGAGGAGGCCCTGGGCTGGACACCAAGTGTCAGTCTCAGAGGATAGCCTAGGCCAGGCCATCCTGCTGGCTTCTGGGCAGGGTGCAGGTCTCAGAGCAGGTCACACATCTTTGACTCTCCACACCAGCTTCCTTCTGGAGCAGTGTGAACCTGGGTCTTTTGAAGCTGGGAGCCCCTGTGTTATCTCTGAAGGCATCTTGATTCCCCCTTCTTGGCCTGCTAGGATTCCTTGGGGCTCCCAGGTAAGGAGGAGGAGGCAGTTAGAAGCAAAATGTAGAATGGCAAAGCTAAACTTCCTGGTAGCAATACTTTCCTGGCCATGGAGCAGAGCAGAGGGCTGGGGCTGGGGCTGGGGCCAGGGCATCCTGCCCAGTGTCTTTGCTGGTGTCTGCAGTGCATGAATTAAGTCTATGAGTTCTGAAGGTCACATCTTCATTTGCCTCTGCTGCTGCCTCCTCACCCTATTTCCTGTCAGTGCAGTACACCTTGGGCTAGATCTCCAGCATGCACTAGATAAAGACTTACTAAGCTGGGTGGGTTTCCTATTTGTGGTTCCTTGGGGCTCAGGTAGAGCTTGTTGGTTCAAATCGTTTCTGACCTGAGGGCGGGGAGATCCTTTTTACAAAGGGCAGGCAGGTGGCTCTGAGAAGATGGACTAATGACAGAGCTGCCTGGGCTGCTCAGGTGACTGCAGAGGGAGTGTGCCTGGACCTTCCAAAGGCACTATCATTGGGTCATCAGGTTGCCTGTGATAGTTGAGCCCTCGGCACCTTATGGGTAGAGATCCCTCAAGTTGGTCCTACCCTGCCTCCCTGACAGTGAGTCTTGGGCATGCAGGATGTTCCCCTCTTTTCACTTGGGGAAGGGGCCTTCCTAATTATATCCCCCTCTGCTCACATGGAAATGAGTTTGGATTTTCTGAGCGTACACCAGCTGGCTGGGGGGAGGCAGCCCAGAAGGCTGCTGGCTGGGGAAGGGAGGAAAAAGGAGAGGGAGGGGAGGGAGCCAGGCCAAGATGAAAAATTCCCAGTGTTCTTACAGGCAGAGCAATAATGGGGCGCTGCATGCTCCCCACACATCATCAATCGCCCTCCCGCCCCAAGGGAAAAAGCATCATGCTCCTGCTGATAGGCTCAGGCAAACCCATCCTGTGAGAACCTGACTTTCAGGCTCCAAACCTAAGTGCTGGCCAGAGTGAGGGTGTCTAGTGTTAGTCTGCGCTCGCAGAAGAGACTCCGTCCTCCACGACTTCTAGGCCAATCCTTTCATGGGGTAGGAGGAGTGGAACTGAGGCTCAGAGAGGGGATGGGGCCTTCCGCGGAAGACAGAACGCCACAAGTCTGTTGTTTGCAGCCCGGTTCTCCCGGTGGAGTTGCTCCGAAGCCCGTGGCGAAGAATCCCCTGGCTGCCCTCACGGCTCAGGATTGGGGCAGCAAGGGAGCCGAGAAAAGGCTGAGGGGCGGGGGAGGGGCGGGGTGGGGTCAGGCGTTTGACTCCGCCTCCTGGCGCTAGGTTCAGCCTGCGGCCGGGCGCTGGCTCAGTCTCGGCTGCTTGCCGCTGTCGCTCCGGGGCTGCGGGATGACGCCTCCTCCTCCCGGACGTGCCGCCCCCAGCGCACCGCGCACCCGCGTCCTCAGCCCGCCGGCTCGGTCCGGGCTCCTGCTGCGGCTGCTGCTGCCGCTCTGGGCGGCCGCCGCCTCCGCCCAAGGCCACCCGAGGAGCGGACCCCGCATCTCCGCCGTCTGGAAAGGTAGGCGGCGCCGCGCGGCCGGCGGGGCGCGGGATCGGACGCTGCGCGGGGCGGGTACGGAGTGTGCAGTACCCAGAGGGAGTGCGTGCGCGCGGCTCTGCGGGTCCCGGGCTGTCCCCGCAGAGAGCGTGTGGGTCTGGGTGAGTGTGTGTGAGTGTGCGTGGTGTCACGCCGGAGCAGGCTGTAACGCTGCAGCGTGCGAGCGGCTGGGGCCAGAGCCCCAGCTAAGTCGCTCCAAGTCCGTAGGCAGCCGGGAGCCGCAGCGCCCGGACGCGGGGGGAGGGTGCGGGCCCTCTCTCGGCCCCCAGCCGCTTTTGGTCTTTTAGAGCGGGGTCTTCCCCGCAGGACCCCTTTTCTGTCCCGGCTCCCCACCTGGACCCCCTCCTTCTGAGCTGCGGGCTCTGCAGGCGCGCAAGGCTCTGGCTGGGCCGGTGAAGGGGGCGCGGACCCGTTGCTGCCGCCGCTGCGCTCCGGCTGCGGGAACAAAGACCCCGCCGCCTGCCCCCGCCCCCGCCCCGGCCCGGAGCGCGGGCCAGGCAAGGGGGTGGGCACCCTGCGGCGAGCCGGGACGAGGTGTGGTGCGGGGGCTTGGGGCACCTGGGCGCTGTCTCTGCTATGCCGGGACCGGCCGCTCCCCCCTTGCCCGCACGTGGCAGTTGTCACCAGGAATCTAGCGTGGGGGGCAGTGCCCACGGGGTGGGGCGAGGCCATTGGGACCCCCGGCCGGCCAGCGGATCTGGGGCGGGTAGCCTTTAGGCCACAGTGAATATGAGAACCTGGGGGACGAGAGTCTCCTCCAGGGCACCTCAGTTTAGACCCCTGTACAATGGGACAGAAAGCTGGCTAGGTGGGGGTTTGAGGCTTTCTGCCGCTAGGGACTAAGCTCCCCTCCCCTGCATTGCATATAAATGCCTCCCCGCCCCCAAGCGGACTAGCTCTGTCCCCAAATTTGGCTGCATCTCCCCTGTGGTTGTGATGGTGGGACTCACAGCGGGGGCTGTTTGGGTCTGTCCCCACCGGGAACCCTTTGATGTCTTTGGCAGTTTGCAGGGATTGCCGGAGTCTGAGCATTATCTGGGGCAGGTATTCTTAGCAGAAGTGGGGGGGGGGGGGAACCACACACAAAATGAGTGTCCTGAACTGCCGCAGCAGCTGAAGGAATGTGACTCGCCCAAGGTCACTGGGCGGCTTGAGCTCACGGTGCAGGTGGGGGCTGTGATCAGGTGCAGGACCAGTCCCGATTTTGCATTAGGGAGGGGAGAAGGATTTAAGTGGTTCTTCAACCATAAATGAGATGCCTGTGGTCTCCAGCGCTGCTATCCAGCCAGAGGTGTGCCTGGTGTGAGTGGAGGAGTTTGGCTGGAACTCTGGCAACCCTCTGTGGTGAACATTTGCACACCCTTTGCTCCAGCAGGGGCTTCCTGTGTTCCCCAGGATCTTTGCCTTGCCTCAGACCACTTGACTGTCTTGGATACCACAACACATGAGCTGTGAATGGAGGGGACAAATGGCCTTGACTAAGTGTTCTGGAATCTCCCCCTGCATCAAACCCCTTACATTTGACTCTGCTCCCTGCCCCCCCCCCCAAAATCTTCCCTTGATGTCCCCCTCCACACACTTAAAGTACACCCACTTCTTAGCACTTAATGCATATCTTCTCATCCTGGGCACTTAGGTTCCACCCTGAGGCTATTTAAAGCTGCTTTCAGACCTCTTACCCACTTTTCCAAGCTCCCAGCCTAGCTCTATGCCCCCCTTCCCCTGCCCACAGCTCACTGCTGTGACCACATGGGCCATGTGCTCTGCTTGGTAATGCACCATTGACCCCCACTGGTTGGGGCTCACCAGCCACTTACCAATCTAGTCCAAGGACAGCCTGTGGTCTCCTTCACCAGTGCCAGGTACCCCACTGGCCAGACAGGCCCTGCCATTCACCTGCTCACCAGGACCACCAGCTGGTGATAGTATGCCCGGCTGACAGCTGCCTCCTGTCTCCTGTGGGGTGACACATGGCAGTCGGACAGAATTGAGTTTGGGTCAGGCAAATCTCACTGGAGTGAGAGGGGGCCCTTGAAGGCTTGCTGTAAAGCTAGAGCCCTGTCCACCAGTGGGTGTGGTATGGCACTAGGAATGACTAGATCAGGGACAGCAGTGGTTCCAGAGCCATATCTCTAGAAGGCATAGATTGGGATTTTCGTTTTGAACCATGACAGGTATAGGGACAGGTATGGAAAGGTCTTTATTTTCTACTGTTTGAACTCCTAGGGAAATGTTGGAGCAGGGGCCTCTGGAAGGGTCCCAGCCTGCACTCGTTGGAAAGTTTGCTGCTTCTTCAGCCCAGTGAAGACCTGGCACAGTGAAGACTTGGGCCAGGAGAAGAGATGTGCCAATGTGGTGTCCTTGAGTTCTGCATCTATCTTTGACCCTCAGAGCTTACTAGGGCAAGATGGGTTTGGGGGATTGTCCTTCCAGGGTGTCACTGACACAGTTCAGTCTAGGGTGTGAATGTGTGGTCCTGACCTTTCTCAAGCAGGGGCAGGAAGAGTAGATTGCAGGTGAGGGCAAGGGATTGGCAGAGGTTGACAAACATGTGTGAGCTGTGCACCTGTCCCTAGTCCACCAATGGTTTGGAGGAGGAGGAAAAACTCAGGAAGGTGTTGACTTCCAGGGTCAGAGGTGAGCCAGTCCACAGTGGGGGAAACAGCCCATCTCCAGTCTCTACCCACCTACCCAGCTGGTTCTGCCCTCTCTCTGGTCCAATTAAACAACAGGATGTTATTGTTGACTCGGTGGCTGCTGGGGAGTCATTATGAATCAGGGCAAGGGGTTGTTGTCACCTTCTCTAGGGGATGAGGTCACACCTGGGGCTCCCCAAGCATCAGCATTTCCAGTGGAAATCCTTACCTCCTCAGGGACTTGGGTGTATTCATCACCTTCAAGGTGAACTCCCCCTGCAGAACTGCAGGAGGGGGGGGGCAATTCCCAAGGCAAAGGGGGAGTTTCCTAAGCTGGGAAAAATGCTTGGTGATGTCACTGTTTACTAAACTCTATGATCTCTGTGTCCTGGATAGTGAAGAATATGAGAGCAGCGGGTGGGGGGATAGACACTGGCACAGGCCCAAGATGACCCTGGCATGGGCAGAGGGGAGAGGTAGGAGGGCAGGAACCTTGTTCTGGTCCCAGCCCAGCTCTGGCCATAATTGCTTTGTGACTCTGGGCAGATCATTGCCTGTTTCTGAGTCTCAGTTTCCCCAAATGGCTGAAGAGGTTGGGGGTAGGAGCTTGTTAGTTTCTGAGACATATGCCTCAGGATTCCTGATTCTCTGAGGTGGGAAGGGCTGGGCAGAATCTGGTGGCCTAGTCACATTTTTTTAAAATTTTGAGTGATAGAAACCTCAAGGGAAATCCTTGAGTTTTTTGTTTTATTCTCTTTTTCTCTCATGGGCTGAAAGCTGAGGATCAGTTGGAGGAAGTAACTTCTTGCCTTGTGGCCTCAAGGGTAGATATATTCATTCAGCATATATTTTCTGGGGTGAACTTTCTGCTGGTCTGAGGGCTGGACTTGGGGACCTAGCAATGAGAAACTTGATGAATTGGTGCCCTTGTAAAGGGGGAGACTACTAGGCAGATAGATCTGTAGTGAGATGGAATGTAGCAGGGCCTGTAATGGTGGGTAGCTATGGGGGCTGAGGAGATGCTTAACCCAATTTGCCTAATAAGAGGACATCCTGGACAAAGTGGCAAGCTGAGATGGCACTAGTAGGAGTTGGCTGGGGGAGAAAAGGGACAGGAAGATTTCAGACCCCCAAATTTGCATCTAGGACCACAGAGATAGTCACATGAGAGCCTCCTAAATGGAAGTATGGAGTCAGCCTGCTGTGGGACCTGGGGACCAGGAAGGTTACTTACAGGAGGGGTCCTCTGAGCTGGGCCGCTTGTCATTCCATGGCCAGCCCAGCACTGGGGAAGAAGGCTGTATCATTTTAAGAAGTACCTGCCTCTCCAGTGCTGGCAATGCTGTGGCCCACGGTGGCTTCCTGGTGGGAAGCTGGGGCTGGGTGCAGGGACACCAGGGCTTTCCCCATTGACTTCTGTCCGCAGGGGATTCTCCAAGTGAGGAGGCCTGTCCCTCAGCTCTGTCTCTTTCCACTCTTCCTTTGTAGAGACTGTCCATGCCGGAGGAGCTTCCCACCCACCAGCCAGGTCCTGTTGGGTGGGCGGGCGGGGGTGAGCAGACACCCTTCCTGTAAAGGGAAATGTAACAAAGGTCGGTGCCTTATGGCCTGGATTGACTAGGGAAGGGCAAGCAGGGGCATGGTCCTCCACCCTCTGGCTTAGGAATTTTGATCCCTTTAGTGGGAATAGATCATTCTGAGTTGGGGGTGGGTCCTGAGCACTTGGAGGGAGCAGGGCAAGCTGAGCATCTCTCTTTGAGGAAGGCACAGCCCGGGGGACAGGGTCTGACAGCTTGCAGAGGGCCTCAGCTGATATCTGGTCTCCATCTTCACATCCACATCCCTCATTTCACCCCATGCAAGATGACTGGTTTTGTCACAAGAGGCTGAGCATACTTCCCCAATTTTTCTGGCAGCTCGGGGGCTGAAAGGTTTCCGTTTCTCTTGCTTTCCTTTTTTGGCCAGGCCTGACTGCCCCAGAAGCCTTCCTTCTTTCAGATGTGGGGAGAAGGGGGCCTTTGACCCCTGGCCTTACCAGCTCGCCTGTCCTCAGTGAACCAGGCAGGCCAAGGAGAAAGCCAGAGGTGGAGGACCTGGCCCTGCCTCTTCAGAGGCTTGCTCTTCCCTAGTCAGTCCAGCTAGGTCCAGGCTTTAAGGTACCAACCTTATACAGGATGATTCTCCATCCCCTTTCATCAACCAAACCTTGGCCCTGGCTCTGCCATCTCTCTAGGACAGTGCCCTGCTCTCCTCAAGTCTCCTCTGTACTTCTGTGTCACCATTCTACCTAGAACACACAACCACAGGGCTGCCACTTTCCTCAGTGCCAGATAGTGGCCTGGCCACTCCTATCTCAACTCCATGATTCTTTCCTCACCACTCCCCGCTTCACTCCTACCTCAGGGGTGCCCCCCTCTGCATTCCATTCATCCTTCTCCTCCTTTCTGTCCTTCAGAATTGAGTCAGTTCTTTTTCAGTTCCTCTGAGGAACCTTCTTGGATGACCTTAGCCCACACAACCTGATAGTACAGAGCTTAGGACGTCAGAAAAGAAATGTCAGATCAGCTGGGTCAACCACACAGTTCTCAAATTAGGAAATTGAAGCCCAGAAATGACAGAGACTGGCCCAAGGACACCCGGCAAACTAGACAGAGCTGGGACCAGGCAGGACTGAGTCCTCTGCCCTGAGCCTGCGCTGGCCCCAGTTCTCGGCTTTTCCCCAGTTGTCTATCTGCTCTCCTGCCCTGTCAGGATTGGATCTCCCTGTGCCCCTCTCCTCCTCAGCCAGCACAGCTGAGCTCAGACTCTTGCTACCTCAGAGCTGTCCTCACGCAGGAGCCACATCAGTCAGGACTGTCGTCTCCCCAGGACCTTAGATTTGGAACAGTTAGATGCACCTCTTCTGGTCTTTCCTTGGGATGGCTAGGCTCAGGTCTCCAGGGCAGGTTGATCCCTGTCACTGCTTGGGCTAATCTGGGTTTAACCATCAGGGCAGTGTGGGATTAGGCTGATCCTGCTGTGCCTCCTGTACCCCCTGCTTCTAATCAGGGCCATGGGCTTTGTGCCAGCACCCTGGGGGACCCCTGATTGTAGAGGGCAGCCAGCTTCTACCCCAATGCCTGCATCTATGTTCAGCTCCTCTGGGGGAGAAGCAGGAGAAGCCCTAGGGTTGCCCTTGGGGAGCCCCTAGGTGCTTAGAGCTGCCTGTGACTTAGTGAGGACCCCTGGGAGGTAATGACTAACCCAGAGGTATAGCCTAGGACCTTGACAAGAGGTGAGAACCGGAAAGGTTGGGGTAGATTGGTACTATCAGGGAAGGTTTCCTGGGGGAGGGGAAGGAGCCAGGTTACAGTGAAGGACAGGGACACAGGGGACATGGGAGTGGAGGGAGCTATTTGTAGTGGTATTTGCATTCTAGCCCAGGCCTCTGGCCCAGCCTATTGAGGAAGGAAGGTCGACAATGGACAGTGAGCACTACCCTATCAGCAGCTAGAAACCCTTCCTGAGATGCCTACTCCTCTGCCATGGGGCCTGGCCCACTCCAGTGAGGCCTTTCCCTACTGTCCCAGCTGCTCCTTCTTGCCAAGCCCTAGAAATGGATGACGATGGAGCCACAGGAGGCCTAGTCCTCACTTGCTCTAGGACCCTGTGGTCCAGGTGAAAATCCCACCAAACAGAGTGATCTGAGAGAAGACAGTGCGTGCCAGATGGTGGACGGTGCAAGGTCAGGAGCAGTAAAGGCTGGAGCAGTCTGGAACACTTCCTGGAACACAGGAATTTAAGGTGGAGCTTCCAGGACAGGTGAGATCTATGTGCAGGAGCAAAGGGACAAGGGCAAGCATGAGCAGTGTGCAGATGGGAATGAGCCTTGGCAGAGGTGCATAGAGGAGGGGTGGCTTTGATGGCCCTGCCCTGAGGAGTCAGTCCCTATTGGGAAGCACAGTGGGAGCCCTGGTGGATTCTTGAGCTGAGGAGCTGGGGGTGGAGGCTAATGTTTTGGCCAGCGCTGGCGGGGTGGAAACCTGTGTAGGCATGCAGTAAATAAGGACTGGTCAGCACGCCCTGCCCTTCACCATGCTCATCTCCAGACCAAACTATATTTTTCTGTTGGGAGCAAAGATCTCAGGAGGCTTATCTTCCCAATTATTCATTTTGGTCAGTACTCAGGGCTGGAACCCATGCTGCACCCCCAGATTCCTGTTCTCTGTGGGCTTGCATACTCAGGCTTGCTTATACATACTCTGGGACGTCATAGGTGGAGGTCATGTAGCCAAGTAACCTCTGGAAGGGCCTGTTCCTGGAGTACAGAGTTACAAGCACTGATTCTACAGTTAGTCTGCCTGAGTGTCAACCTCTGTTCCCCCAATTATTAGCTGTGTGGTCCTGGGTAAATTACTCAACTTCTCTGTGCCTCACTGTCCTTATCTCTCAATGAGAATAATAACAGACATACCTCATACAATGAGTGATTAAATTAATTAATACATCTAAAAATCACTTGGAGTAGTGCCTGGCACATAGTAAATGCTTTGAAGGAGTTGGGGCAGGGGTATCTTTGCTATCAACATCAAAATCAACATCCTCTTTCCCTCTGGTGTCTTTGGTTTCTGGTGGAATGCAGTCCTGGCAGTCAGGCCCCTGTAGCTCCCCGTCATGGACTGTGCTGGCTGTCTGCCCTTGTACTGTCTCCCCTGCTGGTCCAGGCCCCGGCCAGGGCTGAGGAACCTTCTGTTTCACAAGAGTCTCCACCTGCCTACCTCCCTTTACTTGGGGTGCTATTTCCTTCTTCTACCCTCTCCCTGACCCCTGCCCTGGCTCTGGGCCCAAGGGCAGGCCCTGCACCTCTGCCTGTTCCTCTGCTTTGAAGGAGCCACCAGCTGACCTTGGCTTCACTGGGGCTTTTGGAACCTGCTGGGCTAAAGAACAGGTGGAAGTTAGACAGGACATGGTGTTTGTCCTGGGCTTCCTGCTTTCCCTGGGCTTGAGCTCAGAGCCTCCTACTCCAGCGGAGCTCAGTGACAGCCTTCACTCCTTTTCTGAGCCCTGCTCAGTTCGTCTCCCCCAAAGCTTCCTTTTCACATGGCCCATTCTTCCCAAGATTTTGCCCCACTTAGACTCCCAGCAGCTAAGCCTGGTCCTCTGAGCACAGGGATGCAATGCAGAGAGCACCAGCCCTTAGAGACTTGCAGGTATCTTGGTTTTCCTGTCTATAAAATGGGGATGCAAACCATTGTCCTGTCTTCTTTGCTGGGTGGTTGGGGGATTTGGTGGGCTAGTTATTGAAGCAGATGAAGTCATTAGCTACTGTCTCCACTTCCACAAAGTGCACTCTGACTTCTCTAGCTTTCACAGGCAGGGTTTCCCAAAATGACCCATGAACTTCACCCTGATTGTTTCGTGATTTGTTCCAAGAATCATCGTGGGTCATAAAACTCAGATCTTAACAAGTGTCAACTCCCCCAACCCCCATCCACAAAAGGGACCCAACTGAGGAAGGCCAACCCCTGCTCATAGTCACAGCCACCCGGATGCCGAAGTGAATATGAGTCTTCTTGGAGCCAAGGCTGAGCCACAGGTCAAGTGCACTTCCCTCCCACCCACCACCGACCTTGATGGACGGTGGATGCTCCCACTGCAGCCCAGCACACAGCTCGCTGTTCCCCTGCTGATAAAGATGGGTGGACCCCTCCTTCCTCTGGGAACTGAGTACCACCTTGAGGCCTTGCCACCAGCACAGATGTTCTGTCCTTACCAGGCATCTGTTGGAACCTGGCTCTGCCTCAGTGTTGCCAGGACCCTAATAACGACCATGACCTTTGCTTAGCACCAGGCCAGTGCCACCCTGGAAAACAAAGCTTCTCACACCCTCTTTCCTGGCCATATTGGAAGAGATAGCGTCATGGAATATTTGTTCCTATGCACCCGCTGCCAGCAGAAGGGCTTTTCTTCACCCCCTGACACAGCACCTGCAGTTCCACCATTAGTCATGCCTTTGGGTTTAAGACTTTGATTGCTAAAGACCCCCTGGGAGATCAGGGCCCCACCTGGAAGGTGGGTGGGCGGGTGATTCCCTTTAGTTGTCAGGTTAGTGACTTGGTGCCTAGTGAACAAGGAAGAGAAGGGTAGGGAGAAGGATGACGCAGGGAAGTAGAGAGAGAGAGAGAGAGAGAGAGAGAGAGAGACTGAATAAGACAGCTTTTTTTGAAAATCAGAGGCTCTCAAGAAGTCTAGGACGTGTGACTAGAGAGATACAGTGAGGTGATGATTCCAGAATCCTCAGTCTCCCTTGCTGTGTGTTGTTGGGCCAGTGGCAGAGCCTCTCTGGCTTCTGGAGTCCCCTCAGCTCAGTGACTGTTTGGATTCCCTCCTTTCCACCTTGACCTGAAGGGTGTGGTATTCCTGAGGGTGGAGAAGCTGCAGACTAATTCCTGGGATCCAAGTGGCCCATAACTCTTCTCTCTGGCCATGCCAGGGTGTGAGGGGGCCCAGCAATGCAAGATGGAAAAACTGTGGGTGGGTGGCTGGGTTCCCGACCTGAAGTGGCCTGGCTCCTGCTCCTTGGCTGTCTGACTCAAGTGTTTCCTGCTGGGATGCCCACATTCCTGCCATTCTCTCTGCCCTCTTTCAAAGGGCTTCTTGAGGTGAGCGTTCAAGGTTCACTGGGTCATGTTGGAAGACTCTCCCTGCCAGACTAGACCAGCCCTTGATGCCTCTTTTGTGGACAGCAACCCCCTCTTGGCCCTCCTCTTAGGATGCCTTCCTGTTTTACAAGCAACGAGGACAGTGGGGACCAGGGTGAATGCAAAGAATGATGTCCCTCCAGGCAGACCTGTTTTGGGACAACCCACCCTGCAGGGTCTGCAGCCAATTTGCTAGTCAGTCCATTACTGAGACAGTGGGGTGTAGTAAGAGGAATCAGGGCTGATTCTTGTGTGTGTGTGTGTGTGTGTGTGTGTGTGTTACTGGGCATTGAACCCAGGGATACTCTACCCCTAGAGCTACATCCCCAGCCCTTTTTAGTTTTTGAGATATGATCTAAGTTGCCCAGGCTGGCCTTGAACCTATGATCCTCCTGAGCTGCTGAGGTTATAGGTGTGCACCATGGTGCCTTGCCCGGCCCGATTCTTTTCAGCAGGATCAGAGCCCTCCACCTGGGGGCTGTATCTATGTGAGACCACTTCCCACTTGACCCTTATTATATCTGTCCGGAGCTGGAGCTGGGCCTTGTAGGCCCTGCCATTGTGAGGTGGTGCGGACTCAGGGGACATGGGGCCTGGCTAGGTTTAGGGCATCCTGAGTGTCCTCTTTATTAGTCTAGCAGAGCAAGGATTGGCTCGGAATCACATGGAGTGGGGGTGGGTTTTCTTGTGCCCAGCCTGCCTTTGGGTCATGTCCTCCCCATGTGCCCCTAGCCCCCTCCTCTGCCTGAACCCCTGGTTATTCTGGGAGCTTTTAGCTACCACTTAGTCAGCCACTAATGCGTCAGGCCGGGGAGTGAGGGGGGAGACACGGTGCCAGACGGTGCTCCTTTTAGACACAGGATGGGAAGCAGGGGGAGCCAGGAGGTGGGGGGATGCCGGAGGAAGGGGAGGCATTCCCACTCCTGGCCCTGCTCCTCAGGAGAAGGCAGCAGGGGAGACTGATGGACAGTGGGTCAGTGTGTCCTTGGGCTGTCTGCTTCTCCCCTCCCCCATCACACAGGGCCCACCTTCCTGATTCTTCTCTCATTAGAACTCTGCTAGGCTGTAGCACGTGTCCTCTGTCTCTGTACCTACCATACTGTCAGCTTCTCCACCTTTGCTCAAGCTGTTTGTCCTGCCTGAGTCCCTCTCCTCACCCCGCTTTCTGGCCCATCTAGCTTTTATTTGCCTCCCCATCCCTTTGGGTTCATAAGCCAGCAAAAAATAAATTCTTTAATGATGTGATACTTCCTCCCTTGGCCTGCGCCTATTTAAGGCAGTTCCCAGCCTTGCTCAGACCCTGCCTGGGCAGAAACCTGAAGTCTGTCCCCTCCCCTGGCCAAGCTCTCTCGTGTTGATCCAGCCGGGCCACAGATCCTGGCCATGATGACTTGGTGCTGCCTTCACTTCCAGGCAGCCCTCCTGCCCCTGAGCCCCCAGCCCCCTCTCCTGCCGACCTGAACAAAGCTTCCTTTCATGTATTCATTGAGCTGCCGCTCTGACACTTCCCCAACACAATCAGGCCCTTTGAGGGCCTCGGGCAGTGCAGGAGCCTGGGCTGGAGCTGTGGTGGAGATTGGGCCAAGGTCTTGTCCTGGGCCCTAGCTGGTGCCATCCCCCCACCCCATTCCATACACATCACCAGGCACAGAGCCAGGAGAGGCAGGAACCTGGGGGTCACAGGAGGCAATGATCCTGGGCTCCAGTTTGTTCTTCTGCAAAATGGGATGAACAGACCTTGTCTTCCCTTACTGTAGCCATTACAGCCAGTGTTTGAGGGGAATAGGCTTGCAGACCCACACAGGACAGTCCTGGTCCTACCACCATCACCCTCACCCAGCAGCCGGCAGCCCTCTCCCTCCCTTGATGTCGTCAGCATACACTTCATGAGCAGCCCTGGACTCTCTTCTGAGGCTGTTTGGCTTAGAGGGCCAAACAGCCTCAGAAGCTGTAGAAGCTTCTTGTTGTACAGCTGTCTCACCCTCAGCCTGGATTCCCAGAGCAGGGCCAATTCTCTCCTTCAGTCCTGCCCTCCAGGCCGTGCCTCACTTATCAGGCTTGACTCCCCAAAGCAGGCTGCGTCTCAGTATCAGATGTGACTCCTTTTTCAGGACTGCTCTCCTCCCTTTGATAACCTTGAAACCCTCAGACAAGGGCTCTCACCAGGGTCCCCTCTGGTGTCTCTTCCCATATGAGTAGAGCTATGGTTGTACATTGGCCCTGCCTGTCCCTCCAAGATCTGGGGCTATGGCCCTGGGGCTGGTGTGGGACTAAGGGACTGGTGGAGTTGGCCAGTGCAGCCCGAGGACTAAGACTTCTTTCCCTTGTCCCACAGTGCTATTTCTCAGACCCCAACCCAACATCTCCAGATGCAGTATGTATGTTTTCCTGGCTGCCGGGCTGGCTGTGGAGGTAGCGGGAGGGGAGGTGGGGCTGCAGACTGTCTGAATCCCCGGCTGGTTGGCCCATGGGGACTCTGGCAGCTAGCTCAGGCTGCAGGTGAAAGGGGAGCTGTGGAGCTGACTCAGGAAGGCCACGTGCCTGTGGGCCGCCGACCCCAGAATTCCAATTTAACCCCAGCTAGAATTAAGTCAGAGTAGGGCAGAGCCGGGCAGAGCCTGCCAGAGCTGAGATCTGCCAACATCCTATGCTCACTCCAAGCCAGCAGCACAGAGCTGGGCTCTCAACCCCTGTCCTATGCATCTGGGGCTGACGGGGGTAGCTGATTCCTCTGAGCTTCTGGGTCAAGCTATTGGTGGAGTGCCCTAGGAGGGCCAGGCCAACCAGAGGGCAATGAATTTGGCACATCTCTGTGGCCAACCATGCTGACATTCCCTTGAATGCTCCTGAGAACTGTTACTGTCTGGGTGAACCGATCTGTCCAGCTTGCTAGTGTGATCTTGGTGAGGCTTATACCCCAGGGCTTGTACCTCAGTTTCCTCCCCTGTACAGTGAGCCAAGCCACAGCAAAGGTACCAAATAAGAAAACACCCACTTCTACGGATGACTTGGCCACACAGTGATACGTATTTCTAAGGAAAGAAAATGAAGGTATAGGTGGTTCAGTGTGAGGTCCAGCTACTTCTTGCCCCTGTTGAATGGAGGATCAGTAGGAATGGCCCAAATGGCAGCAAGAGGGATTGGGGGCAGATTTGAGGAAATGGCAGTTTTTCTCTGTCTGGGCTGCAGCTTGTCCTACTTGGGTGTCACTGCCAAAAACTGGCTGTCCCAGAGTTGGTTGCAGCTGAAAAAACAGTGGTCAGACCAAGTTCCTGGGTGAGGCCCGAGGCTGAGCAGAGGTGGGAAGATGCTGGCAGTATATGATTGCTGAGGGCACAGCCACAGGCTATCCCATCCCTGTAATTTAGTCCTGCAAACAGGACAACCTCAGCAATGTCACCGGAGATGAGACAGCCTCTCCCTGGAGGCGGCGGCTGCAGCTTCTTTTTTTGGGCAAAATTGTCCTGGTCAGCTCTTCTGTTGAAAGCCCAGCCTATTCTCTGTGAAGGTCCTCCTGTCCCAGTGTTGCTGGAGAGGGAGAACTGATCCTTATCCCCAGGAGATCTGGCATCTCAGTAGGTGAAGCCAGGCTCCAGTGGGTGGTGCTACAGAATGGTGCAGGGGACAGAAGCACAGGCCCTGGTTCAGAGGCTGCTACTCATCAGCCCCAAGGGGGCTGCCCGTCCCTTGACCTCTGTTTACCCAGCCTCAAAATGGAAGGGAGTGGATGTTATGATTCCCTTTAGTTCTGATCTCGTGTCCACTAAGGGGTGGATGTTATGATTCCCTTCAGTTCTAATCTAGTGTCCACTAAGGGGAGGCTGGACGGGGTTGGACAGAACTTCCTCAAGGAGGGCTTAGGGTTCTGAACAAAGGGATTCTGGGAAAATCTGAACTCCAAGGGGTATGCTTAGAGTCCCTGCTGTTTGTTCTGTCTTGTGGCAGCAAAGCTGATAAGCATTGGTCCTCCTGCCCCAGCCCAGCCCCTCAGGAGTGCGCATGTATTTGGGGGATGGGGTCTGTTCTCCCCAGACATTTCCCCAAGCCCTCCCCCACTCTGAGGTCACATATAAAGTAGAGAGAGAAGCCGTCCTCCTAGGGGAGTGGCTATGGCTCTGGGAGAGGACAGCCAGTTGCTGGACCCTACTAAGGGACTCATTATTTCTCCTGTTCATGGCTCTCTGAGTTCCTGTGCTACCCCACCCCAGACCTTGTCTCTGAGGCCTCAAGTGCCTTGAGCACCAGACATCAGTTGCCATAAAGTGCTGGTGTGCCAGGGGCAGGTTGGGGTCCTTTTGCTAAAGCCCAGCCTTAATGCTTCTATCCATTGCCTCCTTCTCAGGCCGTGCAGGGCAGGACCGAGTGGAGTTTGGCCAGACTGAGCCCCACACCGTGCTTTTTCATGAGCCAGGCAGCTCCTCCGTGTGGGTCGGTGGTCGAGGCAAGGTCTACCTCTTTGACTTCCCTGAGGGCAAGAACGCCTCTGTACAAATGGTGAGCCTGGACCCTGCTCTGCTCCTTTCCTTTCCCCTCCCATACTACCTCTTCTCTCCCTCTGACCCTGGTGAGGAGCCTCAAGGAATGAAAGCTTGGACCTTTCACTTCCATATCCACAAATGGTTTCTGGGAGAGGCTCCCTAAAGTTGGTCCAGTTTGGTGTAGGGAACTAACATAACTTGTCATGTGGGTAGCACTGATCCGGGAGGCTGGGACAGGAAGCTAGGCTCCAGAACCCATGACCCATCTCCTGAGGTCTTGGCTTTGGGCTCCTAGTATCAGACTAAACAGCTGTGTAATCTTGGGAAATCTACTTACCCTCTCCAAGCCTGAGTTGTGCGTCTTATCTAGAAGATGAGAATAGTGATCACTTCGTCTAGGGCTTGTCCTGAGGCTGCAGGACAGTATTTCAGGGCATGTTACCACTGGCAGAGTGGCTAATGCTTCTTCCCTTCCCCAGGTGAACATCGGCTCCACAAAAGGCTCCTGCCTGGACAGGCAGGTGAGTGTGTGTGTGTGTGTGTGTGTGTGTGTGTGTGTGTGTGTGTGGCGCTGGGTGGCCAGCCCCCTTGGAGATGAGGGAGGAAACCTTGAGAATCTGAGGCAGGCCAGGAGTGGTAGTATATGCCCGTAATCCCAGTGACTCAGGAACCAGCTTCAACAGTTTAGCAAGGCTCTAAGCAATTTAACAAGACCCTGTCTCAAAATAAAAATTTGGGGCTGGGGATGTAGTTCAGTGGTTAAGTGAATCTGAGCTCAGTCTCTGGTATAAAAAAACAAAAACACAACAAACAAATCACAAATATATACTAAAAATAAAAATGCCTAGGGAGCTATAGCTCAGTGGTAAAGTGCCTCTGGGTTAATCCCCTAGTAGCCCCCGCCCCATGCACAAACATGAAAGAAGAAAAAAAGAAGAAGAGGTTCTGAGGAAGAAAGCATGATTCTGCTCGGGGTGCCCCAGGCTGTGGGACTATCCTAGGGGCCCCAGTCTGAGCAGGAGACATGATCCCTCTTTGGAGGCCTCTGTTCTTGGTGGAGGCAGTGGGAGTGGAATCAGCTGGACTGTCCTGGGAAGCTGCCACCTTCGCTGAGCCACTTCTAATGTCTTCTTTCCAAGACTGAGGGTCCTACTGCCAGGGCCTTCCACAAACCCAACTTCTTTTCCCATCTTTCTTCCTGGAATAGGACTGTGACAACTATATCACGCTCCTGGAGAGGCGGAGTGAAGGGTTGCTGGTCTGTGGCACCAATGCCCGCCGCCCCAGCTGCTGGAACCTGGTGAGAACCTCTGTCCACCATGCCTGAGCTCCCTCTCTCTGGGTGGGCTTCAGCCCCTTATGGCAGAAAGGAGATGGGGAACCTTGAGGTTGGGCTTACCCAAGATCGGAGTCCCCGTGAGGGAGAGTTTTCTGGTCAAGGTCATGGGGGGTAGTGACTATGAGATCATGCGGCCATCTAACCCCCTTGGTGTATCCCAGGTGAATGGCACTGTGGTGCCACTTGGTGAGATGAGAGGCTATGCCCCCTTCAGCCCGGATGAGAACTCCCTTGTACTGTTTGAAGGTGAGGCAGCGCTGCTGCGGGGGCCCTTGGAGGATGCTGCTACACCAGGCCGGGGGAGGGATGGTCAGCTCCTTGTCCATTGGCCTGGGCCCTAGGGGAAGGACGTAAGGAGCTGCCCTTACCAACACCCCCCACCATTGTCCCTAGGGGACGAGGTGTACTCCACAATTCGGAAGCAGGAATACAACGGGAAGATCCCTCGCTTTCGTCGCATCCGGGGCGAGAGTGAACTATATACCAGTGATACTGTCATGCAAAGTGAGTGGGACTGCAGCTGGGCCATGATGGACCAGGGGATGTGGATGCCCAGATCTCCCCACGGGCCATTCAGAAAAGCAGGGTCTTGGCGGAGACCTGTGCAGCCCATGCCAAGGAGTTTGGGCTGTGAAAGCAGAGGCAGGGTGGGCCTACATACCCTGGGAGCAAACACAGAGGAAGCCCAGACCAAAGTTCATCCCTCTACTGAGCTCCTAGGGGGGCCACCCCTCTCCTTATTAAGGCTCTGCCAATTAGGCAGAAGTGACATGGGAGTCCCCAGGGACCTTCCCCCAGTCCCCAGGCATGAAGTCATTGCTCCTGGGCCAATGACATCTTATTGTAGGAGGAGGGCAAAACAGGTGTGGAGTGGTGCTGCAGAGTCTAGGGCCTCTTGGGGTGTTGGACCTTGTGTTCTGAGTTTATTCCAGGTATAATTTGCCCTGGGCTTGTGTAGACCCTGGGAAAGCGTGGCAGGGTTGGTGTGGGTCCCTCATGCAGGCTCCCCAGCCTCACACCTGTTCACCTGTGTCCCTGGCAGACCCGCAGTTCATCAAGGCTACCATCGTGCACCAAGACCAAGCCTACGATGACAAGATCTACTACTTCTTCCGGGAAGACAATCCTGACAAGAATCCCGAGGCACCTCTTAATGTATCCCGTGTAGCCCAGCTGTGCAGGGTGAGTGGGTGTGTGAGGGGGGATGAGTAGGTGAGTATGTGTCTACACACAAATAGGAGTGAGTGAGGGTGTGTGCGCTTGCGTGAGTCTGTGTAGGGGGCTATGGGGGCAAATGTGGGTGCACAGATCATCATGCGTCTGAGTGGGTAAAGATGGTTGAGCTCATGTGCATATGTGATGTGCCCGAGTATGTGAGTGACAGTGTGTTGATGAGTGTGTTTTGCTTATATGAATAAGCTGTGCCCTGTGTGTGGGGAGGCAGATGTGTGTCTGAGCCTGTGTGTTGTGTGGGGACCGAGCACTCTCAGCATCAGGACCTCACTGTGTGCCCTGTGCCCTTGGTCAACCAGGCCTATGACCGGAGCCTGACCTGAAAAACCTGCCTATGCTCTCCCTGGAAAATTCTGACCCCTTTACAGCTTGTCCTTCTCCTCCATAGCCCTAAGGCTGACATTCCTCATAGCAAATGCCTCGGATGTGTGGGGCAGCCAGGCAAATTCTGAGAAATCACCTCTTTCCTCTGTCCTTCTAGGGAGACCAAGGTGGTGAAAGTTCACTGTCAGTCTCCAAGTGGAATACCTTTCTGAAAGCCATGCTTGTGTGCAGTGATGCTGCTACCAACAAGAACTTCAACCGATTGCAGGATGTCTTCCTTCTCCCTGACCCCAGTGGCCAGTGGAGGGACACCAGAGTCTATGGAGTTTTCTCCAATCCCTGGTAAGAGACCTTCATCCTGGGACTGAGGCTGGCATTAGATATGTCCAATAGGGATCTTAGTGTTGGGCCCTGCTGGTGTGGCCTGAGCAGGGATCACAGGCTCAATGACAGGACTGTTGCTGGGTGTGGGGTAGGAGTAGGCAGTGTAAACGTGTGTACTGTTGTTTGTGATCCTGTACACATGGTGTGTGGTCATGCATCAAATGCACACTCATGCCTGTGTGTCTTACCATGTGTATGCTCAGAGCCCTGGGAAAGGCTGCTGAGGTCTCTCCTGGGGTGCCGGGTGCTGGGTGCTATCACACCTGCTCATGCACCGCCTGCGCCTGATAATTCACACTTCTTAATCGCTCTCATTGATGGAAAACAAGGCAGACAAAAGTGCTGGGGAGCCAAGACCCTGCTCTGTGGTTCCTGTGTGGTGGAGCCACCAACTGAGGAGGGATGGGGGTCTTGCTTCCTGGAACATCAACACTCTGCATCCTGTGCCCAGGGAGTCTAGAGAAGAGAGTCACCCAGCTCATGTTGGGATTCCTCCTGCCTTGACATTGGGTAGAGGTGGCCTCTGAATTCAGTGATGCTGTAGCAGAGCAAAGGTTGTGGTTTTAGATGTCAGTGGAGAAAAATTAGGTTGAACTTCTCTCCCTCCTGTCTTTCTCCATTGGTG
This sequence comes from Urocitellus parryii, assembly GCF_045843805.1. Classification (NCBI taxonomy): domain Eukaryota; kingdom Metazoa; phylum Chordata; class Mammalia; order Rodentia; family Sciuridae; genus Urocitellus; species Urocitellus parryii. Next base: position 117,564,409 of record NC_135536.1, on the reverse strand, counting down.
TTTGGTAATGCTGTGAGTTTGGCTCCAAAGGTAGTCCTGGCTCACAGACCAGGGAACTGTGGATATGGCCCACCTTCGAATGTGGCTGGTCTGGATGAGTGGGGTTGGGTGGGTCCTGGGCCCCCTATTGAGGTGGTCTCTGTATCCCTGCAGGAACTACTCTGCTGTTTGTGTGTATTCCCTCGGTGACATTGACAAGGTCTTCCGCACTTCCTCACTTAAGGGCTACCACACGGGCCTTCCCAATCCTCGGCCTGGCAAGGTGAGCAGTAATACCAGCTGTGACCCAGGTCCCAGCCCTCTCCTAAGTCCCCTCCCAGCCATCTGACTGACCCAGGCCTGCTTTCCTTAGTGCCTCCCAGACCAGCAGCCGATACCCACAGAGACCTTCCAGGTGGCTGACAGTCACCCTGAAGTGGCGCAGAGGGTGGAGCCCATGGGGCCACTGAAGACACCACTATTCCACTCTAAGTACCACTACCAGAAAGTGGCTGTCCACCGCATGCAAGCCAGCCATGGGGAGACCTTCCATGTGCTTTACTTAACCACAGGTGAGGGGCTACCCTGGGACCCCCTGGTTTGCTTTGTAAAGATGGATGTGAATGGTATAAAGAAGAACATAGGTAACATTTGGATGGATCTTCATATGTGGAAGGAAGAATTGATTGGCTGTAGCTTTCAGAGATTAGTGCATGGGGTTGGGGAAGATCAGGAAAGTGCAGAGGGCTTCCTAGAAGAGGCAAGGCAGAGGGAAAAGTAGGAGACATCTAGGATGAGAGAAGAGCACACAGAATTTGGATAGAAATGTGACAAGTCTGAACAAAGCCCAGTATAGCTTTGGTTCAGATGTTTGTCTCAGGGAATAAGATGGTGAAAAGAGATGTGGAAAGTCAGGAGGAGGAGCCTGGGAACTGAGCTTCCTGAGAGCCCCTTCCAGGTAGGATGAGGACCACAGACCCTTTCCCTGACTTGGGGATTGTGTGGATGAGATAATACATTCGAGAACATGAGGAAGGAGTTCCAGTCGGGAGAGCCATGACAAAGCCTCACAGAGGACGGGAGTAGCCTCTCCTCTTCCCTGGAGGCCTTCCTGGGAGAAGTTGGGTGGAATGCCCTGGGAGATGGTTCTGCATTCTGGAAAGCTGCTGGGCATGAAGGAATCAGCCCTGAACTGGGTTTGTGGCAGCTTCCTGGTCTCGGACTGTGGGCCAGGATGGATCCTGGGAGTGGGCTTGGAGGCCAGTGTGGGCCAGGGCTGCAGGCTTTTCTCAGACTAGAAAGGACCCTGGCACCTCTGGGGCCACCCATTTAGGCCCCAAACACCCACCCTCAATGATTCACAATCCCCCATGTGACTTTCTGCTGCTATTTCACCTTGGGGCTATCTGGGCTGTGGTGACCTGATTTGAAGCGTAAGTCCAGGGCCATTGTTTGGCTTCTGAAAGCCTCAAGGAGAAGAATTTCCCATGGAGGACCTGAGCTCTGGGTCCTGAGATGCCATCCCTTTATCCTTCCATTTATTCTGGCTGCACAGGCTCTCTGTCCTTGCTTTGCCTTCACAGTACATGGCCCAGCTGTTGTGGTTAGCCAGGGGATGGCAGGGCACTGGGAGTAGGGCTGAAGAAGTCACAGTACAGGATTGGGAGCAGGAATTAGGACAGGAAAGGCCAGACTTAAGTGGACTTCCTGCACACCTGGGCTGCCAGCACACTCAGGGATTAGGGGAGGTGTCTGGTTCTCCTTGAGGGCCATGTGAGAGGTACTATTTTGGAGCCTGCAGCATTTGGAAATATTGGGGCTAGAACTTTTTGAATGGAGGGAGGTTACTGGGAGAAATTATTGACTCTGTTCCTGAGAAGTTTACCAAGGAGGTGTTCCTGGACCTGTTTAGAAGTAGGCAGAAGGAGGGCTTTGTGTGTGTGTGTGCGTGCGCATGAGAGAGAGAGAGAGAGAGAGAGAGAGAGAGAGAGAGAGAGAGAGAGAGAGAGAGAGAGAGAGAGAAAGAGAGAGAGAAAGGGAAAGAGAGAAAGAGGTAGTGACTGGGCTGGGGGTTTATTAGGTCCAAGGAGCCTCTGGCCAGAACTTAGAGTCTTCAGATGAGAATCACAGAGGCCTAGAGAGAAACTGTCCCAGGCAGGCAATCATCTGACTGCTTTTTTGGGGGCAGGTGATGCCCTGGGAAATGGGGAGGGAAGGAGAAAGGGAAGGAGGCTATTCTAGAAACTGGGACAGCAGGTGAGGTGGGATTAGGAAGACCAGGGGTCGGATGCCCATTAGTCCCCAACAGGTGCCAATGGAGAGTGGAGAGAGTATTGGTGTAGCGAGCAGCCTGCTTATGTGACCTTGGGGAGTCCTTATAAGGAATCTAAGGTTCTTTTCAGATCTAAGATTTTGAAAAAATTAAAATATCCCCTAAGACTAAATGCATTGTGGAGTACTGGATTGGATCCTGGAACAAAAGAAGGACATTAGTGGAAAAACCCGTGAAATCCAAATGAAGTCTGCAGTTTAGAGAATAGTAATGCACCAATGTCAATTGCTTAGTTGTGACAAATGTGCCATTGTTATGTAAGGCAGTCACATTAGGGGAAACTGGGGGAAGGCTAGACAGGAACTCTCTGTACTATCTTTGCAACTTTTCTGGAAATCTAGCATTATTACAAAATAAAAAAAAATTATTTAAAGAAAATATATCTTCTAAGAGTCCAGGAGTCAGGGGAGTCTTGGAAGAAGCTGAGGGGTGGGGTTCTGACAGGTCAGGGTTCCAGCTTGTTCTCTTCTGATCACCAGCCATGTGACCCTGAAATAGTTGGTAATTTTTCTGAGTTTCTTTCCCTTATCTGTGAAGTGGGAAGAGAATGTCCATCTGGAAGGGTTGTGGAGGGGTGACAGAGATAATGCATGAGCGTGGGACTCCTGGTTTGCCTTTCACGCTGCAGCCTCGGCCACATTGGGGCTCCTCTTGGAAGAGCGCTAGGCCTCCTGGAGTGGCTGCTCAGGACTAGCCTTGGAAACTTCCCGGCTGCCCTTGGGCTTTGCGTTCCTTCCCAGTCACACTCTCCTCACCCCACTCCACCCCAGTCCTGTGACCCTTGCCTGAGTCACAACTTCCTACCCCTCCCCATCCCGTCTTTCCCAGTACCCAGCCTCGAGGGAGGCTGCCCAGCTCTGATGTAGGGCCCTTGCCTGCTGACCCTCTGACCGCTGTCCACAGACAGGGGCACCATCCACAAGGTGGTGGAGTCAGGGGAGCGGGAGCACAACCTCGTCTTCAACATCATGGAGATCCAGCCCTTCCGCCGGGCGGCTGCTATCCAGGCCATGTCGCTGGATGCTGACCGGGTGAGCCTCCCCACCCCTGCTCTGGTTCTGTGGGGCTATCCCAACAGCCAGTGTGCATGTGTTTTGCATGTCATTTTAAGATCCTTTGATCCTTAGGGCCTGTCCGGCCACAGGACCCCTTGTCTGAGAGCTTAGGATTCAGCATAGTGGTCCTGTCCTGACCCGGTCTTGTTTTCTTTCCAGCGGAAGCTATATGTGAGTTCCCAGTGGGAGGTGAGCCAAGTGCCCCTGGACCTGTGTGAGGTCTACGGTGGGGGCTGCCATGGCTGTCTCATGTCCCGAGACCCCTACTGCGGCTGGGACCAGGATCACTGCGTGTCCATCTACAGCTCCCAACGGTATATTGCTTGGGGTTTCTTGGCCCTGGGAGAAGGTGGACATGGGAGTGGGGGTGGTGTTGAAGGGCTGCAGGAGGTATTGTTGTGGGGCCATTTTGGCCAGACTCTTCTCTTTGCCAATTCTATGTAAGGAATGAGGTCAGGCCAGGGGCCTGGCTGCCTCCCATCTGAGCCTCTCTTCTTCCAACTCCAGGTCAGTGCTGCAATCCATGAATCCAATGGAGCCACACAAAGAGTGTCCCAACCCAAAACCAGGTACCTGATCGAGCCCCACAGGCCACAGTTCCATGAGTGAAGTACATGTGTGCCCCTGGTAGCTTTGGTCTGAGGGAGACATGAGTGTGACCTGCAGGCTCCAGGCAGATGGGGTAGGACAGTCTGGCCAAGGGAGCCCTATGCTGCTTTTGAGAGGGATGGAATGAGGATTGTGGGAGAACAGAAGAGAAATCTAGGAACTGGGTCCCATGTTCACTTAGAAGCCTTGCCCTAGAAGCTCAGCCTGCATGGGAGGACACAGCTTCCCTTAGGATCCCCCAACTCCTCCTTACAGCTTCTCCACTGTCTCCCCAGATGAGGCCCCGCTGCAGAAGGTTTCTCTGGCCCGGAACTCTCGCTACTACCTGAGCTGCCCCATGGAGTCCCGCCATGCCACCTACTCATGGCGCCATGAGGAGAATGTGGAACAGAGTTGTGAGCCTGGCCACCAGAGTCCCAACTGCATCTTGTTCATTGAGAACCTCACGGCCCGCCAGTATGGCCATTACCGCTGCGAGGCCCAGGAGGGCTCCTACCTCCGTGAGGCTCAGCACTGGGAGCTGCTGCCCGAGGACCGTGCCCTGGCCGAGCAACTGATGGGGCGTGCCCGTGCCCTGGCCGCCTCCATTTGGCTGGGGATCCTGCCCACGCTTGTTCTTAGCCTCCTGGTCCACTAGTGCCTCCAGGGGCTATAAATGTCCCAGGCTTCTGCAGCCCAGGGGCACTGGAAAGGTCTCACACTCAGAGCCGGCTGGCCCGGAAGCTCCTTGCCTGCTGTTTCTTCCAGGGGGACTGAATAACCCAATAGGGGACCAAAGGCCTGGAGATGTCCAGCCGCAGGCGGCTGCTGGGCCCCAAGTGGGATGGGGGTGGAGGGGGGCCAGAGAATGAAGGCACTAACTGTGAAGTGGGGTGGCAGTGACCCAAGACTTTATCTTCTGGAGAATATTTTTCAAAAACTCCTCACACTTGACTAAATGCAGCGATGCTCCTGGCTTGAGAGCCTGTGGGCTGGGACATGGGTTTGGGAAAGGAGCTGGATCCCCACCTCTGGACCTTGGGGCTGAGGCCTGAGTCCTTCTGGACTCTGTACCCAATTGCCGTCTTCCTCACCTCCTTCCTCCGTGTCTGGATGGCTAGTGTCCCTACATACCCAGGGCTGCCCTGCCAGGCCCCGCCCTCTGCAGCTCCGTCACAGTCTGGGTCCCACTGAACAGTCGCCTTGCATGTTTATTGAAGGATGTTTGCTTTCCGGACGGAAGGACGGAAAAAGCTCTATTTTTATGTTAGGCTTATTTCATGTATAGCTACTTCTGACTGCATCTGTATGAAAATACCAAAACTACTTGCTGGGGGGGGAGAGGGAGGGGCAGGGAAGGGTGGGGTGGGCGCTGGTCCCAGTCTGAGGCTCCGGGGGTTGGGATAAGAGTCCAGGGACGGGCATGGGTTCTAGGAGAGTGGCATGAGCTGGCTCTGCCCCAGGAGCCCAGCCTGAGGGCGCAAGCCCCTGGTGTGGGGGGGTCCTGGGGGTGGGGGTGAGGGAGACAGGGGAGAATGAAGGAGAAAACTGAGCCCTAGGTTTGCCACATTCATTTAGAAGGAGGAGCCGGGTCCTTGGGGGAGGTTCCAGGACTCTGCCCTTGGCATTGGGGGTTGGGGGGCAGGGAGCATCCTCCCTTCCTCTCAGCCCCCTTCCCCAGGGGCTGTGCTTCCATGCTCCTAGCCTCCCACCTTCAGCTCAGGACATGTTATAACTTAGGCTAAACTGTGAAAATTCCAGTGGGGATGGCCTGGGCCAAGCTCTCCAAATGGACGGCCATACCCCGAGTCCATGGATTTCAGCAAAGAGCTGGGCCCTTCTCCAGCTGTGTCTGGGGCAGGGCCTGGGGCCGGTGGCCTTCTAGCTTCCGCCCTGTATCTCTTCTCAATGCACTTTAATAATGTAACATATTACTAATAAACGAGCTATTTATTTACCTGTGCCTGTTCCCTGCCTGCAAAGCTGTCCTGATGGGGTGGGGGCGAGTGAGGACTCCTGTTTGCTACTGGTATCTCCTCCCTGTGTGAGCACCACACATGTCCTCACATTTCCTTAATAGACCTTGGGAGCTGGCTCAGAGAGCCCCAGCTTGTGAGAGGCAGGGATGAGGATCTTAACATACAACTTCCTGCAGTGTGCTGCTCCCCCAAGCCTTAACCTTGAAGCCCCAATGTTTCCTGCACCTCTTTCTGTCTTCCCAGCCTCCACCTAGACTGCTTCCCCTGGGAGGCCAGGCCAGGGCCAGGCTAGAAACAGCCTCAGGCCTCCCTGCCTTCAAGGAGTGGTTCTGGGAGGAATAGCTGATCAAATAGGGCCCCCTGAGATACCTTCATAGAAATGCGTGCACTGAAGGCTGGTGGCCTCAGCTGGGGGCGGGAATGCATGTTCACTCCAGGCTGGGCTGCCAGGCAAGGTAGGGGTCTGGGCAAGGGCTGTGTGCAGAGGACACAGGGCCAGAGAGTGGGCAGAGTGGAGGAGGGGATTGGGAGCTGTTCCATGGATGGAGGCCAGGACAAGGGCAATAGTTCTGGGATGGAGGGTGAGGACAGTGGGAGGGGGGCTGCAGAGAGGAGCCCAGCTATCCTTCAGAGACCTTCCCTCCCTCTCTTTGCTTGGTTTTGCTCCCTTCTCTTTGTTGCCTGCCCCTGCTCGTGGGTATAGTGGGGAGCCTTTGGAAATTTGTTGGGAGCTTTTCCTGAGAAGTAATAGCTGGTGGGGGCTGGGGGTGCATGGCATCCTGGGGACAGTTCCCCACTCTGAGTCAGCCCAACTTCTGGCAGACCCCACAGGACTGGAATGGCCCCATTCACAGCATTCCCTCTCCCCTTCGTTCTCTTCTGGACTCTTCTGGGTCAACCCAGGACTGAGAATTCTTCCCAGTTCCTTCCACACCCAGCCTTCCCAGGGTGACCAAGGTGGCAGCAGGTGCTCTGGACCAGGAATCTTTGGGAATTTGAAGAATCCAGAAGAGCCCTGTGCTGGGGCAAGAGGCCTTGGCTGCTGTTCCCCTTGGTGGTCGTGGGCAGGCCCTTGCCTTCTCTGAGCCTCATTTCCTTCATGTGCTCATCTGGTCTTGGCGGTTGGCTTGTTTCCCAGCTCACAGCCAAGCAACAGCAGCAGAGGGGCTTCACATCTTCCCCCTCAGTGAGCCCTCAGCTGGAGGCAAAGCAAATGGTGGGAGGACTGGGTCCAGCCCCAAGAGAGCAGAGTAGCTAGTGAAGAAAGTGTGGGTCAAGCCCTGTCCCTCCGACTGCTGGGAGACCTCCAGGGTGGTCCCTGCCCTCTCTGGATCTCAGAGTCTCTTTCTTTCCTTCAGGGATGCTCTCAATGTCCGGATGGCCTGTGGAAGGGACTTGAGGGATGGAGCACACTCCTTTGTCTCCACAGAGGCACTGGAAGAGATTGGGTTAGGCGGGAAGCCATGCGCATGGAGGCATGAAATGAGCCCATGTAAATCCCATGTAAATGAGCCATCAGGGAGGGGGCTGCCGGGCACAAGGCTCCTGTCTGTTTGCCCTGATGGGCATGCAGCTCCAGGGGCCTCTGGCTGGCAGTGGGTGGGTAGGACTGTTAGGCTGGGCTTGGTGGTACGAGGATCTGCGGAGATACCCACAGTGCCAACGTTGACTGGGAACAGGAGCCAGGCCTGTCCTCCCCTGTTTTGTGCATCCTCTTTGGGAGGCAGAGAAGGGATGAGGCTGTGAATGCCCAGTATTCAGCCCCTCCTGGGAGACGGTGCAGGGCTGGCCACTCAGGTCTACCCTCTCTCCACACATCCTGCCATCAACTCTCCCCTGAGAGAGGCCATGGCTGTCTTGTCTCTTTGCTACCTAAAACCTTTTAATTGCTCTCTCCACTTAAAGGCCAGGAGGTCCTGTCTCCATTCATGCCCTGCCTTTGCTGGAACCTGTTTACAGCTTCACCCCTAATTTGCTCCTTTGGAATGCAAGAGGAGGATGCTCCCACGTGGAGGTTTCAGAATGGCCTGGAAATCTCCATAGGAGTCCCGCCCCCCCCCTCCATGCCTTAGCCTGCTCACCCCAGAGCTGTGGGGAAGAAGAATTCTTTAGAGGTGCATCTAAAAGTAGACCCTGGGGTCCCAGGAGAAAAGGCACTGTCCCTGCTCTGGTAGGGGAGGGAAACGTGGGACTGAATGATGACCATCCACGGGGTGATCCTAGGCTGGTGGTGGGAGATCAGAGGGGGGCACCTAATCCACCTGGGGTTGCTCAGGGAAGGCTTTGAGCAAGGGCTTGGAAAATGCACAGAAATCATCTGGAAGGAGAGGGAATGTGATGGCAAAACCAGACCTGGTTGAAAAAACGTTATGGTAAGAAACCAACGCCTGGGGAAAGGGTCAGTTTCTCTGCCTCTGTCAGCCTTTCTTTAGGAACACTAATTAACCATGGGTCTCTACCTTTTTGGGTTGTAAATAACTCTCTCTAGGAGCCTGACTACTCCCTCTTGAAATGTAAACACCCCTGTGCCAGGCTTTCAAGGCTAGAGATTTAACAGATGCCTGTGAAAAGAGCCCTTTCTTCTTATCTGTTTCTGTAAGCATGCCTTATGTTAGAGACCTTGCACAAGGCCTTCAGTCAGATTAGGATTTTTTTTTTTTTTTTTTTTTTGCAAGAGGGAAGAAGCCCAATGATAGGATGGATCTAAAAAGATGCCAAATAATCTATACATGTAGTGAGGAAACTGTGGATCAGGATTCAGAATTTGGAGTTTGTTCTCCTCTGGGCCCACTGGTGTAAAATAAAGTTTGGAGTTCTCCTCCTCCCCGAGGGCTCCTGGCTGCTTCTCCACCAGTCTGTTTCCTACAACAATACCATGGGTTGACTAGGGCCTGGCTAGAATGCAGTGAGCTCCATGAAGCCAGGACTCCTGGTCAGTTTTGTTCATACCACACCAACACCTGGCCCATCGTGGTGCTCCATAGAATCTGTTGAATGTATGAATAAGATGAAAGAAGGGAGAGTGTCTGGAGGTGAGAGCAGATGGTTCTGTCAATGTCAAATCCTGGGAACGAAGGCCCTAGATCTTTATCTTGCAGGTAGGTACTAGGGAGACCCTGAAGGATTTTGAGCAGGGGTTGAGGAGATGGTGATGATAATGATGGTAAGAACAATTGAGGCCTGAGATCTAGTTCTTGTTGTACCCCATTCCTATCTGTCTTAACCCAAACAGCCCATTCCCATCCTTGGTTATTTCTAGCTCCTTCTGTAGCCTTATCTTAGCCTCTCATTATGTGGGAAAGAATGTGGAATGATCTCAGTTAGGGTGGGTGACCCCCGTGAGGGTGCAAGGTCTGTGGGTGGGGGCCTGTGTAGTGGGGCTAGAGTGGCTAAATCAGGCTCAGGAAGCCTTTTTATGTTGGTACTGGTTAGATTCAGGAAGAAGAGACCTTGGGAAACAAACAAAACAAAACCCACATTCTCAGGGTCACCAGTGGCCATGAGCCAACTCCACAGAGTAAAGAGCCCAGGGCCACACCCAGGAGGCACTTGCCTTGTTAGCATGTTAGAACCTCTTTGCAGAATGGTGCCCGTGCCAGAATTGCTGGGCCCCTGCAGGGTCCAGGGCTCAGAACTCAAATTGGCAGCTATTTCAGGGCAGGCCAAATGGATGGACTGATGGTGATGGGGTGCGGGTAGAGGTAAACTTATGCTTGGGGTTGGTCCTACAGCACAGAGGAAGAGGTGGAGGAGGGTAAACTCAGGACCTGCAACTCATCCACCTTCGCCCCAGCCCATACAGACATCACTAATCAATTGTGGCATTCCTTTCTCTTGCGTTTAGATGAGCCATTTCCTCCAGGACTGCATTCTCTAAGGGCTACTGAGCCCTTGAAATGTGACTCATCTGAATTGAGCTGTCTGAAAGACACTCTGGGTTTCAGTAACATGATGTGAAAGGGAAGGATTTATCTAATATTGTTAAATGGACAACACATCGAAATTGTAATAGTTTGGATACATTAGCCTAAGTAAATTATATAATAAAATCAATTGCATCTATTTCTTTAACTTTTATTTAAGGAGGCTTACTAAAAAATTTACAATTATTCATGTGCTCATATTACGTCTCTACTGGTCAGCATTGCTGTAGAACGTCCACTCTGTAAAGGCAAGGAATTTCATTTTGTTGTTTCACAACTGAATCTCCAGCATCTAGAATAGTGCCTGACACATAGTAGGTGCTCAATAAGTTATTCGTGGAATAAGTGAATGAAACTCATCAACTCTGCTCTTCAGGGAGGGATCATATTTGTTACTCCCAGCCCACGTCAAGGCGCCACCACTGCTCACGTGACCCCCTCACCCTTGCTTTGTGTTTTCTGATTTTAGAGCTGCGTCACCCTCCCCTGACACCCAGGAGGGCAGCTCAAGGGGGTCTCGGGTGAATGCACTGCTCGCTGAGAGTCCCCTGAAAGAGGACTTTCAGTTCCTTCGGATCAGGAAGTGGGGCAGTGTGAAAATAGTATGGAAATCACCTGTCCAGGGCGTTTGCATACCTGAGGTGCTGGAGATGCTTCCAGTCTACTTTCTGGGCCAGTCCCTGGTCCCTGGGGACAAAAGAGGAAGCTCTGGAGGCCTTGAGCTGGTAGGAAAGGGTGGTTTGAGGAGGAACTGGGACCACCTTAGTCTTTCCCCAACAAAGGAGGGCTCGTAGCCTGGAGCATCCCTTGTCTCTCAAATCGAACAGGAGCCTAAAAATAGTCTGCAGTTCCAGCCTCCCCCACAGCCACCCGCGCCAAGCCGGGCCCTGCGCCGCCAGCTCCTTCACAATCCAAACTGTCTGCACAATCTGCCCCCGCCACCGACCCCCATCTCCAAGGCCTCAGTCCTGCCCTAGGCTCTGGGGACCCTGAGTCAGCACTCCCTGCTGCTAGGCCTGCATTGATCTGCCTCCCACTCTGTCCTCAGTCTGGGTCCTGATCCCTGAGGCCTCCTGACCCCATGCTCTGTCCACACCCTGAGCTCAAGGCCAGTCTCGCCAGACACAGATGTGGGGTGAAGGTGTTCTAGGCAGTGGACCCTGAAGTGCAAAGCCAAGCAGTGTGAGTGGGAGAGTGCAGCGTGGGAGTGAAGCATGAGCCACCGGCAAGGCTGGTGGAACAGGCAGCATAGGGCCAGTGCAGGTAGGGCAGGTCTGTCGGCCCTGCTCTTAGGCATGTATCTCCCAGTGTGTGGTGGCCTGTCTGTCCTGCCCCACAGGGAGCAAGGCTGTGCCTCTCAGATCTGACAGCCTGCAGCAAGGCTGCTGCCACCCATACCTCGCATAGTTCCCAGGAGAGCTCTTGGGTGCCAGGGGCCTTTCTTCCTGTGTTGGGTCTTCTGTACCTATTATTTGTGGTGTCACCAGTGCAACGGTCTGGGGAGGACCCGTAAATGGGAGTTGGGCCTTGATTCAGGACATGAGGTTCCAGAAAGGAATTTAAGGTCAGGTCTAAGTGAGGCACAGATTGATTTTATTGAGAGAAAGAAAGAAGTACACAGTCTGAGAGAGAGAGAGGGAGGAGTGCGAAGTGGAGAGGGCGAGCCGGCCCTATCTTAGCTGGGTGTATTTAGACACGTAAAACATACAGTAGAGGGATGTGATCTAAGATGTGCTTTTAGTTCTCCTTTGTGTTGGTCACTGAATATGCTGACCATTACCGGTATGGGGGTGGGGTGTCATTTACTGTGATGTGTTGACTGTTACCGGACGGGTCATTAACTTTTCCTCTTTGTTTTTGATGTGTTCTGCTTTGTGAACACAGTATTTATATTGATGTATTTGTGGGTAAGGTCTATGAATTGGTTTAATAGTGTTGTTTGTGATCAAGTATGTGTGACTTTTTTTTTTTTTTTTTTTTTTTGGTACCAGGGATTGGACTCAAGGGCACTCAACCACTGAGCCACATCCCCAGCCCTATTTTGAATTTTATTTAGAGACAGGGTTTCACTGAGTTGCTTAGTGCCTCACTTTTGCTGAGGCTGGCTTTGAACTCATGATCCTCCTGTCTCAGCCTCCGAAGCCACTGGGATTACAGGCATGTGCCACTGCACCCAGCCAATGTGTGACTTTTTAAAATTTATTTTTATCTGTTAGTAAGTGACTTAAATCTGGACTTTTAATCAAATATGAAAGTGGACTTTAAATCGTGGCCACTCATGTTATCTCACGTGCCTCTTTTCTGCCTGTCTTTATTTCTTCTATCCTGCCTCAGTGGGAAGCCCTGTGCCTTCCAGCTTAGGGCTTCTGCAGCTCCGGCCTGCTCAGCACCCCAGGAGGACAGGCTGGACCCCTTGCTGAGCCCCCCAAGAGAAGTCCTCAAGACCACCAGTACTTCAGTGGCAGGCTGTGGCCAAACCCTGCAGATCCTGATGCCCAGCCTGGACTCAGCCCTGACCTGGAGGCTGGGGGACCCCTGCTGGGGCATCTTACTTTGAGGCTGAGGTGTGGACCTCTTTCCTGGTGGCAATAAATGACTGTGCAAATGACACTGTGGGCCCATGACGGTTTCCACACTCTAGGCTGAGCAAGGTCCCTGTTGCAGGAAGTGGGGGCAGTGGAAGCCACAGTCACCTTTCTCTCTTGGGGGGCGACTTTAGGGGAAGCTGAGAGGAAATGCTGAGCTCATGGGGCCGTTCTCACAGCTGGTGCCAGGAATCCTCTAAGCAAAGCCCCTTCTTGTCCTGACATCTCCTAATCCTTGGAGGTAGGGCACTGGCGGTGTGAAGATTATTGACCAGTGTTAGACAAAGGAATGAGGCCAGAGAGAGGCAGCTTCTTGCCCAGAGCTACCTGGCTGTCAGAGCCTGGCCTAGAATGCAGGTCTCCTGCCTCTTCCCACCTACACACCACACCATGCCCCATTGAAGCAGGGGTGGGTAGAATCTAGATGTTTCTTGGCCAAGGCGAAGGTGTCAGGGAAGGTTTCCAACTCCTGAGGTTTTCTCACCTCCACCCCTCCCCTCACTTCTCAACGGATCTGAGTTCTCCTCAACATGCACATGGGCCGCTCCTGAGGTATCAGAGTCTAACCCCTGGCTCTGGATGTTCCCCTTTCCCTAGCTACCTTGAGAGCCCAGAGCCAGCTGGAGTTCTTCTGCAAACTGGATGGTTAGGGATACCAGTCCCATTTCTCAGCCTGAGGAAACTGCAGCCCTTGGAGAGGTTCCAGACTGGTTCTGTGAGTGAGAAGGTGCGGGGCCTGTCGGCCTCCTCGTCTGATACAACCTCTCCTGAACTCCACCTTCTGTCTACTCACCTCCTAACTGGAGACCAATACCAGGCATGGGTAATAAAGACAGGAAGGACATCAATAACATGAGAGGAGAGCCCTCTGCCCTTCCAGGGAAGATGGGCCTGTGTGTTCTTTCACTCTGACCTTCTGTTGTTCTGTTGGCCTCACTCTCATTCTCTGTATGTGTCTCTCTGCATCCCTCCTGAGTCTGCTCTGGCTTGTTCTCTGTGTTCACTCATATAAAAGAATCACCACACTCCTGGCCCGCTCCCTGGTACACATGTGTCATCTGGGTACATGGGCATCCACACACAGAATCCTCCCTCTTTGGGTTCCATACGTGCACTCAGAGAAGCGGGCACTGGTTAAGTTCTCCCCGCGTGTGCACAGGCTCAGGGCAAACCCACATCCGATTTCCCTGCTTCCCTGTCACTGGCAACTGGGAGCTTGGAGACCTAGGATGGGATCCTCACTGATATCTGGGATTCCAGTGGGGATCACCGGGTCATGATGACCTCCCAGCAAAGACAGAGAGGGACAGAGGGTGAGGGGGTCCCTGGAGGTGAGCACAGGAGGACGATGGGAAAGAAAGATGAGATTCAGAGTTTATGGTGCTCTCCTGGGTGCCCCTTCCCTAGGGTCCTGCTGAGATGCTGTAGGACCCACCTGAGGGCTGGAGACAGGAGGTGACTGAACCCCAGAAAACCCCAGAGTAGGGTGACTGCAGGGAGAAAGCCTGATTGCTCATGTGCTCCAACCATGGAGAGCTGGGAACTTTATGTCCCTAGGGTGCGTGGTCATGGTGACTAGGCCTCTGTTCCTGTGCCTTCAGGACAATGGACCGGATGAGGCCCTTCAGGTGCTTGGGTTTCCTGGGCGGATCAGTGCTTTCCTGGAAGGCCCAACCTTTCTGGTATCCCAGGCTGGAAGTGCTCCCACAAAGGGGGAGCAGCAGGAAGCCCTTGAGTTCACCAAGGACATGTCTTGCCCTGGTGTCTGGGCCCAGTGCGTCCCCAGAGCCTGTCTCCCTCTAACACCATCAGCCCAGGGCCTGCTGCCTGTTCTACTGAGCACCCCTTCCATGCAGGCTCTGCGGGAGGAGGCTTGTAAGGGGCAGGCAGAGTCAGGCCTGGCTCCAGGGAGGGGGCACCTCTCCCTGCTGGGGTGTAGGAGCTGAAGTCCCTGTAGACCTATTCTGGGGACTGGGGATGAACTGACAGAGCCCAGAGAGCTCTGAAATGTGTCCTTTACCTCCACCTTCCTGACCAGCCAACTACTGTTAATAATAATGAACATATGGGGCTACTGACCCCGCCTGGGAGGCTCCTTAAAACTTTACATGGATCATCTTGATTTTTCTCACCAACTCTTTGAGATTTATACTGTTATTGTCATTGGTTTTTTTTTTTGTTGTTGTTGTTGTTTGTTTGTTTGTTTTGTACTGGGGATTGAACCCAGGGATTCTTAACCACAGAGCCGGATCTACAGTGCTTTTTACATTTTTTTATTTTGAGGCAGGGTCTCACTAAGTTGCTGAGGCTGGCCTCAAATTTGAGATCCTTCTGCCCCAGCCTCCTGAGTTGCTGGGATTACAGGCATTTGCCACCATGTCCGGCTATTGTCTTCATTTTATAGTTAAGGTCACTGCAGTATGAAAGTTGTTTACTGAAATCTCACAGCATTGGATGCATCTGATCTTTGTCCTTAAGAAACAGAGGTTTGAGCCAGGCGTGGTTACACACGCCTGTAATTTCAGCAGCTTGGGAGACTGAGGCAGGAGGATTGAGAGTTCAAAGCCGGCCTCAGCAACTTGGTGAGGCCCTAACTCAAAATAAAAAAAAAAATAAAATAAAAAGGACTGGGGATGTGGCTCAGTGGTTAAGTGCCCCTGGGTTCAATCAGTGGTACCAAAAAAGAGAGAGAGAGAGAGAGAGAGAGAGAGAGAGAGAGAGAGAGAGAGAGAGAGAGAAATAGGTTTGAGACGTCTTCCCCAATCTCGTTCACTCATTGCTGAGCTCCCTTTCCTTGCTGGGCTCACGGTTAGAGAACATACAGAGCAGAGGCGGGGACAGGCAGGTCACTCTGGGAAGTCAGGCCTGAGGCAGAGCCAGCCCCGGTGGACCAGGGCTCCTCACATATAGATCCTTAGGACCCAAGGCTTGGAACCACTGGTTCCAAGCCCCATGGAGGCTGAGATGCTCCACCAATCTGCCCTTTGAGGGACTTGGCAGGGGCTGGGGGGCGGGGCTCCACTCTGGCGGGAAGCCTCCCAGTGCAGGCAGTGGGTGATCAGCCTTCCTCTTCAGTTGGCTCCCACCAGAAACCTGTCAGGGAGCAGCTGTTGCAGGGGTCAGAGGAAACCCACATCCTGCCCCATTACGGTGAGGTGATCATCTGGGACCCTCGTGGAGGCCTGAGACTGAGTGAAGGCTGAATCAGACTGACTCAGTGGAAATCTCTGCCCACTGCTGTCTCCAAATGGAATACTGTGGTCAGAGCAAACGAAGAACTTCCTGACTGCTGGTCCACATGTGGTTGGAAGATATGCCAAAGGGGGCCTTTTGGGAGGGTACCCTCATCTGAGGTTCTGACATACCACATCCTGCCCTCAGAAAGAGGTAACTGCTGATGAGAATAGGTCCTCTGCTGGGACAACCTCTGGACCTCAAGGATCTTCCTCATGGAGGCAGTGGCCCTGAAGCTGGGAACACAGGGAGGGCTCCACTGTGCTGCAGGGCCCACGGAGACCCCCTGAGTCAGTCCTCTCCCACCTACTCCCCGAGGCTGAATCTGAGCGCAGGGATGGGAGCTTCCCTGTGCAGAGAATGGCTTGTGTGTGCAGATGTTTTTGTACAGACACAAATAAATAAACACACCAGCGTAGCCACATTGGTTTGGCTTTCCAATCACGCCCCTGGGGAGATTGTTTGCCTTGTTTTTTATTTTATTTTATTTTTTGCCTTGTTTTTTTTTTAATTGAGAAAAAAAATTTACCTAACAAAAATCTCCATTTTAAAGTGTTTGATCCTGTGGTTTTGAGTATATTCATGCAGTGTGACCCCTACCATGAAGTAATTCTAGAACCTTCCATAGCCAGAAGAAACCCTATACCTATCAGCAGTCACCCCTCTTTCCCTTGTTCTCCCACTAATTTGTCTTCTATCTCTATGGATTTTTCTGTTCCGGACATTTCATATAAATGGATTCATACAATATGTGACCTTTTGTGTCTGATTTCTTGCATTTAGCTTAATGCTTTCAAGGGTCTCCCATGTTGAAGCAAATACTTCACATCTTTTTATCGCTGAATAATACTCCAGCGTATGACTATGCCATATTTTGTTTCTTTAGTCATCGGTTGGTGGACATTTGGGTTGCTCCCACTTTTGGCTATCGTGAATAATGCTGTATGAATATTTGTGTACAAGTTTTTATGTGATCATATGTTTTCAGTTCTTTGGAGTATCTATTTAACCGGGAGTGGAATTACGGAATCATATGGTAACTGTTTAACTTTTTGGGGAACTGCCAAGCTGCTTTCCACAGAGGTAATACCATTTGCATTCCCACCGGCGATGTGTGAGGGTTCCAAATACTCCATGTCCTTGCCAACTCTTGTTATTTTCTGTGTCTTTATTCTTTCGACACATATTTTGTTGAGCACCTGCATAGGCAGGGCTCAGGGTAGTGGGTGTAGGAACCAGGCTACTCTTGCAGAGGTTAGGGGACATAGAAAGCAGTGGAGGCTGGCACTGAGCAGAGTGAGGGAAGACATTGAGTGACAGGAGCCCCTACCTGGATGGGATGAGCAGGACAGGTGTCAGAGGGGGCAACATGTATGCTGTGGGCAGGTCTTGGCCCTTGCTGTCTGGGGCCTTCCTTAGCACCACATCTCTGGGAGAGGTGGTGGTCAAGGTGCCCAGGGCCTTGGTGTCTTGACTTGGAGAGTCTCATCTTGGCCTGAAATCCACTCTCCAGAGCCTATTCCTTTGTGTCGAGGCCTCATCTCCAGACCACATGCCAGTAGCCCAAGCCAGATGAGGGCACAGAAGCTCAGAGTTGGGAACAACTTGCCAAAGCTTACCCCAGAAGCCAGTGGCCACTGGGAGCACGGAGCCCTGAGATATGGACACTCAGTTCTGACAGGGCAAGGCCTGGGCAGGTGAGGCTGGTGGAGGAGGCAGCAGGAAGCTGAGAGTCCAGGTGAGAGAAAGCCAAGCTTTGAATTTCCCAGGCTGTGGTCAGGTGTGGGTGGGTGAGGGGTGAGAGACAAAGGCCCCTAGGGCCTGCCCAGACCGGTTTCTCCTCTGCTCAGTTTCAGTTCTGCCTTCCTTGTCCCCTGAGACCCCGGGCTTGGGGTGGGGGTGAGGCAACTCGTAGCCAAGCTCATCTTGATACCTAGGGGTTGGGGGTGAGTCTGAGGTGGAGTCCGGAGACCTGGCTGGGTCCATCCTTGGCATGGGTAGAGCAGAGCCTGCTGTCTAGCTATATCAATGGCCTCTCCTGCTTTCATACCTCATAGCTGGGAGCCTCCACTGGGTGGTACCTGGCCCCAAAAGCAAGGCTTGGGAAATGTTTGCTCAATGAGCTCATACCTCACGGAACTAAATTGAAAGCCCTCACCACCATGCTCATACGCCTTCACTGACTCACAGGGTCCCAGGGCGAATCGCTGGTCATAGTGTATGGGGACATATGTCCTACAGCACCCTGTCCTCCTGGCAGTGGACAGGCCTATCTGACTTCTGGCAGGCCCAGGGCACTGGCAAAGATAGGGCTGGTGCCAATGAGGGTGCTGACCCATGGGCCCAGCCAGACCTGAATTCAGGTCCTGCCAGAACGTGGAGGCTCACGTTCCATAGCCCTCAGTCAGAGACCATGACTGGGATTGTCCCAGTGCGAGCAAGGCCTTGAACTACATTGGGCTTCCCACAGGCCTTTATGGCCCTTTGGGGGAGGTGGCTGGGGCTGCTTCTATATCTTTGGTCGGCCAAGGTCTTCCCATGGATGCTTTAAGGGCTCTGGGCCCTGGTAGATGAGATCCAGACTGCTAAGGAGGGGACCTACTTTCTCTCTGCCCCCTCCTCCCTTGCCCAGAAGGCTCGGCAGTGACTCTGGGAACTGGGAAGAAGCTGGACGACTCTCAAGACCGTTCTCTGTTCTCATGCTCACAGATGTTTCCTCATTTCCTCATCTTGGGGCCCACCCACTCAGGCTGACGGTACCTTTTGGTCTACACCTTGGCAGCTCCCAGGCCTGTCCTGCGGGCCACCATGCTGAAATTCAAGTGGTTGGGGGAAGCCCAGAAGATGACGTCCTCTCCGTACCTCCCTCTAACCTGGTCTTGGGAAGGCCCACTTCCCCATCACATAGCCGGTGGGGCTTCCGGGCAGTTTCTGGGTCTTCAGCGAGAGGCCTCTGAGGCCTGGCTTTTCCTAGGGGCTGCCCTGTGCTGGGGCACCGTGGTGTAGGGGAATTTCAGCACTACCAGGGGTTCATCATGGCTGAAACCCCCTTACCACACAGACAGCTCAGTGACTGCAGGCACAAGCCCCTGTGCTGGCCCTGACAGACCCGTGTGGCTCTATGAACAGACTTCAGGATGTGCAGGGTCCATGTTTAGGACAAATTCTCTGGGGAGCTCTGAGCTTTGACAGTGAACCTGGGTGGCATACTGGGGGACCCAGGAAGGGGCATTTAAAAATGACAAGGTTCTTTGTTGGTTCGTCGGTACTACCAGGCTAGGCAAAATGAACCTGGAATTCTGTCTGTGGAAATGTAGGACTTAGTTGGGTAAAAAGGAGCTGAGGAAAAGTGCGTGGTTGAGAATGACCTTTCTCCACAGGACTGACTGCAGTGCCAGGGGCTGTGGGACAGGAGGGCAGAGGACAGGAGGCAGGTGAACAATCCAAGGACCTTGAGGGCTTAGCCAAGGAGCAAGCAGAGCTCTCCTGAACCGGCAGAGGGCAGAGAGTTGGCACCTCCAGAGCCCTGCGCACATCTGCGCAGGGGCGCCTCTTGCATGGAGTTGGCATGGGCCTCCGAGGTACTCTGGCTCCCTCAGCCCCCGTCCCCCGTGCAGATGGCAGCTGACTCAGCTCCTCCTCGTGTGGGCTGCCGGAGGTAGGAGCCTCGGCTCGGCCTGGGGCTGGCTCTCCTGGGCTGCCCTCCACGCTGTCTGACGTTCTGTGTTCCCTTCTAGAGGGGTCTGGCTGCCAAGGCTGGCTGGGAACCAGGGCCTGGGCCATCACTCCAACCTCGCCATGTCTCTGAGGAAAGCATCACAGAAACACTGGTGTGCGTGCTGCAGAGGCTAGAGGCAGCCTCTAGGAGAGAAGAGACCCAGGTCGGGGGAACCCGGGCAAGAATCCACACCCCCTCCCAATCTGTGCCGAGGCAGCTCAAAGTGTTCTGGAAGGGTCTAGGGGGTGCCCTCCCCCCCTGGCTATCTACCATGCCTTCCAGCTGGGCCACCAATGCCCCCATATTTGGGCTCAAGTGGGCTGACCTTGACTGAGCAGAAAGCAGAACTGGCTTCAGCCTCGCACAGCTTGGGCCCTACTTTTGAAGAATGTAATGAGGTACAGAGAGGACGGCATGAATCCTGGGCTCCTCAGCCCTGAGTCCAGCTTATGGCCCTGTTGGGGAGCACCTGGGTTGGCAAGATAGTGGGAGTTGGCAGCTCCTACCTCCAGGCCCGGCAATCCCTCTTCTGGGAGTTTGTCTTCCAGAGACCTACTCTCACATGACATAGGTACCTGGTAATCCACAGTAGCACTCTGTGATGGCAGAAGGTTGGAAACACCCTGCATACATCATCATACAGTGATGACCGGGGACTGGCTGCAACCGTGACCTGGCCCCGTGCTGGAATATTATGTGGCTGTAAAAAAGAACGTGAAAGTTTTCTACATATGAGTGTGCAAAACAGCTCTGGGATTTTTGTTAAGTGAAAAAGCAAGTGCAAGTCTGTGAAGAGCAGAGAAAGCCTCTGATGACTGGGTTGGGGAGCGGCATGACATGCTCAGAAGACTCTGGGGAGTTCAGTGTGATGGGAACAAAGGGACACTGTCAGGCCAGTGAGAGTCAGACCCTTCGGGGAGGGCACCTGGGCTCCAAGGAGAAACTGAAAACTAGCAGGAACCAAGGGGCAGTTTTCAGCAGACTTGAAGCTGTTTTGTCTGGAACCAAGATAAGGTGACTGCAAAACAATAACGCACATTTATAATATACTTTATGTGCTCTGTATCATTTAAACCTCTCAACCCTCCAAACCCCACGAGAGAGGTGTAGTATCATTATCCCCATTTTGCAAATGTGGAGGTGGAGCACCAGCTCAAAGCCACTCGGCTGGAATATAGCCAAGACAGGGAAAGAACCCTCGACAGTCTGGCTCCTGAGCCCACATCCAAATCACTTTTGTTCCACCTTTCAGAGTGGTGGCTGGACTGGAATAGGGTAACTGGAGGTGAGGGAGGGTCAGGAGCTGTTATGAGAAAGCTAGAAGGCAAGGACCCAGACAAGAGAGGCCCTGGCTCTTTCCGCAGACACACACACACACACACACACACACACACACACACACACGATTTACTGAGGGCCTGGGGAGGGCAGTGACATTGGGGGTGGGGACTCAGGTGTACAGTTGAGAGCTTTTAAGGAGGTGGGGTCAGTAAGACCTGGTGATGGGTTGGGCATGGGTGCTTTGGAGGAGGGAGGAGCTCAGAACCCATTCATTCATTCACGCAGCAAAATTATTGCACCCTTACTGGGCGCCAGGGGGTTCTAGTCACCAAATCAGACAAGCAGCCCTACCCTTGAGGAGCTTCCATTCTAGGTGGTGGAGACACAGTAAGTTAAACAAGAAATGTGCAATCTGTTAGAACCGTGGAAAAACTGCAATATGGGTAAAGATGATTGGCATCAAGGAGACATCTGAAGTTTTAAGTGGGGAGGCAACGTGAGCCTTTTTAAAGGCCATTTGAATATAGCCACGAAGAAAGTGAGGGAGTCATGCAGAAATCTGGGAAAGGCATTCCAGGCAGAAGAACCAGCCGGGGTGAAGGCCCTGAGCAGGGATACATCTGGCATGTTCCAGAAGCAGCAGCAGGGTGTACATGCCTCACTCCAGCAGTGCCAGTCTCCTTGACTTCTGGGCCCAGGGCGAGGCTACACATTTTCCCTCTGAGTCTGGGCACGGTCTGTAATAAAATCTGGTCAGTGAGATAAGATGTGTGTGCCTTCCTGGCTAAAACATCTAAGAGCCAGTGAGTGATCCTGTATTTCCCTCCCCACCCTGCTCACTAGCAGGTGAAGTCCCAGATGTCCCCCATGTGGTCCCTGAGTCAGGGTGATGCAGAGTAAAGCTCCCTGCTGACCCCATGGACAGGGAACATGGATGAGAAATAAGCCTGCCTGGGGCTTTGGATCCCTGGATCATGCTGCACCACAGCAGAGCCACGGCGCTGCCACCTGATGGTGCAATAGGAGAGGCCTTTGCAGCGTAGCTGGAGAGAGGCAGGCAAAGGGAAGAGAGAGGTGGTCAGAGACACAAGGGGGCAAGCCCCTGGCTTTTACCCTGAGGGAAATACAGAGCTAAGGGAGAAGTTTAAGCAGGAAAGAGACCCAGTGACAGAGAGGAACAGGACCATCTGGTCACGGAACTGAGCATAGCTGGGGCAAGAGGGGTGAAGGTAGGAGCAGGGGGATCAATTAGGAGGCCATTACCGTCATCCAGATGAAAAATGATGGTGGCTTGGCCTAGGGTGGTGGCAGCCATCAGATGCTGGGTACTCTTTGAAACAAGAACCCCAACACTTGCTGATGGACTGGAGAGGGAGAGGGAGAGAGAGAGGGGACGCCTCCTTGGTTTTTGGTCTGAGCAACAGGAAGGAGAGAGTTGGGAGGCTGGGGCTGGGGAGTCAGAGCGGGGGAGGGGCTGGGGTGCTGGGAGGAGCAGGAGCTGGAACATCGAGACATCAAAGTGTAGTGTCTCATGGGAAGCTTGAAAGAGGCCTGGACAGGAAACATCCAGGCATGTATTTAGGAGTGGACAGCATTGATGCCTTTAGATGGGGTGAGATGGGGAGTGAGGGAGTGACAGCGGATGTCCCTTTTGGCCTCCAGGCTAAGGATGAAGGAGAGGGAAGGTGGGCCATGTTTTGGGGGGTAAAACTAGTTGTGACTGTCTAAGGGACGTACTGGAGGTGGTGTCCGGTGGGCACATGGATTATCTGGTCTGGAGTCAGAGGGCTGGGGCATTGAGGATGCAGGAGGAGAGGCAGACTGGGGTGGGAGAGGTCTGTCTCTCCAGGAGTGAGAGGGGAAAGGCCAGGACAGAGCCTGAGTCAGGCTCCTTTGAGGGCAGCATTGGAAAGAGGAAGGAGAACCAAGAAGGGCCCAGTAGGTGGGGTGGTTAGCGAGGTGGAAGGCGCCTGGAGAGTGGGTGCATGTTTTAGGAAGAGAGAGAGGCCAGCAGTTCGCAGCACTTCTGAGTAGCCGAGTCAGGTGTGGGCAGAGGACTGCGTGGGAGGAAGAACGGGGAGTCTGCATGGCCTTGGTGGGGTACTGGGATGGCAGTCAGGTGGGAGCTGTGGGCCATGGAGGCAGCAAGTGGGGGCCACGATCTCAGGGCTGAGGCAGAGGCTGGCAGGCTCCAGCAGGATAGGAGAGACTCAAGCAGCAGGTTTGATGCCAAGAGGAAGCAAGAAGACATGGGGGGAGGTTGCGGCGTGAGCCAGACCAAACAGAACGGTGGGCCTCACTGGATCACAGAAGGGATCTCCTCTTGCCTCACTCGGCCTCCTGAGTGCTGAGCAGGTTGGAGAAGGGAAGCTGGGGTGGTGACCAAGGAGAATGTAGTCGGCTGAGGAGAGGCAGAGGCAGGAGTGGAGGGGAGCCTTTCCCATCGTGCCCCACCAGGGCCAGGTGGCCCCTGTGTGTTACTCCATGGCACTAGTCAGAGCTGGTGGATTTTTTTTGGGGGGGGGTACTGGGGATTGAACTCAGGGGCACTCATTCAGTGAGTGAGACAGGGTCTCACTGAGTTCCTTAGTGCCTCACTTTTGCTGAGGCTGGATTTGAATTTGTGATCCTCCTGCCTCAGCCTTCTGAGCTGCTGGGATTATAGACATGTGCCATTGTGCCCAGCTATACAGCTGCTGGTTTTTTTTTTGACTGTAGTGAGCCCACAGAAAAGAGGAAAAGCCTCCTGGTTGGGGCAGCCCAGCCGACAGGGATCTGGGGTTGGGGCTAGGGTGGAAAGATGGTTTTAGCAAAGTCTTGGACACAGGAAGCCTGTGGGCATTTGGGAAGCAGGACTGGAGGGATGGTGGGAGAGTCTGGGGCCTGGCCATGGAGACTGGCCACAGGCAGGGACATCTGGGTGTGGCTGGAGTCTTGGCTGTGCACCCACAGGCTGGAGACGCTCGCTGTGCCTGTGTCTGCTTCCAGAGGCTCACAACCTTTCTAGAATCTGGCCTACAGGATGCCAGGAGGGATCAGATGGAGGGTGGATGAGAATTCAGATAAGGGGACTTGGTTTTGGTTGCCCTTTCTGGGCATGGTTGGCTCTCACCTACTGAATCATCAGAGGGAGACACTTACCTGGGGTGGATGGATCTAAGGTTTCCTAAGAATCTACCTACTTCCTCTTCTCTGAAAGTCGGAACTATTTCAGGGAAAAGGAACTAGCCTTGCTCATGGGCCTTTCCTGTCTACAAAGAAGTGGGTCATCCTTCACCTGGATGACCCTCAAATGACCTCCTGGAGCCAGCATGGCTATTCTTCCCACTTAGCAGGGAAATGTGACCCACTTGGGCCTGCACTGGATGGCAAGGGAGATCACAGGCGTGGCACCAACTGTCCCCTGCACAGGGCTGCCCAGATGCTGGTGTGGTCATGTAAGTTCTTGTGCTTCTCACTTATCTCGGGTGATGGTTTCCTGGATGCTTGGAGTTCCTGTCACGGATATATGGTCACATCTCTGGTCACAGGCACTTCATGTAGGGCCCCACACCATCATGTGCTTCCTCATTCTTGTTTTTGAAGGTCATGGGCTTCCTCTAGAAGAAGGCTCAGGAGCGAACATGGATCCCCCCACTGGACTGTTGGCTCCCTGAAGGCAGGGCCAAATCCTAAGTTTCCTTTCAGAACTGACTCAGTCCCAGCACCTAGGGACTGGCTGTGGGCATCAGCCCTGGAGGCCACTCACAGAAGAAGAAAAAAACCTGGAAATCTCTTCTTGTTCTGTCGGTCCTCCAAAGAGGTCTCTGGGACCTGTGTGAGCTCAAATCCTGGGGTGCCCATGAGGCAGGGCCAGTCAGAGGGTGTGATGGGAACAGGGCCAGGTGGATCACCCAAGGGCTGGGCACTTCTTAGAACCTGGGAACTGCCATCTTAATGCAGGACATGGCACTTTGGAACCTTCCAAATGTCACACTACCCCTTCCCTTGGGTCCTCTGCTCTCCTGAGACCCTCTCTACCTGCTTGTCCCTGGGGATGGCATCTGTCTCCATCAATAGGTTGGAGGGCAGGACCTGAGTTGGTCCTCGAGCCCCATTCTGGGCTCACAGAGGGGCTCGGAATGTCTGTTGCTGGAGCGTGAAGGGGTGAGGGGCTGGGTTGAAGGCTGGAGTCCTGTGGCATTCCTGGCACAAGAGAGGTCTATGCGTGCATTTTACCTAATTGCTCTAACGACTTTACAAGGCAAATTTTATTATCTTCATTTCATAAATGAAAAAGCTCAGAAACACAGAGAAGCTTGTGAGTGATCACCCAGGGAGTAAGTGATAGTGGAGAATTTAAATGGCGGCAGGGCCAGTGAGGCTCTGAGGAGGCAGGTGGGGGTGGGGTGGTGTAGGCTTGTCCCATCCTGAGCTCAGCTGCAGCCTCCTCTGGGACCTCTTCCTTTATGGACAGGGGGAAGAGCTCACTCTGTGCTAAGATCATTATCCTGAATAATCATCCTGAAGCAGGATGATTTATAGTGGGCCCTTGAAGGAGGGGCTGAGGCTGGAGGAAAGAGGGAGTCACTGGGCAAAGTCCTCCCGGGCAAGAGGTGCTGGCATGGGGAACAGCAGGAGGAAAGGCTTGGCCACAGGAAGGAGTCCAAATAAGGGAAAAAGGCACTGGAGCAGGATGTGCAGTCGGAAGGACCTTGGAGGCAGACAGGTAGATCCGCTGCATGATCTCTGGGGGTGGGCACAGCGTCACCATCTAGGTTGTGTAACTGAGGACCACAGGCTCAACTTCTCTGTGGCTCTCCCAGCTTTGAGAATAAGCCCAACTCTGGGAACAGCTGCTCTCTGGGGTGCCCGTTTCCTCATCTGTCAGGACTCAGCTTGCTGGGACCCTGCACCCACCACCAGCATTGAGGGCATGGCCAGCTGGTGTGTCGGGGGTCTGTTGTTCACTGCACCCCTGCCCACCCCAGCTTTAGCTGTGCTCACTGCTGTCCAGGAGGGCTCTTCTGAGTTCTTTCCCCAGGTGTCCACCTGAGAGGTGGGCTAGGGGACGAGGGCTTGTCCTCTGATGCTCCCACCCCTAACCTTTGCAGGTCTGGAGTAAAAATGGAAGCCCCACACACCATATGTCTAGATATTTAAAAGTTACAAATCTAGCCAACAAACTGCTAAATAGAATATGTTCTCTCCTCCTACACTGGCGAATATACCTTCGTGACAACAGGGAAGGCCAGGTTTCATTTAGAATTCTTGGACTCTTGAAGTCAAGTCCTGGAACACAGCAGCATACGGAGAGAGCTGATCCCAAGCCCCACCATGGCCAACGCATATGGCTATACTAAGTCATTCACCTATGGGCTATCCTTGTGCCCAGCAAAGGCTGCCCCCTGGCCACCCCTTACACCCAGGAGTGAGACCTGTATAGACTGTGGAGTGGGCTTTGAGGCCTTGTGGGCAGGGAATGCTAGGTTCCTGCCTTTGGAGGAGAGAGAATGGATCTCATGTGGGCATGTCTTCTTGCCCCCTGTTGAAGGAATAAGGCCAGAGAAAGGCCAGATGGGTTCCTCTAGAAAACAGTCCTGGGCAGGGGCCCTTCTTGCTTGGGTCTAAGGCATGCTGCTCTTTGAAAACTTCCAGAACCTGCTCTGTCCTTTCCTGTCTGTATCCTGGCCCTTGAGGCAACCTTGAGCCCCACTGAACCAGGGTGAGCAGACCACTGGGCCTTGCTGACCCTGCAAACCAGGGAGCTGGCTGTGCTCCAACAGCCCTCCCTTCCTACCCAGCATGCCTCTCTTTCCTCATGTGCAAGTGGGGAGGGGGCTTCGGCCACCTGTCCCCCACCTGTCTGGGACTCTACTGCCCAGGCTGGCTCTGCGGAGCTCTGAGTGCTGAGCCCTCCCACCCTGACTCTGGCCCTGCAGGCATTGGGCAGCCCTTCCTAGTGCGTGTCTGGAAAGTGGGGCACCAACTCCACTTTAGACAATGTTTCTCGCTCACTCAGCTGAAAAGCCACAGCTTCCCTGAGGCTCCCAGCCCTCACCCAGTACTGGCAGTTCCCTCGCTGATGCTGTGTGACAGGCTGACATTAGGGCTCCCACACCTGTCCTGCCGCCCTGCTCCTGGGTACCTTCCCCCATGGGGCACAACATTTGCCACAAGGCTGTCAGACGGTGGCAGCCCCTTCTCCCCACCATGCTCTGTCTTTGGCTCAGCTTGACCCTTTCTGGGCTCCCCTGTTAGGGTACATTCTCCTGCTCCATCCTCCAAGGGATGGTGGGGAGGGCAGGGGAAGTGGAGTGAGCCGACACTACCATCAGGGGGAGGAGGCAGTTCAGAGGCCTTTCCATTGGGAGCCCCCCCTCCCCCCGCCCCGCGCGATAGGGATTTTCAGGGTAGAATGCAGCAGGCCCTGAGCTGTGCCCATAGGCAGGGCTTAGTTCTGCCTCCCAACTCTCTGGTCAGGAATATGCTGGACTGAGCTCTTGGGGCAGAACAGGCTCAGGCCTCCTCGGTTGCCCATGCAGACCACAGTGCCTAACACCAGCTCAGGAGTGTTTCCTGCAGACGCAGCCCCTTCCCATCTTTCTTTGTCCACTGATGGCCTTGCTTTTGCTGCGTCAGCACCATTATCGTCCCCTGCCAGGCGTGGTTGTCCTGCAGCCAACACGGCTCTCCTGGGAGGATGCTGCTGGGGTGAGTGGGGCCAGGCAGAAAGGGTGTCCACCTCATCCTGCTGAAGCCAGGACTAAAAAATAGGTAGTCAGTGTGGATAGGCAAATCGGTCAGAGTGAGGAAAACAGACCAAACCGGTTTGGGTCCAAAGGTTGGAAACTGTGTGCGTGGGAGATTAAAATGTTAGTGTACCCAAAGCCCAGCCTAAACTGCCCATCCTAAAGAATTGTTAATGAGCGACTTCTGAACAGATGGGGAACTGCTAATTAATCCACCCAGGGGCCACTTCCTGCCTGGATCACTCCTCCCTGGCCCCCTAGCTCACCTGTTTCCCACCTTTTGGCCAGCCCACCGAGCATTTCCTGGGCCTAGTCAAGTACCAGGAAGGAGAGAGAGAAGGGGAAGAGAGCAGGAGAACAAAGGAAGCCTAGGACTATGAAAAGGCAGAACACCTCACTTCCTGGGATACCAGGATACCAGCTATGGCCCCCTTCTCCCTCCCTGGAGAAGTCTATGTTACCCCCTTTTTAAATAAACCCTGCTTTATATGCTGGCCTCGGCGTGCTTGTTCCCTAATGTTATAATTCAACATGTGAGGGAGCAGAACTTGTGGCCGATAACCAGAAGTATCACTGCCAGGTAATGGACGTATGCTGGCCCCTGTAGGTTTCCCTGCGACAGGCTTACCCCTGCCTCTTCTGAGTGGTCCCTTCCCCTTCTCTCATCAGCATATTCCAGGCCTATCTCCCCGCTGTCAAACCTCCCTCCCTGCTGGCCTGCTACAGACCAGGCTGACCTGTTGGTCAGCAGAGAGACTCCAGCATGGGGGACAACTACCACACATGGGGCCCAATCCTACCAACTCCTAGTGGGCAACAAGCCCAGACTCTTCCCTTGGCCCTACGGGTGATGTGGACACAGGGCAGGTGCTCATATGCCATGGCCCCTCTGCTTCCCACGCATTGCCCCTGCTGGGGTGTCCCAGTGTCTTCTTCCCTCTTTGTTGCCATGAACCCCCACGCCCACCACCTTGAGAAGCCCTCCCAGCTGCACAGAGCTGCCTCGCCTGTGTCTGAGTGAAGCCCCTTCCCAACAGATCCTTGTTCTGAGTCAAAGCTCCCAGGTCCAGGTCCAGGGACCCTCGTACCCCACCACTCCTTCAGCTGTAATGCTCCCGGGGCTCAGCACAGGCTCTTGCAAGGGACAAGGGGCTCACGGTGCTCTGCCTGTGCCTCGGTTGCCCATCTGAGAAATGGGGGCTCTGTCACATCAGGTTTCCCTGGCGGAATGCATCCAGGGAGGAAGCGCGCTGCTCCTCTTGGAAGGGCTTGGGAAACCCTTGAGACCCGACCTCATGCTTGCATCCACTAACCCTTTTTGGTGTTGCCAGATGTGAGGAGCCTTTGGACGGGAAGGGGGAGCAGACAGAGATGGGGCTGAAGGATCAGGGGCTACACCTGATCCGGGTTCCTCTTAGGATGAATTTGTCCTCTATTCTGAGTCCCCAGCTGAGGGGCAGCGCAGGCCACACAGTTGGCTGCCAATGCTATCCTGCCCAGAGCTGCCCTTGGCACATGCTGAGGGGGAAAAAAGCCAGTGGATTCCAGACCTCAAGGCCACCTGAGGCCCAGGGACTGAGAAGACAGATCTGGGGCTGGAGCCAGGCATGAGGCTGAAGGGCAGGAAGCGGGGCTCACTGTCTGAGCACCAGTCACCTTCTCTCTAGGGACTACACTTTTGAACACGATCACTACCTGTCTCACTGCCTGGCCCACTCCCTTGTTTCAGGAGCATATAAGGTGATGCAGAGACTCTGAAAAGCATAAAGGTGGTATTATTATTAGCAGGAGTCATATTTGACTTGCTAATTAGCTGCCTAAAAATACCACGTTTATTTTAGCATGGGGAGAACCCTATGCAGGAGTCGGCGCCCTGGATTCTTGGCATAGCTCTATGACGGCTGTGCTGTGTGACTTTGGGCTGAGCCCTGACCTTCTCTGGGTATCTGGTTTCTAGGAGGAAGTTGGATGATCTCTGAGGGCCATAGACCCTGAGTCTGGAAATAGCATTCAGATGAAAAATTGAGGAGAAGAACTTCTCCAGTTTTGGGCTGGACTCTAAGGGACTGGCTTCTTCTGAGTCACTGGGTCAGAGGAATTGGTGTCATTGAGGCTATCCCAGTATCTGCTGGTGAATTTCCAGGAGTCTCAGTTTTTTACTTGGTCTTGCGGTATGTGATGGTCCAGGAGGCTCTGAGGGATGCAGGTGAAAAGGGCCCAAGAGGAGCCCAGGCTGGATAAGGCAGGGTGGGAGGAGAGGGGCTGCAGAGTCACCACGGGACATCTAACCAGTTGAGGAATCCATCCATTCATTCAATGATGTTTACTGAGCGCCTATTATGTGCCTGGCACAGGCTGTGGAGACAATGGGGCCAGCTAGACCAGGTCCAGTTTCTTCCCTCCTAGAACTTAAGATCTAGAGGGGGGAAGCAGGTGCTCATCATTAACCACACACTAAACTCTGGTGAGGGCTGCAGATTGGGGTCCGTGCGGTGCCAGGAGCACAGGTCAGTGGGGATTGGATATAGTCAGGAGGCCGGGGCAGACTCCATGGGGTTGAAACCTGAAGACAGAGGATGGAGGGGACCCCAGGCAGAAGGAAGACCAGGAGTAAAGTGGTCCAGAGGGGTGAGAAGAGGTGCTGCTGGAAAGCTGGTGTGGTGACAGCTGGAGTGGGCCCAGGAGGCTGGCCTTTACCATCAGCTTACCATCAGCGCCTCACACAGCCTGGAAGGGGAAGGGGTTTTCCATGTGAAGCCCTTACTGTGGTCCAGGTCAGGGGGTGGCGGTTGAATCAGGGAGGTGATATCGATGGTAGGGTAGAGTGTTTAGGCTGTGAGTTAGAGCACCATGTCCTGGGCCCATCTCAGACATCATGTCATGGTGAGGTGGTGGGAGTGGTGGCAGTGATTCACTGAAATGACCTCCCTCCTGTCTGTCTCTCGGAGGAAATGCTCCTTTGTTGGTCTTCTGAGTCACCAGTCCCTCCACATAGTGTAAGCCGAGCACCTGCCAGGATGCTGCCTTGCCCTCTGCATGCGTCCCCATTTCTGATTTCCTTGTCTCTTCCTCCCCAGGATTTCTGCTGTGACACGCCTTCCCCACCCCCCACCCCCCAGCCTCTGGCTGCCCTGTCTGCTCTCTGGGCAGTGGAGTCAATTTGCTTCTGAGAACCAAAGGGTTAATTGTGAGACCACCAGCCAGCAATGGGGGCTTTCCCACACACAGTGCCTGGACTTGGAGATATGGTGGCATCAGTCCCTCCTCGGCAGGGCATGGCCCAGGAGAGTAGTCACATGGAGCCCCGAGCCTCCAGGAACTTTAAATTCTGAGAGAGGCGGGTCTTGAGGGTCTTTCTGGCCTGGAGGCCTCCAATATCCTCTATGCTACCAATCTTACATTATTTCTGGTCCTGGGACCTTTGCCCCAAGAAGCTGGACCTGTGGAATTTGAAGGGAGTGTTGTCGTAGTCTGGGCTTCCACTGGGCAAGATCTCGGAAGATTGGTTATAGAATACAAATCCTTGCTATTGGGAAGAGTATTGGGCTGACAAGGGGGACATGGAGTCCCCTCACCTGGGTAGGCCAGTGGCCCTGCACCTGGAGGTCGCTCTTGAGGACCTGTGTGCTCCTGTCTACCCTGAGAACCTCCTTAGCCCTCCTTCCACCTCCTTCCCTGGCTGTCCTGGGGAAAATTCTTTCCTCTTCCTCTAAGGAGGGCCTGAGACAGTAATGGAGACACCTCATCCTCTCTCCCCAGAGCAGTTGGGTCATCTTATCATCACCCCTAAAATATGATGGTGGTAAGGGACAACCCTGGAACCCATGGGGGACACTCAGTATGGGGACCTCTGGGAGTTCCTCCTTAGGTTTAGTTTCTTTTACAAGATAATTTTCCATGCAGGGCTGTGGCCTGGGGAATATTCTCTTCTCCAGTTCTTCTGCCCTCCTGAGAGCAGAGTCTGGATCAAAGTGGGTGCATTTCCAGAATGCTCTCTCAACTGGTGGATGTGCCAAGAGAAAGAAGGGCTTATTTTCTTCTGTGCTCAGGTTAAAAGGGACTGGCATCCAGATAGGCTCAGGAGTCTTCCCACCCTAAGAACCACCCCTCCTTCTGTCCTCCCAGCCCCAACTCTGGGCTAGGAGCTTAGGATGGACCTGAGGCACCTGGAAGGAGCCTAGGGGCCACCACTTCTGGGCAGCACTGCCCCCTGCTGGCTATCCAGACAGGCCTGGGGTTAGCAGTTTTATTCTGTCCCTGACTGGTTAGCTCAGTGACCCCTGCTAGGCCTGTTGGGGCTGTTTCCTTGGTTTTCTGCAGCTGGGTGGCCCTGGGACAAGTCCTGGCTTGGCTCTCTGGCATGCTGAGTGGCTTAGGCAAATTTCTACTGGGCTTTAATTTCCCTGTTCTGCACAATTTGCAGGGTAACTTGAAGGTCTGTCTTAGATGTCAGATTTAGAGGTCACTTTTCACCTGTCCCTCAGCCCCCATTCTATTCTTCCCACCCTCAAGGTTCTTCCCCACCTCTGTATCTCCTTGGTGTTTGGCAGACCCCAGCTTTGGGACCCCCTACTTGCCCTCCATCTCTCTGGGCTGCTTCTCCTGCCTCCCTAGGACCAGCTGTCTCAGGGAGATCCCAGCACTCCACATGGCCCCCATTGGCTCTGGGCGCGGCTGGGAGAGCTGCATTCGGAGCAGCCCTCAATCCTCCCACAAGAGCATTATCCAGTGTGAGTAGGCTGCTAATGGGTATATGATGAGCCCATAACATTAGTCAGTTTGCCCTCTGTAAAATGGGATAATAACTTCCAACTCCCAGAGCTGTTATGAGAATTAAACAAACTAATGACATGTTTGTGAAAGAGCTTTGCAGGTGGTGGATGTGCGTCAGTGGAAGGGCAGCGAGGAACACTGGGAGGCTGCCTTGGAGGCCAACAGCAGGGGCCTGGACCACCAGGGCCTGGAGCCCTATTCCCACAGCCCTGGCCACACTGCTGCCAGGCCC
The DNA here is from genome assembly GCF_045843805.1 of Urocitellus parryii. Taxonomy (NCBI): domain Eukaryota; kingdom Metazoa; phylum Chordata; class Mammalia; order Rodentia; family Sciuridae; genus Urocitellus; species Urocitellus parryii. Next base: position 117,531,999 of record NC_135536.1, on the reverse strand, counting down.
ACTATCCTGGGCTGGAAGTGGGGTGGGAGCCCCCAAGTCCAGTCCTGGTTGCTCTTGGGCCTGGAATCTAGTGAGGGGAAAGATCTCTGGCCTGGCTCTGGTACTTACTTGTACCATATGGATGTGGGCCAGACCTCTTAGCACCCTTGGCACGGAATGGCTCTCAGCTTCTGCGGGTGTCTCCTGGGTACTTTATAAGGCACCAAATTGACCAGAGTCTCCAGACTTCATCCTGAAGGCTCTCCACTCACCTCAAGAGAAAGTTCACAGGCTTTAGGTGAACACTGAAGCCCTTAAGAACCTGGCCTCTGTCTCATTTTATCCCTTTCCTCCCATCCCCTACTGGCCACTCTGAATCCCTCATAACTGTTCATAGGCAGCTGTAGAAAATAGACACTAGTAAGACAACAAAGATCAGAGGGGTTAGGTAGCTGTTCAAGGCCACACAGCTAGTGAGTGGAGGAGCAGGGAATGGAATCCACTGGAGCCACATTCTTTGCTGCCTCTTGGGTGTGTTGGGGCGGGGGAAGGAGTCAGACTCAGGCAGAGAGACGAGGTAGGGGGCTTTGCAGTAGTCTAGGTGGCAGAGGATGGTGACCTGAGGTGGTAGCTGGGGATCTGGGAGCAGAGGTATGGAATACTTGGGAGAAGGAGCAGGAGGTACAGGGTTTGAGGCTTTGAAGACTGGGTGAAGGGGCCTTTGTGGGGGCAGGGGCAGTGGAAGCCAGTGGGTTGGATTGGGCCATGGTGTGGATGTGGGCCTGGGGGCTGCCCAGGATGGCTGGGCCATGGCAAAAGGGTTAGGGGACCAGGAATAGAGCCACCAGGGAGCCATGAGCTTGGGGTCCTAGGAGGGAATATGGGCTCCAGGCACCTGCTAAAGAGGACCAGCAGGTGGCCAGGGCCATGGACTCATAGGGGACAGCGTGAAGATGACCTCAGAAGGCTGAGGTGGGGCTGGTAGGTAGAATTGCATGGTCTTGATGTGGAGCCCCCCAAATAACAGGGGCTTCCTCTCAGGGTACGAAGCTCCCAGTCATAGGTGGTGTGAGAGGCAGGGCTGACGACCTCTTTGCAGGGTGGGGGAATCTTTGTGTGGCAGCTGTTGATAGGAATGAGGCCAAAGATCCTGCATGTAGTTGGGAATATTGCTGCTGCTTCTTGTTGTTGTTGTTCTTCTTCTTCCTTTTTGGTGGGGGGTGGACAGGGACATTGCTTCTTAAACTTTACGTAGCTGCCTTCCTTGGGTACAAGCCCTGACTTGTGCTGTGAAATCCTGACAGACCCCAGGTCTCTAAGACTCACTGGCCGTGTAGACAGAGGTCTCCTGCACAGCTGGAAGCAGCCCCCACCCCCACCCCAGGTCTCCAGCACTCAGTCCATGCCCACCCCAGGGCAGGACTCGGTCCAGAGCTTCCTTCCTGGAAGAGATCCACAGAGGGAGCGTCCAGCAGCACCTGGTGGGTGCCAGCCCTCCTAGTAACATCCGGTTGGCCTAGGGGCTGCAGTCAAGTGGCCCTGGGGAAGGGGCTCCTGAGATGTTTCCTGAGACACGACGTAATTGGAATTGCATGGCTTGGTAATTAGAAGAGGCAGCAAAGTGTTCTAAAAATGACTGTAATTATAGTTACAATCCAACAGCCAATCCAGGAGTTTCGGGGATCACCTGGGGGAGTGGGGGAGGGGGAGGGCTTGTGGCAGGGAGGGCTTGCTGTGGGCTGTTTGCCCGCCCTGAGTTTCACCCACCCCCAAGAGGCCCTGCCACAGAGCTCTGTGGCCCTAGACACCCCCGCCCCATAGGCCCGGAGACCATCTGCTTCAGGCCCCGATTTGACAGAGGGAGAGGGGGGAAAGCCTGGAGAAGGGAAGAGACTTGGCCCAACTGATAGAGGCATCAATAGCAGAACCTGGCTTGGACCCAGTCATCCCCTAGGCCAGACAGAGCTACTTGATTTTAGTTCCTGGTCCATGCCAAGTGTCTGCTCCTCTCCTGGTCTCTTCCCAGCACCCCCTGCAGCCTGGAGCACTCCCCTTCCCCCTCTCTGGGATGCTGTCACTCCCCCCTCAGGTCTGTGAGGCTACCTCCTCCTGCCAGCCTTCCCTGAGGCCTGGGCAGGGTCAGCGCTTCCTTGAGTTCTCTGTGGCCACTGTGTGTCCCTCTGTTCCCCACTGACCATCCAGTCCTGGGTGGGCCCGTCTCCCTCAGAAAGCACCCTCAATCCCCCACCACATGCCAGCTCATACTGGAATTTTCAGGAATTCTGTGAGCCAGTTGTTAAACACAGCCATTGTTAATGATGAAATTACATAAACTTATAATTAAATACGTTCCATTTCAAAAGGAAACACACACTAGAAACTCCTCATTTTCTAATTTACTACTTTTTACTGTCATCTCTGCACACAGTTTTTTTTTTTTTTTTTTTTTTTTTTTGTCTACTGTATCTGGTGGTGGAGACACTATAGTGGTATGTTTTGTCACATTACATCTGTGACTTCACACAGTAGGACTATTTACACCACAGAAATGGGCAAAGTCGACAAATTGGGTTCCCTCGCCCCAGCCCAGAGAGCTGCTATTGAACATTTTTTCAATTTACACAAACTCATCTCTACCTCTGGCCCTTCTGGCAGGGCCTGCTTGCCCATAGGAACTCAATGAGGGGCTGGAAGGAGAGAGAACACAGGCTTAGGTGTTGCCTTGGGGAGGTGGGGGTACCTGCTTTCATCTGCCACCAGGGCTGACTCAGGCCTTGGCTCCATTTTCTTGCCCTCATCTAAGGCTCTTGTGGGGACACAGGCAAGGCCTATGCCAGAGGCCTGAATTTGAGGGCCCTGGGGGTGGTGGGGGAGCCATGATCCTAGGCCAGGGCCTAGGGGCCCCAGAGATTCAAGCAGGTGTAGGCGGCCTTGGCAAGGATCACAGAGAGTTGGGCCCCAAGGAGGTCTTGTCTCTTCCTCTCCCAAATGGTCTGGGCAGGGTGCCACCTTCCGGCACCCTTCCCACTTGGCCACAGCCAGAGGGGCATGGGGCTGTGGGCTGTGGGACTGGGCCAGCTGCAGGGGCATGTGATGAAGGTATCTTACAGTGCATGGGGCAGGCTCCCCCAAGAAAGAATTATCTGGCATGAAATTCAGTTGTGCTGAGGTTGAGAAGTCCTTCTCTGGAAAGATGCACTTGGACATAGACATGCAATTTCAGGGTGCCCTTCTGCCCCAAGTACCCCTGGTCTTGCCAGCCTATTAGTGTGCAGAAAGGAACTAACTGAGGGCAAGATGAGTAAATCATTTTTAGAGGTCACCCAGCAAGTCCTCTTTGCAACCCGGGCGGTGAGCACATTGTCTGCACACAGCAGCTGCTCAGTAAATGTTTGTTAATTGGAGAAACAAAAACCCAAACCAGGAAAGGGGGGTGGGGGACAGGCCTGAAATTCCTCCCAAGGTTGCCCTGGACAAGTCTCATCAAAATCCTGTTCTTCACTGGACCACAGCCTCTTGGCAGCTGTCACCGCTACTGACTGACTGACTGTCCCCTTCTTGACCCACAAAAGGGCTGAGCCAGGATAATGTTGGGGGACAAGGTAGAAGGCGGGAGGGAAAGCCAATTTCACACATTTAAGCCAGAGAGGCTGCAGTGGTTGGAAGGGCACACCATGGTGGCTGGGCATGGGAGGGCTGCTGCAGGTGGTGATGGGGTTTGCTGGGCCAGGTCCCTGGAGGTTCATGGGGTGCGTGTGTGGGAGACCTCAGGTTTTGTGACCTTACCCACTTGGTTGGCTAGAAGCCTTTGTCTGGTGCCTACTTCTGGAACTGATCTTAAAGACCCCTTTGGGATTCTGTCTGTGGGGACCTCAGCTGCCTTCGCTGTCTCCAGTTGCCCCCCCTTCCTCACAGAACTGCATGGGGTCAGGAATGCAGGATTTACAGCTCTACTCCAGATTCAGATCCTTGATTTACTCTTTTCTGTCTGTGTGGCCTTAGGTAAATTATTCAACCTTTCTGAGCCTATGTGTCCTTGGAGCTAATACAACTGCACCTAGCAATAGTTTTGGTGGGAAGGTCAAAAAGTTATTTTTTAAAAATAAATTGCTTAGAAGGATAGCTGGCTTAGAAATAACTACTCAATACCATATGAATTGTTGGTTTTTTTTTTTTTTTTTTTTAATTAGGCTCCTCACATCTTCTGTGGATGTTGGGAACAGAGAACTTCATCCTCTCCCATTTTTCTACTGCCCTCTAGAGGATTCCAGCAGTACTGTCCTGAGAGGACTTGGACCTGGTGGGTACAGAGAGGTAATTTCCATTTTAAGATCTCCTCACCTCCTTACTAGGGATTGAATCCAGGGGTGCTCTACCACTGAGCCATAACCCCAGCCCTTTTTATTTTGACACAGGTTCTTGCTGAGGTTGGCTTTGAACTTGCCATCTTCCTGACTCAGCCTCGGAGTTGCTGGGATTAAAGGCCTAATGCCACTGTGCCTGGCTCTTCTTTCAGATTTCAAAGAAAGTTTGCCACTTAAGGAAACTTAAGCTTGATTCTTGTATAGACACAAACAATTATTTCTTCCTCTTCTTCTCAAACATAACTCACCTGTGGGTAGGCATTTGTTTATTAATGTGAAGTAACACCTGCTATTGTAACATGGGGCCAAGGGACCAATTCTTTCTTTTTCCTCCTCTTCTTTCCTCTTCATCTGCCACCCCATACTTGGGATTGAATTCAGGGTCTCACACAGGCAGGTGTTCCACTGAGTTACATCCCTTTTTAATTTAATTTTTTTTTTGCATTACAATATTTAATACACCATTATACAATAATTTATCATATCTCTGATTATATATAAGGTATGTTGACACCAAATTCACATCTTAATACGTGTATTTTGTATAGTGATGAGGGTTTCCTTTCACCATCCATGCTATTCCCCTTCTCCCTCCATTTCCCTCCCACCCCTATTCCCTATCTAGAGGTAATCTTCCTCCCTTGCTCTCCCTCTCTACCCTTTTTTATTTTATTTTGAGACAGGGTCTCATTAAATGGCTCAGGCTGGCCTTGAATTTGTGATCCTATTATCTCAGCCTCCTGAGTCATTGGGATTACAGATGTGCACCACCATGCCCAGCAAACTTTCTTCTTGATATTGACAACTGGATATTTTCAATTAAAAAAATTTTTTTTAGCTGTTGATAGATCTTTATTTTATTTATTTATATGTGGTGCTGAGAATTGAACCCAGTGTCTCATACATGCTAGGCAAGCGCACTGCCACTGAGCAATAGTCCCAGCCCCTATTTTCAATTTTTACAGGTGTGATGACCTGTAACCTCAACCCATTTCTGCAAACATCCTTATCCCACAGCTTAAGATGTACCTCAGTTTGGGGAAAACCTGTCAATTTCTTCAAGCTCTCTGTCTTATAATTTTGTGTGAAAACTGGGTAATAATAATGCCAAGACCTTGTCATTGAGCTCATAGATGCCTTAGTTCTCTTAACATCATATTTGAGACTGGTTACAGAAAAGAGCTTTATTTCTTATAGTTCTAGAGGGGTCTGCATCTGGTTATGGTTTTCTAGCTGCATCATCCAATGTGGAAGATGGAAGGGCAAGAGAGCTGGTGTGAGAGAGAAAGAGGGGCCAAACTGAAGTGGCACCCCCTTTATTCACAGAAAAGTCTTAACTGGGCTTCTCCAGAAATCTTCACCATGGCTGATTTTAGGACTGTCAGCAAAAGAGTCTCTACAAGCCTTTTCTCGCCAGGCGTCCTCGTGAGAGTGACATCGTCTTTAAACCCTGCGTGGCAATCCCTGACGCACTGTCATGATGCCCAGGGAAGACAGGGCGACCTGGAAGTCCAACTACTTCCTTAAGATCATCCAACTTTTGGATGACTATCCAAAATGCTTCATTGTGGGAGCAGACAATGTGGGCTCCAAGCAGATGCAGCAGTTCCGAATGTCCCTCCGGGGGAAGGCTGTGGTGCTGATGGGCAAAAACACTATGATGTGCAAGGCCATTCGAGGGCATCTGGAAAACAACCCAGCTCTAGAGAAACTGTTGCCTCATATCAGGGGGAATGTGGGCTTTGTGTTCAGTGAGGAGGACCTCACTGAGATCAGGGACATGCTGCTGGCCAATAATGTTCCAGCTGCTGCCCGTGCTGGTGCTATTGCACCATGTGAAGTCGCCGTACCAGCCCAGAACACTGGTCTGGGGCCCAAGAAGACTTCCTTCTTCCAGGCTTTAGGCATTACCACTAAAATCTCTAGGGGCACCATTGAAATCCTGAGTGATGTGTAGCTGATAAAGACTGGAGACAAAGTGGGAGCCAGCGAAGCCACCCTGCTGAACATGCTGAACATATCCCCCTTCTCCTTTGGGCTGATTATCCAGCAAGTGTTTGACAATGGTAGCATCTACAACCCTGAAGTGCTTGATATCACAGAGGAGACTCTGCATTCTCGCTTCCTGGAAGGTGTCCGCAATGTTGCTAGTGTTTGTCTGCAGATTGAGTTATCCAACTGTTGCATCAGTACCCCATTCTATCATCAATGAGTACAAGAGGGTCCTGGCTTTGTCTGTGGAGACTGAGTACACCTTCCCACTTGCTGAGAAGGTCAAGGCCTTCTTGGCTGATCCATCTGCATTTGTGGCTGCTGCTCCCCCAGTGGCTGCTGCTACTACTGCTGCTCCTGCTGCTGCTGCGGCCCCAGCCAAGGTTGAAGCCAAGGAAGAGTCGGAGGAGTCGGATGAGGATATGGGATTTGGTCTCTTTGACTAATCACCAAAAAGCAACAACTCAGCTTTATATGCAAAACAAAGAAATAAAGGCTTACTTCTTAAAGAGGAGAGAGAGAGAGAGAGAGAGAGAGAGAGAGAGAGAGAGAGAGAGAGAGAGAGACACTCTACAAAAGAGTTCAATGTAGATAAACTTCCTATTTTCGTGTTACCCTGTTTTACTTGGCCGCTGGCCGGGAAGATACCAGCACTCCAGGTGCTGGACACCCCCTTACCAGTTTTTCACAAACATATCCATATCCAGTATAGTAGTTTGTAGAAATGAGCAAACAAGGCCTCTGTCCTTGAGCTGGGCTTCACAAAGTTGTCTACATTTTTAAGATAAGTTACCAATTGGGCTCCATGATAACAGCTGGCAGGGGGAGGAAAGAAAGGGGAGAAGAAGCTCTCCCCTTCTCAGGTGTTGTCCTTGAAGGGTTAACTTGCCCAAAACAATGAAAGAAAAAGCTGCTTTTATTGTGAACTTCTGCAGACTGTGAACTTCTGAGCCTCTCCCCTTACATGCTGGGTATAAAACTCTGAAACTACCTGAACTTGGGGTTCAGGGAATTGACTGATTACAGCAAAAGCTGTGCCCTCTGAGCCTGGCTGCAACCAAATAAAACTGTTTCCTGCTATCTTCGGTGCCTTGTCTCATATGTCCCTACAACAAAACTTATTTTTATAACAAATCTACTCTTTCCATAATGAACATATTTCCATGATAGTGACATAGTTCATCATGAGAACAGAGCGTTCCTAAACTAATCACCTCTTAAAGGTTCCACTTCCCAATAGTATTGCATTGGAGATTACATTTTCAACACTTGAACTCTGGGGGACAACTTAAACCATAGCCCAGCTCTATCTCTGGTGCTCAGCACAGGGCATGCTTATAATAATAGGTGCTCGGGACAAGTCTATGAAATGAAATAATTCACTTCTCATAAACAGGTGGGGCCATATTCCTGTTCACCACCCCGCCTCCCACCTTGGAGGTGTAAGGATAATCACAGAGAGTGGGAAACTTCTAGGGACTGGTCATGCAAAGCTTTGTGACCTGGATCCCAGAGAGAGGCTGCTTAAGGTAAAGAAGAGAGTGTAGGATGAGATAGAAGGATTGGAGGAGAGCTGGACGTCGGCCTGGTTCTGCTGGTAGGAGGTCGGTGAGAGCTAAGGAAGGAGCCGTCTGGAGTCTTGGATTCACGTTCAGTGGTCTCTGACTGGGAAACGTGAGTTCTGGGAGAGAGAAGGCTGCGCAGAAGGGTACACACCTTGTTGCCCGAGGGAACCTGAAGCTTGGTTTCTCGCAGCACACTTGGGACCATATGCCCATGTGCTTAGAGACAACACGGCCAATGTCCACCCTAGATGCTAAATAAGCCGTGCGGCTCAGACCTCAGCCCAGCCGGAGCCACAACACCTGCGCCAGGTCTCTGCACCTTCCCGGTGCTTTCGCTCTCCAGAGCGTCTAGCCCCTCAGCCCCGCCCTTGTCCCGCCTCCTCCCCTCCAGCCAACCCGAGCACCCCAGCAACCCCCTCGTCCAATGCGGGAGACTCCGGGCCTGAGCCCCGCCCCCTCCACCTGCAGCCGGGGCCTATGAGCTCATTCTGGTGCTTCGGTGCTCGGTTCACTCTGTTAGGTGCTGAAGCCCGCGTCTCCACCGCGCTCTGTCCTGGCACGCCCAGGACCAAGCTGGAGTGGACGGCGGCCCAGTCGCCTGTGCTGGTGTACGCTCCTGGGTCAAGAGAATACTGGTCCCCGCTCCCAGGATCGCCCTTCCTGAGGTGGCATCCTCTCCACCAGCGCCCTCCCCAAGGGCAGGGAATGGAACTGTGAAGGCGGACGCTCGGCCTCAGCTTTGTCTTAACTCCTTTGACGTCCTCTCAGGGCCTCAGGCTTCTTCTGGTAAACGGGGACTGGCGACTGCCGGAGTCCGCTCTGGGACCATTCATTAGGTTTTACCGCTAATTCAGACAAAGCAGACAATGTAGGCCAAATAAGCCCACCCTGGGCCGGGGCCGGCTGTCCCATCTTTTTCCTTGATAGGTCTCCGACTCAGCCCCGGTTCCTCAGTTCGTTTTTGAAAAAAAAAAATTTTTTTGTAGTTGTAGATGGACAGAATGCCTTTATTTTATCTGTTTATTTTTATGTGGTGCTAAGGATTGAACCCAGTGCCTCACACCTGCTAGTCAAGTCACTGAGCCACAACCGCAGCCCCCGGTTCCTTAGTTCTTTGCCTGCGGAACCCACTTTCTTGGATCGCGAGGCGGAGCATCCTAGCTCAACGCAGTTGCGGTGGACTTTGGCTCCACCTAGTGGCGCATTGTTTCATTTCAGAGAGGCCCGAGAAGGACGGGATGAGAGGGAAGGAGACCGCTGGTGGGCAGTTGGAGACTTGAATGTCACAGACAGGCAAAAGTAGCATTTCTCTGCCTCAGTCCCTGCTGCGGACATGGCTGACGAGTGCGGCAACTCAGCCTTCCCTCTCGTTCCTAGGGGAGGCTGAAGTGCCTGTGCACTTGTCTGTTTCTCAGTATTGCGCTTTTTGTGTCGTCCTGTGGGATGTTGCTCTGGTGCCAAGCAGAAGCCTCTCAATTCCTGTTTGGACTGATGCCCATCTGCCTGCAATGCAGAGGCTGCAGTCCCTAGATTAGTGCAGCAATGTTATGTGGCCACCGGTTAAGACCAAGGCAGGTGGCTCTTTTCCTTCTACCCTGGACCCACCCTCCCTAGAAGGAAAGACGTGTGCATACTAGTCCCCCAGAATAGCCTCTGTGCCTCTGTGCCTTTAGTAGCTCCAGTCACGGGTTGCAGTAAGTCCTTTCCCACACAATGTGGCACGATTGGCTTCTATGTCCTTCCTTTGAATTGTATTGTCCTCTTTTGCATCTGGAGCTGAATTCTGCCTGTGCAGTCCAGCCAAGATGAGTGTTCCTCCCATCTGTACTTGTGTATAAAGGGTGTGGAGTATGAGAGGATGGCAATACCTATTGGCCCAGGTCGCTAATGTACTCAGTCCACTGAGGAGCCCACTGCCTGGGGACTCCCAGGGATCTACACGAAGGTCACAGCTGGAAAAAAATTATTGGCTCTAAAATAAGAACACTGCCAAATGGAAATCAATAAATTCTTAATCAAATGTCCAACTGTAACAGTATGTTAAATTTCGTATTTATAAAAATTTCATTATGTTTGAAAGAATGCGTGGGCTAGGTTTTTCTCATTTTTTTTCAAGAATTCCCCAATGCAATTCAAAGCAGTTACTCCTAGCCAAAAAATTTCAAGAGAAAACCATTCCTTTCAAATCCTTTCAAAAACTTTAGAACAAAATTTTAATATTTTAATATTTGCACTGATGTGGAGGGAAGCTGTCAAAAAGAAAAATACCAGAGCTTACAGAGGTCCTAAACTGCCCTGGTGGGGGCTGCTGGGGTGAGGGCGGAGCACAGGAAGGCCTCAGGAGATGGGGGGGAGACAGTGATAATGATGGGGAGAAGGAGATGTACCCGACTACTCAGTCTTTTGGGTTTTTTGAGGTACCGGGGATTGAATTCAGGGGTGCTTAACCACTGAGCTATATCTCCAGCCCCCCCCCTTTTTAAAAAACTTTTCAGTTTGAGACAAGTTCTTGTTAAGTTACTGAGGCGGTATTGAACTTGGGATCTTCCTGCCTCAGTTTCCCAAATTGCTGGGATTATAGATGTGTACCACTGAAACCAGTTCAGTCATCTCTTTTTCTCTTGTTTATTTATTTATTTTTGGTATCAGGGATTGAACTGAAGGGCACTTAACTACTGAGTTAAGTATCACATCCCAAGCCCCCCCTTTTTTTTCAGACAAGAAAACCTTTTATTTTAAACCACAGATAATAAGTGGCCACAACTGTCCATGTTTCATTAAAATCACATAAAACCTAGGTACAAAGCACCACTGATTATTTCTCTGGAAAAACTACATGAAAAATTTAAATATGCACAGTAAAAACACCACGTATGCACAGGACCAAGTTTTTAAGGCAGATGTATGGAATGCTGAGTCAATTTTACACATAGCTTCTAATATCAAATTGATATTATTTTATTTGAGGATGATGGAGATTTCCACAAAGTAAAATGTTCATCCTTATATATTTTGTATGCCGACTAGTAGGGTCCTAGCATTTACACAATACTTGGTAAAATAGCTTTTAAAGGTTATCTCAAGCCAGGCACAATGGTGCACGCCTGTAATCCCAGTGGCTATGGAAGCTGAGGCAGGAGGATCATGAGTTCAAAGCCAGCCTCAGCAATTTAGCGAGGGGTGTAATATTATAAGGGGTGTGGAGTATGAGAGGCTGTGGCTGTGGCTCAGTGACAGAGCACTTGCCTAGCCCATGTGAGACCTAGCAACTCAGTGAGACCCTGTCTCTAAATAAAATACGAAAAAGGACTAGAGATGTGGCTCAGTGGGCAAGTGCCCCTGAGTTTGATTCCTGGTACCTGCCCCCACAAAAAAGAAGTTATCTCAAGAGATGCATAAAATCAACCCAAATTTTTATGATAATTCATTCTCCCTCAATATGTGCAGATTCAGTTTTTCTATGCCTCTTCAGTTTTAGTTTCACCATTTCCAGATGGTGCAGTAGTTGCAATTACTGGAAAGGAATTGCAATTCCTTTCCAGTTTCCTGCTTTTTTCCCCTCTGTACTTCTGCTAATCTTTGTTCCAGGTTCTTTCTTAGCAGGTGCTTTTCTTGATTTAGGTTCAGGTTTTGGTGGAGCAGGTTTGCTGACGACCTGGCAGACCGTCTCGTGGCCTCCTGTTTGGATACTTTGGATCCATCTTTGCCTTCTATTTTCTGCAGGTTTTCTCTTCAGCATATGACTATATTGGTGCAGCAAAAAGTAAAGCAATGGGCTGGAACTGCTGGCACTGCAGTTAGATGCTGCCTCTGCTGCTGCAGCTGCTCACACACAGAACACAGCATAGCCCCGCCTCTCTGACCTACACCTCAGCAGCTCCCTCCTGGGGGCTATCCACTCTTGCTTCCCAGCTTTTTAAAATATTATATTTAGAGACAAGGTGTCTCTAAATTGCATAGGGCCTTGCTAAATTTTTGAATTCCCAATCCTCCTGCTTCAGCCTCCCAAACTGCTGGGATTACCATGCCCTGCAGAGTCAGTCATCTCTTAAATTGGGGTATGGGAGTTCCTCTGGACTTAGCAATCTTGGGTCTTAGCTACACAGGTAGCTGAGTGAAGATCCCTATGGTGTGGAATCATCCCATAGGAAGTCCATGTGGATATGTTCTCGTAGGAGGGCAGCATCAGGTAGCACCCTGGCCAATCCTCAGAAATGCCCTTTGCAGGGGCCCCCAGCTGGGAATGCTGCTTTGCTGAGGCTCTGGGCCCTTGGTTTTATGGAAATAGAAGGAAAAAATCATGACAAAAACTATACTGAAAGAACTATTCAAAGTGGAGTAGGGAGGTGATTGGAAGCAGGATTTATGTCGGATCCCAGCTGAGGTGTGTGAACTTTGGTCACAGATTCTGACTGTAGAACAGATGAGCACATTGGGCCCTGAGACTCAGGATGTACATCAAGAGATTATCAGAGGGCTGTGACTGTGGCTCAGTGACAGAGCACTTACCTAGCCCATGTGAGGCACTGGGTTTGATCCTCAGCACCACATAAAAATAAATAAATAAAATAAAGGTATTGTGTCCATCTACAAATAAAAATATATTTTTTAAAAAAGAGGTTATCAGACCTTTGTTCTGTGGACACTTTTACTAAGTGTACACATTCTATTCTTTATTTTTTAGTAGTCTTATAAGCCCTGTCCTGTAGCACTTGTTTTCAACTCCAACAGAAGTTGCCTCACAAAATAATTTTTACTGCTTTGTAATAAATCAACACAGTTTTTTTTGTCTTAAAAAGATCCTTTATTAGTTATATAATAATACTAATATGGATTATTTGGGTCATGTAAGTAATTCCAAATGGCTACAGGATAATTTAGCAAATATAAATACATTTTTGCCTAATGGTCAACACATATAAGTTTGTGAGGTTCTGTAACTCCTAGTAAGAAACAAGTTTTGAAAATTATTGATTTATACACTAATAAATACATACTATATACCATACATTGTACTAAATCAACACAGTTTGTCCTTACAAGCTCCCACGTTCCCTGCCTTTTCTGGAACACTAATTTACAATGAATCTGTGTTGCTGAATTGCAATTCCTAAGATCCCAATAAAATCCTTTTGCTTTTTCAGTTTCTTTATTTTCCCTCCCTCCCTTTCTCTCTCTCTCTCTCTCTCTCTCTCTCTCTCTCTCTCTCTCTCTCTCTCTTTCTTTCTTTCATACTGGAAATTTAATCCAGGGTGCTTTACCACTGAGCTACATCCCCAGCCCTTTTTATTTTTTTTTAATTTATTTTTTGTTTTGAGGCAGGATCTCACTAAGTTGCTTAAGACCTTGCTAAGTTGCTGAGGCTGACCTTGAACTTTCCATTTTCCTGTCTCAGTCCTGGATTACAGGCTACTTTTGCAGTTTCTGAGTTGGAATCAATTGACAACTTCTAAGTACTATCTTCTCCCTCCCCAGCCCTGATTTACTCCTGCCCCCAAAGTTCTGTCAAATATATCCTTTATTTTCTTTTATTTCCTCTTTAGGGTGATTTAGTCTATAGTGGTATCAAAGTCCGGGTTTCTTTATATCTTTCCCCAAACTAGTTCTTTGTAGTTGAAAAATGACTGCTAAAAATCTCTGGGGGTTTGTCAGGTGTGGTAACACACGCCTGTCATCCCAGATAATCAGGAGGTTGAAGCAGGAGGATCATATGTTTGAGGCCAGTCTGAGCAACTTAACAAGACCTTGTCTAAAAAAAAAAAAAAAGAAAATAAAAAAGACTTGGGATATAGCACAATGGTAGGGCACCCTTGGATTTATTTAATCCCAAATACTATAAAATAAAACAACAAAAGCCTGGGGATACAGGCTTCCTCAGTGTGGCTCTTAAATATGCTTTAAATATGCTTTGACACTTCCTTTCAAAGATAGACTCCTACTCCTCTCTGCTTATATGTAGGCTAGACTTAGTGAGTTGCTGTAACAAATAGAAAAAAGTAGAAGTGATGTCCTGTTACGTCAGAGAGTGGTGCTTTCTGCTTGCTCTCAGACCTCTTGTTCGGGGGAAGGCAGCTGCTATGTTGGAAAGACACATAGGCAACCCTTGAAGAAGCCCAGGAGGTGAAAAATGGAAGTCCCCCAACAGTCAGAGGAAACAAGGCCTCCTGCCAGCAGCCATTGAAAAGTCTTAAGAGTTGAGCTGATATTGGAAGCTGATCCTCTAGTCACTGTCAAGCCTCTAGTTACAGCAGCTCCTCATGAGAAACCATGAGTGGGAGCTATCCCACAAGCTGATCCTGGGGGCCAGTCCACAGAAGCCATGTGGTAATAAGCGCTTGTTGCTATAAGCCACTAAGTTTTGGGGTAATATGTTAAGCAGCAATAAATCACTAATACATTCAGCCTCATCCAACTGAAGTGAGGCGTCATGTTTTCTGGAATCCTCTAGCAAACCTTTTCTCACATCTCATTAACTCCAGGCCTCTCCTCTGACATTGTAAAAAGGACTTCAACTCTTCACTCACCTGCAAATGTGCAATGGGTGGCTAATAGTGGGATTAAAGACTTGGCCTCTTCCTCCGTTTTACATCCAGTTTCTTTGCTCTGAGTCACCATGGATTCCAAAAACAAGGTCTGATCTGATAAGCATCTTTTGTTGAGCTAGAGCTACACCCCAAGCCACAGGAACTTTCTTATCTGGGACAAGACCCTGCCTGACCAATCCTGAGGTAATGATGGACAGACTACACTTGATCAGTATCACCTGCTTTGGCAGCTTTGAAAGCCTCCAGCTCTGCAACCCCCCCAACACTTGCTTTCATTCCTCTTTCTATAAAATGTCAAAGTCACCATCAGTGCCTTGAAGATAGGGCCAAGGAAGTGAGTCACTTTGTCTTTCCTGAGATCTCCAGCGATGAAAGTTTCTTTTATGCTTTTCCCCAATACCTTTTCTGTTTGGATTTTGGGGCAAGTGGCTGGACCTAATTGATATGATCCCTAGAGTCATGCCTGTGGCCTAGGACTCAGGTAGCAATGTGACTGAGGCCAGTGGGCAGGACCAGGTGATGGCACATTGGCTGAGAGGGAGGCATGCAAGTCTGAGCCCAAGGTGGAGCGATTACTATGGAGAGGACCACAAAGTCTTCCATGGGGAACTGGTGGAGTTGACCTTCCTTTTGTGATCCTATGTGGAAAAACATGACTTTCTTTGTGGTGGCTCATTGCCTCCAGTTCCATCATCACAAGGTCTTGCAGGTTTGAGGCCATCAGTGATGCAAAACAGATTCTTTCCAGGCTGTCTCTATCAGCAAGTTCATGTCTGATTGAGCAGCCTCCACTCCTTTAGCATGAATGACAGATGCTCTTGATAAGTGCTTATTATTTTTCTGCTAAAAAACGGGTGCTCTAAATTTGTTGGAAGTGATTCAATGCTATTGGAATCTGTTCAAGAAGTTGTATCAGGTTGACTTTTGCTCTTGGGGTGATTCATAGGCTGATAAACACAAGAGAAGGGGCCAGAGGGACACAGATGTGTCCATAGATGTGAGTGCATGTTTGATAACAGCTCTGTTGAAATAGAGATACCATAAAATTTGCCCATTTAAAGTGTATGATTCAATGGTTTTTATATATGCCCAGAATTTTACAACCATCACTACAATGAATTTTAGAACATTTTCATCTTCATCACCGTAAGAATCCCCATATTGGCTGGGCATGGTGACACATGCCTATGATCCCAGCAGCTCGGGAGGCTAAGGCAGGTGGATTGCAAGTTCAAAGCCAGCCTCAGCGACCTAGCAAGGCTCTAAGTAATGAGAACCTGTCTCAAAGTGATAATAATAATAATAAATGTACATATATATGTATATGTGTGTATGTATGTGTGTATGTGTGTGTATATATATATATATATATATATATATATATATTTTTTTTTTTTTTTTGGCCTGGCCTTATCTGTAAAAAAAATTATATATATGGATGTGGCTCAGTGGTAAAGTGCCCCTGGGTTCAATCCCCAGTATTAAAAAAAAAAAAAAAAAGAATCCCCATGCCCTTTATGTATCACCCAAATACCCCAAGTACCCATCCCTAAGCAACTACCAGTCTACTTTCCATTTCTTATGTGTGTTTTAAATTTAACCTCTACTTATCAGGAGATAAGATTTGGAAAAAAAAAAGAGAGAGAGAGAGAGAGAAGTGATTCTTCAATGTAAACATGAGGTGTAGTGTAGTCATCATGAGTTATTCTACATAGAACGTGTGTGTGTGTGTGTGTGTGTGTGTGTGTTTTGCTGTATGTATTTTTATCAAGAGAGCTTTAGAGCCAGAAGCTGTGGCACAAGCCTGTAATCTCAGTAGCTTGGGAGGCTGAGGCAGGAGAATGGCAAGTTCAAAGGAAGCCTCAGCAATTTAGTGAGGCCTTAAGCAATTTAGTAACACTCTGTCTCAAAATAAAAATAAAAAGGCCTGGGGATGTGGCTCAGTGGTTAAGATTAGACCCCTGGGTTTAATTCCTGGTACCCCCACCCTCCACGAGAGAGAGAGAGAGAGAGAGAGAGAGAGAGAGAGAGAGAGAGAGAGAGAACGAGAACGCATGTGCAAGCAAGAGAGTGCTTTAGCTTTGTTGAGATGATTGGCAAGTCTCTTGGTGATTAGCCCTTGCTGTTTGGGGAGGGAGTGTAGAGGGTATGTGTATGGGGGCTAACCTGGGCTAGGAGGATGGATCTGGAGAGGTTTGGTATAGTAGAAGTTGCTGAGAAACATGACAGAGATCCAGTGTGTGGACAGGGAAGAGTTGACATGCTGGGTTTGCTGGTGGCCACATTTGTCAAGGTCTTGGAGTGAATCCAAAGCCACCTAGCCACAGACCTCAGATCAATGAACCAGACCTCCTTGTGAGCCAGCCTTGCTGAGTCACTGCCCAGATCAGGGTCGGCTGACTAGGGATGATGGGGAGTCAGGCTCCAAGGTGAAATTCCTTTGTTTCAAGTTCTTAGAAGGCCTCCCAAGGTTTTTCACCACCTCTGGCCTTTCTTCCACTACCAGTGAGGAACCGACTGTCTTGCAATCTCTAGTGACCTTTTTTCTATATTTTTCTTACTGGTGCATTTGAGGTGATTTTTTTTTTGGGGGGGGGGGGGCTGGCCTCATAGAGGACAGTCTGGGGGAAGAGCCATCCCTATAGCTCTGTGGGGAATTTGAGGACTGACCCCTGCTTCACTCTAGTGACACTGGGTCGGTCTCTGCTCCTCTCTAAACTTTAGTCTTCTTATCTGTATACAATGCGAGCTCACAGAAATTACATCCTCAGCCTCCTCAGCTGTCTGAACCTGTGACATAGGTCAATTCGGTCAGCCGGTCTCTAGTTTGCAGTGTTCTCTCACACTGCCGATTATCCTTACTTAGTGTCCCCAGGCCCACCTCTCAGCAGCATAGTGAGGGGCTCAAGCCCAGACCTAGGCCAGATAAAATTTGTGCTCTTAGCTCTGATGCTAGTTAGCATTGTGATTTGGGGCAAGTAGCCATCCTGTCTGAGCCTCAGTTTCCTCATCTTTTGTGGTACTTGAGGTTGAACCCAGAGGTGCTCTACCACTGAGTTACAGCTCCAGCCCTTTTTATTTTTTATTTTAAGACAGGTCTCACTAAATCGCCCAAGGTGGCCTTCAACTTGCAGTTATATCCTGCCTCAGCCTCCTGAGTTGCTGGGATTACCAGAGTTTGGCACCATGCCTGGCCTTATCTGTAAACTAGCAAAAGTACTAGAGCCCACCTGCTAAGGTGGATGCGAAGAGGAAATGCATGTCAAGTGCTCTGAGCATGTTAGGTGCTCAATATATTTCCCTGACATAGATGAGGCCACGGGGCTTGCCCAAGGCCAAGTTTGCTGTTTGCTCTATCACATGGTTCCCCCTCCTTCAGGGCAGAAGCAGAGAATAGGATCTTTTCCCTGTTCCTGAAGCCAGGCCTCCCTACTTCTACTGAATTGCTAGTCCATTAGCTCCCTGTGGGCAGTATGTTGCAGGAGCTTTGGAGAAAGTCTAGGGCCACAGGTCAGTAAGTCAGGTAGGACAGCAATACACGGAGCCTGTGGGACATGCTACAGGCAGCCAGACAAGGCCATGTCCTGCACACTCTTACAGAGACCTAGTGAGGGGAGGGCAGGGGCCCAGGTGGGGATACAGTCCTCTGGGAGTCACTCCCTTCCTCATGCCTGCTCATCATTGCCAGGCATAGTGAGTGTTACCTGGAAAGAACTTTCTCTGGAGCTGGTCTCCTTGCTGTTCCCATGGGTCTTATCCCTCTTCCCTCCTCCCCCAGCTTCAGGCCTGCCTCACCTGCTCCCTCTTTCCCTGCTTCCTATCTCTTGCTATTTTCTTCCTGCCTACATTTCCCTTGTTTTGCCCAAAAGAAGGAAAGTGACAGTCACCCTGACCTGACCTGTCTTCCCCACCCAGGTTCAATCAGGTCCCTGCTCCTTCTCTATGGCCACATTCCTCAAGGGGAAAACCACGCAAGGATTCATGGTTCAAAAGGCGGGTTCTGGGCCTCACAAATGACGTCCTCTGGTGAATGGGAACCCTGTCAGGTAGCTTGTTTGACAGAGGTGGACAGTTACTCTTAGAGAAGCCATGCCTATGTCTGAAGGTATCAGCTGGTAAGAGGCGGAACAGTGGCTGACCATGTGGGTTTAGTGAGGAGATGTGGTAGAGACCCTGGCGTTCTGTGTCCTCCCATTCCCCTCTCTTCCTCTCTGGAAATGGTCCTTCAAATGCTGCAGTGGAGGGTGGGAATTTGGCATGCAGCCAGCAGGCTGTGGGTGGCTGTTCCTGACTTACCCACGCCCATCCTAATTTAGCTCTTCTTAAAGCACCAAAACTTACAGGAATGGAAAATGCAGATACCACCTCAGATCCCGTGGCCTCTTGTGCATTAGTGCTGGAAGAATTATCTGCTCTCTTTTAGGATTTGGTCCTCTCCCAGCCCTCTCTTGGTTGTGTCTGCCTTCTCTGAGCACTTTTTCTTTGTTTGGTACCAGGGATTGAACTCAGGGGCCCCTTAACCACTGAGCCACATCCCTAGCTCCTCATTCCTCTTTTTTTTTTTTTTTTTTTTTTTGAGACAGAGTCTCACTAAATTGCTGAGGCTGGCTTTGGACTTGCTATCCTCCTGCCTCAGCCTCCTAAACTGTTGGGATTATAGGCATGTGCCACTGTGCCTGATTTAGCATGTCTCCTTTGACCTTTTTCTACAAGCCTCGTCTCCCAAGCCCACCTGTAGGGGACACTGAGCCAGCCCATGGATGCTCCCTCATCCCTCTCTCTCAATGCTGGAATCCTTTTGAGGCTGGCTCCTGCTTACAGCTTTCCTGCTGCCCCCAAGAATGTGACGCCCCCCCCAGGGCAAGACCCACATGTGCCCTGGGTCTTGCTCACCCAGCCCAGTGCCTGGAATAGAGATGCCCAGTGCTGCAGATGGCCACACTTGATTGTTACCCCACATGGTTTGGCCCTGCCTAACCATCCAAATTGATAGTGGAACCTCAGAATTTTGGATTTAAATGAATACATCACATTCAGTGGACAGACCAATGCAACTTCTATAAGAGATGGTTCAGAAGCATAAAATTTCCCCTTATTTAAGGGAAATACTTATAAGTATTTTGGTGAAAACAAAGGAAGATTTGTGTATGAATAGGAGTTCCAGGAATAGTGAGAAAATAGAGTGCTGAAATAATGAAATAAATTATACAAGATTTCTAGAACACGTGTTTCCATACTGAAAGAGCCTGCTGAAGGTCCAGCCCAAGAACTGATATGGCAAGGGCATTGTGAATTTTAGAGCAGCCAAAATAAGAAAAAGAAGATCCTAAGAGCTTACCTGTGGGGAACAAAAGGGGTAAATGCAAGGATTCAAGAATTGGAATAGCTTTGGACTTCTAGATAGTAGTTCTAGAAAGTGGAAGACAATGGAGTTATGCTTTCAAAAATAATTTTAACAGGGCTGGGGATGTGGCTGAAGCGGTAGCGCGCTCGCCTGGCATGCGTGCGGCCCGGGTTCGATCTTCAGCACCACATACAAACAAAGATGTGTACGCCAAAAACTAAAAAAATAAATATTAAAATTCTCTCTCTCTCTCTAAAAAAAAGAAAATAATTTTAACAAATTGAAATTATTTCCAACCTACATTTTTGTTATTGTTCTTGTTTTTTGATACCAGGGATTCAACCCAGGGGAGTTTAACCACTGAGCCACATCCCCAGCCCTTTTTATTTTGAGACAGGATCTTGCTAAATTGCTTAGGGTCTTGCTAAATTACTGAGGTTGGCTTTGAAATTGCAATCTTCCTGCCTCAGCCTCCCAAGTCCTGGGATAACATAGGTGTGCCACCATGCCAGGCACAACCTACAATTCTATATCTAGCAAAAATCTTTACCTTAAGTGTGACGGCAGAATAAAGACATTGTAATGTGGGCTAGGGTGGTGGCTCAGCGGTAGAGCTGTGAGGCCTAACACGTGCGAGGCCCTGGGTTCGATCCTCAGCTCCACATAAAAATAAATAAACAAAATAAGGGTATTGTGTACAACTAAAAAATAAATACTAAAAAAAGACATTGTACTGTAAGCAAATAATCAAAAATGTACGTTTCCTATGCTGTTTTTAAGGAAGGTACTGAAAGATGGATGCATTCCAACCAGGCAGGAAAGACATGGGTCAAGAAACCGGAGTGAGACAAAGGAAATTTTTTTTTGGCTTATTTATTTATTTATTTATTTTAATTTATGTATAACAGCAGAATGCATTACAATTATTATTACATATATAGAGCTCAATTTTTCATATCTCTGGAAATTTCTAAGATGCTAATGAAACAGCAGGGTGGGGGGTCGTTGGCTGACTATAGCACGGCCAAGCATAGGGGTAAGTAATGTGGTTTGGGAAAGCAAATGTCCAGAAGAAGCTTCCAAGGTGAAATAAAAATGGATAGGGACTTGTGGTGGTTGATTCTGGGGAAGAGATTTCCTTGCCCCTCCAGGAAGTGGCATTAGGATTAGGGAGGATTGCTGTCTTCTAAGTTCAGTAGAACCAGTAGTCAGTTTAATGTAGTGTTTTATGTACAGTCAGTGGTACTGATAGAATATGTGTCAACGTGCCTAGGCTATAGTCCCCAGAAATTTGATCAAACCTTAATCTAGGTGTTGCTTTGAAGGTAGATATGACTAAAGTCCATAATCAGCTGATTTGAAGTGAGGGAAATCACCCTGGGCAAGCTGAATGACCTAATTCAGTTGAAAGGCAGATAGGAAGCTTCCCTGAAGGAGAAGATTGCACCTGTGGATAGCAGCTTCAGGTGTGCCTGAGGGTTCCAGCCTGTGTTTCAGAGCTAAGTCAGACCAACAATTGCATAAGCCAATTCCTTGCAATCACTCTTCCCTCCCCGCACTTCGCACTTCTTTCTCTCTCTCTCTCTCTCTCTCTCTCTCTCTCTCTCTCTCTCTCTCTCTCTCTCTCTCTCTTTGGTGGGGAGGAAGGATGTACTGAGAATTAAATCCAGGGGCGCTTAACCACTGAATCACACCCCCATCCTCTTTTATCTTAATTTTGAGATGGGGTCTCATTATATTGTTGAGGCTGACCTTAAACCTTCCATCCTTCTGCCTCAGCCTCCTAAGTTGTTGGGGTTACAGACGTGCATCACTGTGCCTGGCTTGTTCACTGTTTTAATCAAATAACTTATATTTAATAAAATGAAATAATCACAAGTGTGTGGCTTAGTGAATTTGACATATGTGAATACAGCTGAAAAAAGAACATGCCAGAATTCCAGAAAGTTCTCTCGCACTCTCTCTGAATTATTACCCCACACTTCTAATATCATAAATTATTTTTGCTAATCCTTCAATTTTGTCAAAACAGAATCCAACAACGAATACTCTTGTGTCTGGCTTCTTTTGTTCAACTCAGAATATCTTAATTTTCATGTTTATCTTTTCCTTCAGAGTTCTACATGAACAGATATGACTGTAATTTAAAAAATAATAATAGTGCTGGGCACAGTGGTACACACCTGTACTCCCAGCAGCTCAGGAAGCTGATGCAGGAACTTGCAAGCTGGCAAGTTCAAGGCCAGCTTCAGCAATTTAGTGAGACCCTGTTTCAAAATAAAAAATAAAAGGGGCTGGTGATGTTGCTCAGTGGTTAAGCACTCTTGGGTTCCATCCCTGGTAACATAAATAATTAAATAATATTCATAATAATGATAGCAACATTTGCCAATCAAAACACTTTCAGAAACTAAGAAGGGTATTTTGCAGGGAGGTTGGCAAACAGAAAAAAAAATAGAACTTTAAAAATCAGCTAACCATACAGTTTATAATCAGACATATAAATAGTGAGCCACAAGGAAGACGTATGTGGCCCCCAAATTGACAAGGTGACTCAGTCTCCTGTTGGGCTCCTCTTGCCCCCAATCCCAGGCTGTGGGTGACTGCTAGCACTTGGACCCACCACAGGCTGGCAGGAGGCCCCAGCCCTGGGGAAAGTGGAGGCATGTATCTTGAGAGCCTGCTAGGGCTGACCTGAGAATAGACACCTGAGGATATCCTTGTACTGAGGTAGCCTTGCTGGTTGCAGAAATTCCACATTGAGGCTTCACCCTGGGAGGGGCTGTTTATTTGTGGGATGTGCTGGCTGCAGGAGGAGGGAGGCCCTTGGCTTTATCAACTTCTCTCTCAGCCTTGAGCTAGTAGTTATAAGCTTTGCCCCAGAGTCCAGCGACAGTTATCCCAGCAAATTCTCTTGTAGTGGAGTCAGTGGAGTGGCAGTTGTGTGGACAGAATGCTGGCCAAGGGACTTCTCCAGCATTCAGTCCTGGTTAAAGGTTGCCAGGCATTCCTGAGCGCTGCCAGGGAGGGTGTGGGACATCCCAGAGCACCCACTGGAATAGCTGGTATCTCCACGCGCAGTCCTCGTCCCTTCAGTGAGATCCCTTCTCCTGGTGATAATGGCTGGCTAAACCTGTACCATTTCTGGAGGGAGAACGGTGCTTACAGAATCCACTATCACCATGTCCAGAATTTCCAGAAGTATGGCCCCATTTACAGGTAAGCCTGGCAGAGGGCAGAAGCAGACAGGATAGGGAGGTCCAGGGGCATAGAGAGGTCCAGGGGCGTAGGCAGCTCGGCTGTGCTCCCCTCTCTCCAAATGGTCTGTTTTTAGTTCCAGACTTCTGCCTACCTTCTGATTTTATTTCTTCCAGGCTGGGCATGGTGGTGGGGAAGGCCTCTCCTTTCCCCTTTGAAACGTTACGGTGGCCGCTGAGTGGTAAGAGAGCAAGGCTCCTAGTGCCTCCCATAACCATTATCCCCAGGATGCCTTGTGAGGGAAGTTTGTTGTCCTCATGGTCAGAGGAGGACACTGAGGCTCAGTGTGCCTGGTCACTAGTTAGATCTCCATCCTGCTGGGGTGCTAACTGTACCCTCTGCAGCCCTGCATGGCTCTAGAGCAGCTGGTTCTGTCTCTTTCCTTTTGAAGGGAAAGGAAAAGAAAGCCTCGCTTCTGCTTCAGCCCTTTGACCCTTTGACCCTTTGACCATGGCTTGTCCCTGGCTTACTGATGGCTAAGGTTAGTGACATTCAAGCTACTCCTGGAAGCATTTTTTGGTTGATGTGGGGTGGTGGTGTACAGGGGATCAAACTCAAGGGCACTTGACTATGGAGTCACATCTCCAGCCTATTTTGTATTTTATTTATTTTTTAAAGTATTTTTTTTTTAATTGTAGACGGACACAGTACCTTTGTTTTATTTTTATGTGGTGCTGAGGATGGAACCCAGAGCCTTACACAGGCCAGGCAAGCGCTCTGCCACTGAGCCACAGCCCCAGCCCGAAGTCAAAGAATTCTAACAGGAAGGTCACGGTGGGGGGAGGAGCACATGTGACATCTTGGAGGGCTTGAGGGGTGGGGTGGCTGTGTGAGTTGGGCTTGTTTGTGTTGGGACCTTACTGCTGTCTCCCTCCCTCTCTGACAACCCTGTCAAAGCCCAGACTGCTCCCCCCCCCCCCCCCCCGGCCCCACTTACAGCTGTTTGGGAGAAAGTGGCTCCTTCCTGTGTTTCCTCTCTTCCTCTCTGTCCTGGGCCTGTCGGTTCCTGCAACCCAACCTTACCTCATGTACCCCCCTGTTATCTCTGCTTCCTTCTCTCTCTTTCTTTCCCCACTATCTACTTCCTCAAGTAGGAAGGCCTTATTTAATTTTTTTCTTTTTTATTAGTGCATTATAATTATACATAGTAGTGGAATTCGTTGCATATTTGCACAGGCACACAGTAAAACAATATAATGTGGTCAGTTTCATTCCTCAGACCTCCCTTCTCCCTCAGAGTACCTTATTTCATTAGCCCTCTTCTGCTTTCATTTGAGCTTTGCAACATGTCTTCAAAGTTGTGCTATTAGCCCCATTTTATGATGGGGAAATTGAGGCCCAGGGAGGAGGAGGGTCTTACTAAGGTCACACAGTTCATCAGGACAAAACCAGGACTGGAAACCAAATGGTATGACATCCAGGTCTGTGTGTCAGGATGATGCTACAGCTCATAGCTGGGAAGTAACAGACTCCTGATAAACATGAGGAATTTGAAATACAGCTTTCATGGTTTTCCCCCATGCGGTGAACGCTGTTCCTATTCTCTATGGAACAGCTGAGAAAATGCAGACAAGCACCAATGAAAGATGGAAATCAGATCCAGCCTTATCCTGGTAACACTTGAGTACCACGAGGAATGAGTGTGCTGGGTATGGCGGTGCCCCACTGTGTATCCCAGGTTTCTTTCCTCTTCTCTCTCTAAATAATTTTAAAGGGCAGCACAGTACTCCACGGTATGGATAGGCCATATTTTTAAGCCAGCCTTTGAAGGTGAACATTTAGCCCACTCCCAGCTTTGGCACTTGGACCCAGCGGGCTTGTTTCTGATGTCAGGTCATTGCCTTGGCAAGCTTCCCGGGAGTGGGATTGATAACACTGAGAGCAGATCAAGGACTTGGCGATCTGGGTTTGGGATATGGAGCTAATACTTAAAAGGACACTTGGTAGCCGGAAAACACCGAGGGGATGCTCTGGGAGGCCATGAACAAGCCAAGGCTGAGACTCAGGACAGTGGGCCCAGGCCTTCTGGCTTAGTAGTGAACAAGGTATTCTCCAAGGTGGGCAGGAGACACAGAGGGAGAGGAGAGAGGGGAATGACAGCAGATCTGGCTTGCAACCGCATGTTTTTGTCTTAAATTTGTATCTTCAAGTAGCCTTTCTTAGGCAAAGGCAGATGTAAACAGGGAGTGGGATTTTCTGTTGTTTTGTAGTAAGGCTTTTTACTCCCTTTCTTTCTTACACAGCAGAACTTTACTGCCTCATAGTTCTAGAGCCTAAAGTTTGAGATCAAGGTGTCTGCAGGGTTGCTTTCTCCGGGGGCCTCTCTCTTTGCCTTTTAGACATCATCTTCTACCCTTGTCTTCACATGGTCGTCCCTCTGGGCTCTGTCCTCCTTTTCATCTTCTTATAAGGATGCCAAACACATGGAATGGTCGCATTTTAGTAGAGACTGTCTGCAAAGTGCTTTGTGACCCCTCTTGTCACCGGGCTCAATGGGTTCTGGCCTGGCTGGCAGGCTACAGTGAGCCGCAGGCCCTTCCGGAAGGACATAAAAGTGTGCCTTGGTTCTGAGAGTCTGAGGTGCTGAGGGTGTTGCCACAGGAAGGACAAGTGTAAGACTGAAGGCTGGCTGATCCATGGAAGCCTCCGGGTTGGGCAGGGGCTAGTCCTGGGATGTGCTTTGTGACAACAGCAACCATGATCATGAAGCTATCTCTCATAGAAGGCGCAACCACAGTGTACAGTCACATCAATACCCTGCATATTTTGTCCTTCAAGAACTCTATAGGTACTGTATCTGTCTCCACTTTACAGACAAGGAAACTGAGACTCAGAGAAGTTAAGGGATTTGCCTCAGGTCACACAACAAGAAAGCTGTGGAACCCTACAGCAGTCGTGCAGTGAGCCCTGACTGCTCAAGGTCTCCATGGCTCTCCTTGGATCCTGATGTCACCCCTCTCCCCACCCCTCCAGGGAGAAGCTCGGCAACGTGGAGTCAGTTTATATCATGGACCCTGAAGATGCGGCCTTGATTTTTAAGTCGGAGGGTCCCAACCCAGAACGATTCCTTATCCCCCCCTGGGTCGCCTATCATCAGTATTACCGGAGGCCCATGGGAGTCCTACTGAAGTGAGTCCTGAGCCATTTCCAGGGTGACAGGGGAGCCCTGAGGAGGGAGATACTAGCGGGTGGGCTGGGACCAGATTTGCTCTGTCCTTCCAAGCAGGGCCTCTAGGCAAGACCCTGTCATCCTCTTGCCTTTATAACATGTGTGACAGTGAAGATAGAGAAAGTGAACTGCCCTGCCAACCTCCAGGGAAATGCCAGGCTGAAAATCTTTATGAGTAATTAAAGACCCTGGGAAGTTCTCCTTCATTGTTTTAATCATTAAATCCCACTTTACTGAGCATCCACTATGCACTAGACCTTGTGCCAGGTGCTGGAGGAACAGTGACAGAGAGGGCAGGGTCCTTCCACAGTGAGTCCCGCACAGTCTAAAGGGGCAATGAGAAGCAGTAAGTCAGTGAATTGAATGTAGTGGCTACTGTGTTCTCATCAAATTATCATCAATAATGAAAATGTAGGGGCTGGGGTTGTAGCTCAGAGGTAGAGCGCTTGCCTAGCACGTGCAAGGCCCTGGGTTCGATCCTCAGCACTACATAAAAATAAATAAATAAAACAAAGGTATAGTGTCCAACTGCAACTATAAAATAAATATTTAAAAAAATGAAAATGTAGCTGGTCATGATGGTGCACACCTGTAATCCCAGTGTCTGAAGAGGCTGACGGTTGCAAGTTGGAGGCCTACCTGGACAACTCAGTAAGACCCTGTCTCAAATTTTTAAAAAGGGCTTGGGATGTAGATTAGTGATAGAGCATCCCTAATACCAAACCCCGGGCACCAAAAAAAAAAAAAAAAAAAATTTAAACTTGACTATATCAAGTGTTAGCGAGGTTAGAAAGAGCTGGGGGGTGGAACTCAGTGGTAAAGCACTTGCCAGCATGTGCAAAGCCTTGGGTTTGATCCCATAAAAAACATCCTTAGCTGGGTAGACTGTAAACTGCTGCCTCTACTTTAGAATTGTCAATAGTTCTGAAATTGACTATTCATATACCCATGATGAAACAGTTCTGATTTTAGGGATACACTCCCAACACATGTACCCAGGGAACATGGGCTAGAATGTTCGCTCAGATCCTATTCATAATAGCAAATATCAGGAAGCCACCTAGATGTCCAACAGAAAAGTGGATATGCAAATGGTGGTACATACTGGTCAGAATAAATGGACTCTATGTCCCACAATGGTGTAGATGCTATTTGGAAATATAGAATCCAGCAGTGTGGTGGTGCATGCCTGTAATCCCAACAGTTCCGGAGGCTGAGGCAGGTGGATTGTGAGTTCAAAGCCAGCCTCAACGAGACCCTGTCTCTAAATAAAATACAAAAAGGGGTAGGGATGTGGCTCAGTGGTTAAGCACCCCTGGGTTCAATCCCTGGTACCCCTCACCCAAAAAAAAATTACACATACACACACACATTCCAGTGGAAAAAGGCAAGTCCCTGAAAGCATGATAGCTTTTTTAAGAACTTGAAGACAAGTATACATTTTTAAGAAGGACCTTTTAAGGGCTGGGGTTGTGGCTCAGCAGTAGAGTGCTCGCCTAGCATGTGCAAGGCCTGGGTTCGATCCTCAGCACCACGTAAAAATATATAAATAAAAACAAAGTTATAAAAAAAGATTGATTGAAATAAATTATTTTTTAAAAAGTACCTTTTAAGAACAAATGATGAGCCAGGCCCAGTGGTGCATGCCTATAATCCCAGAGGCTAAGGAGGCTGAGGCAGGAGGATCACAAGTTCAAAGCCAGCCTCAGCAACAGCGAGGGACTAAGCAACTCAGTGAGACCCTGTCTCTAAATAAAATACAAAAAGGGCTGAGGATGTGGCTCAGTGGTTGAGTGCCCCTGAGTTCAATTCCTGGTACCAAAACAAACAAACAAACAAACAATGATGGAATAAAACCATACACAAAAGAGATTAAGGGGTCCAAGTTGGTGGTCCCTGGGTGGGGAGGAAGGGCATTGGGAGAACTAGAAGGGTAAAAGCAAGCCAAAGTCAAGTTCCTAGTTTTTATATTGGGTGATGAGTTTATAATAATATATCCAACAAACAATATGTCTCCCAAATTACAAAGGGGGCTACATGTGGACTGATTTTTAAGAGAACTTCAGGAACTCAGCTGTGTGTTTGTTTTTTATGGGATCAAACCCAAGGCTTTGCACATGCTGGCAAGTGCTTTACCACTGAGTTCCACCCCCCAGCTCTTTCTAAAATTTGAGATAGGATCTCATTACATTGCCCAGGCTGGCCTCACACTTAGATCCTCCTGTCTCAGCCTCCTGAGTAGCTGGATTGTAGGTATTCCCCACTGTGTCCTACTGAACTCAGGTTTTTGATTAATTGTGTGTACCTGAGATTCCCGCCACTGTAGTGAATAGCAGCCACTTTTTGGGTACAGAGGGGAGAGCTTGGTCAATGTGTATAGGAGTAAGAAAAGGTGATGGGGGATGGGCTTGACAGTGAAGGTGAACATGGGCCAAGAGGAGAGGCAGTACAGTAGAATGGGCAGACTTGCAGTAACAGGGACTGGACAGCTTGAAAATCGCTTAAAAGGTGCTGAGGATATGAACTTTTGGCTTGCAGTGGCAGCCGCAGAGGGAGTGGGAGGGGATTGGACTTTTGACCTCCATCACCCTCTTCCTTCCTTTGTCCTCTCCTAGGCCAGGCAGAGCAGGGAGGAGGTGACAGGCCCAGGGTGTTGGGAGGAGGTGAGGACACATGAGTGCCACATGCTCAACTCTGGCTCAGTTCCGGGGAGGCCGAGTGGCTCCTCTGTGTTTGTCATGCTTGGGGACTGTGACCTTGGGGCTTGGGGCCTGTGTTTTCTCAGGAAGTCAGAAGACTGGAAGAAAAACCGGGTGATCCTGAACCAGGAAATGATGGCTCCAGAGGTCCTCAAGAACTTCGTACCCATGCTGGAGGCGGTGGCTCAAGACTTCATTGGTGTCCTGAACAAGCGTGTCGAGCAGCAGAAATCTGGGAATTTCTCAGGAGACATCAGTGATGACCTGTTCCGCTTTGCCTTTGAGTGTAAGAGGCTTGCTCCTGGTTGGAAGTGGCAGAGGGGACAACACTTACATGTGGCTTGGTGGAGATCATGGGGTCACTGCAGGAGATCTGGGTATAAAATCAGCTTTCAATCATGAACTTGGTATAAAATCAATATTCAAATTCCTCACCTGGTAGGTGAGAAGAACTTGAGCCTCTTGGGTTCTGGGTGGCTGATTACCCAGGGATTTACGTCCCCATTCTCCTGTCTGACCTGTGAATGGAGCCAAGTCATCAATTGCAATGAGGACTCCCTCTTGGAGGAGGGGTGGGCCGAGCAGGTTCATCCCAGCATGGGGCCTTCCTTGGCACAGCTGGAGACCTGCTTTCCATCTAGACATCTCTTTTCAGGGGTTTCCTATGCCCTTCTGAGGGACCCGAGCAGTTGTCAGAAGGGCAGCTTTTTTCCATCCTGTGTTCTTATCCCTTTGGGGCTCAGGCCTGGGTTCCTTTACTGGAGGAGTTGAGGCTAGGTCAAGGTGGAGGCAGAGGAGATCCTGGGAGCTGAGGCTCTCGGATGGCCAGGCTGGAAGAGGCCCCTCAGCCTCATCCTCTCCTGGCAGCCATCACCAACATCATATTTGGGGAGCGCCTGGGGATGCTGGAGGAGATTGTGGACCCCGAGGCCCAGAAGTTCATCGACGCCATCTATCAGATGTTCCACACCAGTGTGCCCATGCTCAGCCTACCCCCAGAACTGTTTCGCCTCTTCAGAACCAAGACCTGGAGGGACCATGCGGCCGCATGGGACACTATTTTTGATAAAGGTGAGGGCTCCTTTGGCTATTCCCAGGACATCCAGGCATGGGGGCCAGGAGAGCCTCGTTTACCTCAAGGGGTGGGATCTCAGTGCTGGGAGAAACCAATCCAGTTGGAAGGCCCAGGCCTTGGGTTGCTTCTTTGTCCTGAGCTTTGTCAATGGACATCACTTATCATGTAGGAAACCCATTCTCTGGTGAGTAGCCATGGTATCAGGAAGGCCCTGGAAGCCCTGGAAATGGTGGGCTCAGGCTGGCTATTGGGGGAGATTAGAATTTTCTGGAGATAGAGAAGAAAAGATGTTCATAGTTTTCCTCAAAGGAGCTCAAGATCCCTGCAGGGTTAAGGGTCAGTGTCTGAGTCCCAGCTGTGCTGGGTCTTAAGAGTTCAGAACTTGGGTGGAAGAGAATGGAGAAGGTCAGGTGGAAAAGGCTGATTGGGGTGGGCTGGTGTCAAACGCCACACGATCTTGGACAAGTGACTGCCTCTCTGAATCTCCATTTCTTTTTTTTTTTTTTTTTTTAAGATAGAGTGAGAGAGAGGGAGAGAGAAAGAGAGAATTTTTTTTAATATTTATTTTTTAGTTTTTGGTGGACACAACATCTTTGTTTGTATGTGGTGCTGAGGATCGAACCGGGGCTGCACACATGCCAGGCGAGCACCCTACGGCTTGAGCCACATCCCCAGCCCCTGAATCTCCATTTCTTTGCTTGAAAATGGGGTGGTGTCTCATCCCCCATAGAGCTGTGGCCAGGAATTAAATTAACAAGCAGATACAAAGAGCTTAGTATAGGTATTTAGTAAAATGATAGCCTTCAAAAGGTGGGGTGTTGGGATCCAGAATCCCCAGCCCTTGATTCTACCTTTTCCCAAAGATCACCCTCCCCACTTCATCTGGGTTCTTTCCCCTGCTCCACAGCTGACAAATATACACAGAACTTCTACTGGGACTCGAGACAGAAAAGAGACTTCAGCAAATACCCTGGAATCCTGTATAGTCTCCTGGAAAGTAACAAGCTACCCTTCCAGGACATCCAAGCCAACATTACTGAGCTATTAGCAGGAGGTGTGGACACGGTGAGTGGCTGTGGGCACATCTACTGGTTCCTGTGCCCATGTGCACCTTCCCTCTCAGTGGTGTGGTGGTCTGAAGTCCTGCTATCCCAAAGGGTCCTCCCCATATGGGATATGCCTTCCTGTCCTGGCTCTATCTCTATAAACACTCATTTCCTAGGAGGGTGATGTCAAAGTCGGGTTACCCACAGGCAGAGTTTGATGCTGACTGGACACTTTTTTTCTGTGCCTGTGAGAAGGCATTACCAGGTGTAGGTGGTGAGGCTCAGCTTCTGCATAAGTCTTCAAAGGCCAAAGATTTATTTGGAGGCCTGCTCTGTGGAAGCCCAGGCCTATGGGGGACACAGCTTACTTAGATCCAGGGAAACCGGCAGGACCTCAGAAAGCTTGCAGGGGCACAGGAATTTGCCCTGGGCTCTGCCCTCCAGGGTCTCTTTGTTGCTTTCCCTCCTCCCGTTCCACACCTCTGTACCCCATGGTCCCCCCACCACCCAATACTTAGAGGCAACTACTGTGAGGTCTCCCTCCTGCTTTCTGCACAGTACCCTAGAAACCTCTCTTCTCAACATTAAAACCTATCTATCCTGTGCACCTTCCTTTTTTCTAATTTCTTAAACTCCCCTATGCCAATGGGACAGTGCCTCAGTCTTGGCTGGGCACTGAATCACGAGCCACTCACAGCTTTGTAGATTCAAACAGCAATTCTTTATTCCCGAACTCACACCGGCCTTCAACAAACACGTTCAGGGGAAATCTTGTTCTGCCGCTCAATTCACCTACTCCACGAGGCTTTTTTTCCAAATCCCATTTGAATCTCACGAGAACTCAACTGGAACAAGCAGCAGGAACACCCTAATCCCAGCAGCAATAATCTTCAACCTCCAACTTCCCTAAAACCCATATTGTCTTAAACCGGGAACGCCCTAAACTTGTCTAAAACCGGGAACGCCCTAAACCCAAGGACCGGGATACTTCCTCAAACCTGCAGGATACATCCTAATCCTGGATCCACCCTGGTCCTTGAGCAGGGTCACCTTTCTCAAAGACACATGCAATGTCCAAGGCAAGTCCATTTAACATGGGGTACACTGGCAAGGAAATTTCGATGCGTCATTCCTACTTGGCAATGGCCCTCAGCAGGACAGTGAGTTAATGATTTGGTGTCATGGATTATTAATTGGGATACAGGCACTGAGACTATAGAGATGAACACACTAAACCTCAAGGGTTCTTAAATGGCTGAGGTAAGGGCCATGTTCACCTACTCAGGACACTGTAACCCAATAATTTCAATGGAAGGTGATTCTCTCAGTTCTGGAGGCTGGAGGTCCAAGATCAAGGTGCAGGTAGGATTGATTCATTCATTAGCCTTTCTCCTTGATTCGTAGATGGCTGTCTCTTCCCTCTATCTGCACCTGACCCTCCCTCTGTGCATGTTTGTGTCCTAACCTCTTCATCCTAGAAGGACACCAGACATTATGGACTAGAGCCCACATGGATGACCTTCTTTTATTCTTATTACCTTTTTAAAGGTCCTATCTTCAAGTGCAGTGGTGTAGAGGTTAGGATATTGATATGTGAATTTTATTTTTTTTGCAGTACTGGTGATTGAACCCAAGGGTGCTCTGCCACTGAGCAACATCCCTAATTCTTTTCACTTAATTTTTTAAAATTTTGAGTCCGGGTCTTCCAAAGTTGATGAGACTGACCTCAAACTTGTGATCTTCTTGCTCAGCCTCCTGAGTGTCTGGGATTACATGCAGGAGCCACTATGTCCTGAAATGTGAATTTTAGAGGCACACAATGCAGATGATAGCAGGAAGGCCATCAGATGTCTGTCACCCGAGTTATAGGGCCATGATGCCAGAGGCATATCCCTGTAGGACAGGGAGAGAAGCTAAAATTCAACTTGTATCTTGAAGTCCCTTGTAGGAAGAGAGAGAAGGAATTTCACTTCAGGACTAGCAAGGGGCATGTGTCAAAGTCCCCTGGGTTAATAACTTTCTTTCTTAGTTATTATTTTTATATGATACTCTAGTGGAGAAGTTTTGGTACCTATGACAGGCTGTAGATGGAGCCTTGGTGTGCATTTGAAAAATAGTTCATTGTGGGTGATGTAGAGGGAATCTCCCAAAGGTGAATATCTGCACCAAAGATGAGGAACCATTTATGAAGCACATGTTATCTGGCAGGCAGTATCCCAAACTTTTACACACATTCCCTCATGTAATACTAGCAAGGGACACTATGAGCTATGTTATCCTCCTCTTCCCATTTTAGATGAGGAAACTGGGGCATAGAGAGGTTAAATAACTTGACCAAGGTCACACAGTTACTACCTTATTTAACTACCTTATCAGCCAAGTATCTTCCAAGTACCCACTCTGTGGCAGGCCATGGAGGTCCAGAGACAAACCCCCTACACGTGTGATTGGGGTCTTGAAGGAGTGGACACTTGCTTCTTGGGTGGGGAAGGGAATTCCAGTAAGAGGAACAAGCTTGGGGGAGATTTCTGGGCGTCAGGAGCTGTGTGCAACTTTGTGTGGCTGGAGGGCCAGGTGTGTATGAGAGGGGGGTGGTGGTGGCACTAGAGGAGAGCAAGCAGGTGTTGAAGGGGCCACGTGGGTCAGGCCGGAGCCTCTGTACTTCTCCTGGAGGCTCCAGGGAACTAGACCAGGATTTAAGGCCTAGAAGGCACTGAGTACCACTTTTTCCAATGTGGTCCCTGCTGGGAAGAGAAAGGTCTCCAAGCCTTGTGGACAGAAACTTGATCCTTGGTAAGATGCTACACCAACAATCCAAGTTCTAGTCACAGGAGGGAGGGTGTTCCAGGCTGGGATCCTAACTGGGCTTAGTTTGTCATCATAGAGGAATCTGGGACTGTGGGGTTTGAAGATCAATGTTCACTCTCTCTAGCTTATGTTGAAATTAACTGGTTAGTCTCCGTTTGTTCCACATGCTAATTGCAACTCTGAGTGTGGGTCTGAGGTCTGACTTTGAGCCTTACTTGAAACTCTGCTGCTGTAGGCTGGGGAGGGGTGGTTGTGCCACGGGGCATGTGAACAGGAATTGCAGTCATTTGGGAGCACAACACTTTTGGAGGTAGGATTTGGATTCTAGAGGCCCCCAGATTTCTGTGGAGAAAGACATCAGTAGTATAGCTGACACTCTTCTGGCTGGGGAGACGATGGGTGACATGAGGGATGAGGGCAAGGACAGGTGCTGCCCCAAACATTCCTGCCTGGGTGGCAAGAAGGCCTTCTTAGATATTTGCCTTTCAAATTGTTGGGCCATCCACTTTTGTGGCCCTCCACTTTTGCAGGTGGCGTGGAGACTGGGACAAGGTAGTTATCAGGGAAGAGGTTCTTATAAATGATAATTTAGCTTGGGTCCTCCACCTTGAGATGCCTTGGAGTGACAGGCCCTCCTGGTCTTCTGCACCCCCACATTCCCTGCCAGACATCCATGACCCTGCAGTGGCACATGTACGAGATGGCACGCACCCCAAAAGTGCAGGAGATGCTGAGGGCAGAGGTTCTGGCTGCCCGGCGCCAGGCCCAGGGAGACATAAACACAATGCTGCAGTTGGTCCCACTCCTCAAAGCCAGCATCAAGGAGACACTGAGGTAAGCCCATGTCCACCCCTAACTCCCCCACCCAACTCCTGGGCAGGGCCAGGTAGGGCTTGGAAAAAGGCTTCCAAGGATGGGGTGGGAGAGGCAATTAGAAGTAGGAAGTGAGAGGCTGGGAATGGGGAGGAGATCTGTGAGTTGAGCTTGGGGACATCTGGGTACCCTGGGCTAGACCTGGCCCTCAGGTAGTCACCAGCCCTGACAGGACCTGAGTCCTGTCTCAGATGCCCTGGGGACTGCATCTGGGTCTGAGATGCCATGCTGATGCAGAAATAGGAGTGGGGATGACCTGTATCCAGGTTTTGTGGCCATCCGTTCTGAGTGTTCTCTTCCTCACAGACTCCACCCCATCTCTGTGACTGTGCAGAGATATCTTGAGAATGACTTGGTTCTTCGTGGCTACATAATTCCTGCCAAGGTAGGTACAACCAGGGAGTTACCGGCTCTGCTAGTCAGACAGAGGAGGCTGGGGTCAGGCTGCAATTCCAGACAGACAGTGGTGATTGGGGGCTTCTGTCCTGCCTTTCTGCCTTGCCCTGGGGCCCTACAGAGCTCTCAGCAGCAACAGTCCAAGTCTGAATGAAGAACAGAGGTTTTAGGCACCATGGGGAATGATTACTGTATGTTCTGGAGTTCAGGGTTAGGAGGTAGACCTCAGTCTGCCTGGGTCGGTGGAAAGCACTGGGGCTGGGGAAAGGGCAGGAAAATTCTCTGGGTTATCTCAGCCTTGAGTTTTCAGCTGTCCTCATTTGGTGGGTGAAGTTCAGGGAGGGGCTGGGCCTTGGTTAAGGTCATACACATGGGCAGAATGTTCTACACTGGGTGCGCGGGGAAGTCCTGTGGGGATTGGGATAGGGGGACGGAGAGGATGGAGCTCAGGGACTTGGCGAAGCTGGGTGTTGTGCTCAGGACTGTGGGAAGGTGGGACCCACTCAGGCCTCTGACCACCTTTGTCCCCAGACACTGGTTCAGGTGGCCAATTATGCCATGGGCCAAGAATCCAGCTTCTTCACCAACCCTGGAAATTTCAACCCAAACCGATGGCTGGACAATGACAAGAACAACACCTACTTCCGGTACCTTGGCTTTGGCTGGGGTATTCGGCAGTGTCTGGGCCGCCGGATTGCAGAGCTGGAGATGACCATATTCCTCATTCATGTGAGTTGAGCTTGAGGACATCTGGGTACCCTGGGCAAGCCCTGGCCCTCAGATAGTCACCAGCCCTACTCTTCCCATCTCTATACAGAGCCCAGAGATCATATAGCTGGGGCACATCTGTCTCCCACAATTCCCTATGGCTTCCTCTTTTGAGCTAATCCACTTATCTCCCACTGGTGTCCCCTGGCCATCTATTCTCCCTCAGGTGATGGGATGGGGGTGGGAACAGGAGAGGGAATATTGCCTCTAGTCAAGGTCTAAATCCAGGGATCAGCAACAGTGGTTCATTTTGGACGCAGTGCGGGGTTAAATGTGGAGCTGGTTTGTCCACTCTTAGAGTGCCTCAATCACACTCAAAGGCCCTGCTGGCAGGTGAACAAGCTGGGTCCAGGGGAGACAGAACCCCCTCCTTCCCCTAAGCCCACTGCTCCCTTTCTCAGGTACTGGAGAACTTCAAAATTAAAATCCAACATCTCGGTGATGTGGGTACCAAGTTCAACCTCATCTTGATGCCTGAGAAGCCCATCTTATTCACCTTCTTGCCCTTCAAACAGAACCCAGTTCTGGGATGATCAAGGTGGAACTACCCTCCCACCAACCAGGCCAGCAATCATGCAGTGGGATGGCCCGGTGGCAGGTACAGGGTGTCTGCATCTCCAGTCCTCTGTTCCCACCCTGCTCCTTTCAGACAGGTGGCTTTGGGTCCCAGTGGTCCACTGCTCCTGCTCAGTTGAGCCCCTCCTCTCTACCCCACCTTTTCCCCTTCTTGACCCACCTCAGGTAGACAATAAACTGTACTTTTAGGTCCACACTTATAGTCTTTTTGTTTTTCCCGCCTCTTCCCTTTTGGCTATTTCTCTCCTTCCTGATTCCTTTCTCTTCTCTGGGCTGGAGTCATCTTTAACTCATAAAAATGTGTCAGTGCTGGAAATGGCCTCACCATCAAAGATGTCCAGATCTGCCTGAGATAGATGAAGAAACTGAAGTTCTAAGAGGTTCAAGTCATCCAAGTTTACCCATGATGCTTGTGGCCAGAACCTGGGCCTGTTGACTCTATGAGGACTTCTTCCTGAGTCCCGTCTGCCTTCCCATCTCTGGCTGCATTTGGACATAATCTAGCCAGCTCATTCTCACCCTGGTTGACAGGAGGACTTCCAAGTTTTTCCCCTTCCCTAAACATCTGATGAACCAAACTCAAAAAAAGAAAAAAGAAAGGATTTCTGACAGAATAGATACTTGGGCAGGTGGGAAGTCCCCGTCTTCCTCTTGTCTGCAAACAGAGCTGGTTTCCAGTGGCCTCACTTCCTCTGGCAGTTCAGGAGGGTCCTACCTCCTTGGTGCCTCTTCTCACCACCCTCCGGGGTTCATTATGGCCTTTGGCTTTCTGAAGATGCCAGCTCCTACATCAGGCTGGAGATTATATGGCTGCTGCAGAGGGAGGGCTTAGGACCAGAGTGGGGTCTGGGAGGAAGAAGTGGAGGCCCCAGGCTACCTTGCTTCAGGAAAGAGGCGAAAGCTCACTGAGGTACAACATTTAATAAAGTCATCTTTGAGGGGTGGGGTGAGACTCCTCAGCATGCGGGAAGGCTCAGGCCTGCTGGGAGTTGGAGATATTCTGATGGTTCGAGGGCCTGTTGAGCTGCTTGTCTTGGTTGGACTGTGCAGTCTCCAGCTTTGAGGGCCGCCTGAGATCCTTGGAGTTGGTTGAGCCATTCTGTGGTAGGCAAAGCACGGCCGCCAGTGAGTATACTTCTGTCCCCAGGGGTAACCTGTTCTAGGGCATCTTGCCTGGTAAGGCAAGGATCCAAAACCCAGTGGGCTGTGACTTCCCAAAGATTTTCTAGACCCATTTGATCACAGCATGGAACACCTAAGTCTGCAGGGCTCAGGTGAGTTTCAAAGGTGGCCCTGTGTTCCCTGTCAGTCCCATTCTCAGGTCCTTCTCAGGAGCTGTGGAGCCTCAGCCATGAGCACAGAACAGATGGCTTAAGAGCAGAAGAAATCAGGATCTTGGTTTTGGGGGCCAGTGTCCCTAGAGCTAAGCTTGAGGGACATCTGTGAGTAGGCCTTGGGAGCCTACAGCAGCATTATGATTACTCCAAAAGGGTGGCTGATGGGAGGGAGAACCTTGGGACTGGGAGTTGGGTGGGTGTAGGGGTACAAGCTACTCTGTCCATGAGCAAAACCTGTCCTGGACAACCAGATATGGGGGCACAGCCTGTAATCTCAGTGACTTAGGAGGCTGAAGCAGGAGGATCATAAGTTTGAGGCCAGCCTCAGCAATTTAGAGAGAATCCCATCTCAAAATAAAAATTTAAAAAGGGCTGAGAATGTAGTTCAGTGATACAGTGCCCTGGGGCTAAATCCCTGGTACCACAAAAACAAAACAAAACAGTCCTAGAGTACTGGCAGTGCCAGGATGTTTCAGAAATGCCCACATGGGCTGCCCCTTATCTCTAGTCATCTCCTCCTTGAATTTCACAATAATATGTTGGGGAAGGGGTAGTTTTGGCTGGGGTTTCTATTCCCCTAGACAGGTGGGGAAACTGAGGCCACACAAGGGCTTCTGTTGGGAACAGAGCAGGAACTTCAGCCCAGGACTTCTGACGCTCAGCCCAGGAGCTGGTCTCTCAAGTTTTTTTCAGTGATCAGTGATTTGGGTGGGGGTGGGTGGCTCTAACACTTGAGCCCCCACAAGCTCCTCTGAAGGGGTCACTTACAGGCTGGTTTACGATGATAGGTTCTGAGGGGGGCCCAAAGCCGTGTTCTTGCTCCTGTAGCCGTGTGGCCAAGTCCTGTTTTTCTCGTCCCCAGCGTCGAGCTGAGTCCTCTAACTGCAGATATGAAGAGGGCAGCTGGAGAACCAGTGGGCAGTAGGGCCCATCTCTGAGACCCAGGACAGCCAGACCCCGAGCATTTTCTCTGAGCAGAAAGCCAAGCTCTGGGCAAGAGACTTCAGGGGTAGAAGGGACAGCGAGAGGGAAAGATAGATACCTTCTCTGTATCCCAACAACATACTGAGTGAGTCCTGACTTGGGGTTCACACTGGGCCTTCACTCTGACCATGGCTGCACACTGGACTCTGATGCTGGTCATAGACTGACCCTAGATCCTGGACATACACTGAGCACCCATCCTGGCCACACACTGATTAGAGAGCCTACGTAGTCTCATCAACCCCTGCACCTCACCCACCTGGCTTTCCAGGGATAAGATCCGGCTCTGAGCCCGTTCCAGCTTAGCCAGGAGATTAAATTTATCTGAATTACTGGCAAGAAGATCCTATGGGCAAAGCAAAAAACTCATCAAGGCCCCAGCTTGTGAGGTGAGCTCAGGAAGCAGCAAGGCACTGAAGGAGAATCCAGCCAGGTTTGAGTTCCAACCAGCTCCCCACACAGAGCCTCAGACCGGGGCCCCTGGGCCCGACCCTCCTCCTGAAGTTCAGCATAGGCTGGGTGCGCGCTTTTTTCATAGCTATTTCTTCCATGATTTGGGGCATCTGAAGTTATTACGTATCAATTTTCAAGTGTGAAATGAATCAAGTGGCTCCTGTGAATGCACAGAAGACAGTTCAGCAGGGAATCTTTTGATAGGGGGAAAACATCTGTGAAGGGAGGGCTCCCCAACCCCCACACTTTACCTGAATGTCCGTGCATCAGGGTTCCCAAATAGAACTCACCTCCTGCAAGTCCTGGGATGAAGAGAATCACTCTCCTGTGTGCACCCCACCCTGACTATAATTCCATTTACAGTGGGGAACACCTGGAACCACCTGGGAAGTGGAGGGGGACTAGGCATCTCTAGGCCCTGGGACACCCACCTGTGCGGGCAAGGTCTCTGTGCACTTGGAGTGGCCTGGGCCATCTGTCTCTCGCAGCCTCTCTGCCAAGTCTCCACCTGCTCCCAACTCCCCAGGATCCACCTGGGATGGGGAAAAGGACTCTCCAAGGTTGCACCAATCCCAGGAAATACTGGGATCGGTGGAAGCAAGCCATGTCACAAAAGGAGTTAGGGATCGGTCAGGGGCTTGCTTTCTCCCAGGATGTAGGTATGGTAGAAGTTTTCAGATACATGCATTCCCAGGAGAAAAAGAGCAAGGCCTGAGAGCTCACGTTCCAGAATATGCCAGGCTCATGGGCAAAGTGGGAAGCCTAGCCTCCTGGTCTTAATCATCAACTTGGACCGTGCTGTGGATGACTACCGGACACCTGGTGACTGGCGCAGGTGGGTCAAGGCCAAGCCTGTACTGGTGGCTCTTACCGGCAGGGCCTGCTGCTGTAGAATGATGGGGCCCGTCTGGTGGCGGTTCTTTTCCAGCTCTTCCCGTAGCCTTGAGTTTTCTGCCAGTAGCACTGAGTAAACGTCAGTAGGCAGGTTCTCTCTTGTAGAACTCAGAGGAAGGCCAGGACCTGAGAGCAAAGGGAAGGCTGTGAACATGGGACACAGGTGTTCATGAGATGGGCTGTCTTGCCTCCATGTCCCAGCATTTTGTTCCATTCTGTCCTGGGAGACTACAGAGGCAGCACAGGGTAACCTCTTGCTTTGGACAGATCTGATATGGAGTCACCTCATTCTTTCTTATTCATCAGAGCCATCTCTGATTTGTGGCTCTGATTAGCACCGGTGGGGAAAAGAGATCATGGATTCTCAAAGTCTTTTTGTTTATTTGCTTTGCAGAGGCAGAATCTTTGAAGATATGGAGAGATGGGGAAATAATTCAAAGGGTTTTGGAGTTAAGGAGTTGGGAACTGATGTCCCAGGTAGCCCTCTTTGGGGGGAGTCCTAGTGCTCCTAGTTAGCAAGGATTCTCCAATCGATGGCCTGACTCACACAGTGTCCTGTCTTGTCCTAAGAGGCTCCCTGGCAAGAGGAGATAGCTCAGGGCATTCTGGAAGTGCCAAGTATCACACTAAGTGCTACTTTGGAACTAACCCTGACACCAGCTCCCCAACTGAGTGAGCGGGGGGTGGCGGGGTGGACTTCATCCTGGGTATCTCAGGCTCACAGATACAACTGAGCATGGTCTCTCTTTGAAGATTCTCCTTAAGCTCAGGGGACTTAGAAGGAGGAGCTCCAGGGGTGGGGCAAAATCTGGGGAGTCAATTCACTCACATCCACTTAGGGGTGCAGACCTACCAGGGTTGGGTTTCTTCTGCAGCTTGTTGGGTGGTGGGGTTTCTTTTCTGTCCCGTAGCCTGTCCTCTAGTACCTGCTCCATCTTCTGGATCACCTGGCAGGCAGAGCACGGAGGCTGGGCTAGCCTGGGGGTGCCACACCTTCCTATCTGAAGGCCCCCAGCTGGCAACCCCTGCACCTGCCTTCTCCTGGTGCCTCACAGTCTCCTCCAGCGCCTTCATCTTTATCAGCTTGTCCTGGTACCGCCTCAACTTCGCGTCCTGGAAATTCTGAGCCTGGCACAGGAGGAGCAACTCCTTCTCTCGATCATTTTTCTGTGTAGGGAGGGAAGGGGGAGAATGGGTGCCTGGGAGTCACTCTTGGCTGAGGGGGTCCACCCAGCCCCCTGCTGAATCCTCTGTGGGCTGGTCATTCTTCCCTCAACGCATCTTCTGCTCAGGACACGTCTCCTGATGCTGCCACCCAACTCCCTCCCCCTCTGCTCCGAAAGCCTCAGCTCACCCGGATCAGCTCGTTCTGCAGATGCTGCACCTTGTCCCTCAGCTTCCTCATGTCCAGCTCCTTCATCAGCAGCTTCTCCTTCACGGACATTGCTGGGACAGGCAGGGAGCTGGCTCAGGGTGGAGCCTCTCTTAGCTCAGATCAGCATAACTGGGGGCTTGCAACCAGACTGGATACTCCATCTCCCACCCCCGAGAGGACCAGCTGGGCAGGGACCCTTTGGGTGTCCGTGGGTGGCGTGTGCGGGGAAGTCTTGCTAGCTCAAGTCCAGCTGCATGCGTATCTGGGAAAAGCTTCCCACCACCCTATCTCCAATCCAGAGCCTTGGCCCAGACAAGATTCTGGATGCCTTTAGTGGCCTGTACATCCTCACCCAGGTCTGAGGCTTCATCTTTGGTCTGCCCCTCTTCTACTTCCTGCTGGGTCAGGTGGCTTCTCAGCCTCCGGTTCTCCCACTCTAAGTTGCTGGCCTGTTTTCGCAGTAACAGGATGTCCTCTGCCATCTTCTGCATGGCCCGCTGGTAGTTGTTCATCTCCTGTGGATGCCAGAGTCTAGAGCTGAGTCCCTGGCCCCACAGTTCCATCCCACATATATGCCTTTATTTGGGAGTCAGTGGGGCTATTTCAAGGACCATGAGCCACATGAGTCCCAACCTGTGACTCCAAGTTTTAGCATCTCCCTTGAGGGCTGGTTATGACTTGCTCCCTATCCCTTCTGGCTGCATTAGGGATGCTGCACTAATGTGCTTTCCCAGGGGCCACATCAATTCCTGTGATGCAAGCTCAGGGGGAAACCCAAGGCTCAGACACCAGATGAGAAAGCTAATGGGCAGCAGACTTGAAAGGATCAGGGCCGTGTTTCCAGAGTCTGGCCAAATAATAACCACTCCTTTGCCTCCTCCTTCTTCCTTTCCCCTAATATTGCTGATCCCAGGGAAGAGCCTCTTAGAAATAACACTAAGTGCTACTTCGGAGCTAACCCTGACACTAGCTCCCCAACTAGCCTAGCAGTCAGGAAGGGACACAGGCAGGACTGGAAGACTCAGATGAGGTCAGGATTAAGGTCAAAATGCAGCTACAAGATGTGAGGCCAGGAAGCAGACACAGTTAAGAAGTTAGAAATAACAATAACACTCATATCTGAGGTTCATTGAGCATCTACTTTGTTCTAGGCCTCCTTCTAAGTGTTTTATGTGGCCTCCCTCATGTAAGCCTATGAGGGTGGGTACTGTTACCATTTTACAGGTGAGAAAACCAAGGCTCAGAAAGGTAAATAACCTGCTCAGTGATAAAAACGAATGTATGGCTGAGCCAGCATCTGAAATCCAGGCCTGTTGGCCCTTGAGTCTGCTCTTAAACACTGTTCAACCCTGTCATGAGGCTCCCACCCATGAATACCTCCCGCTATAATGAGAAGTGATAAAATCAAGCTATAAACAAGAATTATTTTTCTGATCCCAATTTGGAAATACTTTCATGTCTTCCCAAATATGCACATGAAAAATTAATAAGATATATTTGTATGTATTTGCTTTATAATCAGAAATTGCTTACTTACTATTATTTATTTTTAAAATTATGGAGTTTCTTAAACCTAAGTAGCACAAAATCTAAATGCATAAAACCAGAAGTATCCAGATAGAGGGAGTAGAACTGGGTTGGGAAGGGAAGTTTGCTGAGCCCTGGTGGCCTGTGGGCTTCCTGAAGCTATAGGAGGCCTTGCCCATGGGGTGGGAGCTTATGGGCCTGCAGGCTCCTAAACCCCCAGCAAGCAGATTTTCCCCAACTCCCACCTGGGCCCCCTGCTGCTTGGGGATATGGCCTGGCTTCCCAGCCATTGCCTTCCACCTGCTGCTGGAGGCCACTGTCTTCTGGGGGAGGAGTCCTCAGACACAGGGGATCATCAGACACCACTTGTCACCTGCTACTGTCTAGCTTTCTGGCTGGACTCCCTCTAACTGTTATGAGAGCTGGGTCTATCTTCCTAGCACCTGCTCCTGCTGTATTCCAGGTCTTGGCTTCTCTAGATCTGTCCATCTGGCGTCCCCAGTCAGCATGTTAACCCGGATGTTCAGCCCTGGGACTGCACACAGACAAAATTTGTGGCCAGGTCCAGATTGGAAGCCCAATATGGCTACTGACAGATTGTGTAATTCAGAACTTCCTGAGCTTGAGAGTCCTCAAATGGGAGACACCTGGGTTTGCTGAGAGCCTTGGAGTGGGTGTGTGAAGCCCCTGGCTTGGTCCCTGTCCAGCCATCTCTCATTTGGAGGTACTGTTCTTATCCCATCCCATTTTGGTTTTATGGATGTTTAGTCAGACCCTTGCTTCCCCCTTGCTCCCCTAGCCTCCTTTGCCCACTCCTCTGCTGAGATCTAAGTCTTCAGTTTATGGCAGCTCATGACTGACAGGGGTTTGGAGGCCCAGTACACTGGCTGGAGAAGGCCCATCACATTTCAGCAAAAGAAATCGCTCTCCTCCATTCTTTCCCAGGTCTGGTCCAACCTCTTATCATGTCTGCTCTGGACAATTACAACAGCATCCAAACAGGTT
This sequence comes from Urocitellus parryii, assembly GCF_045843805.1. Lineage (NCBI taxonomy): Eukaryota > Metazoa > Chordata > Mammalia > Rodentia > Sciuridae > Urocitellus > Urocitellus parryii. Next base: position 117,487,967 of record NC_135536.1, on the reverse strand, counting down.
TCTTGGATTTTAGGGTTTTCTCCTTCACACACACATATGCGTGCACACACACACACACACACACACACACACACACACACACACACGTGCTGTTCAAGGATGCTCATTGCAGTTCAGCTTAGGTCTGCTTAGCTTCTATTCTATAGGCAGTAATTACAAAGAATGGCCTAAAATTAATTGTGCCAACACAGAGATGGCTATTCTCTGTTGTGAAATGAAAAGAACATGAGGGAGCTGGGAACGGTGGCACACACCTATAATCCGAGCTGCTTGGGAGGCTGAGGCAGGAGGATAGTGAGTTCAAAGCCTGCCTCAGCAACCTAGTGAGGTCTTAAGCAACTCATTGAGATCCTGTCTCTAGATAAAATATAAAAAGCATTTTTGGGGGTGCTGGGGCTGTGGCTCAACGATAGAGCGCTCACCTCGCACGTGCGAGGCCTTGGGTTCGATCCTCAGCACCACATAAAAATAAATAAATAAAATAAAGGTATTGTGTCCAACTACAACTAAAAAATAAATATGAAAAAAAAAGGAGTGAGGACATGGCTCAATGGTTAAGTGCCCCCGAATTCAATCCCCCGTATAAAAAAAAAAAAAAATGAGCATGAAGGAAGAGATGCTCCCATCCAGAACTTGGTGTGTGTGTGTTGTGTACGGGAGAAAGGGCTGCCAGCCTCTTGGCCCACCCCTTGAGTCTGATTCATTCAGGGAAGTGTCCTCTCTAAGAGCCCACTGTTCTCCAACTCCAGTCTGGGGTGGGGGTGGGGGGTTGGTTAAGCAGAGCTCTGTAATAATTAACACCCCTTTGACAGATGAAGAAAGTTGAGGCCCAGAGCAAGAAAGGAAGTGACAGAGTAAGAGCTGGGCTTCTGGTGGGGGGGCTCCCCCTCAGCCAGATGGAGCCTGCTGGAGGAGGGGGCAATGGGTCCAGTGGATCTCCATCCCTGAAGGCTGGCCCTGTCCTCCTCCACAGGCCCCCATCCCCCCACCCCCAGCCTGGCTGCTCCAGGGGAATGGAGTAACCCCTTGGCCTTGGCTCACTACTCTGCCTGGCCCATCCTCCTCAGCTGAGCAGAGGATCTTGGGCAACCCAGCTGAGGTGGGAGGCCACAGCCCACAGGGCAGCCCTGACCTCTCCCTACAGCCTGAAGCCAGGTTGGCCTTCAGGGCCATGCTCTGCGTCACAGCTTAGCCTTGAGATCACACAGGACACCATGTCCCAGATTCTCCCTGTGGTCCATCCCACTGAGCCATCTGCTTCCTTTCTTCCCCAGATGTCAGTCTGCTGGGGGTGCGGCTGACTTCTCTCTGGGCTGGCACATTGTAGAATGAAACGAACATGAGGGAGCTGGGAGTGGTGGCACACACCTGTAATCCCAGCTGCTTGGAAGGCTGAGGCAGGGTTAATGACCCTAAAATCCAAAGCCATCATGCCTGATCCTGGAGCACCCACTGCACCTACCTTACCCACTGACACCCCCATGACCAGGACCCAGCCCTCAGAGCTTGCTGAGAGGAGAAATGGCAGAGGCCTCGATTTAAGCTGGTCAATGGCCACTGAGTGCTAGCAGCCTTTGCCACACTTGTACCACTTCTTTGGCTCTGAAAAGGTGGCAGCTGTCCTCTAAGCCTGTTGTCCTCAAGTGGGATGGGAAAATCACTTCCTTCAAGGTTACTCTAGAGTGACAGGACATGAGATGAGCTGGCTCCTAGGTGCCTCCCTTTTGAATGAGCCCTTTTGAATGAATTTTTTTTTTTTTTTTTTTTGGTACCAGGGATTGAACCCGGTGGCACTTAACCACTGAGCCACATCCCCAGCATTTTAAAATATTTTGTTTAAAGACGGGGTCTTGCTGAGTTGCTTAGGGCCTTGCTAAGTTGCTGAGGCTGGCTTTGAACTTGAGATCCTCCTGCCTCAGCTTCCAGAGTCACTGGGATTACAGGTGTGCACCATCAATGATTTTTTTTAAAAAAAAATTATTCTTATAATAGCCCTGGGGCACTGAGTACAAAAAGTATGCTCATGGGATTACTCCCATTTTACAGGCTCCAAAGCCCAGTTTCCAGTGAGGTTGAAAGGTAGGGATTATCTCTTACAAGAGCCTGAAGAGGACAATGCTTAACTCCCTCCCTCCCAAATAAGAAGCTCTATGGCGGAATCTAAGGCCCATTACCAAGTGGGGGCTTTCAAATATACCTGTGGCCACTACCAACCATGTCGAGCAGAAAGACCCGTATGCCCTCAGTGTGCAGATGAGGAAACTGAGGCTGGTAATAGCATTCTCAAGGTTTCAGAGATTCAGTTATAAAGCCTACATCAGAAGCAGCACAATAAACAGGGTCAACACTTAAAGAGTGCCACTGAGTGCCAGGTCTGTGCCATGGAGCACAGTTGAGCCCAGAATTTCTCTGCCTGTAGTGGTCTTCTCTCTACACTGAGAGATTGTAGGAAGTATCTATAACAGAGGGGGTTAGAGGAGGCTCTGCTTCCTGGAGGTGGCGATGACTTGAGCTGGCTCTTGGATGAGTAGGTGTTATGTGGGGGGGTGGGGGTTGAGGGCTCTCAGGTGGAAAGACCATGGCAAAGGCAAAGATGTGGGAATGTGTGACGAGGGACAAGGCAGGTGAGCTACTGGAGGGTAGAGTGTGGGGAAGGGAGGTGGATGCGACTGGAGAAGCAGCAGGACAGGCCAAAGAAGGCAGGTCTCCATCTTGCAAGCTGACCAAAGGCCAAAGCCAGACAGGGTGGGCTAAGACCCTTCTGGATGCCCAGAACTAAGGACAGACGGGGGAGACGAAGGCCAAGAGCAATGTGCAGGGTGAGACACAAAGGGACCCTCACTGGGCAGAGGCAGTGGGCATGAAGATGGGGGAAGGGGCTGCCCATGAGGACTGAGCACAGCAGAGGGTGTGCAGGGGTCGAGGGCTGAGAGGTGGGAAGACAGGCCCCCAGGAAGTGACATTGGAGTCTTGGGGAAGGGAGCAGATCTTCAGAATCAGGGCGGGGAGGTGAAGGAGGGTTAGGAGCCCTCAAGATGGGGCAATTGCCAGAGAGGTAGGAGGAAAGGGGGCGGGAGCAGGCTGACCAAGCCAGAGTGCAGAGAGCTTCCTAAGGGAGGCTGGAGTGGGCACAGAGGGTGGGCATGAGGCTGCACCAGGCCGCTGGGTTTTCTGAGCTGGGAACACACCCTCTTCCCTTCTTTGCCCTTCCCTAGGCAGCCACTCAATCTCTGCGCTTCCAGGCCCCCAAATCCACACTGGAAGCTCAGGTCACTTGTATGTGATTAGCCTCTTCAGCCAGCAGAGGGCAGCAGCCTCCCACGGATCTGGGCTTCAGCCTTCAGTCTCAAAACTGAGGCCCCCTGAGGCAGGCCCCACAACTTATGTTGCAGAGGAATGTGTGTACCGGGTGGGGAGGGTCTCACTCTCCAGCCCCCAGCACATATGTCCCTCTCCAGGGGATACAGCTGGCCTTTCCAGACTTCCTGCCCTGGAACTCCCATTTTAGAGGTTCTAAGGGATGTCTTCTGTTAAGAACCATCCATGAACCCCAGAGAGGTGCAGTGACTTGCCTGAGGTCACACAGTGCATCCTGAACCTCAGCTGGGTCCTCTGCCTTGTACCAGCCCCAGGGATGAGTGTGGAAGGAAGGGGTTTGGGATAAGACCCATCTCGAAGTTACCCCAACTCTTCCCGCCTGAGCAGCAGCAGGTGCCTGAGGCACAGCCTAAATCTTTGCAAACCAGACAAAATTCTATCCACCTAGCACCTGTTCTCTGTGTAGGCAGCCCCGGAGTGCCTTAATGACATACCTACCCTTTGTTGAATGTCTGTTTACCGACCAGGCCCTTATGGTTTATTTGTTTTGTTTTTGCCCTCTGATTGGAATGAGTCTGAAAGAGAGGCATTTCCACTCAACTTTGCTGAGCAGGGAGCTGGCCCTGGGGCCGGAAGGCCAGGTGGTCTGGTCAAGATTGCCTCATACATGAAGGGCATAACTGTGCCTGGACTTAGTCTCTAGGCATTTGTGGAGGGAGTGTCCTGTGGAGCCCAGTGTGGGGGGACTGGAACTACCATGTCCAAAGTGATAGGTAAGAAGCCACTTGACTTTCTGCTTTCACCAGGGACTGAGGTTACTTCTAGGCAAGATGCCCACTGGAGAGGGAAGGCGTGTCCATCCAGCCCATGAGCCATCCCATCCTCTCAGGTTTGTGAGGTGCCCTTAGAATTTATGGTGGCTGCTTTTCTGAGTCAGAAAGAGTCCTGCCCTTGGGCCTGGCCAGGCCTTGACTCTAAACAAGGCAGAGAGGCAATTCTACTTCCTCATGATATCCCTCTGCTCCTGATCAGCCAGCTCATGTGGTGTACCAACTCTCTCTACATGTATTTCCTCTGCCCAGAGAGGGCACTTCCCCTGCCACGCTCCTGGCTCTCCAGTCTGCTCTCTGCAGCCTCCTTCTTTAGGTAGGCCTCCTAGTTCTCTGCCTTCCTTTTCAGTTGGATTTTCTTTGTGTTGCCTCAAAACATGCCCTTCTTCTGTGGTGGTCAGAAGATGGTGGAGTCTAAGCCCCCTTCCCTCATCAGTAGCCTTGCAGCTTCCCCTTCCCTCCCAGAACACTGTTCTTTCCCCAGGGAGAAGTCCTGTGTCTCCAAGACCACCATGCTATAAGGAAGCCCAACTAACCATGTGGGAAAGAGCCATGTGCATGTGCACCTGGTCCCCATCTGTTCTAGCCCTGCCCTGTAAGTCACCCTGGTTGAAAACCTGGACAACTTGGATTAGAGAGGAGCCCTTCCTGCTGTGTCTTGACTAGTGCCTGACCCACAGCACTGTGAGATGTAATGGTAAAAGGAAAAATGATTAAGTTTTGGAGGTGATTTATTATGTAGCAATAGATACTAGAACATTTTCCTTGGCCTCTTGGACAAAGCCCTTCATAATAAATTTCCATCTTTGAACTTCAAGGTATCAGGCACAGCACACACACACACACACACACACACACACACACACACACACACAAAATTAGACCTCTTTTCAGAATTGAGCCCTGCGCCTAGGCTCCCTAGGCCCCTTTCTGTCTTTGAAGCGTTACCTCCTCTGACCAGCAGCTACCCCTGAGCCACTCCAGCTTGGCATTTCTCATCTGCTGGACACCAGCTACTTCCTTGCAGCTCCTGAAGGCTCCTGTCTACCTGTCTGCCTTTCTCAGACAAAGCATTGGCCAAGGTGCTGCTCCTGGCAGTCCAGCCCTCAGGATGTCAAAGAAGCCACTTTTGCTAGACTAAGTTTTTCAACACCTTGAAAGGGAATGACTCTGTCCATCAACAGATGAATGACTAGAGAAAATGTGGTGTATATATACACAATGGAGTTTTATTCAGCCATAAGGAAAAATGAAATTATGTCATGTGCAGGAAAATGAATGGAAATAAAGATCATTAGGTTAAGTGAAATAAGCCAAACTCAGAAGGTCAAGGGTTGTTATGTTTTCTCTCCTATGTGGAAACTAGAGAGGAAAAAGGAAAAGGGAGATATGGGGGGAGGGTATCTCATGAAAATCAAAGGGCCATCAATAGAGGGAAGGGACCAGCGGGGAGGACGTGGGGAGGGAGAGTGGAGTGCAGGGGAGTGATATTGGCCAAATTATATTACCATATTGTGTGCATTATGAATATGTACCAACAAATCCTAAAATATGTACAATTGTGATACACAAAATGAAAAACAAAAATGAAAAAAGAGAAAAAAATAAGGAAATTAACCATATTTCTTTAAAATAAAACAGAGCCTAGTGCAGTGGTGCATACTTCCAGTCCTAGTGCTCCAGAGCTGAGGCAGGAGAATAGCAAGTTCAAAACCAACTCAGCAACTTAATGAAGCTCTCAGGAACTTAACAAGACCCTGTCTCAAATTTAAAATGGTCTGGGGATGAGGCACAGTGCTTAAGTGTCCCTGGGTTCAATCTCTGCCCTGTCCCCAAAGGAAATGTTCAGTTTACACAAATTGGTGCTGACCTCACTCCCACCCTGTCCCAAGATCAAGGAGCTGGGAGCAAAAGCCCAGTCCCAATGGTCTGTCCCAGCAAAGCCTGGGAGTCAATGGGGGTTGTGACTGAAGATTAGATGAGACCAGTATGTCCCAGGGGTTGAAGCTCACTGTAGCTAAGCAGTCCCGTTACTCAGAGGAACTTCCAGGATGATGTCACCTGAACCTTGGCCCTTCTGTCCTTGGCTCCTGTCCACCCAGCCAAGCTCTCCTTCTACCCAGTGTGGGACAATATGACAACAGAATGGAGTGAGCAAGCCTCTTTCTTTCCCTCCATTCCCTTTTGAACTTAATTACCACCAGAGGGCAGGCAAGGGAGGTCTGTGAGCCCCTGTTGGGGGGGACACTGAGGCCAAGCTGGATCAGGCATAGGGTGTGGCCCTGTGGCAGAGACTGTGTTCCAGAGAGCAGGGCTGCAGAGTTTGGCCAGGGTGGTCTCTGGGATGGGACCTTGGCCAGAGAGTGAGAATCTGGGGAAAGCGTGGCACTGGTGGTCTTTGCTCTACTTTCTACCGCAAGGTGGTTCCAGCTCCCCAAGCCCATTTTGGGCTGTATATTGTTATATTCTCCCTTCCACCTCTGCCCCAGTAAGGTCTGGCAGTCAGGGTTTGCATTAAGCTCAGTTCTGTTGGAGAGGGGAGACCTGGTCCTCAGAGAGCTGACAGTAGGAAGGTGGGGACTCGCCACAGGACACATGGAAGTGTAACTAAGAGCAAAGGGCAGGGGAGGGGCTGGAGCCAGGTCTTTGAAGCAGAGGTAAGATTTGACTGGACTGGGTGGGATTTGAGGTGGGCGAATGGCTTGAGCACAGATATGGAGGCCAGCACAGGCCTGGACTTTGGGGGGGAGGGGGCGGGGATCAGAAAAGCACATAGATCTCTCTGGCTAGAGAGTTGGAGCAGGCTTCGCCTGTGGGGTCAGCTGGGGAAGTGGTACCTGGAGTGCCAGGCTTGGGAGCTCTGCTTCTGAACAGAGAACAGTCAGGAGTCACAGGATGTTCTAGAACTAGGGCCCTCCTCACCCCAAGTCCTGCTTCTGAAATTATTTCCTTTGGACATCAGCTGGGCCTCCCAGCCACTATAAATCTGTGCACTTTGCTGTTTAAAACAGGTTCCCCTGCTCTACGGAAGCCACACTCCCAGGGAGGGGGAGGAAGTTGCCTCTTTGTTTGGCCCAAGGTTACAGCAAAGAAACAAAAGGAATGAATTTTCCCTTTTTTTCCTGTTCTTTCTTTCCCTTCCTGCAGCAGCAGAGATGGTGTCTAGAAAGCTTTTGTGCTTGGCTTGGTGACGCTCCAAGGGGTGAGGGGCGGAGAGGCCTTGGCCGGCAGCTGACCCCAGTCCCTGTCTAATTGGCCCCTGCAGGAGCCAGGCAGGCTAATTGGACCAGGCCTGGACAATGGGGCTGAGGCTGAGGTGATCATAGGGTGGGGCTTCCTGAAAGATACTGGCTTCCCATTCCCAATTTCCTAGGCCTCTCTCAACCCTGCCTAATCTATAAGGCTCCACTCTGGACCCCAATCCTCTAGGAATATCTCCCCCGGAAAACCCCCCTCAAAGCTCAGCTGTCAATCCTCTATCAAAGCTCAGCTATCAACTCCTCCTCTGGTATGTGGCTCAGAGCCTTCCCTCTGCTGATAGAAACTAGGGGCTGGCCCTTGTTTCCAGTCCAAGGACATATAGGGCACTCATCCAGGGGGCTGGGGAGGGAATAGACTCTTCCCCAAAGAGGCTCTGTTCAGTCTCCCACAAAGAACCCTTCCTCTTACCAGAATACCCCCTGGTTAAAATCTGGACGCCTCGGATTGCTGGCTTCTTGTGGTGTGTGTGTCGAAGGGGGGAGTGTGGGCAGGGGTCCAGAACCTGGGTTCTAATCTCACTTCTGCCCATAGCTGTTGGATGACCTTCAGAAAGGCCCTTGCCACTCCATAGGCCCTCATCTGCCCCTAGGGAGATGACACCTACTGGGTGTAGAAGAAGAAATACTTTGGGAATGGGGTCCTGAATTTAAAAGATTGTTATCACCCAAGCCCACACCCTGGGACTAATCTGCTTCTTCTTGAATGCTTCCATCTGCCACCTCCACTCTTCCTCACAGCCCTATACCATGTCTGTGCTATCAGCATACCCTCCCAGGCTAGCCCAGACTGGGATCTGGGGCTGGACTTCCAAGATGCCAGAGTCAGGGCTCAGTTAGCAAGAAAGAAGGGTCACTTTAGGTGATTTCCCCAGAAATCTTGCTCTCTTCCCTCTCTGGATTCTGACTGTGGGCTCAAGAGGCCCTGGTTGGGGCTAGGGGTTCTGCAGAAGGTTCCTGTGACTGTAGACATCTAGAAGCCAGTGCCTTGGTCTCCTGCCTCTTTGCCTCTCACTTGTACAAGGCTCCAGGAATACCTCTAGTGGTTGCCTGGCAACACACCCCTACATACCTGCCTGCTAGGTGAACAGACTCATCTCCCAGGAAAAGTGGGTGTGGGGGCAGACTTACAGAGAGGCTGTCAACCAGGTCCAGAGCAGCTTTAGGGGCTAGAGGGGGTGGGGCCCCTGGCTCCCCCATCTTTGCTGCTAGCAGTCTTGTTCCCCAGGGATGGGTCCCCAGGGACTGTTGCTACAACAAGTGCCTGCCTAGTGATAGAGCCCGGCCCTGAGCTGGAAGCAGGCAGCCCATGGGGCCACTTCCCCTTTGTTCCAGAGTGAGGGGGCACCTGGGTGGGTGGCTGAAATCAGGCTAGGCTCATTCCTGGGGAGGGCTATGATGGCCCTTTAGGACCCAGGGGTTCTGACTGCCCCCAGCCCCAGTCTCAGAATCCTTACCCCCAGCCTGCCCTCTAGCTACACCTCAGCCTCCCTACTCCTCTCCCCCTTCCCTCTCCACTTGTGCCCTTGGTTCCCCATGCTTTTTTCTTCCTCCCTCAGCCTTACTCTCCATCCCTGTCCCTCTGCCTCTCAGTTTTCCCTCTCTCTGCACCCCCATGTTCTCAGGCACCTCCCTCCTGCAGCTGCTCAAGCTGGGCTCCCTTTCCTCTCTGCAGCTGCGCAGTAGGACTCAGGGTCCCACGCCTGGCCCCTAGGGCCTCCCAGGCTCTGCCTTCCTGATGGTCCAGACAAATTCTTTTCTCTTTAGTTCAGCAGAGACATGGGTGGGTGTTTTTAGAAGGATCTCTCTGGGAAGCAAAGGGAAAACAAACCCAAACAAGCCAGCCCACCTCCTAGAAACGCGTAGTCAGGAAGGCAGAACAGCCTCAGCCTGGTGGCAGAGACCCCTCCCGAGGGCGTGGGGGCTCTTGGCCCATCCTAGCCAGCTCAGCCCCAAGCCCTTCAGGATGGGGAGCCAGCAGATGCCTGGCTGAAGCTGAAACTTGATAAATATTTGGTTACTTGCTTAATGAACGTTTAGGGTTCTCTGGGGCCTTGATGGTGGCACAGTTACAGAACCTGACTGGACAGTCCGAGACCTCTACCTGTGTCAGAGTCTCTACCAATGGGGCGTCTGTCTTGCCAGTGTTGGAGGGGTTTGCCTCTTCATTTGCAGGCCTCACTTTTCACTTAATTCACTGTCTCTGAGTGAGGTTTCTTTCTTTTAAATATTTTTAATTGTAGATGGACAGAATGCCTTTATTTTATTTGTTTATTTTTATGTGGTGCTCAGGATCGAACCCAGTGCCTCACACATGCTGGACAAGTGCCTGACCACTGAGCTACCATCCCAGCCCCTCGTAGCGAGGTTTCTTAGCGTAAGAAGGATGGGCAGAGGCGTTGAAAAAAATCCCCACCCTGTTCTGGAGCCCAGATTTGAGCTGGCCTGGCAAAGCAGAAAGACCATGGGCTCTGCTATTCATTAGTTTGGGGACTTTGGACGGATCACTTAACATCTCTGAGCCTCAGTTTCCCCTCTGTCAAACGGAGCATTCTCTGCACCCATCTCATGGAGCTGTTGGGGGACCATGTGAGGTTGTGGGTATAAAGAAAGCTCTGAGCAGAGTACCTGCCACATGGAAATGACTCCCCAGACATCACTCCCTGCTCTGTGTGATGCTCGTGGAGGGACTGACACTCTTCCAGGGAGATGAGAAGAACACTTGACATGGAGCCACCCTCCCTGATGGTGCCAGTCACCCAGCTGGTGTACCAGATAGGGACCCTAACCCTTCTGATCTTGCCATGGAACTCCCTCCCTGTCAGGGAAATGGGCTGCTGCCTCCTGTGGTGTAGGCCAGAGCCTGGGAGCAAGGCCACACTGACCCAGACCCACGCCCCCTCCAGTCCAGCTTTCAGCCACCCCCTCCCCACGAGGGGCCCAGTCCTGCACCCGCTGAGCTGCCAATCGATCGAATCTGCTCCCATCCTCGGGCGTGCCATGAATTTTTCATCAAAGGCCTGTAGACTTTGGGAAACGCACAATTAGAGGCCCCATCAATAATGCACCACGTGGAGGCATCCTCTGAGCCCAGCCAGGCCTCAGACATGGCTGCCTTCCAGCCTGCTCTAGCAAGAGGCAGGAGGGGCACCTGACGGACCCTCAGGGGTCCATCACTGGACATAGAACAGGTGTGGGGTGCTGAGAGGGAGGGGGAGCTGCACCCTTGAACGACTCACGTCTGCCTATTCCTTGAAGCCCAGGTGGGCCCCAGGCAGATCAGCCTAAGCTCGGGAGTTTCATCTATGAAATGGGTGCTGAAGAGCTCCCTGGCCCTTTCCCTGACTCTTAAAGTATGGTGGGACACACCAAAGAATTCCTATGTGAAGATGGGGGTTCTTTGTGGGGCTGGGGAGTGTCCTTCAGGGTGGGTCCCAGAAAGCAAGGCAGAGTAGGAAGAGCAAAGGAAGACAGAGATCCCAAAGCATTGGGGCTTTATTCACACTTTCTTTGCCCTGCTTGGCTGTCAAGGTCCCCTATGATCTCCAGCCTGGTAGTACAGCTACCCAAGCAGGGACATGTGGAGAATGCCTGAAATCCCAGCGACTTGGGAGGCTGAGGCAAGAGGATCACACATCTGAGGCCAGCCTCAACAACTCAGAAGACCCTGTCTCAGAATAAAAAATTATAAGGGCTGAGGATGTAATTCACTGGTAGAGCATGCCAGAGTTCAATCCCTAGTAGTATAAAGCCAAACAGAAAAAAAGAGAAAGAAAGAGCAAGTGAGCGCAGCTCCTGTCTCAGGCCCACCCACTTCCCGCAGCCTCGGAACCTCTGGGGGCATAAACAGCTCCCCCATGCAGTCCCTCCAACAGGTGCTTCACTCTCTGATGACAAAGCCCCTCCCATCTTCCTGGGCTTTTTTTTCTCAATTCTCCAGACTGAACCCAGCAGATAACAAGTGCTCATCAGGGCCTTGTTCTTTACACTTCCAACAGATGAATCTGACCTCAGCCTTCCAGCAGCTTAAGGAAGTTGCTACAGCATGCCCATTTTACAGAGGTGAAGCACGAGGCACAAGGAGGCTAGGGGACTTGCCTGAGAAGGGGAGCTGGTTCCAGAGTCTGCACTCTTAGCCACTTCCTCAGACCCTGGGTTGGTGCTCAGCCCACGGGGTCAGGGCTCAGGCTTCTAGATTCCTCACTCGACGGCCCCACTGCCAGTCCCAGGCTCAGCTGAAATCAGAGTGAGGCCTGCAGGACGCTGGTAACCATGCTCAGCTGGCTGATGGGAGAGGTCTCACTCCCAAGCGTGAAGTCAGCCTTGCAGGAAGGTCCAGATGCTTCCTTGGTCCCCTACAATGGCTCCCTCTGAGTGCTACACCCTATCTCCCAGAGCCCCACTGGGTGCTGTGCTTTCCACACCCCCACAGCTCTGAGTCAGGCTGGCACAGTCTGAGGCCGTCCTCCTGGATGCTCACACCATGGTTTTTGGTGTGCTGCTAGAGGATGTCGCAGCGCTGGAGGTAGGTTTTGAAGGATGAGGAGGAGTGTATCAGATGATTCAGGAGTATGGAAGGGATACTGTCCTGAGGCAGCAGGAGCAACTGTGTAAAGGTGGGAGGCATCTGGCATGCCAGGGGAGTGTTGTGGACAGTCAGCATGTGTGCTGAGGACAGGTGGTGAGAGATGAGGCGGGAGCAGCTGCAGGGTCTAATCACCGAGGCCTTGAATGACAGGTTAAGGCAGTCGCCATGGAGCCTGTTACAGTCGGGTTGGGTTGGGCTGGGCTGGCGCTACATGCTGACACCAAGCATGACTGTGAATAAGGCTCTCCCATTATTAGGCCCAGTGGCCCTGGAAGCACACACAGTGTGCTGTGCAGGAGAACAGAGCCAGAGAGCGCAAGAGGTTGCCTGGCCTCCCCCGACACTGGTCGCAGAGCTGACTCAGCATGCACAGCCCTTCAGGGTCAGAATCCTGTGTGGAGGTCAGAAAGCAGTCTCAGAGCCGGAAGAGGCTGAGAGGACTTCCGGAGCAAAGAATAGCCCAGAGAAGAGTAGGTTGGGAGGCTGGCTGCCCAAAACCATAAGTTGGGGACAGCGGGGGGGGGGGGGGGGGGAAGGCATCCTTGAGATGCCACCTTGTCTCAGTTTTCTGGGTGTGCCACCTGCCTTGGCATCCTGGAGTCACCAGGCCATGCCCCTATTTCATCCACCAGGGAGCTGTCCAATCTAAGGCCCTGTCCAGCCCTCCACTGATTCTTCTCAAGGGAAATAAGAGACATGGAAGTGACTTCTCAGCCATTTCCCAACCCTGTAACTCAAAGGTGCCGCTGTTCTTGGAGCGGGGATCTGCCAAACCTCAAGCTTGGGAGCAGAGCTGGAACTTGAATGGCAGCCCTGCCTCCCAGTACCAGGGAAAGGGCTCGTGGGGTCCCGGAGGGAGACGAAGCCTCACCTAGACTGAGTGGGCAGACTGTGCCCAACCCAAGCAGCCCAGTCTGGGATGTGACCTTGCCTGGGAGCCCGAGCCTGGAGGAGGAGTGCTGCCCTCTCTGCTCTGGAGCGAGTCTGAGGAGGAGGCAGGACCCACACGCTCCTGATAAGGACACATGAAAAGAACAGATGGTGCCAACAAGTGCAAATTAATTGAGCGAAGCCTGTGTACACAGGCGCTGTGAACAGGCGGCTGACAGGCTCGGGAGGAGTTGGTGGGGACAGGGCAGGGAGCGGGGAGACGTCGTAACGAGCACTTATCGATGTCTTGCTGGATCTGCAGCCAGGAGCACAGTTATTGACAAAGCCTGTCTATAAATCTCCTGGTCACGTCTCCAGAAACCTTAATTACGGGGCCTCATTACCCCTCACACCTCTAGGCGGAGAGGACCAGCCTGGGCTAAGGTGGCTACTGACACCGCTACTGGCCTATGACAGCAGTATTGAGTCCCTGCAGTGAAAGATGCCCAACTGGGTTGCCGGGGGAGCACAATTTGGGGCCATGTACACCGAGGATCCCACAGAGGCTCAATCTCAAGGGCAAGGGCAAGGGGCAAAATGGACTTTGGAATCAGAGAGCTCTGGGTTTATGCTGCAGGTTTGCCAGTTACTGCTGACCTCAGTGAGCACTTTACCTCTCTTCGCCTCAGTTTCCTCCTCTGGACAATGGGGAGAGGGTTGTAAGAAGATTAAAGAAGCAGTGTCTCTAGTGTTGAGCAAGGCACTTGCCATGTGGAGTGTGAGTGTGGGTGCTGGCTCGCCACAGGGGGTCCCTGGTGCTCTCCTGTTGGACATAATTCCCCAGCACCATGCAGGGCTGCTATCTATCCGCACACAGATAAAACATGAGCATTGTTCAAGCCACAAAAATAACCAAAACTCTCCTGTTCCTGATCAACATGACTGCTGCTGCTTTACCAGCGACCGCTTTAGCCTCATGTCATCACCCCTGCCTTCTAGAAATGCCTTCTATCAGGAGACCCTCTCACAGAATTGCCTTTCTCTCCTATTAGCATCCAACCAGAGCAAAATCCTGGCTCCCCAAATCAGCTGCTCCCAGCCAGAATCCCCACAGTCCTTCCAGATACACTCCTGGGATGACCGCGGCTCCCCAGGGCGCGGCCTCCCTGCTACCCCAACCACTCAACCTGACTCCAGGGGACTGCAACTGTGCTCCCAGAGGGATGGGGATCCTACTCTTTGTAGAACCACCTTATTTAGATGAGTGTACTGTCCAGGCCTCACTTGGACACTATTTCACCCTCTCCATTGCATTATTTTGTGAACCTATATTTCCACTGCTTCCCATTCATCGCCTCCATCGCAGGACAGAACAGAAAGCTTGAGGCAGGGGCTGTGGAAGGGCAAGGATCCTGGGGGCACCTGTCAGGTCTCTGCCCAGGAGAAGGAGCTCTTGCTGGATCAGATTATCTTGAACCTTGGGAGGAGTGGGTGAGGAGAGATGGGTGACAGGATAGTTCAGCCATCATGGGGGAGATGGAGGAAGGGGAAAGAAAGGGAGGCCTCTGAGCCCCTGTAAAGCCAGCCTTGGAAAGCCCAGCGGAGAGGGAGGGGTCCTCTGCTCCCAATGCCCAGGCCAGTGAGCCAGAGGAAACAGACTGCGGCGGGGGAGGTGGGGTGGCTGGGGCGTCTTTAAGTTCCTGCCTGGGTAGTCCTGTCCTGGGAATGGGCATGTCCCAACTACCTTGTTGCTGCCTCCCAGGTCCCATCCGGATTCTCTTAGGGGCTGTTATTCCTTGGCCCAACTGTCCCTCCCTGGCTGGATCGCCTTTCCTGCCTCTGGCCCTGGCCAGAGTCCCCACTGCCCACCCCCCACCCCTCCCGCTCTGTGTTGCTGGAAAATTCAATTTCTGCCAGGCTCTGAGTCGCCCCATGGCTTCACAGAGTGCTTCAGCTCTCAGAATTCAGGGCAAGGCTTCCAGAAATCCCTGTGTTCGTCTTTGCCTGTTGAGGCTTGAGCCTCAAGGCAGTTTGGTCCCTTCAGAGTCCCCTCCCCACCCAGCCTGCTCTCAAGCCTCATGTGGCCATTCTTCTGCTCATGACCCGTCTCCTCTATTCCTGAGCACCCTCCTGTAGGAAGTGTCGCTGTGCCCTCCTTCAGCACTACACCGGTGTTCCGTGCTCTTCCTAAGTAATGGAGATACAGGACCCAGACCCTCACAGATGCAGGTGGCAATGAGGAAAGGGGCTTCCCTGCCTGGGGGTACCCTCCTCACTGGGCCTCTTAGGATGGCCCCTACCCACTCAGGCCCAGGGTCACTCTCAAAATCCAAATTCTGATTAGTTGGACCATCTGCACCAAGCAGGTCTCCAGTCCTGCTCCTTGCTGCCCTCCAGCTCCCCTCTGCCTTTCCAGGTGTAGGTCCCTCCTGCTGAGATGGCTGGTGGACAACATGAGGGAGTCTGAAATGAGCAGGGCAGAGACCCACACATTCTGGAGCAGCTGATAGGCGTCTCATATAAGGGTCTTGAAGGGTGAGAAAGGTGGCACCTGACCCCAGACCCACCAAGGCCCACCCAGCTACTCTCCTAGGCAGTTCTCTCCCCCTGCTGTGAAAAGACACAGGAGACTTCATAACCCAACAGAGCCCTCTCCAGGCGCTAGGGGATTTTCACAGCCAGCCTGTGCGGTATAGATCAGCATATCCCCATTTCACAGCTAAAAACACCGAGGTTCCCACAGGAAGTGGCTGGGAGCTGAGTAGGAAACAAGCTTTTCTTCTGTGCCCCAGACCACCCTGGTCCAGACAGCTGCTTTAGAAGGGGTAAGGGATGTATTCAGTGGGTGCACACTTATGGTGTCCCCCCTGCATACTAGGCACGGGGAGGGGGGGTAGGGAGGGGATACAGGGTGGAGGAGGCAGAGAGCTGAGCCCTGGAGCTGAGAGGCTGGTGGGGTGGGGCTGGGTAGAATATTCTCGGTTCAGTGAGAGGACTGGGGTGCAGAGTTTAAGGTGTCAGGCAGAGGGGCTCATGCTGAGGGACACACAGAGCCATGCAAGAGTTCAGAGCAGGTGGCAGCACCAGGTGGCTCTGTCCTAGGGAGAGGAGGGCTTGACGGGGGCAGCCTAACAGCTTCCTGAGTCCCCACCCCCATAAAGGAGAAGACAGGGGGAGGGGCTTCACTGTGGCCCCACACCACGGCCCCTGCCACCCCGAGGGCGCAGATCGGACTCCCAACCCAGCCCGGGAGAAGCCTGAGCTGCCCCCAGTCTCCCAGTTCCCCGTCGCCCTGCTCGGCTTGGCCCTTCAAGGCCCCAGCTACCGCCCAGCCGGTCCTTTAGGTCCGGCGTGCAGAGAAGGATTTGCATATCTGAGAGCAAAAAAAAAAATTCTGCTGCGAGGCTTAGCGCAGTGGGGACGGAGCCCCCCTTTGTCTGTTTGAGCAGCGCTGGCCGAGGGCGGAGGGATAATTAGTCCCCCGGGCCGCGCGCCCCCCTCCCGGAAGATTTAAAGGCGCAGCCCGCGGACCCAGCCCACTGCGCCGGCGCCTCCTGCCGCCCGCCCCGCCGCCTCGCTCGCCCTGGCGGCTGATGGCGGGATGTCTGCGCTGGCAGGAGCCGATGAATGGGCATTTTATCTGATTAAACTGGGAGTGAACTGGCCGTTCTCTATTATCTGAGGACTTGATTGGATATTTAGCGCCGTGTGTGTGTGTGTGTGTGTGTGTGTGTGTGTGTGTGGCGGCAGGGGCCGTGGTGAGGGGCCAAAGTGACGTCCCTCCCTCTGTCTTCTCCTTTATGGGGGTGGGGACTCACTCGGGAAGCTGTTCCAACCCCCCCCCCTTCCCAGACACACTGGGCTTTTCTAGTCTGTGTGTCAAAGGAAATTGGATTGTACTGAAAAGCATTTAATCTGAGCTCAGGAGCAATAGAGTCTCAGAACTGGGGGAGGAACCCTGTGTAGTGGGGTTAGTTTTGCTCTTAGCTCTAGACAAGAGGGGCTCCAGCCTTGGGCCCCTGTGTTAGAGGGCTCTGCTCTGGTCCTCCTAGGGATGCAACATTTCCCCTGGGTGAGGAGTTGTTGGGGCCAAGGGGACATGCCCGCCCAGAGCCTGCACCCCTTTAGAACAAGCCCATCCAGGGTACCTGACCAAGACTTCCCTCCTGCTGCACTTTCTGTGCTCCTGAAGGTGGCGATGTACTCTTAGGCACTTGAAAGATCCCATAAAGTCTCATGGTTGTGGGACTGAATGTGAGCTGGGATGAGAAGGGGACCGGAAGGGACAGTGACCTGGAGATGGGAGCTGCCCTCCATGTTGTCAGGGTCCTGCGTGAAATCGGAGATTCCTTTTGAGATTTTTTTTTTCATCCAGTGCATTTAAGGGCAGAGGGATAGCAGCTATTTCATAGCTTCAACCTCATTTGTTAACTTTAAATTATTTGGAGTTTAGACATCTGGTGTATGGGCCCTTCTGCTCACTCTCTAATGTTCTGGGTGGGCCGGGGAGGGCCACAGAGCTGTCTTGGTGTTTACTAGGAAACTGAGGCTGCCCTTCTTCCCAGGTGGGTTGGGAGAACATGAGTCAAACCCCAGTCCCCACTGTGAGTCACCCAGCTTGGTCCAGGCTGCCTCAGCCTGGGGTTCCTGGGGCTTGCCAGTGGCCCCAGGGGTTTAGTCAGCCGTCAGCAGCTTCCCCACCTATAAAGCAGGGCTGGTAATGATACACTCCTCATCAGGTTGACACCCAAATTAAATGCAATTGGGCTGAGTGCAGTGGCACACGCCTGTAATCCCAGCAACTTGGGAGGCTGAGGCAGGAGGATCTTGAGTTCAAAGTCAGCTTCAGCAAAAAACGAGGTGCTAAGCAACTCAGTGAGACCCCATCTCTAAATAAAATACAAAATAGGGCTGGGGATGTGGCTCAGTGGCTGAGTACCCCTGAGTTCAATCCCTGGTATGTATGTACATATGTATGTATGTAAGTATGTATGTATGTATGTATAAATAAATAAATGAATGAAATTGGGACTAGAATTATGGGATGCAGAGCAAGAGCTAAAGAAACAGGGACAGGTATACTTAGTAGTTAGGAGGGCCCAGGATGGGGTGGGTGGACAAGTTGCAGAAGGGACCAGCCCCACTGCCTAGGATGGCTATCTCTTCCTCAGCTGCCCTGAGCCCTCAGCAGTTGATGACCGCACCCTCTGGGCCTTATTTACTGAGGGCATCATACTCCTGCCACTGCTGGTGAGTCAAGGGCTGGGACCAGGCTGTGCTGGCCATCTCCACAAGAGGCAGCACCAGGAGGTTGTTCACCCCTGTGTGCCTGATTCTCCTGGTTAGAGGAGGAAGCCACCAGGCCAGGACCCTCACCCACAGAGGGCAGCTCAGCCATAGGCTCAGAGAGAGGGGAAGGTTCCGGCGGGTGACTCCCAGACCAGGGTCAAGCTATTAATTTTCTACCCTGCCTTATTGCCGGTCTCTCCCCACCCCCTTTCTCTTAGCCAAGTCTTTAGAGAGTGTGGGGCCAAGGCCCTGATTTGGCCAACTCGCTACCCCACCTGCCCCTTCAGTTCTGCCTTTAAGATGCTCCCGCTCCTCTCTGGAGGGAGTATTCTCTCCATTTTATACATAAAGAAACTGAAGTCTAGAAGGAACTATAGTGCCTTTAAGCGAGACCCCAGGCCAGGCCTAAGAAAGAGATATGTGTACACACACACACACACACACACACACACACACACAATCTCTGCTCAGTTGATCAACAAGTTCCTTTTGCAGGAACAAGTTCACCTACATTTTTCCGCTACCAAAAAAATCAAATGTCTATCATATTTTCATACTAACATTAATGTTCAGCTGGCTCTCTCTCTCTCTCTCTCTCTCTCTCTCTCTCTCTCTCTCTCTCTCTCTTCACAGTGACATCTGCAAAGTCCCCAGGACAAGACTGGGTGGGAGTGGCATTAGGTATGCCCCAGCTACATTTTCACAGTCCCACGTGCACAGGGTCCTGACCACGGACTCCTCTTCCTTCTTATATTTCTCTTCTGCTGACCCTGGGCTCCTTGAGGACAGGGACTCTTTTATGGAATTATTTTTATGTAATTATCACTTATCTTGGGGATGAGCTTCTGGAGAGGGGGTCAGAGAGAGAGGGTAGGGTGAGTTGTTCTGCTACCCCTCATCCTCGTCAGTCTTGAAGGACTTCATGAATATGCTGACTATGAAGACGACTCCTGAAATGTGGACAGCCCTTCAAGTTTCCAGTGTACTGTCACTGATTCTCTTTTGCAAAGCCTCAAGAGGAAATAAGAGGGATCATTCCCTTCACTTAACAATGAGGAGATAGGATCAGAGCAGTGGAGTAATTTCTCTAAGGACACACAGCTCTTGAGTGATGAAAACAGGACATCAACCTGCTAAAGCCGCATAATGAGTGGATATGGTGGGGTGGTCTGTAGGGTGAGGAAATGAGACCTGGCACTTAGAAGGTGCTCACAAAGGTGGCCGGATGGATGAGTGGGTGTACATGCTAGACTTTGAGGAGAGGCAGCTGCGGGGGCAGGTCCATGCAGGTGAAAAGTCTTGACGTTTCTGTTCCCTGTGCTTATCTGTGCTCTTCTTAGCCCATTGAGCATTGATCATATTGGGTCAAGTCCTCTCCCCGGGTGGCCCTTGGGGATGATGCCCCTTTCTCACCAGCCTCCCTGGACTGTCTCATGTCCCTAGGCCTCTGCAGGCTCCTCCCCAGGTAGACAGTGGGTTGCTCCGGGGAAGGGTGCCCCTCCCTTTCCAGGGTCACCCCACCTGTCCCCAGGGTTCAGGGCAAGAGCATAAATGTAGGTTCCCTGCACCTGTCCTCCTCAGGTAGCCATCCTTGGGCCTCAGGGTGCACCTGGTAAAAGCAGCTGACCCTGGCAGGAGGGGACACATGTGGAACCCTGTGAAGCCCTCTGTCAGCACAGGATCAGGCCCATCAGGGCAGAAGAGTCTGAGGTCATAGGTGCCCAGAGAATGGTCTAGAAGCGGGGGCTTGGGCTCTGGGGCACCTTGCCCTGGCCAGCAGGGCAGAGAGCAGCTGGAGGAAGGGCACTGTGGCCCTCTGGGTGGGCCTGAGGATGACACTGCAGCCCACTCCTGTCTAATGCCTGTTCCGGGGCCTCCAGGCTCTGGCCCTGGGTCAAGGCCACTTGCCCCTCTGGCCAAGTCTCAGCAGCTGGTGGCTTTCCTGACTGGGCAGGATGGGGCTCCCCACCAACTGTGGGGTGGGAGGCGAGTGGGCCTATCAAGTGGGGGAGGGGAGCTGGCCAGCGGGGGTGGGGGGGGTGGGGGTGGGGGTGGGGGTGGCTTGCTCGCTAGCCGCTCGCTGGCTCGCTCGCTCGGATACATGGAGAGACAATAAATCGACAAACACTTAATCTCTCTGCAAATTGAAACGGAGCCGTAAATATCTGCTGCATCCCGCCAGCTGAGTTATGAGTCTCGTTTATTAATCTCTTTAGTCCCAGGTGATGGATGGAGGAGGAGAATGGCCCGCCTGAGACGCAGGGGGAGGGGGAGGGGGAGGAGGAGGAGTGGGTCAGGGGTCTGGGAAGAGCCCTTTTGGAGAAAGGGTCAGAGGGACAGGCCTGGGGGGGTTATGTTTTTCTCTGTTTATTCTTGGCCTCCAGGGGCCCCAGGAAACCAGCAGCTATGAATAAGCCTCTTGCCCTTTACAGTTTCCAAAGCATTGCCATCCACTCTCTTGTTAACTCTTCCTATGGCCTCAAGAGGTAGGCAGGAAGATAGTATTCCCTGCACTTAAGGAGGAGGAGCAGGATCAGAGAGGTAGAGTGATTTCTCCGAGGTCACACAGAACTTTGGGAATGGGACTCAAAGCTAATAGAGCTGTAAGGATGACAGAAGGTGTCTCTAGGGGGCTGTGTGGGGAACATGTGTGGAATGGGAACCTCATCTCTTCCTTTCCAGCTTTCTCCCCTCCCTCTCTCCGTTCCTTAAATGCTGGGTAAGCACTCTGTGTGTGCAGAAGTGGAGGAGGAAAAGGACAGAGCTGGGGGAGGGACAGGAAGGGGAAGAGCGCTGGTGAGGGCTCTCAGCTGGCTTGGGACTGTGCAGGCTCTCTCGGATGTATTTTTAGAATCCCCATCCCCCAGCACCAGCCTGCAGGCTCCTGGCTCAGGGGCAGCAGGAGTGCAGGGGAGGAGGGGGCGCTGGAGCCCTGAGGTCACCTTCCGCCTGCAGGCGCTGGGCCTGGCGGGGCAGGAGTGTGGTGGATGGGGCTGGTCTTTGTGAGCATACAGTGCCATAGGTGGGCCTTGGGGTGACCAGAACCCGGTGCTTGTACAGGCAACTGAGGGCAGACGGGCCAGGCAAATGGGGGCCATGAAGCCTGGGCAGGGAGGCGAGGATGGTGTGGGGGCAGGAGGGGTGGGTGAGGGGTGTTTGGGGACTGGCTGTGGCTGTGTTGGTGGCCTGAAGGGGATGCTGAGTCAGGGCCATCTGTCAGGAGGCTGCTGAGGAGGGCACCAGATGGCTCTGCTCCGGCTCTCTCTCTGTCTTTCGTACTTTCTGCCTCTGGTGGTTCTGGAGAATCTGGGTCCCTGTTGGGCTCATGCTCCCAGCCCTGGGGGACCTGCCTCCAGGCTGGGCTCAGTGCCTGAGCTCTGGCCCCACTGAGGCCTGCTCACTGGAGCATGTGGCCAGCCCCAGGCCACCTGGGCTCTCAGGTCCTCACTCAGGCTGATGCTCCTGCTACTCATTTCCGCTGATGTGGACACTGGCCGGGGGAGTGCTGGTCCTCTCTCTAGTGAGTACTGCCCACTGCTGCTGAAGGCCCCTGCTCAGGATGTGTCACCGGCCACCAGGTGGTGCTCAGGTTGCTGAGGCTGGCTGGTCTCTGTCAGCCTCCAGAGTCTGCAGACCTCACCCAGGGTGGGGGCCTGGGGGCAGGACCAAGGCTCAGTCACAGGGCAAGAGCCTCAGGGGACTTGGGCACATCTGCTCCAACCTCCTCTGCAGACTGAGGCAGGAACTGCACCCGCCAAGAGGGGAAGAGAGTTCAAGGTCACTCCAAGGAAAATGGCAACCTGTGAGTACAGGGCACAGCATGGAGCTGTGTGGGTCCCGCAGAGGCTTGTGCCCTGTGGCTGTGGGTGCTATGGGTGGCAGCCTTGAATGCCACAGGGAGCTTTCCATGCCACAGTGGGTGATCCCCTGCCAGGTTTGCCAAGGGCAAACACAGATAGTTGGTCGCCCTAAGGCCATGCCAAGAAGATACGGAGGACTAGGGGTGTCTACTATATGGCCACTTCCCTTTGAAGGCCCCTCACCTGTCCTGATGGATCCTGAGGGGCAGACAGGGCAGGGCGAGCAGTTCTCCTGTATCACAGATGGAAAAATCAAGGTGCAGGGACACTTAGCGCTCCAAGCACCCTGGGATAGAGCAGCAGCTCTCTGCCTGCCTGAGAGGGAAGGGACCCTGGGTGGCAGGCCTGCCCTCCTGGGGCCCAAGCCCTGCCTCTGCTGCTGGGGGGATGTGGGAGAAGCCATAGCTCTCCAGTCTTCTCTGTGTCCCTGAAATGGGGTCCTCTGAGAGCTGGAAGCCACCTACTACCTTCAGGGGCAGGTTAAATGGGGTGGGGGCAGCAGGGGAAGTGCACTTGAAGAGTCCAGGGGAGCCAGGGAGGGATCCTTGTAGGGTCCACAGACTCCAGAAAGGATACAAACGCCTTTGCTCAGAGGGGGACAGGGATGGCGGGAGGGGGGGAGGGGGATGGGAAGAGGGAGGTGGAGGAGGGGGCTTTCAAAGAGAGAATGAAAGAAATGAGTTATTCAAGTGTAGGGAGGTTGGAAAAACTCCACTGAATCTTTAAACAACCCTTGTCAATTATTCATCTCCTGGTATGAGGGCCCTCTGGTCTGCCACAAATCTCCTCTGAGCACGGCTGTGGGAGGGAGGGAAAGAGCAAGGAGACGGGATTTCAGAGAGAAATGGGGACAACCAGAGGAAGGAGAGAGACACAGAAACAGCAGGTGGAGTAGTGTGTGTGTTGGGGGGATGGGCAGAGGGTGAGAGAGGAAGAGAGAGGGGGTGGGGAGTCAGGAGAGCAACCCATGCTTGAGTTTCTGGACTGGAAACGACACTAAGTGCATACTTCTTGAATAGCCACTGAGCCTCTGCCTCTGCTGATCCAAAGCAATGCCCTCCTCCTCCAGGAAGTTCTCCTTGCTTTCCTCTGTCTCTCTGCCTCTTCTAAGGACATACTAGTGGGCCCAGTAGTGCTAGGTATGTGTGGCTGTTAAGAAGGTACACTGTCCCAGTCAGGCCCTGGCCTGCTCATCAAATAACTTCCTGAGCCTCTCCTCAGTGTG
Source organism: Urocitellus parryii (assembly GCF_045843805.1). Lineage (NCBI taxonomy): Eukaryota > Metazoa > Chordata > Mammalia > Rodentia > Sciuridae > Urocitellus > Urocitellus parryii. Next base: position 117,464,730 of record NC_135536.1, on the reverse strand, counting down.
GCTGAGGCTAATGTTCTGGGGAGATGTCTCAGAAGTTCCTGGGGAACTTCCAGTGCTCAGGGGCTCAGCCTGCCCCTCCTCCATGCCCTCCCTTCCCTGCTGGTCACAGGCTGGGCACTGGCAGGTGGGAAGTTCTGGTTTTCTGACTGACTGGAGGAACCGGGAGCCCAGACACTCGGTAGGTATTTCCTAAGCCTTTGTGAGTGGAACCCGCTGACTGGAGACTGGACAGACCTCCCCCAGCTCACCTGCTGTTGCCCTGGCAATGGGAGACCTGATCTGGCTCAGCACAGGGTCGGCTGTTGCTGCGTGGGTTTAACCCTGAACGCCTTGCCCTTGACATTCACTTACTTAGTCATGCTCATGGGTGTCCCACAGTTGTCCCACTCACAGGAGGTGAGGGCATTCCCTTAGCGCTCTCTGCCCCGGGGCCCTACCCTTGACCTCAGTGGGCTCACTCACCCAGGATCAGCTTGGCACCACATTGGTAAATCGGCACTTGAACTTTCTGTGTTAAACCCAGGAGTCTGGAGATTGCAAAAAATGGCTGCATTTGGTGGGGAGCCCCAGTCAGCCCAGTGGGCTGTGGGTATGGGACTGGCAGCCCAGAGGGCACAGGGAGTGACCCAAGGGGCACAATAGCATCCCCCACTCCCTCCTCCATTCCCAATGTGCTCCTTTCTCCAGAAAAATGTTCAATTTCCTATTAAGCCAAAGTAGGCTCTGGAGGGAATCGCAGACAAAATTGTTTCCTGGGCTCTGGGGACGGCACGTGAAACTCGACCTAGACAAAGGCGCTGGGAATTCCGCCAGGTGATGCCGGGAGGGTGACAGCTAAGCCAGCGCCAAGGGGGTTACTCGGGTCATTGTTTGGTCACTACATTATTGCTGCTGTGTCACGGAGCCACTGCTTCACTCACAGGCTCTATTGCTGGTGGTCATTTCCGGACCCAAGGAGTCGCGTGCCTTGTAACTGGGCCATTGCTACCTGAGTGTGTCCCAGGGCTCTTCAAGATCTTCTGTTGCCTTATTACCACGTCTATGGCTTACACACAGGTTCTATGCTCATGGCTGGATCACAATTGCATCTTCCCACAATGCAGTGCCATATGACATCATTCTGTGACTGGGGTCTATTGCTAGGCAGCTATGCTCCTGTGATCCATGGCCACATTCTATTGCTTGTCACTGTGCCTCTTGGTCATATGAGTTCATCCATTGCTATGCAATTTTATTTGGTTGCTATGGAACAGTGACCCATTCTGCAGGGCCACCTGTGATTGTCATGGAGCTGTACACTGTTGCTACCCACCCACATTCTATGGCTTGTGACCAGGCTCTACCAGCTGCATGAATGTGTGTGTCGAGGTCCTGCCTTGATTCTTTTGGGCTCTGGCCTGTGGGTAGGAGCTGGAGTCTAGGACCCAGTTAGGGCATAGACTAGGGATGGGAAGAGCCAGTATGGTAACTAAGGTGGGGCTGGGTGAGGGGCAGGAGAGGAGGAGGAGGAGGAGGAGGAGGAGGAGGAAGGGAAAGAGGAAGAAGAAGAGGAGGGTGAGAAGGTCAAGGACAGAACCAAGACAGAGGAGGGGCCTGGAACGGTGGGTATGGGTAAGGGAGGGATGAGGCCACTGCCCTGAATACTCTGGGAGTGTCTGAGGGACCCAACAGTGCCAGGTTGGCTGAGCCTGTGGACCCCTGTGGCCATCCAGTGTTTCCCTGGATAGATGCAAGGTGGCATGGGGGAGGGGTGAGGTCAGGAAACCTTGGGCAGGTGTCGTTCCACCCCTGGACCACCTAGTTTCCACCTTTGGTAAAATGAAGGGATGGGCTAGCAACTCTCTAAGGTTCCTTCTAGTGCTCTGATGTCCAGCCAGGGGTCCCAATAAGCATTTGTCGGGCCAGGCCTCGGCAGAACCCTAGAGCCCAGGAACAAGGCTTCAGTGTGCGCTAACTTAGTTCAAGACCAGATGGTGGGCAGCCCAACAGCCATCCATCAGCCTCACCAGGAATCCAGCAAGAGGGAGGGGAGGGATTGCGAGGCCTTCTCTCTAGGTACATGGTCCGTGGGTGGGAGTGCCAGAGGTGCTGTCTCTGGTGGACATGCTTGAGTTATCCACCATTAGGCCAAACTCACAGCATCTCTAACGGTCTGCGAGCATGGGCAGCCCAAGTCCCTCATTGTCACCTGAGCTTCCCAGACTCCTGTCTTGGTGCCCTTTGTGCACATCCTTCCCTCCTCCCTTCTGTCACTCAGTGGTTACTCTTGCTCAAAGACAGTTCCTCCTAATGGCTAATCTTGACTTCTCAGGCTGCAGGTCTAGTCCCTAATCCTGAAGAGAAAATCAAGGCCAATGGGCCCACTACCCATGTTATCATAACATCATTTCAGATATTTAAAAATAATTGTGTCAATTGCCCAGCTAGCAGACCCGTCCTGTATTTAAAGGCCCCTTCCTCCTCTGCTGCCTTTGCCTTCACGTCATTCTCATCGCATTTCATAAGCACAGTGAGATGCCAACCCAGCCCTTCCAGCCCTTCCAATGCCTCACTTCCCCCAAACAAATCCACAGCCTCACCTGTGTCTAACTCCTGTCCCTACCCCAGGCCCCCAGGCCTGCTGTTCAACTCGGACAGTGCACTCTTTGCCCATTGGACTCTAAGCCAGAGAGCTCTCCCATGTATAAAGTATGAGGAAAGGGGCTGGGGACTGCTCCCTCCTTAGTGACACGGGTGTGGTGCCCAGGCATAGGACATGAGAGGTTTGTCCAGCCAGGTGGCACTTGATGCTTGTGCTCCCAGCAACATGCAGGGGCTGAGCCCTGCCTCCAGGGTGGAGGTGAAGATATAACAGGCTGAGGGCTGAGGCTTGGCAGGCGGCGCATCCCTGAGAGTGGGGTGAGGGCAGGAGAGTTGCCCTGAGCTCTCTGCATGGGTGGTGGCCAGGGACAAATGTGATCACCTTTCCCCTTCCTTCCTGTTAGCCTTGCTCCTTGGGTGACACCTTCCTTTCCCTTTTTCTTTCTTCCCTGGTGTTTGCTACTCCCCCCAATACTGCTGCCTAGAGGCAAAAGAGGGTGTGTATGGGGGTCCCAGGGTAAGACTTTGGATGGCAGCAGGAACTGGTTTATTCATGCTGCTCCAAATCTCCAAGGAGAAGATCTGAATCTTTATTCTCAATGCAATTTATGGCCAGGCTGGAAATGGCTCCTGAGAATGTTTTCCCCAAGGGACAAAGGAGGGAACTGCTCCTGAGAGCAGTCCTGCTCCTGGTGGGAAGGGCACACCAAGCAGGCAGCGACCCTTCCTATTCGTCTGATGTCACAAGTTCCAGAAAGGTGCAGAAGTGCCAGGGGTAGATGAGGAGGCTGTCAATGGAGGTGGGCAGATCCTGAGAGGAGGAGGACCTGGGTTTCCTATTGGGCCATTGGCCTTTTCTGGGGCCTCTCCTCTGGATCTTCCGGAGCAGCGTTCCCCATGGGATCCGCTATGGAAGAAGGGAGGAAGCCACAAATGAAGTCACCCATGGTCACTGGGGTACTACCTCCACTGGGGACTTTGATGGAACTGTCATTGGGTGGCCTGTTCTTTAGCTCTCTGCACCAAGGGGCTGAGATTCTGCTGTGACCCCTCCCCATGCCAAATCCCATGATCAAGGACAGATGTTGTGCCTAAAAATGGTGTGCTCTTGTCTTTGAGCACCAACTTCCTTTTCCGTAAGTTACAACTAATCTCTGAGGGGCTTTGCCCTTCAGCTGTTAGTGACTTGAATAAATGGAACCCTGGTTTACAAGTGTTGCTGGGGTTTGTTTCAAAAGAAGCTACATGAAAGTTCCTTTCAGAAGATGAAGAAACTGTCTAAGAAGAATCCATGCCTTCCATCAGCTTGTCTTGCGGGGAAGTTCACATACAGAGTGTCCCTAACAGTGAGAGCTACTTGCTGCCTGAGGGATGAACCAGTCCCAGAGGTGGCACTTAAGCCTCCTTCCCATGGCCTTCACTGTTGTGCCATCCTGCCCTATCCAAGGGAGGGACACTTACCGTGTCACGGGACATCTCTGGCACCTGAGGCTCTTCCTCAAATTCTTGAGAGGTGGACTGGCTGGAGTCCATCGGGGAGTTCATGTTGGCGTCGAACCAGGACTCACGGATGGTACCCAGTTTCTCATCTAGGATCTTGGGGTCCAGGATGGGCAGAACCTTGCTGCTGTGCGGTGTCAAGAAGTTTTCTGGTCTCTGAGAAGATACAGAGAGAACTCTGAACAGGCTTTTTCTCTATGTCTTGTGTGATCCCCTAAGCCTCCCGTCCTCATGGCTTAGAGGCCTTGTGTGCCTGACTCCATGGACGGCCTGCCAGGGCCCCTTGCCCACTGGGTCCCAGCCACACTGTCCTGCTGTTCTTCCAACATGCCAAGCTCTTCCCGCCTCAGGAATTTTGCATCTGCTGCTCTCTCTCCCTGGAGGGCCTCATGGATCTTTCCACAGCTTTCCCTGCTCATCATTCCAGTCTCAGCCCAGAGGTGACACTCTCAGCAAAGCTTTTGAGATAGACCCCCTTACTCTATTTAAAATAACCCCACTTCCAATATACTCTCTATGCAGTGTCCCACTTTACTCTGTTCTTAATGTTTACTCTGCCAGAAAATTAACTTTCACAAAATTGGCTTTCTTCTTAATTATCTGCCTCCCTCCCCTGGTGCCCACACTAAGGTATAAATTCCATTTAAACAAGGACACTATTTATCCCCAGTGCCTGGCTCATTGTAGGTGGTCAATAAACAAATATGTCACCCATGACTCCCCTACTCAGTGTAGTAATAGTAGCTTCTAAAAGCCCCATGCTTTTTTGATCCCCTTTGCTGTGTAGACATTTTCCATTTCATCTCCTGTATCATCATCCCATTTCTCACCACCACAGTCTCGCTTCTCTCTGGACTCTCCCATGGGTCTCTTCTCCTTTAATGTCCTGTTCCCCACCTTTTCCTGTGGCATGACTATGGCTCTCTGCCAGTTTCAAATCTGACCCTACTCCAGCCCCTCCCCTGCAGGAAGCCTTCATGCCTCTGCCCACACTTAGTTTTTCTAGATTCTTCCATCCCATTCTTCTAGTTGGCTATCTGCTTTTACCCTGCTCTCTAGTTCCAGGCTTGCTTGCTATTTTTGGTTTCCCAATGAAACTTTAAGTTCCTTAGGCTTAGGGACATGTCTGTGCTCCCTTTGGGGATCAGTTACTGTAAAGCTTGTTTGAAATCAGTGGTTAGTTCTAAACTCTGCCTATTCTAAGAATCATGCAGTCTTAAGGTTTGTAGCAGCCTCAAAGGTCACCTAGTCCCACCCCACATCAGCTGTTGGGATCCTTAGTTACATGGCAGACTCATTGTTCTATTATCTAATGTTGTGTTAGAAGCAAATAGAGAAATGGGCACAATGCCAACCAAGACACAGGTGCTCAGGGTGGGAGGAGCCCCAGTGCTTGACCCGGAACACTAGAGTGAGAAGGAGAGGGGTGGCTCTCTCTTTAAGTGGATACTCTATACAAAGGTCCACATATAGGGACTAGATGAGTTGGGACAAGGACTCTTTACTTGGCCACTGAGATCCTTTACACTATTCCTTTATGTGCTATAAAATTTGGTGTGTAGAAATGTATTTGCATGAAACCTTTTTGATTTGGGTCAGTAGAGTTAGGAACATTCATACAGGTCCACATTCATCCAGTCCATTCCAGGCTCCAATTCCTTCCCTAACAAATGGATTCAAAAAATAGACAATCCCAAAGATAGAGCAGCTATATAAAGACTCTTGGAATGGGAAGAGGGAGGCATCGGGTGGCCCTGAGGCTGACTTTGGCACATGACCTATTGCATGTTCTAACGAGGACTCCCGGGCCTGTTTTGACCATGAGCATCAGCCCGGGCTGTCTCCCCGACCTGCTTCAGAAACTATCGCATGAATATAACCAAGGTAGCATCTGAGTTGGATGATTTGGGACTTTCTGGTTGTCTGTGTGTTTTAAATAGAAAAAAGCACCCTCTCCCCTATTCAGAACTGCTGAATACCGGTTGGCTGCAGAGAGAAGCTATGAAACACATATTGGATGGATGGATGAATGAAAGAATGAAGGAAAAGAATGACTAACCATGGCAAAGACCACCTCCCCACTGACCAGGTAGCCCCTGGGACTTGATATGCTGATTCAGGACCTGTAATGATATTTCTTCTCATTTCCAGGCAGAAAGCCAATTTCAATGCCTGGGATTTCATAGACTGTCATCTAATCCAGTTAGGGGAGGAAGTAGAAGTAATGAAATCAAGAGAGGTCTCCAGAGGTGCCCCCATCATTACTGAAAGCAAGGGACAATTGCTGAGGAAGTCCCCTCCCCCACAGCTTGTCTCCTTGCTGTCCACCCTGTGTGGCCCCAGCACTAGCTGGGTCAACTCAGCGACCCCATTAGAGCTGAGAACTCACCAGGTACATTTATGTGGATTCTGATGTTTACTATGTTTTGTTCATTTAATTTCATCACAAAGATAAATTCAAAATGAGTCTAACCCCTTAATCCAGGCCAGTGCCTTCTCCCCATCAGTTGGGTGGGCAGGGGGTATTGTGAGGGGAAGGCAGAGTGTCCATGGGTTTTATGTCTTCTGCCCATTCCACCCGCAGTTGCCCTTCCTGTAGTCTCTGCGGACTCCAGGGTTCCACTCTGCTCTGCTCTCCCTCACAGCTGGCATGGCCCTTGTCTGTCCACACAGCTGCTTCCTGCTGGTACCACCCAACCTGCAAGTCTTCTGTGCACACGTTCAACCCTTGGTCCCATTCAACTTTGCCAGGATCCATTCTGGCAGAGTGAGTGGGTGACATATAGAAACATCCTTAGACCTCCAGAGACACAGGCCCAGCAGGGGAGGCCAGAGGTCTTTCATGTGAGGTGCAGGGCACCCAGAGGACCACCGTGCCTAGATTTTCCTAATAGTTTCCTTTGTTTATGGCCAGCACTGCCTCTCCTGACTCCTGAGCTTCAGTCTGCCCATATTTTGGAGAGAGAATTGTGTCCTCACCTTCTTGTTCCTCCTGAAAGGGAGCTTATCCGAGATCACAGGGCTGCTGGGGGGTAGGGAGAGGATGATGGCTGAGGGATGAAATTCCTCCCTATTCAGGCCCGGCCTTGCAAGCAGGTTGCTGGCCCACCCCCACAAGCCTGTTTATTTGCTCTTCTAGTTGGCAGCTCCTGCCCCTCCTTCTGGGGCAGCTTGAGGCTGACAAGTGGCCCCTCGCTCTGTAGCTGCATGGATGCAGCACATCCTGCTTCATTAGCAATATAATTGGAGACTGACTTTGAAAGCTCAAAGCAATGCACGGGCCATGTGCTCGCTCAGACTCTGCGCCCAGCACACACTGCTGCAGCTGCCCACAGCACATGTGAGCACCATGGTGGGGAGAAGATGCCCCCTCTTCAAGCCTTCTAGCCCTCACTGTTGCCAGCAGAGCCAGGTCTGTTGAGACAGAGCAGGCCAATAGCATCCCAGGATTGCAGTTTCTTAGGTCATCTGTCTCCTCCTTCACCCAACGTCCTCTGCTTCCCTCCTACCCCTTCAACCCCTAGATCCCTGATCATGCAAAATGCAACAGCTCCAGCCTGCCCTGGCAATTACAGAGTAGCCAGGCTGCAGCTGCTGTCCTCGGTGCTGAAAATGCCCGCCTTCCGGCCAGCCTGCCTGCCTGCCTCTCTCCCCGCCCTGAGCCTTCTAGCTGGAGAGCACATGCTCTTAATTCAATTAGCTGCCCCTGAACCCTCCCCAGGGAGCCTGGAGCGGAAACTGACAAATTCTGTTTAACAAAGACATTTGTCCCCCGCCCCGCCGGCTTTAGGCTCTGCTCTCCTGTATCCCGCTCATTAGGTATCTAACAAAGTGCATCCCAAGAAATCTGCTTCCAATCGCTAGTAATTCAGGAGGCCTGATGCAATTTTCTCCCTGATAAGGGTGTCTCGCCCGCTGGCAAGCGCCATAATGAGCCCTGTGCTTCGACTCCCCGATCAGTCATTGCTTTGTCATTTCCTGTGGCCACAGTTGTAGGTTCTTATCTCTTCAGCTGTAGGCGAGGCTCAGACAACAGGCCCCTTCAAGAGGTCTTGCTGCCTGCCCTGCACGTAAGCCTCCTTATGGTGTCCTGCATGGTCCTGCAGCTGTGGTGGAGTCAGGCTCTGAGTTTGTCTTTCAGCCAACAAGGGTCCCAGTGTTAATCTTCACTGGGGCCATCATTTATTTCCCAGAAAATGGTGTCAGAGTGTTAATCCAAACGCAAGTTGAGGGGTCAGGGGAGGGAAATCACTGATAAAGATATTTTAAAATTCTGTCAGGGGTCTTAGTATTAAACGGAGCCCTGCCTACAGCTCAGTAGATGGACTGAGAGTTCATGCGTTAGCCTGAAGCCTGCTCTTTTAGTATTTAATCTTTTCTCTTGGGTTCTCCCTATTCGCATCAAGAGAGACTTTTACAACACATAGGTCAGACCACATCTGACTCAAGAACCTTCTTTAGCTCCACAATGCTTTTTGACAAAGTTCAAACCCTGTATTCTGTCACCCAGGCCCTCCACAGTTTAAGCTCCACCTAATCTCCAGTCTCACTGTCCATTATAACCCCGTATGTCTCATGGGCTCTAGCCACTGTCAAGCCTCCATGTCTTTGTACATGTAGGTCTCTTTCCTGGATGCACTTTGGCCTTGTCAATTTCTAAGCCACTATTTGAGGCAGAGGTGTGCTCCAACCACACCTCTTAGCGATGTTTCCCCTATTATCTGTATGCTCAATGTACCTATTTCAATTAGACCCTTCTTAGCAAGATGGTGGTGATAATCTGTTGAGTGCTTTATTGCAAGGCATGCGTTAGGGATCTAATAAATGGTTAATGAACTCATGCACAAATGACCTTAGCTGGGTCTGTGATACATCTGGTTTGGCTGAAGGGAGGTCTAGGTGGTCCAACTTTGAGAGGGGAGAATCCCAAGGTCAAGCCACACTTTCTGAGAAGTTGGTCTGGAAGTGTCTGCCCTGTCTCCCTTTCTTTCCCTGCTCCCTCTTCCTTCAGTCTACCAATTATGCATCGGGCTTATAAGTAGTGAAGAGCTGGGGAAAGTCCAAATGTCCACCTTTTCAGCTATCCCTGCATCCTGACTTAGTATGCTCCGTCTCTCAAAGGAACTTGCAGATTCACATTCCCAAGGCAACTGAGGTCCTGTGGCTGGTGATGAATGTGTGATGAACCTGTATCAGGTCTCCTGAATTACAAGTGATTGGAAACACTGTGGCTCTTTTTGTCCTGCTCTGATCTGGGAAGCAGGGTTTATTCTCCATCTCCTCCACAGCCCCCAGGATGCACTGGGAACTTCTGCAAATCTGGCCTCTAGAGAGAAACTGTCTCTTTCCCCTTTCTTCATTCTCTGAAAAATTGCTGCAAAGTCAAATGTGGTGCTGGTGACGTTAATCTTCAGCACTTGACAAGGCCCCCTGATGTCCTTATGGATATGAAGCTGGTGGAGCAGCTGTCATGGGGGGCGGGTGTTGAGTGATGGATTAGTGGGGCTCCAACATTCCCCCTTCCTCCAGGAGCACTGTCCTCATCCCTGATAAGTTCATCATATTTGTCAGCAATGTGGGCGAAACGTGCTAAGAGCTCCCTTTACCAAGTGGCTGCAGGACACTGTCCTGAGCATGGACCCCCTAATTCCATTTTCACCGCATTCCTGGCTGGTTGGGATTACCATCCCTTTTATGGATAAGGAAATGAAGAGTGGCCAAGATGCAGGATCCAAGCCCAGGTCTGCGGGGGCGCATGCACACAGTACAGCACTGACAACATCCCCACCACATCACAGATGACCTGGAGCTTGGGTGGAATGCTAGTGAAACGTCTGGATGTGTTATATGATAAAATCAGGGTCCAGAGTGACCTCAAGCCTAGAAGGTGGGTTGAGGTGAAAAAGGTGAAATACCACAGGGAGGAGAAACCCTGTTTAAGTTCAAAGTCCAGCAGTAGACATGCCAGGTGGATGGACTCCCATTTTTAAATGGACTCTCACTGCCTTGGTGAGAATGAAGATAAACAACAGACTGTGGCTACACCTAAGGGAAGAATTGGTTTAGAGAAGGGGTGATGGTCCTGTTTACCCAGCCATGCTGACTTGGTCCCATCATTCTGGGGGAAACTTTAAGAGTAATGTTGTCAAGGGGAGATAATCAGGAGGATGAAAATCAGAAACCAAGTATAAGAAAGACAGCTGCAGGGAGGAGGGTTGGTGCAACCTGGGAGGATATAAGAAGTTTGCAGGGACTGGGGCTGGGGCTCAGTGGGAGAGCGCTTGCCTAGCATATGTGAGGCACTGGGTTCCATCCTCAGCATCGCATAAAAATAAATCATGAAATAAAGGAATAAAAAAGAATTGCTATTTAAAAAAGAGATTGCAAACATCAGCAGGGCTTACACGGGCATGGGAGCTGACCTCCCTGGAGATGGCCTCAGGAAGAAGAAGGTGGGCCCAGGTAGGAAACCAAACAGGGGCAGGAGGAGGAGGATCAGGAGGGAGCTGACAGAAGCAGGAGAGGGCTTCCTGGGAGGGAGGGATTCCCTGTGAGGGAGGATGGAAGTATCGAACTCCCTGTCTCTGAGGCGGTGAGCTTGGGAGGAGAGACATGATAGCCAAGGGACTGTGGAGGCTGATGCTGTCTTCAAGGCACAGAGCACCATGGAAAGGGTTCAGCCATTGTGAAAAGCATGTAGGAGCCTCCAATGGCAAGATGATGAACCCTGCCTCCACACCACGTGTCCATGACCCAAGGGCCACCCTGGGAAAGCACAGGCTGTTCTTTCTCATTCCTCCCAACTGGACTTAGAATCTGAGCTGGTGAGGAAAGGGCACCTGTGAATGGTGTGGGGTGGGGCTGACTTCTTTACTTTGTCTTTTGCCATGTGACCTGGGACAGTGAAAAGACAGAGAGTAGGAGACTTTATGTAAGGAATATAAAACAGGGGTGAAGGGAGATGGTGAGAGGGGAAGGGTCTCTTTCTCTGGATCCATCATCATCCTATGATGGTGTTTCCAGAACTGGAATCTTGGGGGTGAGTACAGAACCTTCCAGAGAATAGAGCCAATTGAGGAGACTACTGTGCTATGGATGCTGGACTTTGGGCACCTGTGTTTGTGTTTGGTGAGGAAGTGGAGGCAGTTTTATGTTGGGATTTCTCTAAGGACCAGCCTAAGATCATCATATGTGGCTTTCAAAAAAATTCATGAATATTAATCAGAAGGCAGCATGATTCTGCCCTCCCCTTGTCCTCCCTTCCCACATTTGCTAAAGAGCCACTTATTCCCCACTCTGGGCTGGTCTCCAGAGAGAGTTTTGTAACCAAGGCATCAGAATAGCCCTTTTCATGGCATTGGACTGCCCTACCCTTTCCCAATGAGGGGAAGAGGGGATGGGGATTACACCTGATTGAGGTAGCCACTGCTTCCCTCAGAATGGGAAGCAGGGGCCACCACCTGCTCGCCTCAAATGCATCTCCCCTGTGCCAAAATCCAAGGAAGCTCCAGCAGCTCGGGAGGCTGAGGTGGAGGATTGTAAGTTCAAAGCCAACCTCAGCAACAGTGAGGCACTAAGCAACTCAGTGAGACTCTGTCTCTAAATAAAACACAAAAAATGGCTGGGGATGTGGCTCAGTGGTTTAGAGCCCCTGAGTTCATTCCCCAGTACCCCCCCCCCCAAAAAAAAAAAAAGAAAAAAGAAAGAAAAGAAATCCAAGGAAGATAGAGGTTTTCAGGTTTCTAGTTTCTCTTGGGCTATAGACTGAGGGTGGGGGGGATCCTTACCTCTACCTGATGCCTGATGCCCTCACAGTCCACATGGACAAGATGCTGAGTCCCAAATCCCAGCCCCAAGAGAGGACATGTGATGAACACCCGGATGACCACCTATACTTGCCCCACCTCACAGGGAGGTACATTTCTAAGCAGAGGCAAGGACGGACCTGATGAGTACCCACTGTGTGCCCGGGGAAGCTGGCTAGTGTTTGCTGTACTTCAAAGAGGCTAGCTACAGGCTGGAGGGCACCCAGGATTTGGTGGGATCTTGAAGCCAGTTCATTAAAAAGAGCCAGGCTGCTTAGCCTGGAGAAGTACAGCCTCTCCGGGGACCACACATACTCTTCAAAGAGAAGAGGCCAAGATCAGAGGGGGAAAGCAGAAGACCAAAGGTTGATTTGTGCATGTGTATGTGGGGCGGCCATGGGCTCATGGATTCTTGGAGCCTAAAGGGCCTCTAAAGCTAACACCCCGACTATGTGATAAAGAGAGGTTTTCTGCATATATTCAGGTATACGTACAGTAGTTTTTATGTCTCTGGGTATATTTATTCACGTACTTACCTGCATATACAACTCCAGCTTAAGGGAGATCACTCTAAACAGAATAGCCTGGAGAAATCCCACTAGAGGTAAAAGCCAACCCATCACCAATATACCACCTTCAAAAAACAAAATCCCAAACTAGAGACCACCTCCTGCTGCCAGGCACTGAGCCTGTAGGCTCTATTAGCTTGTCTGCCCACAAACATGCTTGATGGCTGATGATATGATCTGTGCAGGAGGTTTGCTGGGTGCACTGCAGCCCCAGAGGGCAGAGCCAGGAGCCGGGGCAGAGGAAGGCTGAGAGGCATGGTGGGCTCCCTGTGAGGGGACCATTCTGATCATGCACTTTCACTCATGAACCATGGGATGGGCTGCTTCTAGAGGAAGTGGGCTTCCTGTCATGGTAGAGCACAGGGAGAGGGTGCAATGACCCCCTGATGGGTGTGGTGGAGTGTTGAAAGAGCCCTCTGCACTCTCTATGTGGAAATCCCACCATGATCTTGTTCTTACAGCTCTAAGAAAGGGTGATGTGGAAATGGTGGATGTTGGAGGCTGTGCTCACCAAAATTAGGAGCAGAATAGCCTGTGCCTGGACTTCCTGGACATGGAGGCTCATAAGAAAAAAGATGTGTCCTCAGGCTGGGGCCATGTGCAAATAGAGCATGCACATCCATTTCTCCTGAAGCACTTCCTGTCTGTGGTCCATCTGAGCCTGGGCAAGGAGTGCAAGGAGCCGTGTTGCCCTAAGATAGAGCTGTAGCCACATGGACCAGGGACCTCAAGAGGCCCATTCTCACAAGCTCCATTGCAGTCGGAGTGTCCACAAGACTAACATCTCCAGGTGGTGGCTTCTGGAGCTTTAGGCAGTATTTTGTTTGAATGGTGGAAGAATTGACCATTCTGGCCTTAGCCCTGCTTTTGCCTTTCCACAGACTACAAGGCAGAGATGGAAACCAAGTGCCCTCTCCCATGGAGTTGCAGGCAACACCTTAGTGGAACAACAGGTTGAAATGAATGGGATCTCTTTGTCATAGCAGCTTTGCTCATAACCTTACTTAGATATCTTACTCAGAGAATCCTCTCCAAGGACTCCCTATCCATCAGGCTACTTATCATTCCATCAGGCCACTTATCATTATTGAAATCTGCTTATGAATCTACTTGTTTGATGTTGGCTCCATACTCCCTGCTCTCTAAGGATGCAAGCTTTATGAAAGGGGGGATTTTTTGGGCGGAATATGTTCAAGTAATATCTCTAAAACCCAGATGCCTAGATGTTTGCATGGAGGACAATGATTGTTTATAGCAAAGATGATAGGGAGGCATGGAGGGGGACTCTAGACTTAGCTGCAATACCAACCTGGCCCCTTCATCAATCCTCACTCTCCCCCCTCCCCTTAGGGAGAATATACCAAAAGGGTTCAGATGAGAGGAGAAACTTGTTCTAGGCCACTGAAGGTGACCTTGAGGCAGCTGGCTCCATGACCACTGGCTTCTACTCCCATTTCAGTCCACAGGGACAGACAAAATTCTTCTTGTCCTGCACAGTGCTTGGCATTAAGGGGTTCCTCATCAAATATGCACAGCATAAAAGAATGAACAAATGGGTACTATGGCTGCAGAACCTTATGGTACACCTACCCACACTAGCACTTCATACTCAGTCCCCTAAATTGGTCTTCAACATTCTAGAGTCAAAGCGAGTCCTTGTTGTCCAGTTCTCAGATAAATTCACCAAGAAACAGTTAAGCTATAAGGAGATTTAGCTTCTGCATGTGCCAATAGGGTGTGAAGACATCTGTTGGTTTACACACATGTATGAGCAGGTACATATGCATTAAATAGGTGCTACCTTGCAGAGGTGTGTGTGTGTGCACGTATGCAAATCTATGCGTATGTGCCTATCCCCACGTAGACATTCAAATGTGACTGAGAGTGTGCATGTGTGGAATTTGTGTGTATGAATTCTTGGCCGATGGAATGGAATTTCTGCTAGTACTATTTTCCTGGTACACACCCAATCTTGATATGTTTTCTTTTCCTTTCTTCTTGGAAATCCATTACTAAAAGGGTTTTTTACCCGCTTCCAGGGGGTGGGGGCTCAGGGAAGGGGAAGCTAAAATCACAAGGCCCAGATCAAAACACTCAGCAGCTAAATGAATTCGGCAGCGTTTTCCCGCATGACTTGGAGGGATAATTTAGTGAGGCCGCCAGCTGGAAGGAAAGGGATTAATTCTGCACTTAGCACAGCTCCGGTGAATAATTCATCACTGGAGACCTTTGTGCCCAGCCCCTAGGCAATTGGGGAAGTGTCCTGCCCACCTGCCTGTTGCCTGCCTGTGTCTGCCAGTCCCCTGACCAGGGGCACCGACACTCCCGTTAGTCCCAGGATGCAAATGCCCAGTGCAGACAGCAGGAGGCAGAGGGATGTGAGGACCGAGCTGGCGGTGGCCACTGGCAGACTCCAGACCCTGGGAAAAGCCCTGGAGGGCTGGGCTCCTATCTGGGAAATTTGTGACAATCTGCATGTCCCTTTTCTTGGATATTGCTTCTTCTGTTTTGGTTCCTGTACCAGGTTCAGTGGTGGTGTACTAGGGGGTGCCATCAGAGACCCTAGCTAACAAGCTCTCTCCTACCAGGTGATAGAGGACTCTCAAGATGACAATGCTGAACACCCACAGCAAGGAGAGACTTGTGGGGAGATCCTTTTGGGCTGGTACCTCCTAGATGTACCTCTCATATCCTGTACAATGGACCTCCCCTTGTTCTTCATGGCAAGGTCTTCAGAGCTCGTGGCTACTTTTACAGGCATGGGGAGTTGGTAGGAGTGGGTTAGCCTAGACATCCTGAACATTTCCTTGGTTCATGGTCAAACCACCCATATCCCAGTACCACAGAGTGGAAAGTGAGAGAATTCTAGCAGGTGCCTATTAGGTGCACTGTAGCCCCATGACCAGGATCCAAGCAGGACTCAGAGCCCGAACACAGTTAGCTAGAGGAACAGCAGTCCATCCATCAGCAGGACTCAGCCTCAGGTGCCTTTCCATTTGGACCAACCCTGCTACGGTAGGCAGGATTCTCAATAGGGGGCTCCAAGATTCCTTGTCATAATCCTTGCAACCTGAAATATGGTGAGCTATGGTTGCCTTTGATTTTGGTGCATTATGTGACCCAGCTGATGCCAAGATAAGGGACACAGTCAGTGGGCATAACCTTATCATTCCAGAACCTCTAAGAGCACAGAATTTTCTCTGGCTGCCAACAGAGAGGCAATCAGAATTTTGAAGTGTGATGGGGATTGGATATGGCTGCTAGCATCAAGATGGAGAAGGCCACTGAGAGGAGGAATGTGGGTGATCTTCAGGAGCTGAGAGCCCCTGGCTGACAGCCAGCAAGAAATCTGGGATGTCAGTCCAACACTGCAGGATCCTGCAGCAACCCAAATGAGCTTGGAATCAGATTCTTCTCCAGAACCTCTGGAAAGAAAAGTGATCCTCCTAGCATCTTGATTTCAGCCACACTGTGTGGAACTACCTACCTCCAGAAGTGTCAGATAGTACATAGGTGTTGTTTTAAGCTGCTAATTTTGTGATACAGCAAAACAAACTGGTCCTAGTTTACCTTTGTAGAATCTTGACCCCAGTGAAACAGGCTCGGTTTGGCCTGGATCAGAGACCTACTCCTAGGTTTGGTGGCCCTCTTCTCTCAGCTTTTTCTCTGGTTTTCTGGTGCTTCAAATCATCCTCAGACATTCCAACCCAAATTAGCAGTGCCCTTCTCCCAGAAGTCCCTGGCCCCTTGTCCCTGAACAAGGCCAGCAATTGTGAAAGAGGTTGGAACTCACTGAGGAGTTATACATCTGCCAACCCTGGTGTCCCCTGGAGCACAGCCTTACCTCAGAGGAAAGAAGCTGGAAGGAGAGATCCACTGTGGGAGCGTCACCATTTATGGTTTTCAGGTTGGTGTCCTGGGGAGGAGAAGGGGGAGTCAGCTCACTCTGGCCAGGGCAGCTACTGGGCCTCTGCTCTGCCCACTGTTCTGCATTCCCTAAGAAGGTGTCTGCAGGGTAGGGGGGCGGGGCCTTGGCCTCTGCTCCCTCACCACCTCCACACTGCCCTCTCAAATCCTCTAGAGACCTGAATAGCACCCTCCAGGCTCATCTCCTGGCAGAGCGGAAGTTCCCATTTCCTGATATGTGCTATGTCAGGATGGACAGAAGTATTTTAGGGAAAAAGGTGGCAGAGAAATAGATAATGTTGATCATGATGATATTCATTCTTATTTGAGAACACATTCTAAGTGCTTTACGTATTTCCTGACAAAATCTCATAGCAATGCTATGAGAAAAGTACTATTATTACATGCCCAAGTTATAGACCAGGAAACTGAGGTGTGGAGACTTTCAACAACTTCCCCACAGTTGTGTAAGCAGGTAAGAGGTTGGAACCAGAATTTGTACCCAGGCAGAGTCTGGCTCTAGAACCTGGGCATGTTGTTCCTAGTTTAGAGATGAGGACTCCAAGGTCTAGAGATCTAGTTCTCCCATAGTAATGGAGAGGATAGGGCAAGACAGGATTCACACCCAGAACTGGTGGAGAACCTGAGCTCTTGTCACTGTCCCTGGAGGCCTCCCTGTGCTTCTTCCCCAGGGGTGGTTTCTCTGGCTTGGTTCTTCAGCCCCAGAGGCAAGACTGGTCTTTAGTGTTGGGGAGCTCCCCTAGGGTTCAGCTTCACCAAAATCTCCTGGAAGCTGTGTTGAGGTGGAGCAGATTTGGGGAGGAGGTGGGACCAGGTGGGGTACCCCCCCAGGGCAGGGGACTCACGGTAATGGGGAGCCGCTCTATGCGCAGCGCATTCAAGCCTTTCCCTGTCATTATCTTGCGGTATAAGCGACTCTTAAGCGGCAACACGGAGACACCTAGGGGCTTGCCGAAGGTCCATGGTTCACTGCCTTTCACTGTGGGGGAAAGACCAGCTGGGGCTCCCACCAAAGACCACACCTGGCTTCTCAGATCCCAGCGTGTGGGCTCCACCTGAACCCCATCCTCTGATATGGAGATCTAGTTCTCCCACCCACCACCCACCTGCTCTCCTGCCTCCTGGTTTTCTTCTGCACATACATCCTCTTTCTCTTCTGTCCTCAGGGGTTTGTGAATTCAAAGCCAACTCTAAACAGAGTCTGCATCTCTAGGTATTTCTCTGGATTCCCCTTGTCTCTGTCCTTTGGGGACTTCAATTCCAGTGTGGAAGTAAGACTGTGGATCAGCTGGTCTCTGAATCCTATCTACCCGGACCCACCCTGAGCACTCTGGGAGCCATGAACTCAGGGCTCCACCCCTGCCTCCTAATTGATGGGTGCAGTAAAAGCCAGGCAGCTAGTATGGGAATAGGCCCATGTGTGCTGGTCTTGTCCCTACAGCTTCGACCCTTGTGGAAAGGGAATCTAGCCAGGCTCTCCTCTCCTTGGCTGCCTGTACTGTGAGTCTGTCTTGGCACCTAGGGGCTCTTAACCCATCTCTACAGAGGGCAGAGGCAAGATAGCTCCAAAACCCCTTCATAAATATGCAGGTCTCCTGGTGCAGGGTTGCCCTGGTGTGGGACCAGGTACACTTACCTGAAGTAGAGGAGTAGTATTCCAGCACCAAGGCTGCGTTTTTGGAGAAATTGGTACCTCCATCTCGGCTTTGGAAGAGGAAGGACTGATTCCACTGGGGTAGCTCTGGAGGTCCCCCAGGCTTGGAGAGCTGGAAAGAGAGGGTGGGAGCAGGTGTGGGGCAATAGCTTCTCCCAAGTTAAGACATCAGGTTATGTCTCTCTCTCTCTCTCTCTTTCTCTCTCTCTCTCTCTTTCTCTCTCTCTCTCTCTCTCTCTCTCTCTCTCTATATATATATATATATATATATATATATATCACAAATGGTTGTCCCAATTATAAAAGCAGCACATATTTATTTAACACATTTTAGGAAAGAAAGTAAAATAAAAAGGAGCATAAATCCCCTATATTCCTACACTACAGAAGACTGTTCATAAAACTGTTGGTTTTTGTTTTCTGGGCATATTTTTTATATACCAGTGATTGTCATTCAGTATTCTGCCTTTCTCATTTGCCATCAAAACCTAGGCATATCCAGAGTCATTAAGAAACTCTTCTTACCCATGACTATTTCCTGTCATGCCCAAGTGGCCTATTTTCTCCCTCCCCCAATCTTTTTTTTTTTTTTTCAATTACGCTGTACTGAATGCTCTTTGCCAAGAACCTCTATATTCCCAATTATTTCCTTGGTTCAAATTCAAATACACAAAACAATCCCTGTGTTAAAGGACATGCATATTTTAAGGTGCTTGATTGGTGAACTGTTCTCCTGAAGTGTTGCATTAATGTTTACAACTGTGCTGTGGCTGGAGGTATCAGTAAGTGTAAAATTAGACATGACATCTACTTTTGTCACTAGCCCCTCTCTGCCTCCTATAGGTTCCCCAGACTCCAGATCCTTGGTGTGTCTGAGATGTGAGCTGTCAGGTGCTGGGGCACTTGATGGCATACTAAGCCAGCAGCTGGAAAATACACACAGGGACAATTTAGACAATGAAACAACTCCAATACCTAAATAAAGAGCTATGTGAGACATTCTGTGGGTGATCAGAGAAACTGCCTTGAAGGCCAAAGGATCAGAGGAAGTTCTGAAGGGAGACTGGACAGGGTAAAGGGAGGGAGAAAGATCTTCTGGATGGGAAGGGGCACAAGCAATGGAATGTGGATGTGGCATTGAGTATGGCAGTGTGGAGAACTCCTAGAATGGAAAAGGACCCTGGGGGAGGCCTGGCAACTGCAGAAGTCTAGCAGCTGAGCCTAGGTAGGGAGAAGGTAGGGAGATGGGAGGCAGCCCTGCAGGGCCTCAGTGTAGGGAGGGCTGCAGTCACTAGCACAGGCTCTCTGAGTGGCTGCCTTGCCTCTGCCCCCATCAGGAGCTGTCAGAAACAGGGGCAGCCTCCCTCACCTCCTGCTCCCCTGAAATTCATCATTGCTTTTTTTTAAAAAAAAGGTCAGCATGCATGCTCCATGGACTGTTGCTGCCGCATTAAGGAGGAGCATCATTATGGGTTCTGTCCCACCCTATGGTGGTACAACCCTGATGCCTGTCACACTGATGGCTGGCTCTAGTTTTCCCAATCCCAGTTCAAGGCTCCACTGTGCCTTCACTGGCCCCCGGGAGATGGGTTGTGGCCAGTGCAGGGTCAGGGAATTGTGACTGGGGTGATGGGAGTGGAGTAATCCTCACACACTCATGATGGAAGGTTGGGAGAGCCATGTGACCACCATGCTTAAGCCAGAGAAGCTGGTTTTGGGTTCTGTGGAGCTTGAGAGTGATCTTTCAGGACTGATCCCCAAACCATGTCCCTCCCAGAGACACCCATTCTCCTGGGTGCCAGAGAGGCATCCAGATGGCCTGGCCCAGCTGCTAGGCATTAGGTCACTCAGGGAGGACCTGTGGCTCATCCCCCTGCTGCCCCTTTCCTTGCCCCCACCCTGGAAGAGAGTTATTTAATGGATGCTCACTGTCTGCTCTGGGACCTATTAATGTGTCTAAATGGGGTCTATAAAGCAAGAGGTGGTGAGTGGCTGCCTGCCTAATGAGGGACAGCCAGTTCCCTGAATGGTTTCCCAGGGTGAGTCCCCCAGGAAAGATCCCCTCAGACTAGAATTGGGGAGGGAGGGTCAGTCTCATTGTCTCTCTGATTCATATTCATATTCTCTCATTCTCTCTCTCTCTCTCTCTCTCTCTCTCTCTCTCTCTCTCTCTCTCTCTCTCGTGTGTGTCTCAAGGTTAAATATAACC
Organism: Urocitellus parryii; assembly: GCF_045843805.1. Lineage (NCBI taxonomy): Eukaryota > Metazoa > Chordata > Mammalia > Rodentia > Sciuridae > Urocitellus > Urocitellus parryii. The sequence goes on along the minus strand of NC_135536.1, from coordinate 117,444,486 downwards.
TGCAGAGTCTGATGTCAGGGCCCTGGGAAGGTGCTAGTGGCTGATGCATGTGCTGGGTGGGGGCAGGGAGAGGGTAGACATTGCCTGTAGATGCTAATGGGAAAGGCCACAGTGGTCTATGGAATTAAGGAATGTGATTAACCCTCAGCTGTGATCTTCAGAAAAGCCATTAACCCCTCCGGGCCACTGAGGCAGACTTACCTTCCTTGGGGACAGAGCCTTTATTCCATGGCTCATGGCCTCTCCTCTGATTTCTCCTGGGCTCACCCACACTCACACCTACTGCTACCTACTCTGCCTAGGCATAGTGGGGACCAACCTGGGAGAATGCTGGGGTGGGGCCTCCAGGGAGCTAGGCTCTTTGGACTCTAGGCCTGGGTCTGCCTCAACCTTGCTGTGTGACCATCAACAAACCCCTTCCCCTCTCTGGGTTTTCTCAAACCTCTTCCCCTGGTTTTCTCATTGTCCAGAAGTAGCCTTATGATTGACACCTTGAAAGCCTATTGTGAAGTTGAAGGAAACAACATTTTGCTATTAAGGTGAAAGTTCAACTGAATGCAGCAAATGTGACTGGGAGACTTCTCCATGACACACGTGTGGGTGCTGCAGGGAATGGGGAGTTAGAGCCAGAGCCTACCCCCATCCAGAGTTCCCCACCTTCCAAGAGGACAGGGCATGAGTAAGCACATATGTGCACCCATGCAGGTGTACACACACACACCCCTAGGATCCATGTAGAGGCCTAAGTGCATTGTGGATGACTGAGGAGAAAACCACACCTTCTGACCTGGGGCAAGGAGGCCTGAGGGATGAGGGCAGGAAAGAAGGAGCAACCTGGGCTGAGAGTCCAGCAAAAGTGAAGGCTGGAGGAGAGCGACAATGTAGAGAACAGCAAGTCCTCCTGGGGCACTGGGAGATGCCTGTGTGAATTGGGGCAATGAGCCAGGAGGCTGGAGGAGACAAGGAACTTGTGGACCTGGCTAAGGGGGGCTTTGTTCTGTCAGTGATAGCGATCAGGGATGCGAAGGGAAGGACCCAGCCCCAGGCAGGGGATGCCCAGCCTACTTCTTAGAGGGTGAATAGAAGTGGCCTGGGGGGAGGATGCTGCAATGGTCCAGGCAGGAGAGAAGGCCAGCACTAGAAAGGAGTTTGAGGGAATGGACAAGGCCCCTGTGGTGTAAGGCACAGATGGATCTTTCACCCCTGCTTGTGTTTCAGCTCCTGGGAGTTCTGCCCTAGCGCCTAGAGGAGGCCAGGCAATAGGGCAGCCTGCTGGGTCCAGTGGGGGGAACCTAGGTGCACCTAATAGCCCACCATCCCTGAGCTCATCAAAGTTCAAGGTCTGCAGCACTCACTAGGCTTGAGAGCAGTGAAGCAGACACAGGTCCACCCACCCCATCACCATTCTCCTTCCTGCCTCACAGACAACAGATCACCCTCTTGTCCAGAAGCGTCCTTTCTCCACCTGTGTGCACATTGGCTACCAGCAAGGCAGAGCCACACCCTCCTCACTGATTGGCTAAGAGAAGTCATATGATCCAATTCTGACCAATAAGAGGAGAGGGGAGGTCTCCTGAGGGATTGGTGGAACCCAGAGGCTGCTGGTGAATTCTCAACCTGGCCCAGCTGCCGTGCTTCAGGGAGGGTCCTGGGCCTCTGGACTTGAGTCTCACACAGAGAAAAGTTTCTCATAAAAATGACACTTAAGAAGAAGTTACCCTTTTTCTCTGGCCTTTGTTTATATCTGAATGGGATGCCTGAAACATCTTGTCCCCCATGAGCTTTTAGCTAGCTGGGTGAAGGCAATTTGGGGATACTAAAGAGATCCCAAATCTTTTTAGGACAGCAATTCTGGCAGCATCCTATGTCAAAACTTCTGTGTGTGTGGTAATAAACATCCTAAATGTTCTGGTCCATTTGAGTTAACTTTTCTGTTACTTGAAGTCAAATATAACACGGACAGTCGTGAGGCCGGCCTAAGAGGAAACATTTGGTACTAGGGAAGATACAATTGTAAGGGGACAGAATCCATTTAACTGGCCTGTGGTTGGATGTTTCACCCTAATTATCCTTTAAATTCTCCTAATAGCCTGATAAAATAGGAATCCGTAGGTCTGGAGGAATTGAGCATTTTGGCAAAGGTCACATAGCTATTAAGTCACAGAGCTGGGACCAAACCCAAGTCTGCTGGAACCTCCAGCCCCTGCCCATAGTGCTTTGGTAAAATGGCAGCTGGTGAGAAACTATTGTACCCCAAGATATCAGAAAGGACAGGCCCTGGAAGTCATCTAGTCAAATCCCCACCCCATTGACTGTGGAAATGATAGAACTGAAGCTCAGAGGAGACAGGACAGGAGATGTAAGCTCTGGGTCCAGGCCTGCTGACCGTGCCCCTCCAGGTAGGTCTCTAACCACTCCACCTTTCACCCCTTTGTAGCAACGTGCCCTGTTCGCTCACTGCCAGCACCTGGGTATCTCTGTGCGGGCTACCAGTAGTTCCCAACCTGGCCCAGCTGCCATGGTGCTGGTGTCCTAGACCCCTGACCTCAAGTTTTACACATAGAAAAGGCCTTGGGGGAAGTCTCCATAGTGAGGGGCACCTCCCCCACTCAGCTAGTTAGGCAGCTAGAGGGCCCAGGGATGGGAGGGGGCTCACTCATTAAAGCAGTCAGTGCCTCCCGCCCCTTGGGACAGCCTGCTGATTGGTTCATAATTTTCTGGGCAAATGCAGGGCCATGTGTGAGTTGACTCTGGGGAAATCAGGCCGAGGATTGGTTTAGGTTTGAAGCTTCGGTCCCCAGGGTTTCCCTTTATCCCACTCCTTCCTGCCACCATCACTCTTGCCTGTGTCTGAGCCTTCTTCAAATGTTTTTGCCTTTAAATGAAGGCTGGGGCTCCAAAGGAGTGTCTTGTTCTAGTTTTGCAGTGCCAGACATGAATGCTGATGGGTGGAAAAGAAAAGGGACTTCCAAGAACCCCTTTGTTCTTCTAGGCGTGTTAGAACCATTGTGTAGAGTAAGCTCCCACTGAAGTGCATTTGGGGAAGAGAACAACAGGGCCATTACCCAGGACCCAGCCATAATCAGTATACCCCGTCCTCAGCTTAGTGTGATGTGACACACAGCCCTCCTGTCCACCCCTAGCATGTACCATGTCCTGGGTATCTGTGCCTCACATCATGTTCTTGCTGTTCTCAACCACCCTGTACCAACCTTCCCCATATCAAAAAGTCATGAATGCCCTTCTGAATGCCCCTAGGCTTCACAACCCTCTCCTCTGATCAATTAAAACTTTTTTACTGCAGTAAAATATACATAACATAAAATTTACCATTTTAAGCAATTCAGTTGTGTTAAATATATTCATATTGTTGTGCAACCATCACCACTATCTATTCCTAGAACTCTGTCATCACCCCAAGTATAAACTTTAACTCCCCCTTCTTCCTTCTCCCGAGCCCCTGGTAACCACTGTTCTACTTTCTGTCTCTGTGAATGTGCTGATTCTAGGAATCCCAAATAAGTGGAAACATATGATAGCTGTTCTTTTGTGTCTGTTCTGATTTTTGCAGTTCTGATTGTCCTTTCTGGTTTGATATTAGATGATTCATGCTTTGCGTTGATGTCTAATATTTCCACGGGTGCGATTCCTGTCTTCTTCAGAGCAAGCATGCCCTGACAGATAAGGCCTGCCCTGGGTATGCAGCAAACTCTCCTTCAATAGTCAAGTGCTGCTGGATGTTTGAGCAAAGCAATAAACTTGAGGGTGAGTTACCAGAAGTAGGAACCAGTGAGAAGACGAAATGAGGGAAGGAACCATACCTGAGGGTACCCACTCTGGCTGACCCGAGGCACATCAAAACTCATCATCGATTGGATAGGGAAGGAGAGCGGAGTGATGTGCAGCCCCATAGAGGCTGGACTCTGTCTGGCCTGATTTTCCCTGGGAAGGCAAGGAGACAGGGGTTGGTACTCTTGGCCCTGTCACCAGCCTGGCAGCTGGGGCTCCTAGTTGGAGTCTGGATTGATGTGAGAGAGAGGTAGAGTACAGCGGCCTGACTCATTCAGGCTGGAATCTTGTGACATGGCTGGTGGGCCCTGGTCTTCCAACAACTGACCTAAGCTTTGGAAAATCTCATCTTGGTCAAGAGATGGGCTATAGCTCCCAGGTCCCCTTGACTGTTACTTGCTGTGGCCTTGGCCAACTTTCCCATCTTTAAAATGGGCCTTGTAAGCCAGGTACAGTGGGGCACACCTGTAATCTCAATGACTTGGAGGTGGAGGCAGAAGGATTGCAAGTATGAGGCCAGCCTCAGAAGTGAGACCCCCAGCAGCTTAGCAAGACCTGTTAGTAAAAAGTAAAAGAACTGGGGATGTAGCTCGGTAAAACACTCCTGGATTCTACCCGCAGACCCCAAAACAAAACAAAACAAAAATGGGCCTTGTATTACCCACTTCATTTGTGGAAGATCTTGTCAAAATAACTCCCACCATCCCACCATGGAAACCCAGTGTAGGCTTAAGGGGCGTGGAGAGCCGTGTATGTGTGTGTGTCTCTGAGCTTGTTGGGTATCAGGACATCAGTGCGCAGTCATCTTCATTCCTCCAACAAGCAGGAAGGAAGGTCATGAACACTCCACAGGGGGTGCACATGAGTTAAGGGGTTCTCTGGGATCATCAGAGCCACTAGAAGTGACAAGGGAGCAGAAATCTAACTCCCAGGAGAGATGCTGTTACACAGAGAGCATGTGTTCACTGGGGAACTTTCCCCACCTCCAGGGGCCAAACTAGCCTGAATCCCCTCTTGAGGATGGTATATAAAGGACGTCTTGAGAAGTTGGGAACAAGTTGGGGCTGGGAGACCAGGGAGACTTCCAGGAGGCTGAGAGGATTCCCAGGTAGAGCTAACGTCACAGAATTCCAACGTGGCCTTAGCCTGCCTCTTTGGTAGGTAGAGACTGTGTCCCTGAACGAGAGTGGGAAAGGGGACTGTGGGGATGCGGGTCTGAGCTGGGGAGGCAGGTTGGGGGTGGGGGTAAAGGTCCCCTCTCATCCTCACACACTGGCTCCCTCCAGCTCCTCAGGCTCCATGCAGGCCTCATCCTCCTCCCCTGCTTGCTCTCAGGAGATGTCCCAGCTGCCCCTTTCCAGGGGTCTGAGGTCTCTAGGGAGAGACCTAGAGGCCTCTGCTGCAGGAAGCTCTCTGGGACCTCAGACCTGGGTGTGGGAGGGAGATTGGGGGGTCTTGGGGGTGGGGAGCTTTCTGGAGCTCCTGGAAGCTGCCTGTGGTGGCAGTGACACCAACCTCTGTCCTTTGCCCACAGCTCCTTGCCCATGCCCCACCCTGGGCTTCACTTACTTAAACTCCTTATAGTTGGGAACCACACGGGCAATCACCACCATGGGGTTGGGGTTGTTGATCAGTGGATCGTTGACTCCCCGGAGAAAGACCTGGAGAAGAGAGGAGGCAGGTGAAGCCCATGTGGCCTTGAGCCCTCCCACAGATCCCGCCATCCTGCCTGCTCTTCCTTCCCCAGCCATGGTCCACCCCCTCCACCTGCTCCTCCCTGCCTCACTTGGTTCCTGCTTTGCTCATGGCTGCCTCCTGAAGGGACTAAGGCAAGTGGCCCCAGTTTCCTTAGGGCACTGTTGGGACTTAGTAGTGAAACGTCTTACAACAGGGGCCACTGGGGACAAGGTGTGAGACAAGAGTCAGGGCCTGGGAGGAGTCAGGGAATTTGGGTTCTACCCTTGGCTCCCCTGATGGCTTCTGGGGCAGAATTAGGGTTAGTTAGGTGTTCTGGCTCCTTTCAGTTTCTGTCCATCAAAGGGGACAAAAAAACTTTATCCAGGCTTGTTCTGGGCTATGCAGAGTCTCTGATTAGGTTGGCTGTGAGAGGACACTTGTAAACCAGACCCTAGGTCTGGCTTCTCCAACTACACTGAGCTTCCCAAGGTCAGAGCTCACCGCCAGTTTTCCTTGTATTCTCCTGGGAACAGTTGGGGCTCACCCCAAGGCTTTCCTAGCTAGGGTTGATTTGGAAGGGAATCCCTAACATCAGCATCTCTGGGCTCCTGTCTTCATCCGGTTCCAGCTATCACCCACTCACCATTGCCCTCCCAGGATGATCTCCTGTCCTCTGTCATCTCTTGGTGCTACCTTCCACGTTCGTGGTGGAAGGCAACAGAGAAGAAATTGGAGTGTCTCCAGGAGACACTCCACCTCCATTCTCATGCCGGATCTTCCCTTTCTCTTTACCACACTTTTGTAAAAACTGTCTTCTTAGAAATGCATGGGATCATCATGTCCCTCCCCTGCTTCAGATCCTGCAATGGCCTCCTTAAATGTGTTCCATAGATTTTCCTTTTTGCCATGCTGGGGATCAAACCCAGAGCCTCATACATGCTAGGCAAGAGCTCTACCACTGAGCTCCACCCCCAGCCTTTATTCCATGGTTCTTACCATATTGCCAAGGCCTGCATGTGTTGGTCTGTCGGCCCTTCTGCCCACATCTGCTAGCTCCCAGCCCCCTCTTTTTGCTCCAGACTCTTCTGTCACTCTTCCAACATGTTCTGCCTCTTTCTGTCTCAGGGGTTTTGCATGTTCTGATCCCTCTGCTCGCCACCCCCCACCCCACTCCCGCAACTTATCACGGCTGCTTTTTCTCCTCTAATTTCTATGGCGCCACCTCTGAGCAGTCTTCTGGCCATTCTTGCTAAAGCAGCCCAATCTTTCCCTCTCTCTGTCTCTGCATTCCTCTTCCGCAGCCCGCATCATAGCTTGTGCTTATTCTAATTTATGTCTTATTTATTTTCTGTCTGTTTGACTAGTGCCCAGGCTCCATATGGGTAGGGACCATGCCTGGCTCAGTCACTGTTGCATTCCCAGCTTTTAACACAGTGCCTGGCACAGCGCAGGAGCTTAATATATGTTTGTGGGACAAGTGAGTACATTATTGAGGGAGAACAGAGAAGGGAGAGGTTGCCTCTATGTTTGAGTGTGAAAGAGAAATTCAGACACCTGGGAGTGGGGGAAGAGACAGGTGTTGTTGATCCAAGGGAAGTCTGGGGCTGAGTTGGTCTTAGAGGACGGTAGAATCCTAAGGAAGAAAAGCTGGAAGGGGAAGGGGCTCGTACAGCTGAGGGACCATGCCTCAGTCACACCTTGGGATGGGAAGAGGCCTTCGACAGGCCTATTTCAGCTGGGTCACCTTGCCAGCCTTTGTTCCACTTTAGGCCTCAGTTTCCCGACTTGTACACTGAGGGTTTGGACCATAATCTCCATGATCCTTCTAGCTCTGACCTTTAAGGGCCAGAGAGAGGATTGTTCGGAATCCTCTCCTTCAGCACCGTCCCCTAAGGCCCCTCTGCCAGGACCCATCTCAGTTGCCAGGTAAGTCCACACAATAATAGTCCTGAGGACCTTTCAGCTCTCACCAAAGCCTCCCAAGGAATCTCTGAAGGTGTTGTTTCATGGGAGAGCTGTCAGACCCTGTCACTTACAGGACTCCAACAGGTGTAAGGACTGAGGGGGGTGGTTGAAGGTCCGGGGGATAATTTCCACCTGTTCTATTCTGGCTCTGGTCATGTGCGAATGAGATAGCTGCCCAGGCACACCTGCCAGTGACAGCCTGGTGAGCAACAGAAGCCATTTCTTTTCCTGCTGTGCTCTCCAGTCTGCCATTAGAAGCGACATCTGCTCATGCGGCCGTGTCTGTCATACACACAGGGAGAGGTCTGTGCTAGAGCAGGGGTACTGGGGGCCCCCCCCAGAGGCCCACAAGTCAAAGGACTGGGGGTGGGGCAGGTCCACAGCGCCTCCTGCAGGCCCAAGATTCTGCCTGTATCTTGGGGATGTGGCTCCCTTCCTGTGGGCGTGCAGCCTGGGGACAGCAAGGCCATGTGTGACCACTCTTCCTTATTTCTGTGAGTGAGTGGGCAGCTGACTGTCCCAGGAAATAGCCAAATATAAGAAAGAGGAGAGATGGGAGGCCTGTTGGCTGTGGAGAAGCAGAGATGTGGGTCAGGAGCTCTGGGCTCCTATACAAGATTACACCCTTGGGTCTCAATGTCCCCAGCTGTGAAATAGGGTTCAAGAATAGTTCTTGCCCTGCCTGGCTCACAGTGCTATAGGGGGCTGGGGAGATTAAGTCAGCCATGCTGGGTTATGGGAAGCCCAGAGTTTGGGTCCTGTGAATAGTACCCAGACCATAGTAGATATGAACCTGCCACCCAGGGGCAGTTTGAAGGCTGTGAGTGAGGATGGAGGGGACAGGTCCCTATGAACTATGTCTTCCTTGAGTATCAGCTATTTCTCCTGAAGCTACTGAAGGGCCAAGGGGTACAGGGTGATGATTCAAGGGGCAGAAGCCAAGCCAAGCTAGACCCAGTCCTGGCCTGGCTAATGAAAGAGGCCGTGTAAACAGTTGTTGACTGACTTAATGAGTGAATGAACTCCTGACACCTAATTGTCAGACTAGCCAAACCTCAGCAAGACTCAGGGAGACCCTAAGTTTTTGTTTGGGGCACTTAGGCCCTAGGTCAAGGGTCATTGCCCCAGGAGGGAAGATTAGGACTGAAAACAGCCAGAGGCTATGGGAAAAGGTAGGACACACAGTGCTTCTCACCAACTTCCATGACATTAAGGAATCATGGCTATGGGAGACTCTGGTCCCTTCTGTAGAGTGGCCAGGCAGAGGGGACATGAGAATCTATCACTCAGCCCCCATTTCTCTTACTTTCAAGGGCAACGAGGGCAGACAGGCTAGGACACCTTGATCCCAGATCAAGTTTTGTCTTCATAAACTACTCTGGCTATTTTGGAAAGATCCAGTTGCTTTCTCCTTGATTTTTTTTCCCTGGACACTTGTGCTCCATTCTCTCAGGACAGTCAGAGATGGCCAAGGGCAAGGCCTGCTCTAAGCCCGGCCCCTTCCCGCCCCACCCATCACCCCAGAAGGCCACAGCTAGGTACCTCTAGAGCTGTGTGGTCACAGCCAACGTAGCGGGGGAGGAAACTGTTCTTCCGAACGATGGTGGCGTACAATTGGGGCTCAGCAGTTTCTTTGCTTTCTTTCGAAGGCTGGGTAGACTGGAGACAGGGTGGGGGGAAGAAGACACACAAGAAGGAGACTATCTAAGGGGCAGAGGCTGGCCATAAATCCAGCCCTCTGCAGACAATCACTTGGCATTGCTCCGCTGGGGCTCCAAGCTGATAATTAAAGCTCATGGTCCCTGTGAGCCCTTCCAAGGAGATCAATATAATAAATCTTAGCTCTCCATTTGGATATTTCATCGCCCTCACAAAGACCCTGCTGCCTGCTCTCTTGGTAAAGATGTGATAACGAGGCCTGGGCTATAAGTGGATGGAGGGCCAGGGGCCAGGTAATACTCCCAAACTGGAGCTCAAGTGCCGGGTCTCCAGGGGGAGCCACTCATCTCTCTGTATCTTTGCTTCCCTGCTGACCCTGGCGCCTCATCTGAAGCCCTAGGGTTAAGTTCCTCTTGGGACCTACAGAAGATAAAGACCCCTGGGGCCATAATGAAAGGTTACTTGGAAAGGTCCTAGAAGGAGAGAGGAGCCCGTGTTGCCTGTAATCCCATCGGCTTGGGAGGCTGAGGCAGGAGAATCGTGAGTTCAAGGTCAGCCTTAGCAACTAAGCCAGGCTGTAAGCAACTCAGGGAGACCCTGTCTCTAAATAAAATATAAAAATGAGCTGGAGATGTGGTGCAGTTGTTAAGCACACCTGGGTTCAATCCCCAGTACCAAAAAAAAAAAAAAAAATAGGAAGTCAGAGGAGGGAGACTACCGGAACTATATCTCATATGCCTGAGACTTTGCCCTTCATTGCACTGGGCCCTCCAGATGACCATGCCAGGAGGTATGCTGACAGAGAATGGGGGCCTGGAGTTAACTAGCTTTCTATGGACATCCAGCTAGTAAATGGGAGACTTGGGACAGGAACACAGACAATTTGGCTTCACATTGTTCTTTACTCTCACGAAAGAGACCTTGAATGCATGTAAGGGTAGGGGAAACTGATGCTTCTTCTCATTGTGGGTCAATGTCTGGCACATAGTAGGTGCCATAAGTACTTGAGCAATGAAGGAGTGAATTCTCCCCCTCCCCCAATCAGCACTGGGTGGGAGCAGGAAAGCTAACCTGGGAGGTCTAGGCTGCTGCTCAGATGTCCCCTAGAGGGACACATTCCAGGGAATGCTTTACCTGCCACATGCCCCAACCCCTCCTGGGCCTTCCTCCTGCCAACACCACATGTGGAGATGCTAAAGAAAGAACTGGCTTAGGAGACTGCATGACCTGGGCTCTACCTCAACTCTGCAGCTTTCTCTGTGACCCAGGATGAGAGGATTCCTTTTCCTGAGCTCCAGTCTCATGTAAGCAAAATGTAATTCACCTTGAGGATTAGATGATGTGGGAATTTCTAGCACAGGACCTGGAACATGGTAGGTACTCTGTAAATACTGTATTTCCTTGATTTTTTAGATCTACTCCATCATTTATAATATGTGCAATCTTTCATTGATGTATTCATTTAATGTCATAGTTGTTTTATGCAAATTGAGCTGTTTCATGGACAAGAATTCCCCCCTCCCCCCACACACACCTTACTAGGATTGAACCTAGTAGTAACTCTACCACTAAGATACATTCCTTTTTGATTTTTTTGATTTTTTATTTTATTTTATTTATTTATTTTGGTACCAGGGATTGAACCCAGGGGCATTTAACCACTGAGCCACATCCCCAGCCCTAAATTACTTAGTGCTTCACTTTTGCTGAGGCTGGCTTTGAATTTGCAATCCTCCTGCCTCAGCCTCCTGAGCTGCTGGAATTACAGGTATGTGCCACCATACTCAGCTCTTTTTTGATTTTTGAAACACTCTTGCCAAGTTGCCCAGGCTGGCTTTGAACTTGCAATCCCCTTGCCTCAGCCTCCTGAGTAGCTGGGATTACAGGGGTGCACCCCCATTGTCTGTGAGAATTTCAAATTCCTGTGGGCATTATTTCTATTTACCTGCCATGAGTGATGTTTCCTGAGTCCCTAGGCTAGTCATACTGTGGAGTGAGCATGGGTTGTCTTAAGTTTGCTCTCAGAGATTATTTGAGGGCATCAAAGTTCTTCCCACCAGCTCTGACCAGAGGGCATGCCCATAGCCTAGGGCTGTGACTTACATTTGCCAGCTGAAAGTGATAGGGGTGGAAGACACGCAGGTATTTAATGGGGATTTTGTAGGACAACAGCTTGTCTTTATTTTTATAGTCCATCACCTTAAGGATCACATCTGGAGAGAAAAAAATTAAGCACGGGGTTAGGACAGGGTTTGCTAGAACATCTTACCTCCTAGTGTGGTTAGAGAGTGAGGGGTGAGAGATATTGCTAAGAGCAAGGGGCACAAACCACACAGAGGAATCATATACATATGTGGAACACACATGTGCACGTATCTCCACAAGAACTGTCTGAGCCTCTGAGCAAGGCAAGGTTCCATGCCAGGTGCATTTAGGACTCCAAAATGTGATTTTCCCCTGTGGCTAGGAAATTCCATCCCAGGGATGGACCCCCAAAACTAAGCCTAGTTCCCCATGGCAACAGACACACAAGTGCACACAGAGATTCACAAGCAAGCAAGAAGGCCCTGGTTGTAAACACTCCCACCAGCTCCTTAGGATGGAGAAGAATCAACCCCTACATGTTGCAGGTGAGGAAACTCAATAAGGAAAAAGTGATCTGCTTCAGAAATCCTTTATGCAACTATCAATAAAAGTCTACTCCAAGTAAATAAAAATTAGTCTCAACACTAAGAATAACACCCCACTTATTAAACACTTTCAAATAAGATAACATTTTTCTCATTAAATGACATGAACTTCAGGATGAACTTTAAGGAATAAACACAGATGCCCTGGAGATTACAGTGGTCCCACTTAGTACCTGTGTGTACCAGACATTGAATGCGCACCCTTTAACCATTATTTAAACAAGTTCCCACCATGGTATTGCCAACTCTGCTTTAAAAATGTGAACAATGAAGCACAGAGGGGTTCTATAACTGAGCCACCATCACACAGCTAGAAAAATGAATGATGAGAAATCTGGATTTGGTGACTCTTGAGGCATCTGGCCATTCTTGGAAGTCTGATTTGAGGAGGAAGAAAAGAAGGGAAAGGAGCAAAGGAAGAGAAGAATGGAGGAGGAATGAGAGATATGGAAGAGGGAGGAGATACAAGTGAGATCTATAGAAAAACAGGAAAGAGAGGATTAGGTGGAGTAATGTGCTTGAGAGAGACCCTGGGGAGCCTTTCTTCCCGGGAGGGGAAGGTTTCAGTACCAAGGATAGCTGCCGGCCCTTGAAAGCTCAGCCAACACGAAGCTCAGTGCTAAGCCCAAACTCAGGAGCCAGGTCACTTGGAGTGGGATGGGTCATTTGGATGTGGAGGTAGAGAAGGAAACCAAGGGCTTTACCAACTGTCCTTCCTTTTTCATTCTTCCCCACAGCTACCCTGAACACACAGAGAGGGAAAGACACCAACTGAGAGCTGGCTGCATGGGATCCAAGCTCAAAGGAAAAGGGCTTTGAGATTGACTGAGGCGAGGGATTTAAAGTCAGAAAATGCAAGTTCCAGTCTAAGACACTGACTTGTTCTGTGATCCTTAGCAAATCACTTAACCTCTCTGAGCTCCATGGACCTGCTCTGCAAAATGTTCATACTTTAAAAGACAGAAAGAAAGGAAGGAAAGTAGGAAGAAATGAAGAAAGAAGTCCTGTCCCTTCCCTGGGATAGCTGAGGGAGGAGAGTGTGTTTTAAGCTACACAATTCTGTGCAAATGCTCCTCATCACTATTTTCCTGCTTGCTAACCATCTGCAGCTCTCCACACACTCACCCAGCCCTGGGCAGAGCTCAGCTGGGGGATTCCAGTGCTCTGGATCAAGGCCACAGTAGCTATGGAGGCGGCGGCCCCTCGTGCTCACTGCTGATGGACCTGAGTTCCCAGATCTGCTTAGGATTTGCTGAGGCCAAGCAGAAGAGGAGTGCCCCCATACCCCCATCTCTGGAGCTCTATTAGGCAGATGAGCTGTGACCTGGGGGAGTGGACAGCCATTCCTCCCTGCTCCTGTCTACATGCTACAAGCATGCTTCATCAGCTTCCTTTCTGGGCATTGCGCCCTTCCGGCCTCCCACTGCTCCCTTTGTGTAGCCACAGGCCCTTTCTGACACCCGCCTGCTTTGGCCCTGACCCAGGGTCTGCAGCTCCCCCTTTGCTTTTCATTAACACATCCTTGAGCTACCTCCCACCCTCCTCCCGCCTTTTGGCCTGGCCCCCATCTCCCCCACCCCCACCCCCTGTATCACCACAGCAACCGGGTTCCAACAAGCTACTTCAATCTGCAAAGAGGTGCCTGCCAATATTCCCTGCCTGCCTGTGCTGCCTCCCCACCCTCCTCCATCCCTCCTGCAGTTAGTCCTGCCCCTTCTCTGCTGCACAGATGGACCCCAGGGTTACTGACCTCATCACACCCTTTCCTCTCTTACCCCAGATGTGTACAGCCCAGGACAGGATCCAGCCCAGGTCCACACACCACAACCCCTAACTTCCTCATGCACATGCATGTATGTGTATGTGCACACACACACACTCATGCACTGTCAGATGCACACAGATCACACTGTTGCAGCCAGACACACCCATGCACACACACATACAAAACTCATAGACATGCCTGCCTACAGGCACAGAGACAGTGCGTATTCACACAGAATACTATTCACACGAACACATGAACTAGCATGCAGGCATCCACAGAGACGTGCACACCAGGCACACACGTATAAGCTGTGTGTGCCTTCCTTTGCCAATTTTCCTCCTCTTTTGTGTCATCTCAAACCATCACACAGTTTCATGTATCCCTTTACAAGCAGAAAAAAATTCTCTGGCTGGACCTCAAACTTGTCTCCTCCCCTCTCACTGAGGTTCCCCTCCCATTCCCTCTCTCCCTCCCACAGTCTCTAGCAGTGGCCTTTTGCCATCTGTGAGGTGAAAAGGAGTTCTAAGTCTCTGGCAAGATTTTGAGAAGAGAGGTTAAGCCTGTCCTCTTGGGGAGAGCCACAACAAGAAGCCAGCCTGAGGGTCTTCTGATTGGATGAGACCAGGGATGCAGCTGGGTACCTGTAGTCTGTGTGGACAGTGCCCCACAGCAGTCCTGCACCAGCCAGCCAGTGCTCCTGTGTGCCTAGCCAAGCTGTCACCCAAACTAGATGTTAGATGGGCCCACAGCATGGAAGACGTAAGTATGCATGTGTGTGCACATACCTGTACCTGGAGGCTCAGTCTGGCAGGAATAGTCTGAGAGGAATAGGCAGGAATAAGTGTCCATTTTAGGGACATTAATAAAACCCAAAACTTGGCTGGATGTGGTGGGGTATGCCTGTAATACTAGCTGCTGGGGAGGTGGAGGCAGGAAGATTGCAAGTTCAAAGTCAGCCTGGCCAATGTAGTGAGATCTTGTCTTGAAATAAAAAGAGCTTGGGGATGTAGCTCAGTGGGAGAGCACCCCTGCGTTCAATCTCCAGTACTAAATAAACAAAAACAAAACAACAACACAAAAACCTCAAATGGCAGCAGCTAGAACCTAGGAGCTCCAGTGAAAACATGTAGTGCTGAATCCAATACTGAATCCTAGGCTCTCTGCTGAGTACGTGAGCTTGAGCCAGTTATTTAAATTCCCTGAACCTTAGTGTTCTCTTCTAAGCAATGGGAGCATCATGGCTCCTCCTGGGAGGTGGTGACTCCAATGATCGATGCATGGGGACATGCCAAGAAGCTGTAATGTGCCATTTCAGTGGGAGACAGCAGTAATAACAACCATGAAAATAATAACAACGGTCATAAAAAAGATAAGCTTGCATTCATTTATGTGGAACAACTCATTTTTCCAGCAGGCTGGGGAGATGAGGCGTGACGGTATTATGATTTTTTTTTTTTTAATGCTTTTAACAGAGCCCAGGGAGGCGGTTCAGGTGGCCTCCAGCTGTGTTGAGTGGGGAGCCTCTTTCTGCCTTCCACAGCTGGGGGGTGAGTTACAGCCCCTCCCGCACACACCAGCCCACCAGCCCCCAGCCTCACCTTCTTGCCCTGAATTCTCAGCGAGTGTCTCCACTTTCACTGTTTCCCCCCAGATGGGGGATCTGGTGGGCTCTGAGGTCACCGAGGTGACTGCTTTGGAGCCCCGGTGGTCGGCTTCTTTAGATGTGGTTTCCCTGGGGAAAGAGGGGCAGGGCGAATCAGGGAGGCACTTTGCCTGCCCAGTGCCGGCTCAGGGAATCCACTGTCCATAAATCTGGGTGAAAGGTGGACAGAACATGGAGGGGTCCCCTCAACCCTGTACATAGACACTCATGTCATCCCTCTCATCCCTGGCCCAGTAGACGCCAGGCTTGCCCCCCTCCCCCACCCACCTGCTCTGGGGACACACCATCTGCTGCCACTGCTGTGGCCTTCACTTTGACTCAGACACCAGACACCATGCCTGTCTGACTTCCTGACTGTTCTCAGGGAAGGTCCCTGTAGGAGTCTGTATGTGACCCTCCTCCTGACCTGACCCTCTTCTCTAGGTTCTGTTTAGTGGGAGGGGGTCTCTAAACAGTGTGGTGGTGTGGTACTCCTCTCAGATGTCCACGCCTCTTGGTCTTCATTTCTCTATGCTTCTGACCCAGATTCCCGAGGCTGCAGACTGGGCACCCATAACCAGGCACCTGTAGCTGGGCATGGGGGTGATAGTGAGGGCTTTGGGACCCTTAAGCACTTACAGGCTGTCAGGACCAGGCTGTCCTGGTGAGATGGGAGCTGAATCTGCATCCCAGGGCAGCCCAAAGATTTCTGGGTTAGGCTTCCCTGAGATCCAGAGCCATCAGACAGCTCAATGCCAAAGTTAATGCTCCTCATGTCCAAGACATTGTTCTGGTTATTCTGCCAGGGCTGTAAAGACGCTGTAAAAGATTGCTGCAGCAATCATGACGTGAGGTCTCCTCCCAGAGAGCCTACCTCAGGGGAGCCACAGCATACATCCAGCAGGGGAGGCAGCTGAGCAGATAGTCCCAGTCGCTCCAGGTGGGATGTAAGGGTGTTGTCCTCACCAGCTCTAAGCGCACCCTCAGAGGCCCCAAAGGGAATGTGGGGCAGGCCAGTCACCCCAGAAATTCAGACCCAATCTGCTCCATGCATCAGCAACACCAGCCTGGGGTCCTTCTCAGCCCAGGTGTGGCTTTTCTCCAGGAAGTGCTTGGAATTTTCTGGTCTTTACCACTGCCTCTGTCCTTTAGACTTAGGAGACTCTGTGGCCTAGCTCCTAACCATTCTTATGAGAGTCACATCTTGAGGCTCCAAGAGTCAACTGAGGACTCCTGCTCTGCTTTGACTGGGAGGCAGCGTGACAATGATTCTAACCAGCATCCTGCAGCCACACCACTTGGGTTCCAAATTCCAGTGCCACCATTAACTGTGGGACTTTGGGTAAGGTACATAGCTTCCTTGTGCTTTATTTCCTTCATCTGGAAAATGGGGATGATCATGTACTCATCAACAACCTGTAGGGTCGCTGTGGGAAGGAAGGGAATTAAATATGCTGTGCTTGGCACATCTTTAAGTATCATAAAACTGTTATTGTTGCTTTTGCTATTGTTATTGTTTTTGGGGGGGATTAAACTCAGGGCCTTGCACATCACTAGGCAAGCACCCTAACCACTGAGGTACAAGCCCCAGTCCTGTTATTACTTTTAATTACTAGTACATAAGTAAAATATAATTCCTCATTATCAATCAATAGCACTGAATGTCCTAGCCTCAGTGACCCTCCCAAGGCCTGCCCCTTTGCTCTGGCCTGGTTTCTTTTCATTAATTGAAAACTGATGACTCAATTCCGGCTCTACACCTGGGGATCCCTGGCTGCCCTGGCTGAGTGGTGAAATCCTTGGATAAGCACAGGCTTTGGAGCTCAGAGACCTGGGCTAAGCCCATGTTTTCCCCAGTGGCTGGCTCCCCTCTGGGCCTTGGCTCTTCTAACTAGTGCCTGCCACAGAGGGTAGTTGGGTATCTGAAGGAAAGCATGTTACACTCTTGGCAAACAGGAGGCCCCAGTTCATGCACTTCTCTTATTTGTGATACAGAACCACCTTGTGTTTTCTCAATGGGACCTGATGTAGGGCAGCATGAGGGGGGAAGGAAGGTGAGCCCTGAGGGAGGACTGGGATGGGAAGGATGCGACTCCCAGAGAGCTGGAGACCTGTCCAGACACCACCTGTCCTGTGGGCCCTGAGGGATAGAATGGGCTCCCTACAATTACAGAGGGCTGCTGTGGCCTGGGGCATGTGAGAGGCTGCCAAGTTGGAGAGGCCAAGGCATTGAGCCTGGCAGGCAGCAGAACTCAGCCTGCCTCCTCCACCCCTTGGGCCCCTTCCTCTCTGTGGCTAACTGAGGGGTGGGTGCAATATAAGGCCCTTCTCATGCCATCCTGATAGTATTCCCAAAGTCAGAGATCTCAGAGCTCTCCTAGGTCCCTCCTGCCCACCCCTGCTCCCTTGCAGCATGAATGCAGGATCAGGCCTCGCAGTCTCCCCCAGCAGTGACCTAAATGAGGTGGAGCATAGAAGAGCACACGGGAGCATTCCTGTGTCAGGAGGAAGGAAAGGGGGTCCTTATACACCCCAGAAGTCACAGAATGACATCCGCTCATCACCCCCCAGGGATATTCAAGTGGCCCTGTATGCACCAGAGAACCAAAGGTGCCAAGTCACAACCAGTACAGGGACAGAATTCGGGTTGGAATCCATGACCTGTACTTGCCAGCCTGTCTTCCACCCCCTGATCTCTGTGGCCCCTTGCTCCCCTCCCCTTCTTTACAGGAGCTCCCGGGAAGCGGGCAGGAGGAATTCCAGGTGGAAAGAGATGGGACTATTTATGGGGCAGGGCCAAGGGCTGACACTCCTCGGGCCTAGAAGGAGTTAAGTCTCCCCTCCCCCCTGAATATACACACCAAAGAGGTGGCCAGGGCTAGGTGAGGGAGATGGAGCGTGAGAGGAGGCCCCCGGGGAAGGGAGGCTTTTAGCAGGTGGAGGGAGGCTGTCAGGGTAATGGCTTTTCCTGGCACAGCTGATTCCTCTGGGCCTTGATGTGATTCTAGAAACTGGAGAGTAAGAGGGGGCCTCTGATTTCTTACAGAATAGGAGCAGCGAACCAGCTTGTGCCCCACTCCCTGCCCCCATTCTGCACCCCCAGCTGAACACATTCCTAAGTTCTGGGTCTCCAGGTCCTGAGTTCCCTCAGGGCTCCCAGTGCAACCTCAGGGTCCACTGGGGCCTCTCCAAGGCCTGCATCCCTATAGGTTGTCTGCAAGGACAGAAACCCCATCCCCCTGTCCCCAAAGCCCTGCCCTGACCCTCCAGCCTGGCGCCAGGCAGTCAGGGGCAGGAAGAACCAACAGTGAGGTCTGCTGTCTGGGAGCTCAGACTTAATCCAGCTCTAGAAGGGTGGGCCTGGGGTTGGAATCAGGGGCAGGATGGGCAGTCCTGGGCTCCAAGCTGAGAGAAATCCAGCCCAGCCCTCCACCAGGGTGCAGAGTGGTGTGAAGTGTCTCTGACAAACCCCAGTCCCGAGCCTGAGGTCCCTGGGGCTCACTCCCACTCCAGCAGAGGGTGAGGAGCCAGGCCTTAGCACAGCTGTGAGTGGGAGGGAATGAGAACAAATTTTCTTTCCTTCTGCAAGGTCACGACTAAGGGAAGATGTGTTGTCTGGTTCCCATGTCTGCTACTGAGTGGAGGTGAGCAGCGGAAAAACACAGGACATTGATGGAGACACAAAGGGAGCTTGGGCACCCCCAGGGGGCAACTCCCCCAGCCCTCTACCCCGCCTCCATTACTCCAAAGAGGTTTGTGTGCTTCAATGTCATCCATTCTTAATACCCTATTGACCAACACTCAAACTGCCTCAAGGTCTCCTATTCACACCTGAGCCACCTCTGCCAGCTGCCTTGCTGGTCCTCCTGGCCCTCTTGGCCTCTCACTCCCCTCAAAACATCAAAACACGCACAACAGTCAAGTCTGGTTTCCTACCAGGCAGGGCTTTGGTAGTCTGGGATACAGGCAGGCCAGTTTGTCCCGAGTGCCCATCACAGGGCAGCCACCAGGAGGTCAAAGGAAAGAGAAGGGCTTGAATTCAGGATTATACTGGCTGCTGGGGTCCTGGTTGGGCAAGATCCCAGGAGGATAGGAAAGTCCAGAGGGATGTTTTCAGATGCTCTCTGGGAAGGAAATAGGCAGGCACAGAAAAGGATGGACAAAGGGAAGCTCTTTAGATGGAGGGACAGTGGGACAAGAGGTCTTGGGACCCTTTGACAGGGTCCACCATGGCCCTATTGCTGGCCCACCTGAGATACTTAGAGAAAGGTGGGAGGATAGGTTCAGACTGAGAGTCCTTTAGGCCAGCAGCTGGGATGTCATAATTGGACCTGTGTCTGAGAAGACAGGGAAATTTTCCTTTGCCTGAATCTTCCATGCCAGCCTCTGAGCCAGAGAGGCCAGCCTCTCCCATCTTCTAGAAGCACAAGAGATAGCCAGAATTCAAGGCCAGTCCCTCCATCCCTGGAAGGCACTAAAAAACCCAATGACCTTTTCCTGATCCAGAAACCTAGCCTTGTGCAACAGGAACAGGAGTTGGGGTGTTGGCTCTACAGAGAGGGTCATCCGAAGAGGATGGTCAAAGGCTGCATTCCTGTTTCTGAGCCTAACTGGCTGGGCCAGTGAGGGAAGAAGGTTCCACAAAGGGGGCAAGACTCACAGAGATGGAGAAAAGAAACTTCTGAACTCGAGAAGAGAGCCTAAGGCTCAGAGCAGGCCAGGAGCTGGTTTCATGCACAAGTCACAGGAGGGACAATCTGGCTGACCCAGGTTTGGCGGATTGAGGTAATCAGGAGAGAGAAGCTTATGGGCCTCCCTGACTGAGCTCTCTCTCAAGCCTTCTTCCTTCCATGCCCCTTTGCAGTGTCCTCTGAAGCCAGACAGGCAGCAGGGGAAAGTCCTCACACTTTGGGCTTTAGCCAAGCTCCCCTGGGAATGCTGGGTAGGAAGTTGTACCCAGAGTTGCTCAAAGAGAAGACGTACTGAATCCAGAAGGGAGAATTCAGCCTGAAGCTCTCTTCTCACCCTCCCTCATTTTGCCTGGACTCAGCCACCAACAGTGCCCCACTCCCCGTACCCCTCCCCAGCCCCACACTGAGGGTAGGCAGCTGGTCCTTGTGGACTCTTGAGCTCTCTGGAAGCTTCCACTTAAGACATGAGCATGGTGGTTCTCAGCAAAATGATGGGCTCTCATCCTGGGTTTCATTATTAATTGGAGTCTAATGAACCATCACTAATTGCTGATGGTGCTACAACACTACAGGTGGGCCTCGATTTATAGAATAACGGTCTCTGGCACAAGGCAGGTATGAATTGGACACCAAAGACGCCCCATCTGCCTGGGCCTAGATCCTCCCCTTGCAGGGAGGAGTAGGCAAGGGCACATTCCAAGGAACTCTGGTAAAGGCAAAAATCTCTCTGAAAAACTTAAATGCCTCTCCTCTACCCCATCCTTCCCCACACTTCATCTGAAATGACCCCAACTGTTCTTGGGGAGCATCGTGGGCAACAAGCAGCCCTGGTCCCTACCCATGGCACTCAGGAAGGTGGGCAAGATAGGAATAGTCTCCTAGTATGGCCCAAAAAAGAACTGTAGGCCACTTTGCACAGTGACTGGTACAAAGTTAGATTCAGGCCTCCTATGTTGGACATTGTCACACCTTAAACCCTTTCCTGGAAAGGGAATTTTCTAGTTTTCCAGATTTATTCTATTTTATTTTTTCTGTTTGAGGCTGGGAACAGTGCAGGACCAAGAAGAGCCCCCCGTCTACACTATTGCCAGCCTTTGGAGCTCCACACTGTGGCCTACCCTGTGGCATAGCTGGTGAGGGACACTGGGGACCATCTTCTTAGTGGAGGGGGAAGGGACACTGTCGGTCAACACCACGACTCTATGGAGATGGAATTACAGTGAGTAGGCCTGGGTGAGACAACTCCTAGGATCTCTCCATGATTTAGGGTCCTCTCAACTCATCAGCTGCTCTGCACATCCTCTTCTGAGCAACCCCTTTTTGGTGTAGGAAGTTTTGTGCAGGAGGAACCTGGGCCAGACTTGAAGGGGAACTTCCCAACCTCTGAAGGAGGTTCATTCTGATTGTTATTCCTGGCCTAATTGGGATAATATTCAGTCCAAGTTCTGAGGTCTGGGTGTCCCTTTGTCACTCCAAAGAGACCAGCCTCCATGATGCCTAAGTGCTAGGGGATAGAGCCTGCTCACTTGCCCTCTGGGGAGATTATGGGCAAAGACTAGTAAGTAGGGACCAGTGTTACCTGTGCACCTACTGTTAGACCGTGAGCACCTCAGAGGCAGGGACCTGTCTGGACATCACAGGAGCTCAGTTTCCAGATCCCGGCCTAGGCCCAATGGGGCCCAGTGAGTGTTTAATAGGAAGTAAGATGGACTGTGGTAAAGCACAGGGAGACAGGACAGCTTGTCCTCTGTGGCTCTGCCTGGCAGTCCCTGGGCCTGTGCTGGGACCTGTGGCAGCTCCTTAGCCCCACCCTGAAGGAGGCTCTTGGCTAGAAGGGGTGCTCAGATTCTAGTGGCTATCACAACAGCATATCTCCAAGGAGGAGGGAGGAAGCAGAGCCATGCTATGGGGCCTGGGCCCTGAGAGCCTTAGTTCAGCCTGGATCTTGGTCTCTCTATCCCAGACTAGAACCCTGTGGCTGGATCTTGGTTCTGGTTCTGATGGCCACATGAACCATTCCGTGAGACCCCAGCCACAGTCTTGGGCTGTTTCAGGCCCCTACTTCTCCAACACACACAAAACACCCCTGACACACACTCAGCACTTTCTTCAGGCCCAGATAGGAAGTCAAACAATGACTAACAGGAGAAGAGAGGGTCACATCTAACAGCTGAAGGCCTTCCTGGTTCCCATCTTTGTGTGGAAGCAGGGAGTAGGGAGGCTATGGTCTGCCCTTCCCAAAGATAAATATCATAGAACCCAGAACATTCCCAGGCCATCCAGGCTGAAGGCTGGAGAGGTGGGTTAGCACTAGGGCTCACAGGCCAGGCTGTGAGTTCTGGCTCCTGGCTCCACCACTGCAGACCAGGACGCTACCTCCTGAGCTCGGCTCCTCCCTGGTGACAGTGCTCTGTGTCTCAAAATTCCAGGTACCTGGTGGACTCCTAGAGAAGGGGTGAGGAGGTCAACTAGGAAGGCTGAGTCTGAGGTGGACATGCACATTGACAAATGGGTCCATGGAGCTGAGGAGAGAGACTGGAGCTGGATACAGGGGTTCTGGGGATGGCTGGGGAACCTGACCTGAGGGAGATTCCAGGGAAAGCAGAGATGCCCAGGAGTGGCTGAGCAGGGAACATTGACATTTACAGTCATAGGACAAAAAGAATCCCACAGTACAGTGACCAGAGACGGGGAAGGAATCAGGTCATGGGACCATTCTAGAGGTGAAGATAAGGGGGAGATGTCTACTCCTACAAGTAGAGGCACTTAGTACCGGAAGTCACTGCCCTGGAGAAGACTAGTCAGTGAATCTGGATGGGACTGTTGAGTCTGACATGGGTTGAGGGTTTAGGAGGGGAAAACAAGGAAGGGCCATTGCAAAGATTCTAACTGACCAGAGCTGTTTGGCCTGCATGAAAAAAACTGGCCAATTTTTTGCACAGAAATTTGGATTTCTTGCTTCTCTCCAAAAACCAAAAACCAAACCACGCCCCCATTCCTCCAAGTCAGGAATTAGTGGGAGGAGACTAGAGGCGGGGTTGCCAGTCTCTTCTGTTCTCTATCATGCACCAGCTGACTCCAGGGTTTATGTAACTGATTGAGCCCTGAAGGCACTGACTTTGGCATGCCTGGTGTGGCTTCTCCTCATGGACGCTTACTGGGTGTGTGGAGAGATGGAAGGTGACATAAACAGGGAGGACAGAGGGCAGAAGAAGCTGAGCTGGAACCCAGAAACCCATCCCCTGTCCAGTCTGGCACCTCACTCTTTGCCAGGTGCCAGAACACTTGGCCTCTGCCCCTGAAGCCCATGGTGGGTGGGGCAGGGCGGAAGGAGGCCAGGCAAAGCCTACAGGGATCAAGCCCCTGGTTGTTCATGGTGTCTGTGGAGGGAGGAGCCAGGAAAGCTGCTCTGCATGTGCTCAGGAATAAGCAGGAGATAGCCCAAGTGTAATGTGATAAGGACATCAGAAAGGCCCCCCTGGCCTGCCTACTACCTGACATTTCCATGGACTGTCTCCCAGTCAGCACTGCCCTTTGGGCAGCTCTGCAGGAGTCCAGCACCCTGGGGGAGAGCTCATGCTTTTCGGGTCTGAATTCATATTTCAGGCATGAGAAGACCTCAGGGGCCCTGAACGGAGGTGATGGGGAACATCTGGAAAGAATCCTTGTAATTTCAGTCTGGTTGGGGGTGGGGGTGTCTCAGTCCAGCCTTCCTTTAACCACTGACACCAGCTGTGTTTATAGCTTTGAGATATAGGAAAGTTCTTATTGAACAAAAATTCTGAGGTTCTGAGCCTCAAGGGGCCAAAGTAATATGGAGCAGGTGTGGGCAGGGAAACAGGCCACAGGACTGGGGCCCAGCAGGGGGGATAGATTTCCAGGCTCCACCCAAGGCCTGCTCCCTAACCTTGTCTTTTCCCCCAGGGGCATCCTGCTTGGAAAGGATGAGTGGTCAGATTGTAACAGTTGTCTTCCTTTGCTCCACTCTGCTGTCCAGCCGCAGGACCTCAGACCAATCTCTTCATGCCCCTGGGCCTCAGCCTCTTGGCTATCACATGGGGGTTATGAGCCTGTCTTCTAGGGCAGCTCTGTTAAAGCCAGAGTGTATAGAGAACCGAGTTCCCAGTGAGCTTACAGTGGGACATTATCTGCAAATAGGGGCTGCTTTATTCCTGTTGTTAGTTTTGCTGAGCCCAACCATCTGGCTGCTGAGACAAAGGTCACCTGTGAGTCACGCCAGGTCTCCGCCCTCTCCATCCAGATCCCTGTCCTCTGGAGCTCTTAAAGTCCATGGCCAGCCCAGGAGAAAGGGGAGCCCAGAGTCCAGGAGGGGTCTCCAGACTGGTCACTGTCTCTCTCCGGAAGCAGGGGTCAGGATCCTGATTCCAACAGTCTCCTTCCAAGAGGGGAAACTGCTGTACGACGAGGCAGGGAATGCAGGGGAAAGAAACTTCTGGAGTTGAGAATTCTGGATCCTCACTTAGGAATTCACCAGCTCTGTGAACTTGGCTCATTTGTGGAAATGCTCTGAGCCTCCCCGGTAAAATGGGGATAAAATACCTAGTCCACAGGACTGGGTGACAGTTTAGTTACATGAATCATACTCTCCTGGCATATTTACCAGTATATGGGAGGCACACCTTTAACATCTGTCTTTTACGAAGACCTCCAGCAATTGTCCTCCTTTCAGTGCCCATTAGTCACCAGGGTCAGGGCTCAGTCTGTGACTAGAACAGACAATGTGGGGCCCAGGTCAGGGCTCTCAGGTGTACAATAAAAACACAAGTTCTTTTGCATGTGGCCCTGATGGGCCCTCTGCCCACCCTCTGCCCCAACTGAGCGGAGCCTGCCCATGTGCACAGAGGAAGCCGTGCCCTCCCTTCTCAGCACTGCTCCTGTCACCACTCATTAGGTTTGGGCAGCCAAAGCAGCAGCTGCCAACACTGGCAGCCCTTCCACCAGCCTTTGGCCTGGGGTTAGAATCCACAGGCTGCTTCCTGGCTGGTTCCTCCCCTACAGCCATCCTGCCCACTGGGGCACTCCCACCTGTCAGTGTCACTATTTTCCCTACGGTGCTCTGACTGGCAGGTCTTTCTGTGTCAAGCTGGGAGACAGGTGATGGACACTGGTCAGGCACCAGGGCCTCTAGCCAGACCCAGATCAGCCAGGAGATATTCTGGGACTGGGCCTGGATGTGGCATCTATCTCAAGTGACCCCTCTGGGGCTCTAACAAACTGAGATGGTTTCCCAGGCCAGCCAGTCTGCACCAGCATGGAGGCTGAAGTTTACATCCTGGGCATGGGCAGACTGAGGTCAGAGAGGACAGGGACTAGCCAGAGGTCACACAGGGAGTTGGGTTAGTGGACCAGACTTGGCATCCTGATTCTAATCTGGCTTGTTTCCAATGCCCTATGGCTTTCTTCTGTTAGGCGTCAAAAAGTGGGGTAACTTTCCCAAACCCACACAACTACCTAGAAACAGGGCCAGATTCATTCATTCATTAACATTTACTGCCAGTTGGAGCTGGTGAAGAGAAGCAGCCAAATTCAAGAGATAACCGAGACAGTGAGCTGGGCGCAGTGGTGCACGCCTATAATCCCAGCAACTTGGGAGGCTGAAGCAGGAGGATTGAGAGTTCAAAACCAGCCTCAGCAACTTAGCAAGGCCAGGTCTCAAAATACAACATAAAAAGGGCTGGGGATGACTCAGTGGATAAGCACCCCTGGGTTCAATCTTTGGTACCAGAAAAAAAAAAAAAGACAGAGAAGGAGAGACAGACAAGACACTGACACCTGACACACTCTGCTGATAGATTGGATGGGAGTGTTTTTTTTTTTTTTTTTTTTTTTTTTAAAGTCATTATCTGAGGACGGGATGGGGATGAGATCTCATAGAGAAGGAGAGTACAGAGAAAGCAGCCTCAGGAAGAAACCTTAGACTGGCCAACATTTTGTGCCAGGTAGAAGAGACAAAGAGGTCTGGTCATGGTGGGAAATAGGAGAGTGCAGTGTCTTAGAAACCAAGAGAAAAAAAAAGGTCTGAAAAAATAGTGGTCACCAGAGGCTAATGCCACTTCGAGGTTGCATAAGATGAGATACCATTGGTGAGGCAGGGTGGTCACTAGGAACTCTAGAGAAAGGAGTTTCAGTGCAGAAGCTGGGTCACATTGGAAGCAGACATGGCTTCTGTGAAGAGATGCAGAACCACAGATGAGCCAAGTAGACCTGCCAGGCTGGACTAGCTAAGACTGGAGGATGCAAATCTAGATTGGCTCCAGGCTGGGTCCTGCAGAGGGGTGAAGTGACTGTGCCCCAAATAAAGAAGGCCCCGTCTTCAGGCCTAAACACTCTTCAGCTTGCCACATGGAGTAAATGAATGAATGGCTTTGGGGCCCTTTCAGGCCTGTGTGTCTCTCTCCACCCAGCACCCCAACTATGGGCCTGCCTGCTGGAGAAGAAACAAAGCCAGAAAGAATGGAAGGAGCCTGAGACAGGACCCCCAGTCTGTCCTCCCTGAGGAGGGACAATATGGGATGGTATACAGCAGGAAACCAAGCCAGGAAACTAAACTTAGGGCACCAGAAAACAGGACAATAATGATGAGAAAAATGTTTAGAAAGAATGTGAAAGTTTATGTATATAGGCATATTCCCCAGATTTTTTGAAGTATGATTGGCATATAAAAAATTTTATCTAAAATTTACACCATGCTGATTTGATATACATATTTACTGAAAATGAATACTACACAATCAAGTTGATAACGCATCCATCACTTCATAGTTACCCTTTTTATGTCTGCATTGTGAGAACACTTAAGATTTATCAAATTTCAAGGACATAATAGTGTTGCTAACTATAGTGATCATGCTGCACGTTATATTCCTAAAACTTATCCATCTTACAGTGGGAAATTTGTACCCTTTGACTCCATCCTCAGCCCCTAGCAATTACTATTACACTCTCTGCTTTTGTAGATTCACCTGAGATTTCACATTAAGTGAGATCATACAGTATGTCTTTTTTTGTGGTTGGTTTATTCCACTTCACATAATGCCTGTCTTCCAAGTTCAACCATGTCGTTACAAGTGGCAGAATTTCCTTCTTTTTTATGACTGAATGTATCTCACACATTCTTTATCCATTCACCAATGGATGGACACTTAGGTTGACACCATATCTTGGCTATTGTGAATAGTGATAATAAACATGGGAGTGCAGGTATCTCTTTGGATACATATCCCAAAATGGGATTGATGGATCCTATAGTAATTTTATTTTAATTTTTTGAGGAATCCCCATACTGTTTTCCATAATGGTTGCACCAATGTATGATCCCCCCCATCCCCCTTCCGTCAATCTTCACCGGCACTTGTTACTTCTTGATGGCAGCCACTCTGTCTCCTTGTGGTTTTGATTTGTGTTTCCCTGATGACTAGTGATGCTGAGAACATTTTCACATGCTTCTTGGCCATTTTGTAGGTCTTCTTTGGAAAAATGTCTATTCAGGTTCTTTTGGCCATTTTTAAATCAGGCTGTTTTTCTACTATTGAGTTGTATAAGTTCCTTATATATTGTGGATATAACTCCTTATTAGACATATGGCTTGCAAATATTTTCTCCCATTCCATAGGTTGTTTCATTTTGTTGATTGCTTCCTTTGTTGTGCAGAGCTTTTTAGTTTGTTGTAGTCCTGCTTAGTAATTTTGCTATAATTGCTTGTACTTTGGTGTCAAATTTTAAAAAAAAGAAAAATCGCCAAGACTCGTGTAAAAAGCTTCTCTCCTATTTTCCTCCAGAAGTTTTACAGTTCAGATTTTACATTTAAGTATTTATAAGTTTTTCTTTAAAGCATTGAAATACACATAAGAAAAAATGGAACCTGGGGGACTTTCTTACGCCTATCGCAGGCTTCGTTAATGTGCATTGTGATTAGACACAGGAGGACATCAAATTCTTTCCAAGGTCTAGGGACTCACCCTCTGGGGTTCTTGCCTTCCCCTGGAGGCTAGCACTGAAAGCCACCTCCAGGTCCTGACAGCTGGGCCTTGTTCTCAGAAGCCCTCCCTTCTCCTTTCATTTGCATCTCATTAGCACCACTTGGAGCTGGTGGCAGCTCTGCCTGGAGCTTTGGGAGCGGCTGCGTCCTGGCCCAGGCCCTGAGTGTGGAGAGGGGTGTAGCGATGGCGCTCCCCTCCCCCTTTCCTTCCCACAATCCGCTGCCACTGGGAGGGCGCAGGCGGACGAGGTGTGCCCAGTTCTCCACACCCCCACCCAGGCTCAAGTCGCCTAGGCTCCCGCCCCCGCTCGTTCCCATGGCAACGGGGTGATGGAGCGGGGTTGCGGTGCCTGCTGAGGAGCAACGCGGCCACCCAGCTACCCGCCCCTCTGCCGCCCAGGCTGGATTGGTGACAGGCACTGCCTCAATCTCCCGAGATGATCGGCGATAATTGGTTTATGGAAATAGCTGAGAGGAGAAGGCGAGCTCCCTGCTAGAAACCAGCCTCCCCGCCAAGCCCGCTCTCGGCCACCTGTCCTTCCCTCACCACGGAAATGGAGGTGGGGGAAGGGAGGCCCGAGGAGCTGGGTTGGCGCAAATGGGTTTTGGAGGCAAGCAAGACCAGCTTTTCACCTGTTGGTCTCCAGCATGGCACCTCTCCCCCTTTCCCTGTGTGTGGGAGGCGGGGCTGCTTGTTATACCCAGGTGTGGGAATAACAAGCTATCATGGGGCTTCTAATCCTTTAGTGCACCCCATAGCCCCAGCCAGCAGTCTGTGCTCAGTCCTGTGTCGGGTGCATTGTTGCAGAAATGGAGAATGAAACTTGGGACCCTCAGGGAGCCTCAGTTAGGGGGATAGAAGAGAAGCACATAAACCACATTTATATAAAGTATTTCAGACCAGTGTTGTTACTACTGCGGGGCTCCAGAGGATCAAGAGCTCAACTCCGGTGGCTGCCTGGAGGAGGCATCTTGATCAAGGCATTGAAGGTGAGATTTCAGTAGGAATGGGTGGTTTTGATTTGTGTTTCCCTGATGATTAGTGATGCTGAGAACCTCTTCACATGCTTCTTGGCCATTTTGACTCTCTTCTTTGGAAAAATGTCTATTCAGGTTTTTTTGGCCATTTTTAAATCAGGCTGTTTTTTTACTATTGAATTGTATAAGTTCCTCACAACTCCCCACAAGGAAATGCAGGCAAAAGCCTGTAGGCAGGAATTCAATGATGCCATTTCGGTGGGAGGCCATGGCTGCTCAGTGTCTACAAAAAGGGTCAAGGAAAGACAAGACCCTTGGAGAGGTTAATGCATGATGCTCTGAGATAAAGACCGAGCAAGTGTCCAGCCTCCACGGGGAAAGCTGGCTACTGGACACTGTGCTGTTGCTTGATGACTTTCTAGGAGAGGTGGGTAGCAGATATGGTATGCTGGGATTCAGAAACCAGGTGGGAGAAGTGTGTATCTTCAACTGCTGGCTGGGGCTATGGGGTGCACTAAAGGATTAGAAGCCCCATGATAGCCAAGCATGGTGGCACATGCCTGTAGTCCCAACAGCTTGGGAGGCCAAGACAGGAGGATTGAGAGTTCAAAGCCAGCATCAGCAACTGAGCAAGGCCCTAAGCAACTTAGCGAGACTCTGTCTCTGAATTTAAAAAATAAAATATAATAAAGGGCTGGGGATGTGGCTCAGTAGTTAAGTGCCCCTAGGTTTAATCCCCAATACCAAAAAAGAAGAAGAAGCAGCAGAAGCAGCCCCATGACAGACATGGCTGGAGAGAGGTAGGAGCCAAGGGGGAGGTTGGTTGTGAGGACCACAATGTCTAGGGCATGGTGGGATAGGGCATCCAGAGGCCAGGAGAGGCAGACCCTAAGTCTTTTCTCTGACCAGCACCACAACTGAGCTCAGCCTAGGCCTCAACATAATAAGGGCCCTGCCTGCCTGAGGTGGAGCTTTGGCCAAGCCTGGCCTGACTGGTTGTGGAATCAAGAGGTGGTCCTCTGGGCTGGCATCCTTCCTTCCCAGCCTTGTATGCAGTTGCAAGGAAGCACACCATGCCTTTATTTTGCAGAACCCAGAGCCCTGGTGCAACTTCTTCTTGGGTATCACTGCCCCAGTCTGAACCCTCTGGTGCTTATTATCCATATATCCTTCCCATAATTTCTGCTCACAGCGCAGCACCACCCCTGCCCCACCTCACCCGGCTACTTACACTACCACATAGGGATATGGTTCCGAGCCATCCTCGCAGGAGGGAAGGTTGGTAGCACCATGGAGAGTGACCATGATGGTCTCCATATTAGAGGGAGACAGGTGGCTGTTGTCAGGTTTCGTGCTTTGGGAGGTGTTCAGGGGGTCCTCTGGGCCCTCAGTGACCTGTGGGGAGAGAGTCAGGGCTGAGTGGCCTCTTCTGATGTGGCATCTCCCTTTACTGCCCCCCTAAACCTCTAGCCTCCTTATAGGTCCTCCTTTGGAGGCCTTCTTCCTGTCATTTTCCCTAGCCCAGAAGCACAAGGCAGTTGTCCTTGAAACCGTTTTCTCCCTACCTCTGTCACATATTCCGCATGCCCTTCAACGCCTCTCTTGCCTCTTCCCCAGTCCTGGATTGTCCCTTCCTGCAGCAGAAGACAGGCTACCTCACTTCTCATATCCAGTCCTACCTCTAAGCCTCTGCTTTGGCAGCTATCTTTCTTTGCTTATAGTTCCTCAACCCCACCTGCTCTCCAGGTCCTAGAGATTGGCCAGTCTTTTCTATAACTTCACCTCAGCCACCTGTCACTTCAGGTCCCTCCTGTGCCCAGCACTTTGCAGTTTACAAAGCTTATCCCCATCAGTGAAGTCATCATGGCTTTAGTGGAGATAATGGATGTACTTCTCCCCAGGAACCCTGCACTTGGAGAGAGGGAGGAGAGGCACTGCCCATGTAACGCCCAGGCCTCCTAGGACAGGTGCCCCAAGCAGACAGGTGCAGGGGCTCAGTGGCTGGATAGCAGGAATTCATGACCCAGAGGAGCACAGTGACAAAAGTTGCTGAGGAGGTAGGACAACAGTGGCAACTGGGGCAGTCAGGAAAGGCAGTGGGACAGAGGGGACACGAGAGGTGAAGTCATTTTGAGTCAGAAGACAGAAGGCTGCAGCCTGGGGTGGGGGCAGTGAAGTGGGAAGGGGAGGGAGGTTTCTGAGGCCAGAGGAGGCTGCTTGACCACAGAGCAGTGGGAAGACAGGGAAGGTGGCAGAGCTGGGGATGTCCGTGGTGAAGGAACACCGCATGGTGGAGAAGAAAGGGGACTTGAGGCTCCTGTGGTTTGGGGAT